>NC_090373.1:104199569-104799569 GCF_036365525.1 Heterodontus francisci | reverse complement strand
GGCCTGTAGTTTCCTGCTTTCTGTCTCCTTCCTTTCTTGAGTAGAGGTGTTACATTAGCTTTCTTCTAATCTGCTGGGATCTTAACAGAATCAAGGGAATTTTGGAAGATCACAACTAATGCATCTACTATCTCATCCGCCACTTCTTTTTTCAGACCCTTGGATGCAGGCCATCAGGTCCTGGGTATTTGTCAGCCTTTAGTTCTAATAATTTTCCCAGTACCTTTTCCCTGGATTGTTTTAAGTTCTTTCCTCCCTTTTACCTCTTGTTTTTCAAGTAACTTTGGGATTTTTTGTCTTCGACAGTGACGACTGACACAAAATACTTGTTCAACGCTTCCGCCAATTCATTGTTACCCATTATTATTTCCCCAGACTCACTCTCTGGAGGACCAAAGCTCACTTGAGTTACTCGTTTTCTTTTTAAATACTAGTAGAAACTCTTTCAGTGTTTATATTTCTCCCGTACTCTAATTTCTCTCGCATTTTTTTAGTCATTCTTTAATCTGTCCAATCTTCTGATCTACCACTAATCTTTGCAGAATTGTACACTTTTTCTTTCAAGTTGATACTATCTTTAATTTCCTTAGTTAGCCTGATGGCCTGTATCCAAGGGTCTTTAAAAAAAAGTGGTGGATGAGATAGTAGATGCATTAGTTGTGATCTTCCAACATTCCCTAGATTCTGGAAAGGTCCCAGCAAATTGGAGACTACCCATGGTCATTTCACTTAAAAGCCTGTTCAGACTTTTACCGAGTAACTAGTAATGAAAGCAGTGCTGTTGCTACCTCACTTAATGATCCAGATGAAGATGGTTTAATGTTTATGTAGAATTGTGACCTGCTAGAAATCAGTGAAAGCCTTTAAAGAGCTCCGCTGCACCAGTCTGAGCTTGGTGTTGGTGATTACTCTTGTCAGAATGCTTTTGATGATATGTCATAGGATCTGTGCAACATAAGATCTTGTAATGTTCTTTCCTCCACCAGAGATGAGATTCGTCACCTTTATCAACAGCTCCGTGAGAAAGAGATGATGAGAGAGCAGGACCGCTTCCTTAGAAACAAAATGGCAGACGACTGTGCTGCTATGACCAAGGAACATGCTATACTACATTCACAGACTCTTGAGCTGAATAAGCAATTAGAAAGGGTATGTGGAAATTACTCTTGCATAATAATTCAATATTTGAAACTAATTGCTGAATATTTAGGCCCTGATGGGAGTGGGCGGGCATGTAAATTCGCACCACCAGCTGGCTAGTTCCCTGGCTCCATCCTGCTCCCGGGCCACTTTCCTGGATTGTTGGGGGGTGGGGGGCAGTGGGAGGAGGGATGGAGTGCTACCTGCCTACAAGCAGCAAGTAGCCAATTGACCTTATTAAAGGTGTATTAAGGCCTATTGTCGAAAGCCAACTGGAATTGTCCAATCAGCTTCCAGGTGCCCAGAGGTGTCAGGGAACAGGGCAGCTGCCTGGAGGCGGCCTCCCGGCAACAGAATGCAGAATGGGGGACCAGTGCTCCAGGCACGCTTTGAGTCTTCAGCCGCAGGTTGCCCTGTGGGTGGGTACCTTTCCCATCTTGCACGCACGCACGCACCCACCACAACCCACCCCCCCCCTCTCTTCTCAGGCACCCTCCCCATGGTGGCCCTGCTGATGCGGGATTTTTTTTTACTTTAAAGTTAAAAAAGTTGGAGAAAGGGTGTCTGCATCTTGGGGTGCCCTTACTTTCACTTACCTGGAAAGGCAGCCTGCTACTTCTTCAGTGCTGGAGAGCCTCCTATTGGCCCTCCAACTTTGAGAGCCTGCCTATGCTCCTTAATTGGACAGTAGCCTGCCCTCTGGCCACTAATTGGCTAATTTGGGGAAAATCACATTGTCGGCTTCTGACCCCCATTTGAATCTGACAGCGGGGTCCGAAGCCCACAGGGAAAATCCTGCCCTCGTTTTAGTTACTAATGTCAGTTGGTTTGTTGGATTTGGTTGAAGTTAACCACCCTTTCAATTTGAGGCAAGCTCCAAGTTATTGAATTTGAGGAGTCATAGTTGACAGAACAAGTGAAAATTTGGCTTGGTAATGTTTCGGCTATTTATAAAAGACAGATTAAAAGACACATCAAAGTTTTCATTTCAACTCTGAAATGTGACAGAATATTTTGAACGAGCTGTTTTATTTACATGCTAAATTATGTAAATTACTCCCAAATATTGTATGTAATATCTTCTTTATGGTAGCAAACTGATGTCAAATTGATAAACACATTCAAATAATATTGGCTCAGAAGATCTGAGTATTGCTGGGTAAGATATGAACATGGGTTCTGTCCAACAATTGGGTACTTGTGCTACAGGAAGGGAAGAGGGAGACTCAGAAAACTCATTGGGTGGTGGAATCATGGAGTAACTGCAAGACTTAACAGGACAAGTTGCAGCAGAATGGCACCTTCAAAAGGGACCAAATGAAGGGCCAGACTTTCTCGAAGCATGATGTTGAGGTATTAACTCAAAGGAGGCATGGCATACTTGGGGTGGTAGAAAGCCAATGCGTTAAGCTGCCTATGCTACGTGATAGGAGGTGGCATCTCCATGACCTCCAGGGAACCCTTTCTATGTTGAGAGAAGTTTAATGATCTTACAAGCACAGCAAAAGAAAGAGATGTTCGAGCCAACTGCCTTTCATACTTTGTGAAATCCTTACAACAAGGCATCATTCTGTTCATTCACAGTGTTCAGTCCCAGCCCAAAGTTTAGAGAAGTTGGGATAAGCATTTTCGTGAGTTCTGATAATACCAAATTTTGTAAAAGTTAAGGTTTGCACCATACAACAGCATGGACTCGATGTGCCAAATGGCCTCCTCTGTGCCCTAAATGACTCTATGATAAATGTTGATGTGTTCCAAATGTGAAATTGAGAAAGTAAATCAACACATTGCCGGCAGCATCCTACCCCACCTTAAGTATGTGTTTTTATTTTATTCCTTTGCCTTCTCTCCTGGAGGCAGTAAATCATAATACAGTAGGATTCCACGAGTGCCATTAGCCTCCAACTGGAAATGGGTGTCAGGGGGCCATTTTACAGCATGAAGCATCACAGTTGAACCCGAATCTTGACCTCAACTGATTGACACTTGTACTCTTTCTACTGGGGTGATGGCCTCAGTCAAAAATGTGGAAACATGGCTGATTTTATAATCAGTGCCACAGAAGGCAATGGCTATGCTAGTTGAGATCAGGTAACTCAAGGGATCAATCTATTTGCCTTGATACCACACCACATGCTATGTTGACTACCTAAGGCATGGAGAAAGTTCCAAATGATTGTATTTCCAATTAGATTTCCCTGTCATGTTTGCTGACATTGCTAACAGTTCTCTCTCCTCAGGTGCTGTCCCTCTCTCCTTCAAATTTTTTGATTTTTTATTAGATTTAGAGATACAGCACTGAAACAGGCCCTTCAGCTCACTGAGTCTGTGCCGACCATTAACCACCCATTTGTACTAATCCTACACTAATCCCATATTCCTACCACACCCTCACCTGTCCCTATATTCCCCTACCACCTAGCTATTCTAGGGGCAATTTATAATGGCCAATTTACCTATCAACCTGCAAGTCTTTTGGCTGTGGGAGGAAACCGGAGCACCGGGAGGAAACCCACGCAGACACAGGGAGAACTTGCAAACTCCACACAGGCAGTACCCAGAATTGAACCCGGGTCGCTGGAGATGTGAGGCTGCGGTGCTAACCACTGCGCCACTGTGCCGCCCATGCCAAAATTCCATTTGCCTTCCTTATTACCTGTGGTACCTGCATACTAGTTTTCTGCGATTCATGCACGAGGACACCCAAATCCCTCTGCACTGAAGCACTCTGAGGTTTCTGTCCGTTTAGATAATAATTTGCCTTTCTATTCTTCTGACCAAAATGGATAACCTCACACTTATCCATTTGCCAAATTTTGGCCCATTCACCTAACCTATATATATCCATTTGTAAATTTCTTATTTCTTTATTGCAACTTACTATCCCACCTATTTTGGTGTCATCTGCAAATTTGGCTATCGTACCTTCTATCCCTGCATCCAAGTCATTAATATAGATTGTAAATAGTTGGGGCCCAAGGACCGAACCCTGTGGCTAGTTACATCTTGCCAACCAGAAAAAGACCCATTTATTCCGACTCTGTTTTCTGTTGGTTAGCCAATCCTCTATCCAAGCTAATAATTGGCCCCTAACCCCATGTGATCTTACCTTGTGTATTAACCTTTTCTGTGGCACCTTATCAAATGCCTTCTGGAAGTCCCGATATACCACATCTACAGAATTCCCATTATCCACTTTGCTTGTTACATTTTCGAAGAACTCTAGCAAATTAGTCAAACATGATTTACCCTTCATAAAACCATGCTGACTCTGATGGATTGCATTTTGACTTTCTAAATGTCCTGTTATTACTTCCTTAATAATGGATTCTGACAATTTCCCAACGACAGATGTTAAACTAACTGGTCTATAGTTTCCTACTTTCTGCCTCCTTCCCTTTTTGAATAAGGGTGTTATATTAGCTTTTTTCCAATCCGCTGGAACCCTTCCCGCATCCAGGGAATTTTGGAATATTATAACCAATGGATCCACTATCTCCACTGCCACTTCCTTTAAGACCCTAGGTTGTAGGCCATCAGGCCCTGGGGACTTGTCTGCCTTCAATCCCAATAGTTTGCTCAGTACTTTTCCCTGGTGATGATTGTTCTAAGTTCCTCCCTTTCTATAACCTCTGCATTACCTGGTACTATTGGGATGGTACTAGTGTCCTCCACTGTGAAAACTGAGGCAAAATACTGATTTAGTGTCTCCGCCGTTTCTGTGTTCCCCTCTATTAACTCCTCAATCTCATCCTCCAAGGGACCAACATTCACTTGAGCTACTCTCTTCCCTTTTATATGCTTATAGAAGCTTTTGCTATCCTTTTTTATATTTTGCGCTAGTTTTATTTCATAATTTACCTTTGCTCTTTTTATTACTTTTTTAGTAACCCTTTGCTGATCTTTACAAGTTTCCCAATTTTCCAGGAATAAGTAACTCCTCATCAAAATTTGCAGATGATACCAAATTGGGGGTATAGATAACAATGAGGAAGAATGCAACATAATGAAAGAAGACATTAGAAAACTTACAGAGTGGGCAGTTAAGTAGCAAATTAGCTTTAACATAGATAAGTGTGAAGTGACGCATTTGGTAGGATAAACATTGCCAACAGCTTAGAAAATAAGAAACTGAATGGGATAGAAAAGCAAAGGGAACTAGGGATACAAATCATGAAATGCAGCATCACAGGTCAGCTAAGCAATTGAAACTACGAACAAAGCACTAAGATTTATTTCTATGGGTACATAATTCAAAAGTAGTAAAAGTAGTTAAACTTGTATAGGACCCTGGTCAGGGCATATATGGAGTACCATGCACAGTTCTGATCCTTGTTCTATAAAAAGGACATAGAAACACCGGAGAAAGTACCAAAAAAAAGATTTATAAGGGTGGTACCAGAACTCAGAGATTACAGCTATCTGGAAAAATTGAAAAGGTTGGATTTTTTTTTTTGGAGAGAGGAGATGTGTTACAGATGACCTGATAAAGGACTTTAAAATTATTAATGGGGTGTACAGGGTATATTGTGGAGAGAATATTTTCACTTGTGGGAGAATCCAAAACTAGGGGCTATAAATACAAGATAGTTATTAATTAATCCAATAGAGAAATAAGGAAAAATTTCTTTACTCCTAGAATGATTAAAATGTAGAATTTGCTACCACAGGAAGTGGCTGAGGCAAATAACTTAGAGCTTTCAAAAGGAAACTACATGAGTACATGAGTGAAAAGGGAATAGAAAGATATGCTGAAAGGCTGAAGTGAGGTAGATACTGTGAGGAGACATATGGAGTATAAACACCAAGCACAGACACAGCATGATGCAGCACGGAGGAGGCCACATGGCCTATTGTGCCTGTGCCATTTGTCATCATCACCCCATCTTCAAAAAAAAATCATTCACCTCTCTATTTTTGCAAACTACTGCCCTTCTCCAGCCTCCCTTTCCTCTCCAAAGCATGTTGTCGCCTCCCAAATTTGTGTCCACCTTTCCTGGAACTCCATGTTTGAATCCCTCCAAACAGGTTTGCACCTCTGTCACAGTATTGAAATGGCTCTTATCAAAGTCACAAATGAACTGTGATAAAGGTAAATTGTCCCTCCATATCCTTCTCAACCTGTCTACAGCCGTTAACACAGTTGACCACACCATTCTCCTCCAACGTCTCTCCACCATTGTCCAGCTGGGTGGCACCTGGTTCCATTCTTATCTAATCGTAGCCAGAGAATTGTCCTCAGTGGCTTCTCTTCCCATTCCCGCAGATACCTCTGGTGTCCCACAAGGATCTATCCTTGGAATCCTCCTATTTCTCATTTATATGCTGCCTCTCAATGACATCATCCGAAAACATGTCAGTTTTCACACATATACTGACAACACCCAGTTCTACCTCACCATCACCTCTATAGACCTGATCGAACACTGTCCCTAAATTATCAGACTGCTTATCTGACATCCAGTACTAAATGAGCAGAAATTTCCTCCAATTAAATTTTGGGAAGACTGAAGTCATTCTCTTTGGTCCCCACCACAAACTCAGCTCCCCAGCATTTTCCCCGATGTGGGTGAACACTGAGACGGGTGGGTGCAAAAATTCATATCACTGACTGGCTGGCTCCATCCCTCCCCTGTGTCATTTTCCTGGAGGTGGGGTCAGAGGCGGCACTTAACAATAAAGGCCAATTAAGGCCTATTGTCACAGGCTGACTAAGCCGACTGGGTATAGGCCAGCTGCCTGGGGATAGTCTCCTGACGGTAGACTGGGAGGCCAGTGGACAGGCAGGCTTTGAGGCTCTCCCTGCCTGTTTCTCCTCAGCTGTGGCCCCAGACCACACTGTGGAGGGGTTCACCCTCCACAATGAGGGCCTGGCTGCTGAAGACATTTTTTAATTTAAAGGTTTAAAAAGTTTGGAGAAAGGGCGCCTCAAAATGCAAGTGCCCTTTCTCTCTCTCTCTGTTACCTGAACTGTAAGTTGCTGCTCGTTTAGTGCCTCACATTGACCCTCCAGCTTCGAGAGCCCACCTGCCATCCTTAATTGGACAGCAAACCTGTTCTCTCTCTCCCATTTGACCCTGATGTCACAGGGAAAATCCTGGCCCTTCCCTCTCCCTGGCAACTGTCTGAGGCTGATCCAGACTGTTCGCAATTGCAGCTTTCAACCACATATCTGCACTAAGATCAAGGGCAAGATTTTCCCTCTGGAGACAGGAAATGGAAGTTAGGACCGTTTCCAGATGCACCCCTGGGTGGGGGTGGGTGGGGGAAGCAGTCACTAGCCCTGAGTTTCCTGTGAGCGTCCCCTTGATTGGCCTTGAGACTGGTTTGGCAGCCAACACGCAGCCGTGGTAGTGGGAAGGGAGGTGGGACAGCTCAAGTACAGGTCCAGTTGCTGCCGGTTTAGAGCTGTAACTTCAAGTTGGAAGAGCATAGAAGCTTAGAATAATAGAATGTCTTAGAAGAGCTAGAGGCTTGGAACCCGAGGCAGGGCAGTCCCTCGACCTGTTGATGCAGATCTGGAGGTCCTCCAGGATGCTGTAAGGGAGAAGAGGGTGGTCCTCTTCACGGAGGGGGGCAGCAGGAGACCATCCATCTAGACTAAGAAGGTCTGGACAGAGATAGCTGACACAGTCAGCAAAAGGAGTGTGATGCGCAGAAATTGGATCCACTGTAGGAAGAGGTTTAATGACCAGCTCTGGCAAGTTGCGTGCAAGCCCCAATCCTCAGGACATTCACTCTCCAGCAGATACAAAAGCTGAGGAGCCTCAGGCCGCATGCTGCTCCTGAACATGGGAGGAGTGTGTACCCAGGGTCTTACCCTTCAGAATGGCTGAGGACCTGCCAACACTGAAACATGCAGCTTCTAATGAACAGGAGCAGCTGGCATCAGCCAGAGAGGCCAGTGGTGCCTTACCTCACTCTCTTTTGTCCTTGCAGGAGAAATTGGCTCATAATGCCTGGGAAAGAGCCCAGACTGGTGGATGGGTTCCCTATCTACACGTGATCATTGCTGTGGAGGAGGAAGCCATGACCAATGCCAGGGTCACGGACAATGAGGAAGTCAGGCATGGTGAGATGGGCATCTGTGGTGGGGATGGTGATTAGAGAGTGCAATGCCTTCATTAAAGGGGAGCATTGCACTCCACCCCATCCAGCAGCATGCCGAACACTGAGTTACATTGGGAAGCTTCAGCACTGCAGAGGCTTCTGCTCTCCAAGGCTGGTTCTCAAGATCTCTTCTTGTGTCTCCCACTGGTGCAGACATCAAGGCAATCAAACCAACTCCCTCACCATCATCGGGGCAAGCGCAGCAACAGCAGAGCTCAGACCAAACACCATCACACCTTACAAGCGCACTTTCCACCAGCACAGATAGTGTGGCACTGCACGAGGAGCATGGCATTAGTGTGCAGGAGAAGGTGCCAGAGGCCGAGGCAGCTATGTGCAGTCCCCCTCGGAGCATAGAGGACAGACACACCTCTGCTCAGCTGGGCACAGATGCAAAGCCTCAAGGGTCACAGAAAAAGAGGCTCTACCTAGACCAGCAGCAGGAGATGTGCTCCGATATGTTGGAATTCTCTGAGGCAGTGTGTGGTCACAGAATGAGAACAGAGGAGTCCATCCAGCTCATGTGCGCCACAATCGCTTGGGGCTTTGAAAGCTTGAGCTCCTCCATTGAGAGAGTGGCCAACCTCATGGAAAGCCATATGCGGCAGCACTTAGAGCTCATGCAGGAAATGTGCATTGATACACACAGAATGCATGCATGCCACACTATGTGGCATGGACCAGTCAGTGGCACTGATGGCACAGGGATCTTTGGAGGGGATGCCAGTTGCGCCACAGCTGGTGCTCCCTCACAGTCATCTGGAGAGCCAGCCAAGGGCTAAGGATGTCATGAAGGAGGATGAGGGTGCCACCCCTCATGTGGCAGCATCATCCTCGACCTCCTTGGCCTCTCTAACTGAGGGAGCATCTGTGCAGCAGGGCCCAGTGATGGAGGCTGCCCCCCCAGCGATGCGGGTGCAGCAGCTTCTGGAGGTGCCCGCAGGGCCATCTCCAAGATGAGGACAACCACCACATGCATTTCAGTCGCAGACAGAGACAAGGGAGCAGGCTGCCAACCCCTCTTCCAAGAGCACAAGTGGAGAACCGCATAGAAGTAGCTGAGATTGGAGGGTACCGTGCAGGCAGAGGACTGAGTGGGTCACTGGAGTGTCTTCTACCTGTAACTGTGCACTGTTTCCCTTTATTAGTACCATGTAAATACTGACGCTTGAAGCCAGGTGTGTGAGCCTCTTTTTATTTTTTTATTATTCATTCATGGGATATGGGCATCACTGGCTAGGCCAGCATTTATTGCCTATCCCTAATTGCCCTAGAGAAGGTGGTGATGAGCCGCCAGAGGAATAAGATGAGGTGTGAAGTGGTGAAGGAGAGCAAGGGTACGTCAATGCTGACGATGAAACCTCCGGGCAGATGTGAATCCTTCATTGGTGGTAAGAGTTTACATTTTCCAGGCTATGTCATCAATGTTGTTGTTGTTGTTGAAGTGCCTCTTTCTGTATTGCAAATGGTAATAACATAATTCTGGTTCTCCTTTTGCTGGTATTCTTGATGCTACTTGTTAATATCATTTCTGGGTGATGTGTTATAGGAGAGGATGCTGAAGGAAGAGACAGATAGTTTCCGTACTTCCAGTGTAGTTCAACTGATTACTGTGAAAGACCATGAGGAGCAACTGCGGCATGAGGTTAAAAGGCAGAAGGAGCTCCTGAAAATTGAGAAAAAAAAATTTAAGGAACTTATGGAAAAGGTAGTTGGAGTTAATGGAAAAAACTTGAATGAAGAATAGTAACTTGCTCTGATCATCTTTCTTTAAAAGGAAAATAAACTTACTGGAAGCAGTATTACTGTTAAAAAGAGAGGTCACCTTACCAAATACTATTTTTTTTCCCTCCAGTTCTTTTCTCTTGATTTCTCCACAGCATGCACCATACCTGACAGAGAGGACGTGCTTTCAAGAATCTCAATGTGTAACTGGCTAGTTGAAGGTGTGCCTGGGCTCCCCAAAGGCAGCACTGTCTGATTTCTCTCATCCCTGTGGTGAGATGTCCAGCATCCACTTGGTACCTCACCATGTTTACACAGCTGAGATCACCATCTCAGTAGTGTAGATCTTCAGGTCCAGAGGAGAAGCATGACACCTGACAGATTGGTTGGAGGTAGGTCACATTCTTGGAAACAGCTGATGGAGTAACAAGAGTACCCAAAGACTTTGAAGTGCTATCCTAGAGATGCTGTTCAAGCAGGTGCAATATTTGAAATACAAGAACACAATTGGTGATTGAGGCAGAAACTAAGTCAACTTTCAAGATTAGATTGGATAGGTGGATGATGGAAAAGAAGTTGAAGGAATTTGGAAAGAGGGTGGGTAAAAGCGATTGGAATGGTTTTCTCATCAGGAGGGTAAATGTCAACATGAACTGGTTGGGCTAAGTGGCCTTTTCACTGTGCTGTGTCTATGTATTCCTATGTAAAAGGAAGAGTTACAATTGGAGAGAAATAGTTCAGTGTCCTGAGAATGTTCTTCATATTGTTTGCAAAATGGTACATCAGAAACAAGAAAGTGAATGAGAGTTGAGATGTATCATTGACCAATAGTAGGTAGGATATGGTTAGCTTAGAAACATAAATATGGTGAGATTCCCATGTGAAATCCCATGCTGGAACTTAAATCAAAGTAAGAAATTGGTACAAACTCACATTAATTAATCCTAAGGAAGGTTCAAATATCTAAAAAAAACTCTAATTGGAACCTACCTTCTAAAGCAATGCAGTGTTTCATTTCAAAATTGAGGACAATTAAAATGTACATGTTTGAGTGAAGTCTGTATTTGGTCTTTACCGTATTTGGAACCTTAGAAGACCCATAGTGGGACCCACACCTGCTTCAAACAAGTGTGAATCCACTGGCCCTAATGGGTAGGTGTGTAGAACCATGTAGGGTCACTCAGGAATGTCTCCA
Source organism: Heterodontus francisci (assembly GCF_036365525.1). NCBI lineage: Eukaryota > Metazoa > Chordata > Chondrichthyes > Heterodontiformes > Heterodontidae > Heterodontus > Heterodontus francisci. Next base: position 104,788,399 of record NC_090373.1, on the reverse strand, counting down.
GATAGAAAACCTAACACCAAGCAACTGTTTGTAGTCCTAACACAGGGCAGATGGGATGAAAATTGGATGGATCCAGGTTCCTCCCCAAATCCAGGCACAGCATGGCGCCCAATTTATATGGAAAATGTACACCAGTTTCTGTACTGATCTTCCTGAAGGAAACTTACCTCTAAATTTCCTGTGGAACTACGGAACCTAAAAATCAAGTGAAATGAGCAGAAATTCACTATCACCAATTAATATAGTAGCAAATGGCCTGCTGCCCATTGCCAAAGATCCTTACTGTCGGAGCTTCCAGCCTTTTCTGCTTCTCCTCTTCAATTATTATATAAAATGAGGGTTGCCCATCAGAAAAGCCATTCCGGCTCCTACGTCATTCTGAATGCAGAGTGTGGGGAGCCGGGGCATCCAACAAAATTCAAGGAATAGTTAGACTGGCAGCAGTGTAGGTCTTAGTCTTTTTTTAAAAATCATGAAGAAAATAGTTATGAAACTCCAGAAATCTCAATTGCACCAAAAGTAGGGGACTTCAGACTGTGCTGTACCTAAATTTTACAGCATAAATCTACACCAGAATATTACCCAACATCAATGTGAGAAACAGAAGTGGGGTGGTCTTGCATGGGGGCAGGACTATGTAAATAAACAGCAGAGGATTTTGTTGAAGATATTTCCAGAAGTGTCGCTAACGATCAAGGAAATTTGTATGTACCAGTGTTTCAGCATAAACCAGGCACACTTGAACTTCTCAGTAAAAGCTGTTTTCACACCATAATTATACCAAGAAGTTCCAGGAAATAACATAAGCAAAATACTGCGGATGTGGAAGTTCCAGGAAATAATGGGTCATAATAATGTTCAGTGCTAATCTGGCACTTAATCTTTTTAATGCTGCTGTGATGATTAATTCCTCTCCAAAAATAGAATGTGAAACATTAATGAAAGTTGAGGAAAACTACCAACATTTGCTTTTTGAAGTAATGAGGAAAACCTCAACCATTTCATAGCCACAGCTAAATTGAAAAGTGAATATCTGGCTCCGTCATGTTATGCATTTTGATTAGCAGTAAGACAGGTTGAGCAAATCAGAATTTGTAGTGCTAATTCTAACTTTGCTTTAAACCCTGAGATTCTGCTCCTCGAAGAAGGGAAAACCTCTGTTGAACTGAACGAGGCCACTGTGCGTAGTCGCATAGCCGAGACAGAAAACAGATTTGCAAGTGACGAAGAAGAGAACCTGCAGCTGCAAAGGGACAAAGCTCTGCTGGTTGACCTTATTACTGATTTACAGAATCAGGTACCTGATTCTTCACCTAATTATTCACGCTTTGCAGTAATTTATACACTGAAAATCTAATCAGTTCTATTTTACTTTAAAGAGACCAATCGCTGGCTTCAGATTGCAAAATAATTTTATAGTTCACTTAGCCACCCTCTGCTTTTGTTGCTGTCAGTTGGGAAGTGATATCAAAAATGTAGCCATGAAATATGCAGTTGTCGTCTTAGGTTGCCTCCCATAGAAATACAGAATATAAAGATCATTTGGCTATCATACCTATGCCAATGCTAGCTCTTAAACTGGAATTGATCCTATTTATCTGCTTTTTCTCTGTGTCTTTTGACATTATTCCTATCCAACTACTTATCCAATTCCATCTCAAATTACGTTCAAGCCTTTGCTTCAGTTGTCACTTATAAAGTTTTCCATGTTCCACTATTAAGAGTCTCTCTGCACTATTGCTTTGTCTTTCACCACAAGCAGTAACACGCTTTGCCTTTGTCCCAGGACATCTTCGTTATTTAATCTCTCCTGCCCTATCAAACATCTTCCCCTTTGTTCTCTCCCCCTCCCTACCTCCCCTTCGCTTGCTTAAAACCTAATTCTTTTCTCATCTTTGTCAGTTCTGATGAAAGGTCACAGACCTGAAACATTAACTTTGCTTCTCTCTTCACAGATGCTGCCAGACTGGCAATATCCAGCACTTTTTGTTCACTGTACTTTATCCGTGGCTTTATGTACTTCCTATAACAAAGTGCCCAGAACTACTCACAAGTGTGACCCAAACAATAGTTTGTGAAAATTCAGCATAACTTCCTTGTTTTTTATATTTATTGCCCCTTTGTATCATATCCAGAATTTAACTTGCCTTATTCCAAATCCAGAGATTTAATCACATAATCCAGGAGGACAAAGGATCGGCACAACATTGTGGGCCGAAGGGCCTGTTCTGTGCTGTATGTTCTATGTTCTATGTTCTATGACACCTCAGTGAAGTACTGGAGAAGTGCTGCACTTGCCATCTTCCAGATGAGATGTTAAATTGAGGCCCCGTCTGCCCATTCAGCTGGGCGTAAAAGATCCCATGACATTATTCAAAGAAGAGCAGAGCAATTCTCCCCAGTGTCCTGGCCAATATTTATCTTTCAACTAACTAAAAACAGATTATCTGGTCATTATCTCATTGCTGTTTGTAGGACCTTGCTCTGTGCAAATTGGCTGCCATATTTCCTATATTATAATAGTGGCTACACATCAAAAATACTGCATTGGCTGTAAAACACTTTGGGACATCCTGAAAGCATGAGATGATGAGATATTGACCAGGAAATTTTTTTATTGATGTTGGTTGAGAGATAAATATCGGCCAGGACACTAGGAACAAATCCCCTGCAGGTGAAGTGGAGTCTCTGGAGTTGACTTGAACTCGTAACTTTCTGTCTTTGAGGTGAGCCATGGCTGACACCCATGTTAATGATCTTATCCTAAATGGTGTAAAATCCTTAATAGCTTGGCTTTCACCATTTATTTTCCACCAAAATTGAACAATTTTGCAGTTCTTCGCACTAAACTGCATCTGCCACTAACCTACTCCCTCAGCCAACTTGTCTATGTCTTGGCTTTAAATTGTTTTCATCAGTAAAGATTCATATCATTCCTCTTGTGCCTATTTCTAAACCATTTATATAAATGGAAAACAAGAGGCTCCAATACAAATACCCAACCAGCTGAAAGAAAATCCATTATCCTTTTTCGATTTTTGTACCCAACCATCCTTCTATATCTCTGTTTTGCCTTTAATACCACGTGCCTTAACTTTCATAACAAGTCTTTTAATGATGAATCAACGATTTTCTGAAAATCTACGGATTGAATGTCTGCATATTCCCTTTTCTCAATAGTCTGATTTTCTCATAAAATTTAATTCAATTAGTCAAACAATATTTACAATTGTCTGCTGACAATCTCTGCTATGTTTATGACTTTGGATTCACTTTTATCATCTTGTATTATGGATTTAGGGTTGTTTGCTATTTTCTGACCACTTATTGGTGATAGGGAACACTCACTTGCCAACCATACATGAGAAAACTCTCCACGTTTGCAATTTTCCAAAACGAACTAGTGCACAAGATTAACTACTGCTTGATCAGAAAATTACCCATTAATTAAAATAAAACTAGTTGCTATATAATTTCCTATATTATTTCTTTCCCCATTCTTGAACAGAGATATAACATTTAACACTCGCCACTTACTTGGTACATTCCTACTGTAAAAGATTTTTGGAAAATTATGGTTGGTGTCTCTGCTATCTCCTCCCCAGCCTCAATCAGTTTTCTGGGATGCGTTCAGTCATTCTATTTTTAAACCTATTAACTGTCTAAGTGCGGCTTTCCTTTTGAATATTAAATGCCAATAGTGACCCTTCCACATCCTCCTCAGATAAAGCTCGAGCCCCACTTCCACTTTTCTCTGTAAAAATTGTGGTAAAATACTTACTAAGCATCTCTGCCATTAGTGTCCCTCTTTATCACTAAGTGATTCCAGCCCTTCTCAAACTATCCTTTTACTTTGCTTGTACAAATAAAAGCCTTTATTTCCCTTTATATTGATTGGCAGTCGAGTTTCATTCACCCTCTTAGCATTGCTAATTACCCTTTTTGTTTCCTCTAATTTACCTATATTTATCTTGTGCCTATTTTTTAAAACCTAATTTTTGCTCTAATCTCTTTACGCATGGCCTTTGATCTACCTCCTTTGTGCCTAACTAGAATGTGCTTAACCTTTGACTTATTTGTCTTGTATTTAAATATTTCCAAATGCTGGCCTGTAATTTGATTTCTCATTTTTTTTAACAATCAATTAATCAGTGCTAAATTCCCTATCATCTCACTTAATTAGTTAATTTCCAGTACTACACCATTACTTTTGACTTTTTGGCCCTAAAATTTCTCAGGAACAGAGGCACACTCTTAACTGAAGAAAGACAGTACAGTCTAGCACAAGGAAATTTGTCCAGGACTCTGATATGTCAGATCCTACCTCCGGTCCGGTATTTTAATTGGGCTTGGGGTGGACTGCCCCAAACATGGCCCATGACATCAGAGGGGCTAGAGCCAGGGGAGCGATTTCCCACGTTGGCAATTTCCTTTGTCCCACCCCAACTCTGCCGAATGATATAGACCCTGGGAAGAACTGTTGTACAAGTTAGCTAATGTACAGAAGAGGGGCCCATGAGAGTTCCTGGCTGGGTTCATGGCATGGAAGACCCTTGAAATGGATCTACAGTATTTTTCTAATTGTATCTTTATGAAGATGGAGGGGTGATCAATTTTGCTGGGGAGGCTGCCAGAGGTTCCCCAAGCAGCCAGCTGGCTCCGCCCTTCTTACTCCTCCCTCCGATGGGTGCCCAAGATGCAACCACACAGGCCCTGCTGAAGAAATGCAAATGAATTACTTAAGGAAAGCCAGCACTGATTTGTTAAGGGCAAATTTTGTTTAAATTTTCTGATGATGTAACAGAGAGGGTTGATGAGGGTAATGCATTTGATGTAGTGTACTTGGACTTCCAAAAGACATTTAATAAAGTGCCACAGAACAGGCTGTGAGCAAAGTTAGAGCTCATGGAATAAAAGGCACAGTAGCAGCATGGATACGAAATTGGCTGAGTGACAGGAAACAGAACGTAGTGGTGAACGGTTGTTTTTCAGACTGAAGGAAGGTGCATGTGGGATTCCCCAGCAGTCAGTGTTAGGACCCAAGCTTTTCTGGATATATATTGACACAAAACTTGGATGTATTGTGAAGTGTGAGGAGGTTAAGTGTTAACTTCAAGAGGACATCGGCTGGTGAAATGGGCAAACAAGTGGCAGATGAATTTTAATGCCAAAAAAGAGTCAAGTGATTCATTTTGGTAGAAAGAATGAGGAGAGGCAATATAAATTAAAGGGTACAATTTTAAAGGAGGTGCAGGAGCAGAGGAACCTGGGAGTATATGTACACAAATCATTGACGTTTGCAGGGCAGATTGAGAAAGCGGTTAATAAAGCATAGGGGATCCTGGGCTTTATAAATAGGGCTTAGAGTATAACAAGGAAGTTATGTTTCTGTCTTGGCATTTCTTCATGGACAAAGATTTTGAGAAGGTTGTAGTCATCGTTTGCAGGCCCGCTGGTGGCTAGTCAGGCCTTTCCATAACTGGTAGATTCTCCCACAGCGGGTACAAGTGAAGGTGTGGTGGCTGCTGGGGACAAATGCATCTATCCTTTTCCTCCTTTTCTCTTTCACGCTAGTTCTTTGTTTAGTATCTGTAGCCCTTCTGATGTAGCATCTCGAGGCATCACGATCTATGGCCTGCGCTTCCCACTGGCGATGGTCGATGTGGCACACAGAGAAGGGCTCTCCGTACAACACTACCTTGGGCAGGCGACTGTTATCCATCCAGGCAACGTGACCCGCCCAACGCAGATGGCTTTGCAGGAGGATGGCCTCAATGCTGGTGATGTTGGCTGTTTCCAGGACTTCAATGCTTGTGAATCAGTCCGGCCAACAGATTTTGAGGATGCTGTGGAGGCAGCATTGATGGAAGAGCTCTAGAAGGCATACATGACAGCGGTATAAGACCCATGACTCAGCGGCATACAGAAGGGTGGTGAGGCTTTGTACACTTTGAGTTTGGTCTATGCTCTGAGGCTGTGGTTGCTCTACACACGTTTGTACGTCTGCCGAATATTCTGTTTGCTTTTGAAAGCCTATTGTCCACTTCCTTGTCTATGGTGGCATCCAATGAGATGACATTCCCCAAATAAGTAAACTGCTTGACAACATTTAGCTCAGTTCCCTCAATGGCAATGCTTGGTGGTTTATATTTTTCTTGGGGTGCAGGCTGATGCAGGACTTCAGTTTTCTTTAAACTGATTTTTAGTCCGAAGAGTTGTGCTGCCTTGGAGAAATGCGTTATATGTTGCAGGTCTGACTGACTGTGGGACAGGAGAGGCAGTCATCAGCGAAAAGAAGTTCACGGATGAGTTTTTCTTGTGTCTTTGTGTGAGTCTGAGGTTGAAAAGGCCTCCATCAGTCCGGAAGCATACGTAAACTCCCTCCTTAAGGTTTTCCGCTGCCTGCTGCAGCATCATGCTGAAAAAGATGGTGAATACGGTGGGGCCGGTCCACATCTCTGCTTCACACCATTGGACATTCGGAAGAGACTCGAGGGGTCGCTTTTTTCTTGACTTGTCATTTTCATGAAACTGCTTCACCATGGCCAGGACCCTGGATGGCATCCAAGCTTCAAGGATTTTCCAAAGTCCATTTCTTCTCAGTTTCGAACGCCTTGGTGAGGTCTACAAAAGTGACGTACAGGCCTTTGTTTTGCTCACAACACTTTTCTTGTAATTGTCTGAGTGCAAATACCATGTCAGTGGTGCCTCTGTTGGTTCTGAAACTACACTGGCTCTCTGGGAGTTTTTCTTCCGCAATGGTAGGCACCAGCCTGTTCAGAAGTATTCTAGCCAGGAACTTCCCAGCAATAGAAACGAGGGTGATCCCACAGTAGCTGGGAGCAGTCTGATTTTTCTCCTTTGTTTTTGTACAAGGTGATGCTAACAGCATCACGAAGATCCCGTGGAATCCTGCCCTGTTCCCAGCAGGCCATGAAAAATTCATAGAGCTTGGTGTATAGGGGAGGGCCACCATGTTTCAAGGCTTCGGGTGGAATTCCGTTGGCTCCGCGGCCTTTGTTGTTCTTCATCTGGTTGATGACGATCACAGTTTCCTCCAGAGTTGGGCTCTCGTCCCATTCTTCTTTGACAGGCTGTTGTTGGATGCAATTGATGGCAGTATCATGCACAGTGCAGTTGGCGCTGAAGGGAGTTTCAAAGTGCTCCGACATGTGATTCAGGACTGACTCCTTGTCAGTGTGTAGGAACTTGCCATGGCGCTCCGCAGGGGGTTTTGGATTTGATATGCTGGTCCATGGACAGATTTTACTGCTTCATAGAAATTTATATCGCCAGTATCAGCATACAGTTGAGTTTTTTCTGCAAGTGCAATCCACCAGTCATTTTGGATGTTCCTCAGTTTACATTGAAGGGTGCTGCATGCTTGATGGTAGGCTGTCTTTTTCTCTTGGCTGGCTGGCTGAGCCAGGTGATCCTGATGAGCTGACCTTGTTATTTTTTAGCAGATCTTGAATTTCCTCGTCATTTTCATCAAACCAGTCCCTATTCTTCTTGGTGTTGGGTCCGATGACCTCATTGGAAGTAACCAGTGCTGCAGCTTTGATGTGTTCCCAGAGTTCTTCTGAAGTGGAATCAGCAGTGAGATCAGGATATTCCAGTCTAGTCTGTAAGGTTGCTTGATATCTATCTCTGCAAGATGAAGTTTGCAGGTTGCTGACTCGAAATTTCTTTGGGTTGTCTCTAGGCCTGTTCTTGCACTTAGGCTTGAAGTGGAAGTTCAGCGTTGAATGAACAAGCCATTGATCTGTATGACATTCAGCACTGGGCATGATTCTAGTATGCAGGATGTCTTTTGGGTCAGACTGGCGCACCAAGATGTAATCTATCAGGTGCCAGTGTTTAGAGTGGGGATGCATCCATGTGGTCTTGAAGCAATCTTTTTGTTGAAAGAAGGTGTTGGTTATGGACAGCTCTTTTCTGCACAGAGTTCCAAAAGTAAGCATCCATTTTCATTACAGTTTACAACTCCATGGGTTCCAAGCACTTCCTTCCATGCCAGGCTGTCAAGGCCCACTCTGGTGTTGAAATCGACAAGGATGACAATTTTGCCCCTTGGGAGCGACATTCTGGATGAGTTCACGGAGATCTGTGTAGAACTTAACTTTGAACAAGGAAGTTACGTTAAACCTGTATAAAACACTGATTCAGCATCAACTGGAGTATTGTATGCAGTTCTGGGTACCACGTTTTAGGAAGGATGTTAACGCATTAGAGAGGGTGCTGAAAAGATTTATGAGAATGGTTCCAGGCATGAGGAATTTCAGTTATGTGAATTGATTGGAGAAACTGGGACTTTTCTCTTTGGAGAAGATTAGGAGGAGATTTGATAGAGGTGCTCAAAATTATGAAGGGTCTGGACAGAGTAAATAGGGAGAAACTGCTCCCATTGGCAGAAGGGTCAAGAACCAGAGGACACTGATCTAAGGTGATTGGCTAAAGAAACAATGGTGACATGAGGAAAAAACCTTTTTGCGCAGTAAGGGGTTAGGATCTGGAATGCACTGCCTGAGAATGTGATGGAGGCAGATTCAATCGAGACCTTCAAAATAGAGTTGGATAATTATCTGAAGAGAAAAAATGTGCAGGGCTACAGGGGAAAGATGGGAGAGCGGGAATAGGTGAGGTGCTCTTGCAGAGAGCTGGCACAGACATGATGGGCCAAATTGCCTCTTTCTGCATTGTAACCATTCCATAATTCCATTAGCTGACCCTGCTTTGTCCCTGGACACTCAGGTTGAGTCTATCACCAGTGCCCACTCCACTGCATTTCTGACAACGCAGGAGCAAGGATTTTTAGCTCTTTACTTTGTTTTCAATGAGAGCTTAATTATTTCCTAAGCATTGTCTTACCTTTAGGTCAACTGCTTCTTCTGATCCATTATCCAGAGCCAAATCTAATGATGCATTCTTCCTTGTTGGCATGCAAGATACTGATTTAAGGAAACAGTCCTAGGTATATTCTTGAAACCCCTTTTGATCACAAACCTTATCCCATTAAACCATGAACAATATTCAGATAACTATATCAGGGATTATATTAAAGTTTTTAAAAATGCATTAGGGTAGCTGGGTGGCTTTTGGTGACTATTCATCTTTGGAATAAAAGCAAAATGCTGTAGATGCTGAAAATCTAAAATAAAAATAGGAAAAGCTGGAAATATTCTGCAGGTCTGGCAGTATCTGTGGAGAGAGAAACAAAGTTAAAGGACAGGATTTGTAGGCCCTGATGGGGGCGAGTACGGAGACGGGCTAGTGCAAAAATGAACATTGCGATGCCAGTTTGATGTCGCCATTCTGAGTGCTGGCGATTTTGCTCAGGAGGGGGCAGAATGGGACTCTAAGCCATCCAATTTAGAAAATAGGCCAATTGATTTTGTTAACAAGCTTGTTGTCAAGAGCCAGTTTGGAATTTTGGTGGTGGTGCACGGGTTACTTGATGGAACAGTCCAGCTGGAAGGAAGCAGCAACACATTGGGGAGCCAGCTCTGGCCACTGCATGCAATTAGTTGGGCCCATAAAAGGGTGCACAGTTGAGAGGGGCACTCAGCCACTGGCACACAGGTGCTATCAGGTAAGCAAAGTTAGCCGAGCAGGTGGTCTGTGTGCATTCGATTAGTTGAGGGGGTCATGAGTCTCCTGGGATTGTGAGTCCATCAGTGGGGGAAAGTGGGGGGGGCGGGCGTGTAGCTAGTAAGGATTGTGAGTCCAGCTGACTGCAAGCAAGGCAACAGCTGGACATGGGATTAAGATACTTGGAGATAGGGTCAAATAACAATGACAACACCCTCAGGAGCAGATGCAGAGCCCCGAGCATGAGGAGGGCAGAAGAGAGGAACCTGGTATAGGAAGACAATGACAGCCATACCTTCAGTATGAAGTGTACTGCCAAAGAAGCAGCTACCTGGAGACAATCGGAGAATGAGTGCCGGAGGAGACTGCGCCTATCTTGGCAGATGGTCGGGAAGATTTGTGCCCTCATTGAGGAAGACCTTAGACCTCTCAGTACTGCTTGAATGAGTGGCTAGGGAGATTCATCAACATGAAGGGCATCCATTCCCTAAACATTCAGCTGGTCTGCAACCACAACAAGAGCTTCATACATGTGCGCACTCACTATCCTGGCAGCTACCATGAGGCCTTCATCCTCTGCCAGTCCAAGGTGCTGCATCTCTTCATGCCACCACCCAAACTTAGTGAATGGATTCTAGGAAGCAAGGGATATCACTTGACGAAATGGCTACTCACCCCTTTGTCGCCACAGAGTCGCTACAACCCAAAGCCATCTGCTCACAAGGACCACCACTGAGTAGGCGATCGGGCTTCTGAAGATGTGGGCAGTTCCCCTCGGAGGATGGAGGACAGACACAGCCCTGTTCAGCTGGGCATAGATGTAGGGCCTCAGGAGTCACAATAAATGAGGTTCTACTTTGACCAGCAGTGAGTGATGTGTGCCCACATGCTGGAGTTCCTTGACACAGTGTGAGGCTGAGAATGGAGAAGTCCATTCAACTCATGTGCACGATTGTGGCTCAGGGCCTCTCCCAATTCCTCCTGCTCACTAGTGCTGTGCTCTTTACAGTGACACCCGATCTAACCAGAGGACCCACTGTTGAGTGTATCTGCGCTGCTGAAGGGTGTGCTTGGATGATGCGACCGTACTAGGTCTGCTGTTGTGGATTCTTGAGAGGCCCCCAATAATACATTTGCACTCTCCCTCCACAACTGAGTCTGTGGGAGACATAAGAAGGTAGATCATGAGAACTTGCCTGTGACAGCAGATACCTTTGCATTGCTGAGGCTTTCCACTGGAAATGAGTCTTTGGCAAGCTGTCGGACAGGGAGGGATACACTCAATCCCCTTCATCTACAGATCTCTGGCTTTCCACCCTCTCCTTCAGCTGTTCCCATCTCTCCATTGCCCACTTGTCCCTACAGAGCCACCCTGGCGATTTCCATCGCTGCCTCCTCTATGGCACTGAGGACTGCGATCTGGGGCATTCCTCCTCCGGTGTGAGCCCTCTCTCTCGAATTATTTGCCCTCTTCTGCAATGAAGAGAGAGAAAGAGATATATAAGGCACTGCTGACTTCTCTTATTTTTTGGGATAGAAATGCAATACTGTACCAATGTGCCTCCTGGCTTGCTGTAGTCATGTGACCTCTACCATGCAGCACTCTGACTGCAGGCAGCCATTACAGTCAGTTTCATTAAAGACTCAGTATACACCAGACTGGTGTCCTGTGAGCTTGTAACATGGTGTCAGAGTGGAGCTGAGATTGAGTGGTGAAGAAGCACAGCTACGGAACAAAGGCCACAGGAATGGTCACAACTGCTAAAAGCCACAGGAAGCCACAGAAAAGGAACAAAGAAACAGCTAAAAGCACAGGATAAGACAATGACTGCAAATTTACCTCCGCCTACGCTGGTCAAAATGAAAGGTGACATGAAACAGAACTAGCAGTTTTTCCACTCGCAATGGCAAAATTACGAAATTGCGACGGATTTAATTAAAAAAACTAGAGCAGCTACACTTTTATCACTGTTGGAGAGAGACTGTTACAAAGTGTATTCCTCCCTAAATCTCTCTGAAGAACAAAAAAAAAGGACAGCAGAAATTTTGAAAGCCTTGAAGGCAGACTTTGAATCCCAAGTGAACATAATCTATGAACGGTATGTGTTTAATATTAGGGCCCAAGGTGAAACAAAAGAGTCAATTGATCAATATGTTACTGCATTAACACAGCTTGCAGAATCCTGTGACTTTGCGCAACAAAAGATGATCTAATTAAAGACAGGATTGTATTAGGCACAAGAGATCCCGCAGACAGCACATGTCTACTGAGAGAGGAGAAACTGACCCTCAGGAAAGCGATTGCAGAAGTGCTGAGGTTGTAAATCAGCAGCTAGAGCATATTCATGGCAGAAGAGATGAGGCTTTGCATTATGCTGATAGACATTCCAGGCCGAAAGGGCAGAAAAGTCACAGACGAAGGGCAGGATGCAAATACTGCAGAGGACATCAACCACAGGAGAAGGCATGTCCAACGAGGGGAGAGCAGTGATCTCACTGCAAGAAGCCGAATCATTCTGCATACAAGTGTTTGGCTAGAAGGAAGCACAACAAGCAGGTACAGATGGCCACTGGAAAGATGTCACCTGAAGATTCTGACGAATCACTATACAACATACAACAGGTTGGTTCAGTCTGGTCGATAGGTGATAAATGGTTTGTGACAGGAATGATGACTGCAGAAGGAGAACATCAAATCAACATAAGGTGTCAGATAGACACTGGTGCGTCATGCAACACCATAACCTTCACAGACCTGTGCAAAGTGGCTCAACATGGTGATCCAAAAATGAAGCCCTCGAAAGTAAGGTAGAGGCTAAATGATGGCGCCATACTCGTGCTGAGAGGACAAATTACCATGAGAGCCCATAGCAATGGAAAGAACGAAGATCTGGAATTCCAGATCATGGATGGCAAGCAAAAACCACTCTTCTCAACAGAAGCAAGTCTAAAGCTTGGACTGGTAACCCTCAAGGTGCAAAAAGAGGTTTGCAACGTGTCGCAGCACACTAAACCATTGACCGTGGAACAGATCCTAGAGGAGTACAACAATGTTTGGATGTCTTCCTGGAGAATATCATCTTGAAGTAGATGAGAGGGTGAGACCAATTCAGCATCTACTGAGGAAAGTTCCAGTTGCCTTCAAGGCCAGCCTAAAAAACAAGATAGAAGGCAGTAATCAAGAAAGTGACAACCCCTACAGAATGGATTAACAGCTTGGTAGCAGATAAACAACCTGGAAAGCGGAAAGTATGCATCGACCCAAAGTATCTAAATAAATCTCTGAACAGATCACACTACCCCATGCCAACCATCAAAGGAATTTTGCCACAACTTGCAAAGGCAAAAATCCTCACTACCCTAGATGTGAAGGATGGTTACTAGAAGGTGAAGCTGGATGAAAGCAGCAGCTTTCTAACCATATTCTGGATGCTGTTCGGGAGATACAGATGGTTGTGCATACTGTTTGGCATTTCCAGAGCTCCAGGAGTATCAACGCAGACAGCATGAGACGGTTAGTGATCTTCCCAGAGTGGAAGCTATAGTGGATGATCTTCTAGTTTATGGATGTAGATACTCAACGGAAGAAGCCATTGCTGACCATGATCAAAATCTACTGTGACTGCCGGACAGAGCTCGCCAGAGGAACCTGAAGCTGCACAAGAAAAAATTGCAATTAAAGATGCCCAAAGTCAAGTACATAGGTCTTGTACTGACAGCAAAAGGTCTTCACCCAGATCCTGAATAGGTGAGAGCAGTAGCAGTGATGCGGCGACCAACAGATGTAAAAGCAGCGCAATGATTTGTTGGATTCGTTAACTATTTAGCAAAATTCTTGCCCAATTTGTTGTGGGAATGTGAACCACTACTTCAACTCACCGCCAAGGACGTGCAGTGGTATTGGGGCACAGCACAAGAAGCAGTGTTCACTAAAATCAAGCAACTAGTGACGGCTACGCCAGTGCTGAAATACTATGACGTAAAAGATGAAGTTACCCTACAGTGTGACACCAGCAAGACAGGACTTGGAGCAACCCTAATGCAGCAACAACCAGTTGCATTTGCATCCAAGACATTAACGCAAATGGAACGACGCTACACTCAGATCGAGAAAGTGTGTCTGGCCATTGTCTTTGCTCATGAATATTTTCATCAGTACCTACTTGCAAGACACAAAGTGACAGTCGAGTCCGTCCGCAAGCCACTTCAAAGCTTTTTCCTCAAGCCGCTACTATCTGCTACAAAGCGTCTGCAAAGGATGTTACTCTGGTTACAGAGATATCATCTGGATGTGACATCCAACCAAGGGAAACAGATATTCATCGCTGATATGCTGTTGAGAGCAGCACTCCCTATGAAGAAAGTAGAAGATGCTACGACAGAGTGTGAAATCTTCCAGATCCAATATTAAGCTGCAGCTCTGGAAGTCATCAACCCAGCAGAGACATTGAATCTGGCAGACACGCACCTTGCTCAAATCAAGCGAACTACCCAACAAGATCCAACTCCACAAGTGTTGCAAGATGAAAGCATGTTCTGACAGCATCAAGGATCCTCCTGTGGTCACAAGAGTGTATTGGGCTTAGAGATGAATTGACAGCCCAAGATGGCATCTTGTACAAAGGAAATAGAGTCATTATCCCTAAGGAGTTGAGAGAGAGATGCTAAAGCACATCCACGCAAACCACCAAGGAATTAAGTCAAGTCTGAGGAAGGCAAAAGAAGTGCTCTACTGGCCAAACATGAGCAATGAAATCAAGGACCACATCAGCCAGTACAGTGTGTGCAACGAGTACCAAGATAAACAAGCTAAAGAGCCGCTGATGACACATGGCATCCCAGACAGACCTTGGATGAAGATGGGAGTAGACATCTTCACTCACGAACATATGAATTAGGAGCGGAAGTAGGCCATTCAGCCTCTCTAGCCTGCTTCGCCAATCAAGATCATGGCTGATCTGTTTGTGTCTTGAATTCCACACTCCTATCTACCCCTGATAACCTTTGATTCCCTCCGCCTTAGAAATATTCAGTGACTCCCTCCACCACCTTCTGAGGCAGAGAGTTCCAAAGTCGCCCTCAGAAAAACATTCTCCTCACCTTTGTCCGAAAAAGGCGACCCCTAATTTTAAAACAGTGCCCCCTAGTTCTGGACTCACGCACAAGAGGAAATGTCCTTTCCACCTCCACCTAGTCTGGACCATTCAGGATATTTTATACTTCAATCAAGTCTCCCCTCACTCTTCTAAACTGCAGCGAAAATAAGCCTAGTCTGTCCAACCTTTCCTCATAAGACAACCCACTCATTCCAGGTACTAGTCTAGTAAACCTCCTCTGAACCGCTTCCAACACATTTACATTCTTCCTTAAATAAGGAGACCAAAACCGCACACACTATTCAAGATGTGGTCTCACCAATGCCCCATATAACTGAAGCATCACATCCTTACTTTTATTTTCAATTCCTCTCATAATAAAGGATAACATTCCATTAGCCTTCTTTATTAATTGCTGTACCTGCATACTAACTTTTTGTGACTCATGCACTAGAACACCTAGATCCCTCTGCACTTCGAAATTCTGCAGTCGTTCTCCATATCAGTAATACTCTGCTTTTTTATTCTTCCTGCTAAAGTGAACAACTTCACATTTTCCCACATTATACTCCATCTGCCAGATTTTTGCCCACTCACTCAACCTATCAGTCTGCAACCTCATGTCCTCTTCACAACATATTTTCCTACCTATCTTTGTGTCATCTGTAAATTTAGCTACCATGCCATCACTCCCCTCATTTAAGTCATTGATATAAATTGTAAAAAGTTGACGCCCCAGCACAGACCCCTGCGAGAATCCACTCGTCACATCCTTCCAATCAGAAAAAAGGACTGCCAGCCAGCCAGCCAATCTTCTATCCATGCTAATATGTTATCCCGTACACCACGAGCTCCTACTTTGCAAAATAACCTTTTATGTGACACCTTGTCGAAAGTCTTCTGGAAATCCAAGGACAGTTCGTAATAGGCTCCCCTTTATCCACAGCACATGTTACCTCTTCAAAAGAATTCCAATAAATTGGTTAAACATGATTTCCCTCTCTCAAAACCATGCTGACTATTCCCGATTACCTTGAGTTTTTCTAAGTGCCCAGCTATAGCCTCCTTAATGATCGATTCTAACACCTTCCCCGCGACAGACGTCAAGCTGACTGGCCTATAGTTACCGGTTTTCTGTCTCTCCCACTCCCTCCCCTTCTTGAATTCTTTTGGGCCTCCTTATCTCGAGAGACAATGGATACGCGCCTGGAGGTGGTCAGTGGTTTGTGAAGCAGCGCCTGGAGTGGCTATAAAGGCCAATTCTGGAGTGACAGGCTCTTCCACAGGTGCTGCAGAGAAATTTGTTTGTTGGGGCTGTTGCACAGTTGGCTCTCCCCTTGCGCCTCTGTCTTTTTTCCTGCCAACTACTAAGTCTCTTCGACTCGCCACAATTTAGCCCTGTCTTTATGGCTGCCCGCCAGCTCTGGCGAATGCTGGCAACTGACTCCCACGACTTGTGATCAATGTCACACGATTTCATGTCGCGTTTGCAGACGTCTTTATAACGGAGACATGGACGGCCGGTGGGTCTGATACCAGTGGCGAGCTCGCTGTACAATGTGTCTTTGGGGATCCTGCCATCTTCCATGCGGCTCACATGGCCAAGCCATCTCAAGCGCCGCTGACTCAGTAGTGTGTATAAGCTGGGGATGTTGGCCGCTTCAAGGACTTCTGTGTTGGAGATATAGTCCTGCCACCTGATGCCAAGTATTCTCCGAAGGCAGCGAAGATGGAATGAATTGAGACGTCGCTCTTGGCTGGCATACGTTGTCCAGGCCTCGCTGCCGTAGAGCAAGGTACTGAGGACACAGGCCTGATACACTCGGACTTTTGTGTTCCGTGTCAGTGCGCCATTTTCCCACACTCTCTTGGCCAGTCTGAACATAGCAGTGGAAGCCTTACCCATGCGCTTGTTGATTTCTGCATCTAGAGACAGGTTACTGGTGATAGTTGAGCCTAGGTAGGTGAACTCTTGAACCACTTCCAGAGCGTGGTCGCCAATATTGATGGATGGAGCATTTCTGACATCCTGCCCCATGATGTTCGTTTTCTTGAGGCTGATGGTTAGGCCAAATTCATTGCAGGCAGACGCAAACCTGTCGATGAGACTCTGCAGGCATTCTTCAGTGTGAGATGTTAAAGCAGCATCGTCAGCAAAGAGGAGTCTTGAATAGAGGGGTTATATTTGCTACTTTCCAGTCCGATGGAGCCTTTCTAGAATCCTGTGATAATCAGGTACCGGTGAGATTGTAGAATTACCGGTGAGATTGTAGAATGCGTGAAAGGACACTTCGATCATTACGGCATTCCAGACATTGTGATGACCGATAATGGCCCGCAGTTCATGAGCGAAGAATTCAGCCGCTTCATAAAGGATTGGGAAATTCAACACCATTCATCATATCTACACTATGCCCAGTCAAATGGAAAGGCTGAGGCGGCAGTGAAAATCCCAAAGGAATCATAAAGCAATTGTGTAAATCTGGCACAGATGTATACAAGGCAATCCTCAAGTGGAGAAACACATCTACCGAAGGTATGGAAAGCCAGAGGCAGTAACTGGCGTGAGTGACAAAATCAAGGTGAAATGGCAGAAAGCCAAAGTTCACTTTGACAAAACTGCCAGAATTGAGCATTGGAGAGCCAGTAAGGGTACAAACCTTCAACGCTCTCAACAAGAGTCAGCCCTGCATCGAGCAGTTGTCACTTCAATCGTATGCAGTGGAAATGAACGACCAGATATACTATCACAACTGCAGACACACACAACTGGAGAAGCTGTTCCGTCACAGCAGGTAGCCAATCAGGAAGATGCGAACTCACCAACTCCACAGACCATAGAACAACCATCAGCCCCAGAGGTCCACAGCATCCCAACAACGGAAATGGAACAACGGTTACCATGGCAGCAAGTAACACGGGAACGACACTTGCCGGAGAAGGAAAATCGACCAGATGAACAACTAACGACAACGGGCGCCATTAAGAGAATGGCACAATTTAATGACTATGTGTGCAATGCATGTGCAGATACTGACAAGAATGACGAACTACTAATGCATGAGAACAGTTGTGTGCATAGTGGGTAACTTGGGCAACTCACAGTGTAAATGATAATGCATGCAATTTATTTTTGTACGAAAGGGGGGATGTTTGGGATAGAAATGCAATACTGTACGAATGTGCCTTCTGGCTTGCTGTAGTCATGTGACTTCTACCATGAGGCATTCTGACTGCAGGCAGCCATTACAGTCAGTTTCACTAAAGACTCAGTATACACCAGACTGGTGTCCTTGTGAGCTCATAACACTTATCAATGACAGCAGCATGCCAGAAGCTGCTGCATGCATCAGTGCTGCCAGGTCCTCAACAGTGCTAGAACTCTCAGCCTGGGGTCAGTGATCACCCTGGGCACACATTTCTCCAATATTCAGGAACACCATGCACCCTCAGCTGCTATGGCTGATGGAGGCTGCAGAGCTGGAGGCCTGTCATCTGGGTGTCGCGTTACACTCACCTTGCCAGAACAAAAGGAGGTCATTAAACCTCTTGCGGCACTGCACGCCCACAACTTCTGCGACCTTCAGCCAGGCCAGCTTTGTTTGGCTGGGTGGCCTACTCCTGCCACTCTCTAGAAACAATGCCTCCTTCCTCTCTCTTAGCCTCCAGCAGCACCTCAAGGGCTGCATCAGTGAAGCATGGGGCAGCCCTGTCCAGGCTGCCTGGCCTCTGCCTCTCCTCCTGGTGATCTGGAGCTTGCATAATGAATCAAAATGGCTACCACAGTAATGGCTGCCGTGATGCCTTTAGTCGGGCCCATACTTTACAAGTCCCGCCTCCATCACTCCTGCTAATTGGCTGCCAAACCTACCCTCCAGCAGACATCAGGGAAATTCACAGGCTGGGACTGCTTTCCTCCCAGTATGGGGTCAGGACATGGAAATGGTTCTGAATTCTGATTCCTGACCCCGGAGACAAAAATCCAGTTTGATGATCTTTCACCAGAATTCAAAAAAGTTAGAAAGGCAACAGGTTTTAAGCAAGTAGAGAGGCAAGAAAGTGGAGTGGGGGTGGGGGTGTGGAGGAAGGAGAGGAAAGAGCACAAGCGTTGTTACAGGGTGGAAGGCAGGAATCATTAAAAATGACAAAAGGGATGATAGTGCAAATCAAAACAGGATGGGAATGGGACATGTGAAGAGATAAAAGATAGATCTAGAGGAGGTGTAGATGGAAATAACATTACCAACAGCTGCTGTCTGGAAAAAAATGGGGAAAGGGGTTATGATCTGAAATTGTTGAATTCAGTGTCGATTTTGGAAGGCTGTAAAGTGCCTAATTGAATGAGGTGCTGTTCCTCAAGCTTCCATTGAACTTCAATAGAATAGTGAAGGAGGCTGAAGACTGAGAGGTCAGAGTGGGACCCAAAACATTAACTCGGTTTCTCTCCACAGATGCTGCCTGACCTGCTGAGTATTTCCAGCACTTTGTTTTTATTTCAGATTTCCAGCATCTGCAGTGTTTTTCTTTTATTTGAGGTCAGAGTGGGAGTGGGGTAGCGAATAAAATGACAGGTGACTGGAAGCTCAGGGATATGCTTGCGGACTGAATGGAGGTGTTCCATAAATTAGTCACCCAATCTGCTTTTGGTCTCCCCAATGGAGGTAAAAGAGCAGTTGTTGCATCTCCTGTGTTTACACGGGAAGAGGAGGGGGTATTGGGGGGGATGCTTGATTAGTAGACCATGGAGGGAACAGTCCCTTCAGAATACTGAAAGGGAAGGGGAGGGGAAGATATGTTTGGTGGTGGCATCACATTGGAAGTGGCAGAGGATGATCTATTGAATACGGAAGATGGTGGAGTGAAAGGTGAGGACAAGGGGAAACCTATCATGTTCTGGGAGGGAGGGGGAAGGGGTGAGAGCAGAGGCACAGGAAATGGGACAGAGGCCCTGACAACCATGGTGAAGAGAATCCTCAGTTGAGGAGAAAGGAAAACCTATCAGAAGCACTGGTATGGAAGGTTGCATTGTCAGTACAGATGTGAAGGAGATGGAGAAGCTGGGAGAATGGAATAGTGTCCTTACAGGAAGGAGGGTGAGAGGAAGTGTAGTCAAGGTAGCTGTGGGAGTCAGTGGGATTTCGGTGAATACTTGTCAATAGTCTATTCCCAGAAATGGAGATAGAAAAGTTGAAGGGGAGGGAAGGGAGAAAAATGGAAGGAAAGTTGATGGAATTTTTCCAGTTCAGGGGGAGACTTGGGTTCAAATCCTGCCGAGACTGATAAATGAGGAAATTATTGTCCTATTGACCCCCTACATGTCCTTTATGGCTATGTTTGGGTAGACTCAATCCAGTTGTATTGCATATGGATTCACAACATAAAATTGTCGGAGGTTTTCCACTAATTGGCTGTCTTAGTAAGCAAGTTTTGAGGGTGCAGGTTGTGTGCAGTACAATGATATCAGACTGCTGCATTATGAAGTATTCGCAAAGGTTTTGATTAAGGCACATTTTTAGTGCAGAGTAAAGAGAGTTTTATTCTTATAATCTTTATGAAGCACTGGTTTGGCCTCAACTGGAGTATTATGTCCAATTCAGGAAGGATGTGAAAGCTTTAGAGAGGGTGTGGAAAAAAATTTAAGTGAATGCTTCCAGGGATGTGACAGTTCAGTTACATGGATAGATTGGAGAAGCCGGGATTGTTCTCCATAGAGGAGAGATGGTCGAAAGGAGATTCGAGAGGTGTTCAAAATCATGAGAGGTCTTAAACAGAGTAGTAAGGGAGAAACTACTCCCATTGGCAGAAGGGTCAAGAACCAGAGGACACAGATTTAAAGTGATTTTTTAAAAATTCATTTATGGGATGTGGGCATCGCTGGCCAGGCCAGCATTTATTGCCCATCCCTAATTGCCCTTGAGAAGGTGGTGGTGAGCTGCCTTCTTGAACCGCTGCAGTCCATTTGGGGTAGGTATACCCACAGTGCTGTTAGGGAGGGAGTTCCAGGATTTTGACCCAGCGACAGTGAAGGAACGGCGATATACTTCCAAGTCAGGATGGTGTGTGACTTGGAGAGGAACTTGCAGGTGGTGGTGTTCCCATGTATTTGCTGCCCTTGTCCTTCTAGTTGGTTGAGGTCGTGGGTTTGGAAGGTGCTGTCTAAGGAGCCTTGGTGTATTGCTGCAGTGCATCTTGTAGATGGTACACACTGCTGCCACTGTGCGTCGGTGGTGGAGGGAGTGAATGTTTGTAGATGAGGTGCCAATCAAGCGGGCTGCTTTGTCCTGGATGGTGTTGAGCTTCTTGAGTGTTGTTGGAGCTGCATCCATCCAGGCAAGTGTAGAGTATTCCATCACACTCCTGACTTGTGCCTTGTAGATGGTGGACAGGCTTTGGGGAGTCAGGAGGTGAGTTACTCGCCTCAGGATTCCTAGCCTCTGACCTGCTCTTGTAGCCACGGTATTTATATGGCTACTCCAATTCAGTTTCTGGTCAATGGTAGCCCCAAGGATGTTGATAGTGGGAGATTCAGCAATGGTAATGCTGTTGAATGTCAAGGGGAGATGGTTAGATTCTCTCTTGTTGGAGATGGTCATTGCCTGGCACTTGTGTGACATGAATGTTACTTGCCACTTACCAGCCCAAGCCTGGATATTGTCCAGATCTTGCTGCATTTCTACACGGACTGCTTCAGTATTTGAGGAGTCACGAATGGTGCTGAACATTGTGCAATCATCAGCGAACATCCCCACTTCTGACCTTATGATTGAAGGAAGGTCATTGATGAAGCAGCTGAAGATGGTTGGGCCCAGGACACTACCCTGAGGAACTCCTGCAGTGATGTCCTGGAGCTCAGATGATTGACCTCCAACAACCACAACCATCTTCCTTTGCGCTAGATATGACTCCAGCCAGCGGAGGGTTTTCCCCCTGATTCCCATTGACCTCAGTTTTGCTAGGGCTCCTTGATGCCATACTCGGTCAAATGCTGCCTTGATGTCAAGGGCAGTCACTCTCACCTCACCTCTTGAGTTCAACTCTTTTGTCCATGTTTGAAGCTAGGCTGTAATGAGGTCAGGAGCCCTGGTGGAACCCAAACTGAGCGTCACTGAGCAGGTTATTGCTAAGCAAGAGCCGCTTGATGGCACTGTTAATGACACCTTCCATCACTTTACTGATGATTGAGAGTAGGCTGATGGGGCCGTAATTGGCTGGGTTGGACTTGTCCTGCTTTTTGTGTACAGGACATACCTGGGCAATTTTCCACATTGCAGTGTTGTAGCTGTACTGGAACAGCTTGGCTAGGGGCACGGCAAGCTCTGGAGCACAGGTCTTCAGTACTATTGTCGGAATATTGTCAGGGCCCATAGCTTTTGATTGGCAAAAGAATCAAAGGTGACATGAGGAAAAACCTTTTTATGCAGCGAGTGGTTACGATCTGGAATGCACTGCCCAAGAGGGTGGCTTTCAAAGGGGAATCGGATAAGCACCTGAAGAGAAAAAAAAAATTGCAGGACTACAGGAAAAGGGCGGGGGAATAGGACTAGTTAAATTGCTGTTGCAGAAAGCTGGCACAGGCTTGACCAGGCTGAGTGGCTTCCATTTGTATTGTAACCATTCTTTGATTCTATTCCATTCAGTCTAACCCATGCTACACTCAACCTGGGAGTACTGAATGCTGACAATTGGATGCAGAAATGGACCAATGTTCTATCTCTCAGCTTGAAAGCATAAAATTCACCCAAAAAACTATTTTTGTAACACTCAATGTCATTATTGTTACGCATTACGTAGAAAATCTGGAGTTTAGAACCATGCTGTATGACTTCTAAACCATTTAAGTCAAACAACATTTCCAAAATCATGATTCACAGCTTTTTTGATTTAAAGTCATCAAAAGTGATAGGTTGCGTGTAGTACAATAATATCACACTGATGCATTATGAAGTGTTTGCAAAGAATTCACTTCAAAGAACAGACTCCAGGTGACAACGAGTAGGCCAAGAGTTGTTTTGTGCTTGGACAAGCAATTTAATCCACTTAGCATCAATAATAAAGGTGTCTTATAAGTGAAAGATCAATGGCAATTGAACCAAGCATTAGACAAACAGAGTAGCTTCTATTATCTCCCCGATTATGGTTTGAAGATCCCAAAGTCACATATTGAATAAAGCAGATTAGAAAACAAAATCCTTTTGACTGCACTAAATACTGCTTTAATGCCACTTTCTAATGTCACCACATTATAGTAGATATCTGCAGGCACAGCAAATCATTTCCAGCATTCATTGGCAGTGGATCAAAACTGGAAAAAAAACTAACATTCCTATATCCGACAGCTATTTAAGTAGAGGCCATTAAAGTTACAAGGTAGATTTGAGCCGTGATGACACAGCATTGGCAGCTTAGTGCAGACTGAACCTGCGTCAACCACCAGTTTTACTTAAGGTCCCTGCATAGGGAAGATTGAAAGTAAAGCTTATGATAATCCAAATATTACACATCTGGTCTTTTCACAAGATAGATATGGATGAGGAAGTCAAATTTAGCCCATCTTAGTTCATCCATGCAGAAAAATCATTGCAGTCAACTCTCAATACCTCTCATACTTAACCCAGCAATGCATTGCATTGGAACATGTGTTTGAATATCTGTGTTCACCCCAACGTAAAGGAAGTAAACCTTTCCCCCACATTTCACCCCAAACAATATCGAGAGCTAATTGTGAAACTGTTTCTGGATCTGAAAAACAAGGTTGCAAAAGTAGTGTTTTCAGTGAGTTTTGTGCACTTACACACACAGGAAGTTGGCTTGATCATGCAACTGCTGTAATCCATTTGGTATGGATTTTTTTTGCGTAAGGTTTATTTTAGTGAACTGCATTGATTATTAGTAGGATTTATCAGTACTGATAAGATTTTATTAATAATTCTAAGGTGTTGTAGTATTGGTAAGGTTTTTTTTAGCAGTAGCAAAGGGTTAACTAATAAATAAAGGAATGGCAGGCACGCTTCAACCTCGAGAGTGCACCTCCTGTGCTATATGGGAGCTCCAGGATGCTTCCCGTATTGTGGAGAACCATTTGTGCAGGAAGTGTTGTCAATTGCAGCAGCTTGAGCTCTGTGTTTTGGAACTTGAATGGCAGCAGACAACACTGCGGTGCATTTGTGAGGATGAGAGCTATGTGGATACCATGTTTATAGATGTGGTCACCTCACAGCTTAAGAGTATGCAGGGAGAGAGGAAATGGGTAACCGCCAGGCAGTCAAAAAGAATCAGGCAGGTAGTGCAGGAGGCCCCGGAGTGCATCTCACTCTCCAACAGGTATTCAGTTCTGAATACTGAGGAAAGTGATGCTTCACCTGAGAAGTGCAGCCAGAGCCAAGTCCATGGCACCACGGGTGGCTCAACTGCACAGGGGGGTACAGGGAAGACTGAAAGAGCCATAATGATAGGTGATTCAATAGTCAGGGGAACAGACAGGTGTTTCTGTGGCCGCAGACGTGAATCCAGGATTGTGTGTTGCCTCCCTGGGCCAGGGTCAAGGATGTCACTAATTGGCTGCAGAGCATCCTGAAGGGGGAGGGTAAACAGCCAGCAGTCGTGGTCCACATCGGAACTAACGCCATAGGTAGAAAGAGGGATGTGGTCCTGCAGTCAGAATTTAGGGAGCTAGGTAAGAAATTAGCAAGCAGGACCTTAAAAGTAGTCAGATAGATTGGAGAGTTGGGCAGAGAAATGGCAGATGGAGTTCAATCAGGGTAAATGCGAGATGATGCATTTTGGAAGATCCAATTCAAGAGTGAACTATACAGTAAACGAAAAAGTCCTGGGGAAAATTGATGTACCGAGAGATTTGGGTGTTCAGGTCCATTGTTCCCTGAAGGTGGCAACGCAGGTCAATAGAGTGGTCAAGAAGGCATACGGCATGCTTTCCTTCATCGGACGGGGTATTGAGTACAGTTGGCAGGTCATGTTACAGTTGTATAAGACTTTGGTTCGGCCACATTTGGAATACTGCGTGCAGTTCTGGTCACCACATTACCAAAAGGATGTAGATGCTTTGGAGAGGGTGCAGAGGAGGTTCACCAGGATGTTGCCTGGTATGGAGGGCGCTAGCTATGAAGAGAGGTTGAGTAGATTAGGATTATTTTCATTAGAAAGACGGAGGTTGAGGGGGGACCTGATTGAGGTGTACAAAATCATGAGAGGTATAGACAGGGTGGATAGCAAGAAGCTTTTTCCCCAGAGTGGGGGATTCAATTACTAGGGGTCACGAGTTCAAAGTGAGAGGGGAAAAGTTTAGGGGGGATATGCGTGGAAAGTTCTTTACGCAGAGGGTGGTGGGTACCTGGAACGCGTTGCCAGCGGAGGTGGTAGACGCGGGCACGATAGCGTCTTTTAAGATGTATCTAGACAGATACATGAATGGGCAGGAAGCAAAGAGATACAGACCCTTAGAAAATAGGCGACATGTTTAGATAGAGGATCTGGATCGGCGCAGGCTTGGAGGGCCAAAGGGCCTGTTCCTGTGCTGTAATTTTCTTTGTTCATCACCGGATTACTCCAAGTGCCACATGTGAGTATAGAAATAGAAGGATAAGACAGATGAATGTGTGGCTGGAAAGCTGGTGCAGGAGGGAGGGCTTTAAATTTCTGGAATATTGGGACCGGCTCTGGGCGAGATGGGACCCGTACAGGCCGGACAGGTTGCTCTTGAACAGAGCTGGACTGAGTTCCTTGCTGGACATTTTGCTAATGCTGTTGGGGAGAGTTTAAACTAGTTTGGCAGGGGGATGGGGACCTGGAGGGTAGACCCAGTTGGGATAAAAATCAGAAGTGAAAATGGAAGGCAGAAAATTAATGGATGAGTCTGGAAGACAGAGGAAACAAAGGTTAGAAAATTAAAAAAAAGATTGGCAGTGCTCAAGGGTATCTATTTCAATGCAAGGAGTATAGCAAATAAAGCAGATGAGCTGAGGGCACAGATAGACACGTGGCAGTATGATACCATAGCTATTACAGAAATATGGCTTAAGGAGGAACAGGAATGGCAACTCAACGTTCCTGGTTACAGGGTTTTCAGACGCGATAGGGAGGGGGAATAAGAAAGGAAGGGGTGTGGCAATTTCGATCAAAGAAAATATTACAGCTGTGAGGAGGGATGAAACTTTGGAAGGTTAATCAAATGAGGTCATATAGATTGCGCTAAGGAACAAAATAAAGGGGCAATCACACCGCTGGGTGTGTACGATAGATCCCCAGACAGTCAGAGAGAGATAGAAGAGCAGATATGTAGGCAAATCTCTGAGAAGTGCTAGAACAATAGGGCAGTAATAGTAGGGGATTTTAACTACTCAGATATTAACTGGGATAGTTTTAGTGTGAAAGGAATTGAGGGAGCAGAATTCTTGAGGTGCATTCAGGAGAACTTTTTGGCCAGTATGTAGCAAGTCTAGCAAGAGAGGGTGCAGTTTTAGACATAGTTTAGGAAATGAAGCTGGGCAGGTGGAAGGAGTGGCAGTGGGAGAGCATTTCAGTGGATGTGGTGTATTTGGATTTTCAGAAGGCTTTTGATAAGGTCCCACATAAGAGGTTAGTGTGCAAAATTAAAGCACATGGGATTGGGGGTAATATACTGGCATGATTGAGAATTGGTTGACAGACAGGAAATGAAGAGTCGGAATAAATGGGTCTTTCTCTGGGTGGCAGGCAGTGACTATTGGGGAACCACAGGGATCAGTGCTTGGGTCCCAGCTATTCACAATATATATTAATTACTTGGGTGAGGGAACATTTCCCAGTTTTCAGATGACACAAAGCTGGGGGGGAATGTGAGCTGTGAGGAGGATGCAAAGAGGCTCCAATGTGATTTGGACAAGTTGGGTGAGTGGATAATGCATGGCAAATGCAGTATAATGTGGATAAATGTGAGGTTATCCACTTTGGTTGTAAAAACAGAAAGGCAGATTATCTGAATGATGATAGATTAGGAAAGGGGAGGTGCAACGAGTCCTGGATGTCCTTGTACACCAGTCGCTGAAAGCAAGCATTCAGGTGCATCAAGCAGTTAGGAAGGCGAATGGTATGTTGGCCTTCATTGCAAGAGGAATTGAGTACAGGAGCAAGGATGTCTTACTGCAGTTATACAGGGCCTTGGTGAGACCACATCTGGAGTATTGTGTGCAGTTTTGGTCTCCTAATCGGAGGAAGGATGTTCTTGCCATGGAAGGAGTGCAAAGAAGATTTACTACGTTGATTCCTGGGAAGGCGGGATTGACGTATGAGGAGAGTTTGGGTTGACTAGGCCGAAATTCACTAGAGTTTAGAAGAATGAGAGGGGAATCTCATAGAAACCTATAAAATTCTAACAGGACTAGACAGGCTAGATGCAGGGAGGATGTTACCGATGGCTAGGGAGTCCAGAACCAGAGGGTCACAGTCTCAGGATACCGGGTATGCCATTTAGAACCAAGATGAGGAGAAATTTCTTCACTGATGGTGGTGAACCTGTGGAATTCTCTACCACAGAAGGCAGTGGAGGCCAAGTCATTAATTATATTAAAGAAGGAGATAGATATATTTCTTAATGCCAGAGGGATCAAGGGATACGGGGAGAAAGCGGGAACAGGGTACTGAATTAGACGATCAGCTTTTTTGAATGGTGGAGCAGGCCCATGGGGCCAAATGGCCTACTCCTGCTCCTATTTTCTATGTTTCTATTTTAGTGGCAGTGATCATAATTCAGGCAGTCTTAACATGATTATGGAAAAGGACAAGGAAAGAACAGGAGTAGAGTTCTCAATTGGGGCAAGGCCAATTTTACTAAACTGAAGAGTGATTTAGCAAAAGTAGACTGGAAACAGCTATTTGAAGGTAAATCAGTGTCAGAGCAGTGGGAGGCATTCAAAGGGGAGATTCAAGGGGTTCAGAGTAAACATCTTCCCACAAAGAAAAAGGGTGAGACGGCCAAATCGAGAGCCCCGTGGATGTCAAGGAGCTTACAGGGTAAGATACGGCAGAAAAGAAAAGCTTATGTCGACACTGAGAACTCAATACAACAGAAAGCCGAGAGGAGTATAGAAAGTGGAAGGGTGAAATCAAAAAGGAAATTAGAAAAGCAAAGAGATGGTATGAAAGAATATTGGCAAGCAAAATCAAGGTGAACCCAAAGATGTTTTATCAATACATTAAAAATAGGGCCCATAAAAGACCAAAAAGGTAACCCATGTGTAGGAGCAGAAGATGTTGGTATGGTTCTTAATGAATACTTAGCAACTGTCTTCACAAAAGAGGGGGACGATGCAGATATTGTAGTTAAGGAAGAGGGGTGTGAAGTATTGGATGTGATAAACATAGGGAGAGAGGAAGTATGAATGGGATTAGTATCCTTGAAAGTTGATAAATCACCAGGGCTGGATGAAACATACCCCAGGCTGTTTAAAAAAAACAAGAGAGGAAATACCAGAAGGTCTGACCATCATTTTCCAATCCTCACTGGATACAGGTGTAGTGCCAGAGGTTTGAGAACTGCTAACGAGGGATAGACCGAATAATTACAGGCCAGTCAGTCTAACCTCAGTAGTGGGCAAATTATTGGAATCTATTTTGACAGGATAAACTGTCACTTTGAAAGGCACAGGTTAATCAAGGATAATCAGCATGGATTTATTAAGGGAAGATCTTGTTTGACCAACTTGATCGAATTTTTTGAAGAAATAACAAGGAAGATAGAAGAGAGTAGTGCAGTTGATGTAGTTTACATGGATTTTAGCAAGGCTTTTGACAAGGTCCCACATGGCAGACTGGTTAGAAAAATAAAATCCCATAGGATTCAGGGAAATGAAGCAAGGTGGATACAAAATTGGCACAGTGCCAGGAAACAAAGGGTGTTTTTGAGACTGGAGGGCTGTTTATCGTGGCGTTCCACAGGGCTCAGTACTGGGTCTCCTACTTTTGTGGTATACATTTAACTATATGGATGGAAATGTAGGGGGTATGATCAAGATGTTTGCAAATGACATAAAGATGGGCCGTGTGGTAAATAGCGAGGAGGATAATTGTAGGCTGCAGGAAGATGGGCAGAAAAGTGGCAAATGGAATTCAACCTGGAGAAGTGTGAGGTGATGCATTTGGGGAGGTCAAACAAGGCAAAGGAATGAATGATTAATGGGAAAATACTGAGAAGTGTAGAGGAAGTGAGGGACCTTGGAGTGAATGTCCACAGATCCCTAAAGGTAGGACAGGTCGATAAAGGTGGTTAAAAAGGCATATGGAATCCTTTCCTTTATTAGCCGAGGTGTAGAATATAAGAGCAGGGAGGTTATGCTGGAACTGTATAACTCATTGGTCAGCCCACAACTTGCGTAATGTGTGCAGTTCTGGTCACCTCATTACAGAAAGAGAGGGTACAGAAGAGATTTACGAGGATGTTGCCAGGACTGGAAAAATACAGCTAT
The DNA here is from genome assembly GCF_036365525.1 of Heterodontus francisci. Classification (NCBI taxonomy): domain Eukaryota; kingdom Metazoa; phylum Chordata; class Chondrichthyes; order Heterodontiformes; family Heterodontidae; genus Heterodontus; species Heterodontus francisci. The sequence goes on along the minus strand of NC_090373.1, from coordinate 104,759,256 downwards.
GAGGAAAGATTGGATAGGCTGGGGTTGTTCTCCTTGGAACAGAGAAGGCTGAGGGGAGATCTGATTGAAATGTACAAAATTTTGAGGGGCTGGATAGAGTGGAGGTGAAGGGCCTATTCACTTTAGCAGAGAGGTCAGTGACTAGGGGGCAGAGATTTTAAAAAAGTGATTGGTAGTAAAATTAGAGGGGAGATGAGGGAAAAAGTTTTCACCCAGAAGCTGGTGGAGGTCTGTAACTCACTGCCTGAAAGGGTAGTTGAGGCAGAAACTCTCAACTCATTCAAAAGGAGTCTGGATATGCACCTCAAGTGCTGTAATCTGCAGGGCTACGGACCAAATGCTGGAAGGTGGGATTAGCATGGGTGGATCATTTTTCGACTGGCACAGACACAATGATCCAAGTGGCCTCTTTCTGTGCCTTAAACTTTCTATGATTCTATAAAATCATCTTAATTTACTGCAATTGCTTCATAGTTTGAAACTCGGGTAGAAATTTCAGGGCTGCTTAGAGAAGTGGTATGTTCAGTAAGTGGAAAGTAAATGGACAGGTAGCATAGTCGCTATATTACTGGAATAGTAATCCAGAGGCTTCGACTAATGTTCCAGAGACATGAGTTCAAATCCTACCACAGAAACTGGGAAATTTAAATTCAATTAATTAAATCACTCTGGAATAAAAATCTAGTAATGGTAATCATGAAACTACCAGGTGGTCATAAAACTCATCTGATTCACTAATGCCCCTTTAGAGAAGAAAATCTGCTGTCCTTACCCAGTCTGGCGGCATGTGACCCAGACCCACAGCAATGTGGTTGGCTCTGAAATGGCCTACTCAGTTGTATCAAAACACTACGAAAAAGTCAAAGAATAATAAAATTGGACAGAACACCTGGCATTGACCTAGTTATGTGATATGACAAAGGCACAACAAGCCCAGTCAACTTGCAAAGTAATCCTAACTAACATCTGAACACTTGTGCCAAAATTGAGGGAGCTGTGCCACAGAGTGATCAAGCAAAGGCCAGACATAGTCATACTCACAGAATCATACCTTTCAGTCAATGTCCCAAACTCCTCCATCAACATCCATGGGTACGTCACGTCCCACTGGTAGGGCAGACCCACCAGAGTGGCAGCACAGTGGTATAGAGTTAGGAGGGAGTGGCCCTGGGAGTCCTCAACATTGACTCCGGACCCCATGAAGTCTCATGGCATCAAATATGGCCAAGGAAACCTCCTTCTGATTACCAACCACACGCCTCCCTCAACTGATGTATCAGTGCTCCTCCATGTTGAACACCACTGAGGGTAGCAAGGGCACAGAATGTACTCTGGATGGGGGACTAAAATGTCCAATCACCAAGGCCAACTCGGTAGCACCGCTACTGACTGAGCTGACTGAATCCTGAAGGAGATATCTGCCAGATTGGGCCTGTGACAGGTGGCGGTGAGAGAAGTAACACAAGGGATAAACCTACTTGACCTTTGGTAAATGTGACCACTGCACAGTCCTTTGCAGACAAAGTCTTGTCTTCACACTGAGGACACCCTCCATTGTGTTGTGTGGCACTAGCACCACATTCAATGGGCTAGAATCAAAACAGATCTAGTTGCTCAAAACTGGGCATCCAGAAGGTGCTGTAAGTCATCAGCAGTAAAACTGTATTCCACCACAATCTGTAACCTCATGGCCCAGCAAATCCCTGACTCTACCATTAACATCAAGCCAGGGGATCAACCCTGGTTTGTGAGGAGTGTAGGAGACCATGCCCGGAGGAGCACCAGGCATACCTAAAAATGAGGTGCCAGCCTGGTGAAACTACAATATGGGCCTACATGAATGTTAAACAGTGGAAGCAGCATACTATAGGCAGAGCGAAGTGATCCCACAACTAACGAGACAATGAAATCAAAGCTCTGCAGTCCTGCAACATCCAGTCATGAATGGTGGTGAGCAATTAAATGACTAAATGGGAGGAGGCAGCTCCACAAGCATCCCCATCTTCAATGATGGCAAAGCCCAGCACGTCAGTGCAAAGAATGAAGCTGATTCCTTTGCAACCATTTTCAGCCAGAAGTGCTAAGTGGATGTTACATCTTGGCCTCCTCCTGAAGTCCCCACCATCACAGTTGCCAGTCTTCAGCCAATTTGATTCAGTCCACGTGATAATCAAGAAACAACTGGGCATACTGGATACAGCAAAGGCTGTGGGTCCCAACAACATCCCAGCTGTAGGCTGAAGACTTGTGCTCCAGAACTAGCCGCACCCCTAGCCAAGCTGTTCTAGTACAGCTACAACAATAGCACCTATCCGGCAAAGTGCAAAGTTGCCCAAGTATGTCCTGTCCACCAAAAGGCAGTAAAAATGCAATCCAGCTAACTACCACTCCATCAGTCTACTCTCAATCAAGAAGTGATGGAAGGGGTCATCAACCGTGCTATCCAAGCAGCACTTACTCAGTAATAGCTACTCACCAAAGCTTAGTTTGGATTCAGCCAGGACCACTCAGTTCCAGTCCTCAGTAGAGCCTTGGTCCAAACATGGACAAAAAAGTGCTGAATTCCAGAAGTGAGGTTAGAGTGACCGCCCTCATGATGAATGTGACATCATGAAGCCCTCATAAAATTAAAGTCACTGGGAATCAGGGAAAACTTTGGGACAGGGCCAATGCCAGAGCAGTTTTGGCTAAAATCCGCTGCAGACCTGAATTTCCGCCTCAAGATTACAAATCAATATCCTGCTCTTAATTCATTAATGGAAGTAACATCAAATTCTGGGAAGTCCTATGTCATCTAATTCTTTAATTAAAGGAAATACTATTTTTTCCCCCAGGCAACACACTGGCTGCATTTCCTGCCACAACAGGCTGGTGCCACTACGGGTAATTTTAAACTTTTGGCAATAGTATGAAAGAGGTGATGCTGAGTTGACAGCCCTTTTACACCTCTGCTGATTGAAGGAGTCTGATGCTGTTGATTTTCAGGTTGACAATGTTTCTGCATTGTAGGTTACAGGGAAAGGTTGATAAGTGTTGGTTATTTTTATTTGAGTGCAAGGACAGGAACAAATAAAAAAAGTATGTTTTATTTTTCATCTGACGATGTAAACTGTTTTTACATTTGAAAATCACTTTTCATACATCTTTGACTTTCTAATTACTAACTTTTGACTTGTATTATAAATCTGTCAGTAACAGTGCCACATTTACCTGTGTGCTGAGAGTCTTGTGATAATTGTACCAGTAATCAATTAGATCTGTGCTGGTAACAATAGGAACACTAGAGGGCGTTAGCCATACATCCTATGACACTTGTTTCATGTGCTAAAATCAATTAGATAATAGCATAATGTGCCCTCCTTTAATTTCATCTGTTGTCATCTGCACTCAGGACTCCAGGAATATTTATCACTAATGGCAATTATATCAGCTTGGCTGATGAGGACTGAGATGAAGAGAAATTTCTTCACCCAGAGAGTGGTGAGCCTGTGGAATTCGCTACCAAAGAAAGCAGTTGAGGCCAAAACATTATATGTTTTCAAGAAGGAGTTAATTATAGCTCTTGGGTCTAAAGGGATCAAAGGGTATGGGGCGAAAGCAGGAACAGTTTACTGAGTTGGATGATCAGCCATGATCATAATGAATGGCGGAGCAGGCTCGAAGGGCCGAATGGCCTACTCCTGCTCCTATTTTCTATGTTTCTATGTAGTAGCATTCTTGCCTCTGGGTAAGAAGTCTCAAATTCAAGCCACACTTAAGGATTTGAATACACAACCTAGACTAAAAATTCAATGGAGTGTTGGTTTCTATAATGGATGTCTGATCTGCAATGTCACTATTCAGATTGGGCAGCAAGTTGAGAATCAGCACCATTATATCTAAAGTGTAGATGTCTAATATATTGTATTGACTTCTATTATGGACTAAAGTTGACTCAGTTAACTCAGTCAAATTCTGTATAGGAATTGTTGTTCTTGAGCAATTGCATTCATTAAAATTAAAATATTAGAGTAAACATGCTGAAAACTTCAAATTGGTATTTACAAGCTGCAAATTTCAATTCTTTTATACAGCTTTCAAGTAAGGAGAAAGAGCTCTGCCGAATCTACTCGGAAATACAATTATTTGATCAGGACATTTCCACTCTGAAATCCCAGAATGCTCTGGAACAATCTCTTCGCTCTGAAAAATGGCAGGAACTCTCCAGAGTATCTAGCTCTATGATGGAATTAACCGGGTCAATGAGCAGAAACATTAAAAAAAAGGCTTACTAATATTTGGGTCAATATACAGTGTGATTTACAGGTTTATATGGATGAAATAAATAAGCTAAAACCTGCATTTTCTGAAATACTTTAAAAAACTAACTTTATTTTGCAATTTGTGCCAGACCTGCTTCTTGTTTATATAATACCAGTAAACTGAAATTTGTACCAAATACTAGGAATAAATAATGTTGCTCTGTTTGCTCCCTCAATCGTCAGGGTGCAGGCATGAGTCTATTTGGCACACAACTGGTTTAACCAACCATTATCAGACCTGGCTGGACCACATCAGTGTATATTGAGCCTCACTCTCCTTTGCCAAAAATCACCCACTATTCTAGAACCATCTTGGAAAGAAAACATGACCCTCGACTTTTTTTTCACCATGACCAATGACTTCATTAAACCCTTCTCTCTGCTTCTTCCACCCTCACCTCTAACTACAAATGCGAGGAGCTCATGGATTTCTTTGTCACCAAGATAGAAACCATGCATTCAGCTTCCCTTCCCCATGCCCACCAAACTAAGCCTGACTCCATCCCACTTTTAATACTGAATTCCATCTCTACAGTTTTTCTTCCATACCCTCCGAGTTCAACTCATCCACGAGACCCACGTTCTGCTTCCTCAACCCCATTTTCACTAACCTGTTGACAGCTCAACTTTTCTGCCTGGTCCCATACTAGCTGCCATCAACTCTCCTCAAAAGGACTCATCCTTGACACCACTAACAACCCATCTCTATGTTCCTTTTCCTGACCACAGTCCTTAAATGTATTGTTACCTCCCTGGATCATGTCCATCTATAGCAACTTCCTGCATGAATCACTCAAATCAGGTTTCCGCCCCTACTAAATGGCCCAACCAAAATCACAAACAACATTCTGTGACAATTGCACATTATCTCTCATCATCCGGCACGACCTTTGGGTCGCCTTTCACACAGTCAACCACACCAAAATCCTCCAAAGCTTATTCTACATTGTCTCAGCAGATGGAACTACCTTCACATAGTTCCTATCTCGTAGCACCTCAAACTTAAAATTTTCATCCTTGATGTTTAACTGGTCTTGATCCTCCTTATCTCTTACTTCTCCAGCACTTCAGCTTGCCCACTCTCCAAACTCTAAATCCCCAACTTTGTGGCTCCTCGTCCCTTCGCCCCACAACCAGTGATAGCTGTTCATTAGCAACCATGCTCTGAATATCCCTCTCCAACCCCTCTGCTGCTCCTCCTCCTCCTCCCTCCGCTTGTTTAAGACTCTCTTTAAAACCCACTTATTTTAAGCAAAGCTTCGGACTTCTCTGCGAATATCTCCTTTTTTGGCCGGTGCTTATTTTTTTCTTAGGCCTCTGGGATGCAACTTGGGACATTTCTTTATGTTAAAAGCATTATATAAATGCAAATCGTTGTACTAATAGGTTATATTACAATGCCCAGAATGTCTCAGAACTCCCAGCTCCAAATGATCTTTCACCAAAATCTTGCTTTGCAAATTTAAACATTTCCTGTGCGCTGCCAAATACTAAAATGTATAGCAACATTGAAATTCTGATGCAATTTTCTAAATGATATATAAACAATGGCCTTTAAAAAAAAATAGCCAGATACTGTTCATAGTTAATTTAAAAGACCACAACAAGGTACATTTTCATCTTCAGAGCATGGGCAGTAACCTGGCAGCGATCAGGTGGATTCTGTAAAGGGCAGTTGATCCACTTCACTGGATTACCACCCAGGCAGTGAAGACAAAAATCATCCCAAATCTTAAATTGCACATTACACCAAGATTCCATCTGTATGTTCAGGCGATTGTGCCACCGTTCAAAGAAGAACAGGCATGTCCTCCTTTTTCTACCAATACCACCATAAATAGGTTAACTGATCATGTATTCAGTTGCTGTTTGTGAGTCCTTGCTTTCTGTAACTTCGTTGCTGTAATTGTAACCGTGAATTGCACTCCAAACGTTAAGCCCAAGGTTGTGAAAAGCTTTGGGATGTCTTGAGGACTAATAAGATGCTATATAATGCAGCCCATCAATGTGAAAACGGATACTAGGAAATCCTACTCCAGTGAATGACAAGCAAACCTTTTCTGCATTTATAAAGTACCAGCATAGGTCTGTTTGTATTATTGCAGAGATGAACAGTGTTCAAGAGACGCACGTTGTTATCTCCCAAAATGTGCCTGTGAATTTTTTTTTTATTCATTCATGGGATGTGGGCGTGACTAGCTATGCCAGCATTTATTGCCCATCCCTAATTGCCCTTGAGAAGGTGGTGGTGAGCTGCCTTCTTGAACCGCTGCAGTCCATGTGAGGTAGGTACACGTACAATGCTGTTAGGAGGAAAGTTCCAGCATTTTGACCCAGCGACAGTGAAGGACGCCAATAAATTTTCAAGTCAGGATGGTGTGTGTGACTTGGAGGGGATCATGGAGGTGATGGTGCACCTGCTGCCCTTGTCCTTCTAGATGGTAGCGGTCAATGGTTTGGGAGGTGCTGTCTAAGGAGCCTTGGTGCGTTGCTGCAGTGCATCTTATAGATGGTACAGACTGCTGCCACTGTGCGTTGGTGGTGGAGGGAGTGAATGTTAGTGCATGGTGTGCCAATCAAGCGGGCTGCTTTGTTCTGGATGGTGACGAGCTTCTTGAGTGTTGTTGGAGCTGCACCCATCCAGGCAAGTGGAGAGTATTCCATCACACTCCTGACTTGTGCCTTGTAGATGGTGGACAGGCTTTGGGGAGTCAGGAGGTGAGTTACTTGCCACAGGATTTCTAGCCTCTGACCTGCTCTTGTAGCCACAGTATTTATATGGCTGCTCCAGTTCAGTTTCTGGTCAATGGTAGCCCCTAGGATGTTGATAGTGGGGGATTCAGCAATGGTATTGCCATTGAATGTCAAGGGGAGATGGTTAGATTCTCTCTTGTTGGAGATGGTCATTGTCTGGCACTTGTGTGGCATGAATGTTACTTGCCACTTACCAGCCCAAGCCTGGATATTGTCCAGGTCTTGCTGCATTTCTACACAGACTGCTTCAGTATTTGAGGAGGCGTGAATGGTGCTGAACATTGTGCAACCATTAGTGAACATCCCCACTTCTGACCTTATGATTGAAGGAAGGTCATTGATGAAGCAGCGGAAGATGGTTGGACCTAGGACACTACCTGAGGAACTCCTGCAGTGATGTCCTGGAGTTCAGATGATTGACCTCCAACAACCACGGCCATCTTCCTTTGTGCTAGGAATGACTCCAACTAGCAGAGAATTTTCCCCCTGATTCCCATTGACTCCAGTTTTGCTGGGGCTCCTTGATGCCATATTCGGTCAAATGCTGCCTCAATGTCAAGGGCAGCCACTCTCACCTCACCTCGAGTTCAGCTCTTTTGTCCATGTTTGAAGCTAGGCTGTAATGAGGTCAGGAGCTGAGTGGCCCTGGTGGAACCCAAAGTGAACATCACTGAGCAGGTGATTGCTAAGCAAGTGCTGCTTGATAGCACTGTTGATGACACCTTCCATCACTATACTGATGATTGAGAGTAGGCTGATGGGGCAGTAATTGGCCGGGTTGGACTTGTCCTGTTTTTTGTGTACAGGACATTGCCAATTAGTCATTTAACAAGCAAGGTATTTGAAACTATTGCACATTGAGAGTATCCCAGGACCAGCTTATAACATGGTCTGTTGACCTTCATTAAAGATAGTATTAATTCTACTGCATTCAGATAAACAAACAAATATGTTTGCTGGAATTGTTACACTTCTTTGTGATTTATGGCAGTAGTTGTGGCCATATAATGTTTTAAGTATTGTTGGTGTTCTGGAAAACAAAATGGTCAGAGTTCCTGCTCATTTTCAAATGGTGTTTGATATGATTTGTTGATATAAAGGTGCATGATACTAAAGGGATAAGAAGTTGTTTCAAAGGCACAACACAGAACTAGTTATTGTTATCAGACTGAAGTAATGATGCAAAAAGTGAAAACAAGGTTAACTTTGAAGAGTAATGTCATGCCCTCTTATATCTCATCTACATAACATCATAGAATGGTGCAAATCAAAAGATCATTCGGCCCATTATGCCTGTGCTGGCTTTTTGAAAGAGCTATACAACTAGTTCCACTTCCCTGTTCTTTACCCATAGCCCTGTAATTTTTTCTCCAACAGATATTTATCCAGTTCCCTATTAAAGTTATCGTAGAGTTTGCTTCCACCACTCTCAGGCAGTGCACGCCAGGTCATAACAACTCGCTGCATAAAAATGTTTCCCATGTTACCTCTGGTCCTTTTGTCAATTACTTTAAACCTGTGTCTTCTGGTTACTGACCCACCTGTACAGTGGAAACAGTTTCCCCTTATTTACTCTATCAAAACATAGGAATATAGGAGCAGGAGTAGGCCGTTCAGCCCATCGAGCCTGCTCCACCATTCAATATGATCTTGGCTGATCAACCACTTCAATGCTTTTTTCCCACACTATCCTTATATTCCTTTATGTCACTGGTATTTAGAAATATGTCAATCACTGCTTTAAACATACTCAAAAACTGAGCTTCCACTGCCCTCTGGGGTAGAGAATTCGAAAGATTCACAACCCTCTGAGTAAAGAAATTGCTCCTCATCTCAGTCCTAAGTGGCTTCCCCCTTATTTCGAAATTGTGTCCCCTGGTTCTAGACTCCCCAACCAGGAGAAACATCTTACCTGTATCTACCCTGTCTATCCCTTTATTTTGTAGGTTTCAATGAGATCACCTCTCATTCTTCGAAACTCTAGAGAATACAGGCCCAGTTTCCCCAATCTCTCTTCATAGGACAGTCCCGCCATCCCGGGAACAATCTGGTGAACCTTCGTTGCACTCCCTCTATGGCAATAATATCCTTTCTAAGGTAAGGGGACCAAAACTACGCACATTACTCCCGGTGCGGTCTAACCAAGTTTCTTTGCAGTTGAAACAAGACTTTGCTACTCCTGTACTCAAATCCTCTTGCAATTAAGGCTAACAAACCATTAGTCTTCCTAATTGCTTGCTGCACCTGCATGTTAGCTTTCAGTGACTTATTGACAAGGACACCCAGGTCCCTTTGTACATCTACACTTTATAATCTCTTACCATAAATATTCTGCACATCTGTTCCTCCTACCAAACCTCTGCCATGTTCTCGCCCACTCACTAAGTCTATTCAAATCCCCTTGAAGCTGCTTTGCATCTTTTACATGACACACATTCCCACCTAGCTTTGTGTCATCCACGAACTTGGAAATATTATATTTGGTCCCCACATCCAAATCATTGATATATATTGTGAACAGCTGGGGCACAAGTAATGATCCTTGTGGTACCCCACTAGTCATAGCCTGCTAACGAAAGAATGACCCGTTTATTCCTACTCTGTTTTCTGCCTGTTAACCAATTTAATCCATGCCAGTATATAACCTCCTATCCCATATGCTTTAATTTTGCTAACCAACCTCCTGTGGGGGACTTTATCAAAAGGCTTCTGAAAAATCCAAGTATGTTTGTGGCCTTGGAAGGTGAGAAGGGAAAAGGGCAGGTGCTGCATCTCCATCACTTGCATGGAAAAGTGCCACAGGAAAGGGAAGGCGTGTTGGGGGTAACTGAGTGGACCGTGTATCGCGTAGGGAATGGTTCCTTTGTAATGCTGAAAGGGGAGGGAAGGCGAAGATGTCTTTGGTGGTGGCATCATGCTGGAAGTAATGGAAATGGTGGAGGATGATCCATTGAATATGGAGGCTGGTGGGGTGGAAGATGAGGACAAGAGAACCCTATAATGGTTCTGGGAGGGAAGAGGTGAGAGCACAAATGCATGAAATAGAACACAGACACAGTTGAGGGCCCTGCCTTGTTTGAGGAAAAAGGAAGACATATCAGAAACACGTAGTGTGGAAGGTCGCATCATTCGAACAGATGCAACAGAGACAGAAGGGAAATTTAATGCTGGCAACAGGGGTCTTGATGTCGGCGGAAACCAATGCCGAGATACCCACGTCACCTCTTTTCCAGACGGCCTGCCGAATTTAGTGCCAATCAGGCATTTAAGTGGATAGCCGCTTGCCTTCCATAGGATTTAGAACCCTATCACCGGAAATTCCGCACTTGGAGAGCTGCCGGCCAATCAAAGGCTGGCAGCTGCTGCGCCACTGCAGAAGCGGTGGCTGCTGCTGAAGATGATCATCCTGGAGGCTAAGGATCGCTGCTGGACCCAACCTCAGGTAGATCAGGGCAGGAGGGGTCTTGAGGCAGGGCTTGTGGGTGAGGGTGGGGAGGGGTTGTGGGTGGGGGGGGGGGGTCGGCAAGGGCACGGGATGGCCTTCAGTGGCGCGTCCCCCCTTCCTGATGCCAGGTTCCTTGTTCAGGCACTGTGCCTTTGAACAAGGGACCCATGCCCCGGAGCTGGGAAGCAGCCCGCACACTGTTATTCGTGCTATGCTTCCCATATGCTAACGGGGGGTGGGGGAACGAGGCCCTTAATTGCCCAGTTAAGGCCCTCAATTGGCAGCAGGGCGGGAAGGTCGTTCACAGGCCTTCCCACCCCAGATGAAATTTTGGCGGAGGTGGGATAGTGACGGGAACCCCCCCCCCACCCCATCACCATCCCACTCGATTTTATGCTCTTCCTGCCTCCAAATCCGCCGCGGGGAAAAGCATAAAATTCCCCACGAAGAAACTGGGAGAATGGAAAAGAGTCCTTATGGGAAGCAGGCTGTGAGCAAGTGTCAACACGATAGCTGTGGGAGTCAGTGGGCTTATAGTGAACATTGGTTGATCTCTTTCTCCATTCTGGGGATAAGCTAAGTCAAGGGTCAGAGAATGATCATGTGGACACAAGGGTAGAAATTGGAAGCAAAACTGATGAAATTTTACAGTTTAGGATGAGAGCAGGAAATGGCACCAATACACAGTCATCAATGTACCGGGGGAAAAAAGGCGAGGGAGGGGGCCTGAGTAGGACTGGAACAAAGAATGTTCCATATATCCCACATCCGGGTACCAATAGCAACACCTTCTATTTGATGGCAGTGAGTGGAGTTGAAGGAGAAGGTAGTCAATGTGAGAACAAGTTCAGCCAGGCAGAGGAGGGTGGTAGTGGTGGATGGGGACTAGTTGGGCTTCCATTTGAGGAAGAAGCAGAGAGGTCTCAGACCATCCTGGTGGGGGAATGGAAGTGTAGCGGGATTGGACGTCCATGGTGAAAAGGAGATGGTTAGAGCCAGGAAACTGGAAACTTGAAAGTGACAGAGGTCACTGGAAGAGCCACGGACATGACAGCGTCACTTTCCCTGCTCCTGGAGAACAACTTCAGTTTTAGTTTCTCCATCCAAAGTCTTTTAACCCCAGTACCAGTCTGATCGATCTCCTCTGCACCCTCTCCAAGGCCTTGATATTCTTCCTAAAGCGTGGTGCTCAGAATTGAACACAATATTCTAGCTGCCGTCTAATTAGTGTTTTATAAAGGTTCAGAATGATGTCCTTGTTTTTGTACATGACACCTCTATATATAAACCAAAGGATGCTTTATGTCTTTTTAACAGCCTTCTCAACTTGTCACCACCTTCAATGACTTGCGCGCAAACACCCCCAGGTATCTGTGTTCTAGCACCACCTTTAAAATTGTACCATTTAGTTCATAGTTCATTCTTCCTACCAAAATATATCACTTCATGTTTCTCTGCCTTAAATTTCACCTGCCATGTGTCTGCCATTTCCCTAAACTTTTCTCTGCTCTCTGAGGTTTGTTACGATCCTCCTCACAATCTTCTAGATTACCAAGTTTTGTGTCATCTGCACACTTTGAAAGTCCAGGTTATGAATATATAAATCAAAAAGAGCAATGGTCCCATCACTGACCCCTTCAGTCTGTGAAACAACTGTTCTCTCTACTTTCTGTCCCTTAGCCAATTTTATACCCATGCAGGCACTGTTTCTTTAATCCCATGGTCTTCAATTTTACTAACAACTCTATCATGTGGTACTTCATCAAGCACCAATCCTATATATGACCATAGTAAATGATCTCTCTTTATCATTCTCGACCAGTCTGCAGCCTTTGACACACTTGACTACACCATCCTCCAACACCTCTCCTCAATCATCTAGCTGATGTGACTGCACTTGCCTGGTTCCAGTCTTATCTAACCAGTTGCAGCCAAGAATTACATTTTTTTTAAACAATTCTTTCATGGGATGTGGGCATCCCTGGCTAGGCCAGCATTTATTGCCCACCCCTAATTGTCCGTGAGAACCGCTGCAGTCCTTGGGGTGTAGGTACACCCATAGTGCTATTAGGAAGGGAGTTCCAGGATTTTAACCCAGTGATAGTGAAGGAACGGCAATATAGTTCCAAGTCAGGATGATGTGTGACTTGGAGGGGAACTTGCAGATGGTGGGGTTCCTATGCATCTGCTGCCCTTGTCCTTCTAGGTGGTAAAGGTCACAGGTTTGGAAGGTGCTATCAATGCAGTGGCTTCTCTTCCCGCTCCCACACTTTTACCTTTTATCCTTGACCTCTCCAATTTCTCATCTACAAGTTTCCTCTCAAAAACATCATCCAAAAAACACAATGTCAGATTCCAGCTCTACCTCACTACCACCTCTCTCGAACTCTCCACTGTCTATGAAGTGTCAGTTTGTTTGTCCAACGTTCAGTGCTAGAAGAGCAAAAATTTCCTCCAAATAAATAGAGAAAACCAAAGCCATTGCCTTGGGGTCCACACCACAAACTCTACTTCCTAGCCACCAACTCCATCCCTCTTCTTGGCAACTGTCTGAGGATGAAGCAGACTATTCGCAACCATAGTGTTGCATTTGACCCCAAAATGAGCTACCGGCTTCATATCCATGCCATCACTACCTCTAGACTTGACTATTTCAAGGCTCTCCTAGCCAACTTCCCATCTTGCACCCCCCATATACAAAAGCGCATCCAAAACTCTGCTGCTCATATCTAACTTGCACCAAGGCACATTCACCCATCACCCCTGTGCTCACTGATCTACATTGGATCTGGATTAAGTTAACACCTCAATTTTTAAAATGCCATTCTTGTTTCAAATCCCTCCATGGCCTCGGCCCCTTCCTCCAGCCCTACAGCACTGTATAACCAATTCCAGTCCTACAACCTCCAAGATATTTGCGCTCCTCCAATTCCGGCCTCTTGCGCATCCCCAATTTTAATTGTTCTACCAAATGCAGCTGTGACTTCAGCTGCGGAGACTGAAAGAGAGCGGCAGCAGAGAGCCGAGAGCCAGAGCACATATAAAAATCAAAGTGTGTCATCACAGGAAAGCAGGTAAGTGATTGTTTTTTCTCTCTCTAAACTAGGGCATTCGTTCAAACTAAGAGCCAGGAATTTAAAATTTCACTCAAAGTATAACAGTAAGTGAGTTAATAATGAGTATTAGCATAGAACAGGAGGCATTAATTAAAATTAACAGTTTAAACAAGGTACTAACTAGATTGTAAAAGAGGGAATAGAGATTTTTTATATCATGGATGGGCAGCCGAGACCAGTTGCTTGCAATTCTTGCACCATGTGGGAACTTCAGGACACTTCATGTTTCTTGAGGGGAAAGCACATGTGTAGGAAGTGTCTCCACCTGCTTGAGCTCAGGATTTCCAAGCTTAAGAGCAGCTGGAGTCAATGCTAAAACCCCCAACCATGCCTCTGTTACCTGTAGACTCTACTGTTCCAATCCTCTGCTGGCCAGCCTTTATTTCAACTCACGCTATGGCCTCAGTCCCTCCCTATCTCTGTAACCTCCTCCTTCATTACAACCCCGTGAGATCTCTCTGCTGCTCCAATTCTGGACTGTTACGCATCCCCTATTTTCTGCGCTCCACCATTGCCTTTGGGTCTCCAACTGCCTAGGCCCCAAACTCTGGAATTTCCTCCCTAAAGCTTTCTGCCTCTCTTTCCTCCTTTATGATTCTCCTGAAAACTTACCTCTGTGACCTTATAATTGGAAAGTGGTGAACAAGGATTCACCAAATGTGGAGCTCAAAACACAATGTGTCTAAAAATTAATTCCTGTTACAGTAAGACCAGCTGAAGGAGACTCCTAGACACCTTTCTCACCTGGCCGTAACAGAAGTCAGATGAAATTTAATGTGGAGAAATGTGAAGTGATACATTTTGGGATGAGAAAAGAAAATTCACACTAAGTGGTTAAACTTTGAAAGGAGTTGAGTCAAGAGAATCATAGATTCTTATACAAATTTTTAAAAATTTGATCAAGTTGTAAAAGACATATGTAAAACTGGGTTTTATAAATGTGGACATTAGAGTAGAAACTTATACAATTCATTGGGGAGGTCCCAGTTAGACTACTGGAGGCTATTTCTCTTCCTATTAATGGCAAGAAACTTTGAGAAGGGTGTATAATGGGTGGCCAATCCGGAACTGCCAGCTGTCTGCCCATACTCAAAGTGAAAATTGTCCCCACAATGTTCAGTTTAGAGTGCTGTACTTTAGGAAGGATGGTAAAGCCATGAAGAGGGCACAGAAGAGATTGCAGTCATAGAATTATAACAGCATAGAAGGAGGCCATTCAGCCCAAGTTCATACTGGCTCTCCATAGAGCAATCCAATCAGTCCCATTCCCCTGGTCTATCTCCACAGCCCTGCAAGTTTATTTCCGCTAAGTGCCCATCCAATTTCCTTTTCCAATCATTCATCATCTCTGTTTCCACCACCCTTGTAAGCAGTAAATCCCAGGTCATTATCACTCGCTGCTTACAAAAATTCTTTCTCACATCCCCCTGCATCTGTTGCCCTAAACCTTTACTCTGTGTCCCCTAATCCTTGTATGATCAGCTAATTGGAACAGCTTTTCTTTGTCTACCTTATGTAAACCTGTCATAATCTTGTACACCTCTATCAAATCTCCCCTCAATCTCCTTTGCTCCAAAGAGAACAACCCCAGCTTCTCCAACTTAAAACCTTGTAGCTAAAATCCCTTATCTCTGGAACCATTCTGATAAATATTTTCTGCACTCTCTCAAGGACCCTCACATCCTTCCTGAAGTGTGGTGACCAGAACTGGATGCAATTCTCTAGTTGTGGCCTAACCAGAGCTTTATGAAGGTTCAGCATAACTTTTGTACTCAATACCTCTATTTGTGAAGCTGAAGATTCCACATGCTTTGCTAACTACTCTTTCAATATCCTGCCACCTTCAAAGATCTATGCACATGAACTCGCAGGTCCCTCTGTCTCTGTACACTCTTTAGAACTGTGCCATTTAGTCCAAACTGCCTCTCCCTACCCTTTTTTGCCAAAATGAATCACCTCACATTCTCTGTAATAAATTCCATCTGCCACTTGTCTGCCTATTCTGCTAGCCTATCGATGTCCTGTTGCTGTCGATTGGCATCATCTTCACTATCTGCCACACCTCCAAGTTTTCTTTCATCAGCAAATTTTGAAAATGCGTTGTTGGGTTTGTATTAATAGCATTTCAGGGCGTTCTGGAGAAAGTCTTGGACTCCAGTAAAGGTTAACAAAACAACTACTATTTACAATTACCAAATGCACTCTCAGCAAGGCACCTAAGCTAGCATCCTTTGTGCTGCTATACTTTCTTCTTCTCAAGCCTATCTCATGTGACTGTGAAATCATCACTCATACAGAGGGAGGGGTCTCTCACTGTCTTCAGTATTAACCCTTTACATCTTTGTACTACAATTTGTGTATATCAGAAAAGCAGTGGTCCTAGCACTGAGCCTTGGGGAACATACTGTCTACCATTCTCCAATCCCAAAACAACGCTTTACCTTGACTTGCTGTTTTCTGTCCTTAAGCCAGTTTTTTATCCAAGCTGACACGGAGCCTCCTATTCCATGATCCTCAATTTTGTTAATCAGCCTTTTATGTGGTACTTTGTCAAACACTTGCTTAAAATCCATATTAACAACATCCCTTGCCTTCCCATCAAAGTATTGAATTAGATTAATCGAGCACAATCTGCCTTTTACAAATCCATGCTGGATCTTCTTAATAAACTCAAACCTCTCCAAGTGCCTGTTGATTTTATTTCCCTTGATTATTGTTTCTAAAACCTTACTCACCATTGGTGTTAAACTAACTGGCCTGCAGACACTAGGAATGTCCTGATACATTTCTTGAATAAGGGTGTCAGATTTGCCACTCTCCAATCCTCTGGAAACTCTCTCATATCTAGGGAAGATTGGAAGATTATGGCAAGCCCTTCCCCTATCTCTACTCCCACTTCCTTTAGTAGTCTGGGGTGCAAACTATTCGGTCCAGTCAATTTCTCTACTCTAAGCACAGCCAGCCTTTCCAGGACATGCTTCCTATCAATTTTCACCCCATCCTTTATCTTTATCATCTCCGCTTCGATTGATATTTTGTTAGCATCCTCTTCCTTAGTAAGCACTGATATAAAGTCTTCTTCTTTCTTTTTCTTTGGCCTCCTTGTCTCGAGAGACAATGGGTAAGTGCCTGGAGGTGGTCAGTGGTTTGTGAAGTAGAGCCTGGAGTGGCTATAGAGGCCAATTCCAGAGTGACAGACTCTTCCACAGGCACTGCAGATAAAATTGGTTGTCGGGGCTGTTACACAGTTGGCTCTCTCCTTGCACTTCTGTCTTTTTTCCTGCCAACTGCTAAGTCTCTTCGACTGACCACTCTTTAACCCCACCTTTATGGCTGTCCACCAGCTCTGGCGATCACTGGCAACTGACTTCCACGACTTGTGGTCAATGTCACAGGACTTCATGTCGCATTTGCAGACGTCTTTAAAGCGGAGACATGGATGGCCAGTGGGTCTGATACCAGCAATGAGCTCGCTGTACAATGTGTCCTTGGGGATCCTGCCATCTTCCATGCGGCTCACATGGCCAAGCCATCTCAAGCGCCGCTGGTTCAGTAGGGTGTATATGCTGGGGATGTTGGCCGCCTCAAGAAGTTCTGTGTTGGAGATACGGTCTTGCCACCTGATGCCAAGGAATCTCCAGAGGCAGCAAAGATGGAATGGGTTGAGACGTCACTCTTGGCTGACATACGTTGTCCAGGTCTCGCGGCCGTAGAGCAAGGTACTAAGGACACAGGCTTGAAACACTTGGACTTTTGCGTTCCGTATCAGTGTGCCATTTTCCCACACTCTCTTGGCCAGTCTGGACATAGCAGCAGACACCTTTCCCATGCGCTTGTTGATTTCTGCATCGAGAGACAGGTTACTGTGATAGTTCAGCTTTGGTAGGTGAACTCTTAAACCACTTCCAGAGTGTGGTCGCCGATATTGATGGATGGAGCATTTCTGACATCCTGTCCCATGATCTTCGTTTTCTTGAGGCTGGTGGTTAGGCCAAATTCGTTGCAGGCAGCTGCAATCCTGTCGATGAGTCTCTGCAGACACTCTTCTGTGTGGGATGTTAATGCAGCATTGCCAGCAAAGAGGAGTTCCCTGATGAGGACTTTCTGTACTTTGGTCTTCGCTCTAAGACGGGCAAGGTTGAACAACCTGCCATCTGATCTTGTGTGGAGGAAAATTCCTTCTTCTGAAGACTTGAACGCATGTGAGAGCAGCAGTGAGAAGAAGATCCCAAACAGTGTAGGTGCGAGAACACAGCTCTGTTTCATGCCACTCAGGATAGGAAGGGGGTCTGATGAGGCACCGCTATGCTGAATTGTGCCTTTCATATTGTCATGGAATGAGGTGATGATACTTAGTAGCTTTGGTGGACATACGATCTTTGCTAGTAGTCTGAAGAGACTACATCTGCTGACGAGGTTAAAGGCTTTGGTGAGATCTATGAAAGCAATGTAGAGGGGCATCAGTTGTTCGCGGCATTTCTCCTGTAGCTGGCGAAGGGAAACTAGCATGTCAATGGTGGATCTCTCTGCTCAAAAGCTGCACTGTGCCTCAGGGTAGACACGCTCAGCCAGCTTCTGAGTTCTATTTAAAAGGACTCGAGCGAAGACTTTCCCCACTATGCTGAGCAAGGAGATTCCACAGTAGTTGTTGCAGTCATCGCGGTCACCCTTGTTCTTATAGAGGGTGATGATATTGGCATCGCTCATGATATAAAGTACTCAGTAAGTATTCTAGCCTTGCCCTGCACCTCTGTGTCCCTCATAGGCCCCACCCCCACCCCTTACAACCTGCTTACTATTTAGTGCCAAATGGTGATTTTTGGGTTCCCTTTTATGTTAACTGTCATTCTATTCTCATATTCTCTCTTTGTCAGTCTTATTCACCTGAAATGCATCATACATCCTCTTTTTTTTTTGTTTCTTCACCCAAGAGCTCTGGCTTTGGATACCTTACTGTTTGCCCTTGTTGGAATGTACCTAGCCTATATCTGAAATATCTCCTCCTTAAAGATCACCCATTGGGCAGAATTTAATGGGCCTCTGGGAGACGGAGGGGCCCATAGAATAGGGACGAAAGGCAGGGGTAGGGGGCCCATCGCCTTGCAATTAAGTCAGGGGCAGAAAAGGCCAAACACTGCCTTCCCACCCAGAGGCCAATTTAGGTCCTTAATAGCCACTTAAGGGCTTCTTCCCACCACTACTGGAATTACATCAGAAGGAGGGGGACCTCTGCCACATCGGGAGGTTGCCCAGGAAAACAAAGTGGCCTCCCTGCAGGGTTGTGGGGGTCCTCCTCCGTGGGCAATCTGTGGCCCATGGAATATTGGAGAAACTTACTAACCTGTTTGTGAAGAAGACATTGAGACTAAGATGCTTTGGTGGAGACTGTTTATTACTTGCCACAGAGCTGACTTCTCCACTCCTAACAACACCCAGTCAGTGCTGGCTGGCTCGTCTTTCGATATCCACATCTGAGGAGTACAATCAATCAACACCCATTCACCCAATTACCTTCAACTACCAGATATTTAACATCCATTAACAGAACTTATTAGATACTAACAGACGCCCCACTTTCCTTTAAATTAAATACACAGAGAAAACAAAAAAGAAAAGACAAAATAATGATCCATTTTTCTTGATCTTATTATACCATCTACCTTCAACAGCATCAGCCATTAACATATTGTATATTCCCTCCTTTGTTTTTTGTTAAATGAAAAAAAACTTGTTGAAAGAATTACAAAACTATCTTAACATTTAAAAAATTTCCACGTTTTCCTAACTCATCATAGCACAAGACAGCCCGCTTCGAGGACATCCAACAATTTCTTTGAACAAGCACCTCTCTTCGTAAAACAATCCAACAACTGATGATTGCGTGACCCATTTTATTTTGGAAATTTCTTTTCTTTCCAATATTACTTTTATACTCAAGAGATCAATCCTCAACCTCTTTTCTGTGACCCTTTTGTCGAATGGACATTATCCCAGAGTGAATGGTTTCTATGAGGAACATTCTTCTCTGACTGCCCCTTAATATAAGAGTTCCTTTAAAATACTCGATAAATACATACCCATATCTATGGCATCCATCAATACAAGTGTCTCAGCAGCTAAGGTGCTGCTATACTGGGTCTGTGGCAGGTAGTGAGGGAACCAACAAGATGGAAAAGCATACTTGACCTCGTCCTCACCAATCTGCCTGTCGCAGTTGCATCTGTCCATGACAGTATTGGTAGGAGTGACCACCACACAGTTCTTGTGGAGACAAAGTCCCAATGACGATACTCTCCGTAGTGTTGTGTGGCACTACCACCATGCTAAATGGGATAGATATCGAACAGATCTAGCAATGCAAAACTAGGCATTCATGAGGCATTGTGGGCCAGCAGCAGCAGTGGAATTGTACTCAACCACTATCTGTAACCTCATGGCCCAGCCTATCCATCACTCTACCATTACCATCAAGCTGGGGGATCAACCTTGGCTAAATGAGGGCATGCGAGGAGCAACACCAGGAGATGTCAACCTGGTGAAGCTACAATCCAGGACTACTTACTTGCCAAACAGTGTAAACAGCATGCAATAGACAAAGCTAAGCGATGCAACAACCAACAGAGCAGATCTAAGCTCTGCAGTCCTGCCACATTCAGACATGAATGGTGGTGGACAATTAAACAACTAACTGCAGGAGGTGGCTCCACAAAATACCCCATCCTCGATGATGGGGGAGCCCAGCACATCAGTGCAAAAGATAAGGCTGAAACATTTGAAACAATCTTCGGCCAGAAGTGCTAAGTGGATGATCCATCTCAGTCTCCTCCTGAAGTCCCCAGCATCACAGATGCCAGTCTTCAGCCAATTCGATTCACTCCATGTGATATCAAGAAACAACTGAAGGCACTGGATACTGCAAAGGCTATGGGCCTTGACAACATTCCAGCAATAGTACTAAAGACCTGTGCTCCAGAACTTGCTGTGCCTCTAGCCAAGCTGTTCCAGTACAGCTATAACACTGACATCTACCCGGCAATGTGGAAAATTGCCCAGATATGTCCTGTACACAAAATGCAGGATAAATCCAAACCAGCCAATTACCGCCCCATCAGTCTACTCTCGATCTTCAGTAAAGTGATGGAAGATGTCGTCGACAATGCTATCAAGTGGCACTTGTTTAGTAATAACCTGCTCAGTGACGCTCAGTTTGGGTTCCGTCAGGGCCACTCAGCTTCTGACTTCATTACAGCCTTGGTTCAAACATGGACAAAAGAGATGAACTCAAGAGGTGAGGTGAGAGTGACTGCCCTTGACATCAAGGCAGCATTTGATCAAGTGTGGCATCAAGGAGCCCGAGCAAAACTGGAGTCAATGGGAATCAGGGGAAAAAGTCTCCACTGGTTGGCATCATACCTAGCGTAAAGGAAAATGGTTGTGGTTGTTGGAGGTCAATCATCTCAGTTCCAGGACATCACTGCAGGAGTTCCTCAGAGTAGTGTCCTTGGCGCAAACATCTTCAGCTGCTTCACCAATGACCTTCCCTCCATCTGAAGGTCAGAGGTGGGGATGTTCGCTGATGATTGCACAATGTTCAGCACCATTTGCAACACCTCAGATACTGAAGCAGTCCGTGTAGAAATACAGCAAGATCTGGACAATATCCAGGCTTGGGCTGATAAGTGACAAGTAACATTCGCGCCACACAAGTGCCAGGCAGTGACCATCTCCAACAAGAGAGAATCTAACCATCTCCCCTTGACATACAACAGCATTAACATTGCTGAATCCCCCACTATCAACATCCTGGGGGTTACCATTGACCAAAACCTGAACTGGAGTAGCCATATAAATACCGTGGCTACAAGAGCAGGTCAGAGGCTATGAATCCTGAGGCGAGTAACTCACCTCCCGACTCCCCAAAGCCTGTCCACCATCTACAAGGCACAAGTCAGGTGTGTGATGGAATACTGTCCATTTGCCTGGATGGGTGCAGCTCCAACAACACTCAAGAAGCTTGACACCATCCAGGACAAAGCTGTCTGCTTGATTAGCACCCCATCCACAAACATTCACTCCTTCCACCACCAATGCACAGTTGCAGCAGTGTGTACCAAGTACAAGATGCACTGCAATAATGCACCAAGGCTCCTTAGACAGCACCTTCCAAACCTGCAACCTCTACCTCCTAGAAAGGACAAGGGCAGCAGATGCATGGGAACACCACCACCTGCAAGTTCCCCTCCAAGCCACACACCATCCTGACTTGGAACTATTTCGCTGTTCCTTCACTGTCGCTAGGTCAAAGTCCTGGAACTCCCTTCCTAACAGCACTGTGGGTCTACCTGTCTCACATGGACTGCAGCGGTTGAAGAATGCAGCTCACCACCACCTTCTCAAGGGCAATTAGGAATGGTAAATAAATGCTGGCCTAGCCAGCTACGCCTGTATTCCATGAATGAATAAAAATAACTATCCTCTTTATTTTCTTTGATTCCCAGGCTAATGGACACCATTCATCATATCTTCCCACCAAAAATATAATGAACCCTGCTGCACTTGAATAACCATTGGAAAGATTAGCGTGTGAGGCGTCACTAAAAATAAACAATTTAATTTCTTCTGGAAACTGGAGTATACATTTGTCTACATTCAATTTCTTCAACGTCTTATTTGCTTTCAGCACTTCCCCAACAGCACGGTGCTCAATTCTAGTACATCATAGCAAGCATCTGAAGTCGTTTGTGTGCACAAGCAGTTTAATTGCCCAATTAAGCTCCTTAACTGGTCTGCTTCATCCTTGGTTGCAGAGTCTTTCTTTTGTGAGGATCTGGCCTGTTTATTGGGATCCTATTAACATTTTCTAGGTAAGACTGTTGATTTAGGATTACCCCCAACTTAGTCTGCCTAATATTCAACCCTATATATTTAAAAGCTCTGGAAACCGACTTCCAATTTTAAATTTCTGTAGAACTTTATCTATCACTATTTTCTCAAATACCGCAGATCCTCCCCACAGAAAATCATCTACATGCTTCAAGAAAATGCTTGCTAGTTTTTCTTCACAGTGCCGATTAAACATTGCCGGATTCAGTTTTAGCTGAATACAGCCAGCTTTTAGCAGGACGGAGCTGACTGAAAAATACCACATCCTGGATGCATCGTTTAGCCCATAAACACACTTGTTTAGCTTTCATAATTTCTCCTCTATATCTCCAGCTTCTTTTGGTGGCTTTAAAAATACTTCCCTTTAAAATATCTCCCCTTTTAAAAATGCTGCTTTGATGTCAATGGACTTATATTCCCACGAGTGTGTCGTCAAGAGGGCTAGGAAAATCCTCAGACTTGCTTTTCCTGCTGTTGGGGAGTCCACTCTAACTTCTTGGTTGCTTAGTCGTTCCTCAAATCCCCGAGCTACAAATCTGGCCTTAGTTTTATATGTACCATCAGGAAGTACTTTCACTGTACAGATCCATCTATGGGCCAATGCTGGTTGTTCTCTATCTGGCACCTCTGTGTATACGCCACACTCTCTGCAACTATCAAGCTCTATTTACTTTTCATCTTTTACTAACTTACCATGTAACTTGTTTGTAGCCACTAGAGCTTCTCTATCATAAGGGCTCCTACTTTTGGCACTCCTCGATCTTGTGAAAGCATGTCCCTTGCTAGATTTCCTATCCCTTTCTGGACTGCTACTCCTCGACCTGTCCGTCCTACAACTAGATTTCCTTTCACAACATTGTGACCTTTTCTTTGGACTATGATCTTCAG
This sequence comes from Heterodontus francisci, assembly GCF_036365525.1. Lineage (NCBI taxonomy): Eukaryota > Metazoa > Chordata > Chondrichthyes > Heterodontiformes > Heterodontidae > Heterodontus > Heterodontus francisci. The sequence continues at coordinate 104,735,869 of NC_090373.1, read as the reverse complement.
GCCCACTCTCTGAACTTACACTATGTTTTCTGGCCTTCCACATTTTCACTTCTTTCTGTCAATCTACAGGTCTGATATCCTGTCCCTTGTCTTGCACATTCAGCCAATGTTTGTATTTCCCTGTGGCCTTTCCTGCCCTTCCTTTAATGGTGGCTCCCCTCCATTCACTAGTCCCTTCTGGCATATACATCACTAGTCCCAACTTTTGGTAGTTGACCTTTGGGATAAATGGTCATATCTGGATCTTCACTATCACTTGGTCCACTCTCACTTAGCCCATTATCTGCCACAATCTGTTGCTTGTGAAAAGGTCTGACATGTGTGTATGCAAAGTACATGGTACATCATCAGTTTCCATCATTTATTCAGATTCTGTAAGTGTATAATCAGTGCCAATAAGCCACAAGGAATGTACTCCAACTGTTTGTTTGCCATGTTGCAAAATTACCATTTTGCCATCAGTGTGTGTAACTTTTCCTGGGTCTTTCCATTCTTTCTGCCCTTCTCTTCTGTAATACAGTGTCCCCGGTATTAAAATTCTTTTCTGATGGCTTGATCCAATATCTCAAAGATCTCCTGATTTTTTCCTGAAACCTCCACCTTAATAAATGCTCTTCTCCCTGCATGCACACTGTGCAATTGAACGAATCTGTGACTAGGACGCTCATTACTGGACTGAAGCTTCTCGTTACCAGTACAATTCCTTCTGATTGGTCAGTAGCATCATCCTCACCTTCCATGTCACGTGTATCTCAAAAACCCTGTTATTCCTTTTTGTACAATGCAACGCATCATGATGCTTTGAGTCACATTAGAAAGACCTGTTGACCACCCCTTGGTTATTCCTGGGGTTCATTCTTCCATAATTGCCCAATTCCTGCCACCTGTTATAGCTGCCAAAAGGGCCTCTATCCTCATTCATTTTATGTGTGATTCTCCTTTCGTACTTATGTTTGGGCCCCAATTTGAATGGCCTCGAAATGATGCTAGCCTTGTATTCTCCACCTTCGGTGTCACTGCTGTAGAGCCCATTTGCACCATGAAAGCGGCCGGTAAGGAATTTTTCCCCAAAATTTTTTCAGGGTGTCAGACATCTGACCAAAAGTGTATCTCTTTTTTTGAATCTAATTCCAGTTAATCCAAGAGCCTATCCATGTTCAATATCCGAGCACAATCCAACAATTTGAAGGCAAGCACTGATCAAGAAATTTCCAAGTATATTGGCTGCGACCTTTTATATAGTCGGTTAAACTCCACAATATATTCTTCAATGGAAAAACCATCTATTTTTCTAAATTTATCAAAGTCTGACCACGCATTATAGGCACTCAATAGTCATCTTTCATATAAATTTTAAGAGATTGTCCAAACCTTCATCATTGTCCAAGAGCCCTTTGCCCCTGATATTGCTTCCAGCAGGAAGTGAAAGTGCAAGGACTATTCCTTGCTTCCTTTTTGGGAATGACATAACCCATGTCCACAGATCAACTTCATTTCTTCCACTGATCGTAAAGTTCAGCTTCACAAAACAGCAATGGAAAATCATATCCCAACACCTTATATCTGGTTTCAATCATCTTCAAAAAAAACCTCCAATTACAGCCATCTCCAAAAAAACTCCAATTCTAATCTCCTGTCTGAAAACGAATCTTAGTCTCCAATTTTCACTTTCAAACAACCATCCTCTGCTCTCAATGTTAAAGAAACTTCCAAGCCCGTTTGTGAAGAAGACAGAGACTAGGATGCTTTGGTGGAAACTGTTTATTACTTGCCACAGAGCGTATTTCTCCGCTCCTAACAACACCTAGCCACTGCTGGCTGGCTCATCTTTATATATAGATCTGAGTACAATTAACTAATCAACACCCAACACCTGTTCACCCTATTACATTCAACTACTAGGTATTTAACATCTATTAACAGAACTTATTAGACACTAACATAGAGGACCCCGGGCAGTAAAGGCCCCCCCCCCCAAATTTAGAATAAAGGCTTGCTACCCGACCCGAACCCGATGACATGTGTCAGGTTCGGGTCAGGTCGGGTCGCACTTCCGGGTCCGACATTCAGGCTCGGGTCGGGTCGGGTCGGACACACTCTATCACCACCTCAGGTAAGTGACTTTAATGCTAATTTACGTTTTGGACTTTAAAGGTGGTTTTGTTACAATTATTTTAAGCTTGTGCGGCTAAGGAACAAAGTGAAAAATGGAAGGTAAGTTAACTGATGGTCGGGTTGGACGCGGGAAAAAAATGGAAGGACTCGGGCCGGGTCCCATTTGCAGACCCGAGCAGGCCTTTAATTTAGAAGTCCTACTTTAGAGTGTTCCTTGTTCTTCTCCATTACTAATCTAAACTTTATGATGCAATGATCACTCTTACCCAAGTGTTCCCCCATAGATACTTGGTTCACTTGGCCCACCTCATTCTCTAGCACCAGATCCAGCAATGCCTTCTTCCTAGTTGGACCGAGGACATACTGGTCAAAGAAGTTCTCCTGAACACATTTCACAAATTCCTCCCCTCCTTACCTTTTACTCTAACATTATCCCAATCGATATTTGGACAATTAAAGTCCCCCAATATCAGTATTCTATACTTCTTGCGCATCCCTGTGATTTTCCTGCAGATTTGCTCCTCTATTCTCTCACTATTTGGAAGTCTAATGAATACCCCCAGTAGCATGATCATCCCTTTGTTACTTCTCAACTCTAACCAAATGGATTCTGTCCTTGCCCCTCAAGGACATCCTCCATTTCCAACACTACAATGTCTTCCCTAATCAGTACTGCCACCACCTCCCTTTTTCCCTTCTCTATCTTTTCTGAAAACTTTGCATAGCTGAATATTAAGCGTGCAATCGTCATCATTTTAAGCCAGTTGGCTATTTGTGTTTATAGCTCTTCTTCACTTTGTGTATTTACATACATGCATTCTAAACCTGTCTTTGTATTCCACGTGGTCCTTCTTTGTTTGCTCTTATCTAATATGGTACTACTTGCTTCTCTATTACTATCCAACACTCACTCCTTTGTGCACCTTATTCCTCTTTGCTATTTCTACATGCTGGTGCCCATCCTGCTGCCAATTTAGTTTAAACCCTCCCCAACCATACTGGTGAACCACTCTGCGAGTACATTGGTCGCAGTTCCGTTGCAATGCAACCCATCCTTTTTGAATAGGTACCTCCTGCCCGAGAACTGGTCCTAATGTCGCAAGAATCTGAAGCCCTCCCTCCTGCACCATGTCTTAAGCCATATATTGATCCTCTCCATCTTCCTATTTCTACACATTAGCACATTATACAGGGAGTACTCCAAAGATAGCTACCTTTGAGGTCCTACTTTTTAACTTCCTCCCAACTCCTGAAAGTATGAACTGTAGGACCTCAATACCTGCTCTCTCTATGTTGTTGGCACTGACGTGTGCCCCAACTTCTGTCTCACTCTGTTCCCCCTGCAGGATATTCTGCACCCTCTCCACGATGTCCATCATCCTGGCACCAGGGAGGCAACACACCATGTGGGACTCACAATGATGGTAACAGAAATGCCTGTCTGTTCCCCTAAGTATAGAATCTCCTATAATGATTGCACTTCTACTCTTTGCTGTTCCCTCCTGCGCACCCCCTTGCCCATTGGTGCCATGGTCTGAACTGCAGTCCTTTAAGGTGTCATCACTCCCAGCAGTCTCCAAAGCTGAGTGCCAGTTTGAGAGTGGCACACACCCTGAAGACTCCTGCACCTCCTGTCTCTTTCTACTCTTCCGGGTGGCCACCCATCTACTATCCTGAACTCTCACTGCTACCAGATGCTCCACAGTGACTCCAGCTGCCCTTCAAGCTTGGAAATCCTGAGCACAAGCTCAAGCAGCTGGAGACACTTCCTACACATGTTGTCCCCCAAGACACATGAAGCGTCCTGAAGTTCCCACAAGGTGCAGGAAATGCAAGCAACAGGTCTCAGCTGCCCATCCATTATCTAAGAAAAAAACCTCTATTCCCTCTTTCAGATTCACGAAGATGGTTCCAAGAAAGAGAGGCTTTAGTTACGACGCGAAATCCGAGCTCGTCACTCGAGCATGACACTGAACATTAATAAATCTGATGAGTATTCAAAATTATGACAGTTTTGATAAGGTAAATAGGGAAAAGCAATTTACAGTGGTCTCTTAATTGATGACAATAGCATGTGCATTTATTTTGAACGGTTTGAGGGAATGCGAATGAGGCCAAGTCGGTAACTTTCAGAATACTGGCACAGTGAGCAAAACAGCCTCTTAGTGTGTTGCAAAATTCTGTGATTCCTGTGTCGTGCCTCCTACTGGAAAGTGAACCCATGGCTATCAGATGAGAAAAGGCAGAAACCCAGTTATGATGCCTCCTTGCTAAATAGTCTGCTCATTGACCCATAAAAACAAGGATGATCACTTGGATGATGTACTGGAAACACCGTATTGTAGCGCAAATCAGTGAAAAATGAAAGCAGCGAGAAAACAGGAAAGGTGGGGAGAAAACTTTTTCAAACCAAGTGAATGAGCTACAATAGCAAATTAATTAATTTTCTGTTTGATTAATTTAGATTGTTGTGAAAATATGGGGCATTTAGTTTTTACTTTGAAGTTTAGGGTGATAAAAGAAAGTCAGATTAACAAAATGATGTACAGCATACTAAATCTGTTTTGGAAAGCCGATAGGCATAAATGGGTGGCAGGGATTTAGATGCCATTGAGAAACATGGTACGAGAAGAGCAGGTTGATATATGTTCAAGTATGAGTTGATTGGAGTAAGAGGATACTTAAGATTTGATTGTTCATGTAAAGCCAAAAGAAATTTGGGGTAATATGTACTGGATTAAAGGATTTGTCTTTTATTTGAAGTGGGAGAGAAAGAGTTATGGTGAAGGTACTATGCTAAACAAATGAGACGACTTCATGTTAAGTTGTTCTTTAATGCCCCTTGCAGTTTCTGTTACCCTTGTAACAGAAACTGCAAGTACTTAAATTGAGTCTTCAATAAAATGTACACCCCCCTACCAAATTTAATATATAATAGACTACTCACAGAACTTCTCACTGTAGAGGTCATTTTGACTATGCGATAGTGCAAAATGGTTGATAATGAATCAGCAGCCCACTTTACATCCCGCCCCATTTTTATTTCCATGGGTGCAATATTGTGTCACATGCATATTTGATAATGATAAAGTACTCAGCTGATATATGCTCTGTATATGTAAAAATTTAATAACATTTGCTAACACTGTTAAAATAACATTAATGCATTCCACAGCATTTACCTCTGCCATTATGATGTTCAAAAAGGACAATGAGTGAAAGAGATTAGTCATAAATTGTGTGAGTTGTTATTTGAATCCCCAGACAACCCTCTCCAACCACAACTCTCAAAGGAACCCAACAAAGTATTTGGAAAACCATGCACAGCAGTCAAGCCAGTAATGTTTGTGCAGATGAAGACCTTGGTCCTAAAGACAAGGCAAGTTTTTTTTTAAATCATTAAGGGACCTACCCCCCACCCTGACCCAATGAATGCAAACTGTTCTCATTGGTGGAAAGATCGAGAACCAGAGGACACAGATTTAAAAAGTAATTGGCAAAAGAAGCAATGGTGATATGAGGAAGAACTTTTTCATGCAACGAGTGGTTAGGATCTGGAATGCACTGCCTGAGAGTGTGGTGGAGACAGGTTTAATTGAAGCATTCAAGAGGGATTGGATTATTATCTGAAAAGGAAGAATGTGCAGGGCTATGGGGAGAAGGTGGGGGAGTGGCACTAGGTGAATTGCTGCTTCAAAGAGCCAACACAGACACAATGGGCCAAATGGTTACAGCACAGAAGGAGACCATTCTATAATTATATTATTCAATGCGGCATTGCTGACTTGAGGATTTTCTGGACAAGGCTCGGTAGCTACATGTTTGAGAAATAATGTACATTTTCCTCCCACCGTCACTTTTAGTTACTGTTCCTCACTTGTGACTGTACCATGAGTACCATTTCATTATTGATATAACTAATCTTAAACACATATTAGGAGACTCCTACCACAGCACAGAGGACGTCAATGCCCAACCATAGTAGAAGACCGTCAAAAGCTTAATGAATCCTTACTCACGCACGTTGCTTGTTTGTGGGCACTAAAACAATGGTGCATTTTTATTTAACCATTTTTAACCATTTTACATAAGACATAGGGGCTGGAGTCAGCCATTTGGCCCTTCGAGCCTGTTCCACTCTTTAACCTTCTACCTCAACTCCATGGTCCCGCACTATCCCCATATCCCTTAAGTACCCAAAAATTTATCTATTTCAGTCTTGACTATACTCAACGATGGACCATCCATATCTCTCTGGGGAAGAGAATTCCAAAGATTAACAACCCTTTGAGTGAAGAAATTTCTCCTCATCTCAGTCTTAAATGGCCAAACCCTTACCCTGAGACTGTCACCCAGTGTTCTAGATTCCCCAGCCAGGGGAAACATTTTCTCAAAATCTACCCTGTCAAGTGCCTTAGGAATTCTATGTTTCAATTGGATCACCTCATTCTTCTAAACGCCAGGGAATATTGGCCTAGTCTACTCAATCTCTCCTCACAGGACAATCCCCTCATCCCTGGAATCAGTCTAGTGAACCTTCATTGCACTCCCACTAGGGCAATTACATCCTTCCTTTGGCGGGCAATTTTACATTGAAAAATAAATCATACTGTTAAAATTTATTTGTGCTATAAAAGGTGATACAGTGCAACATTTTAATACCAGAAAAATTATCAAAACCTTATATAAGAAAACCGCATTTGAAAAGTTAATCCTAAACTGGAAAAAAATGTCAACAAAGCAGATAAGCATTCACTGCCAGTCCTTGCCACAATTCAATAGGAATCTTTGTGTATACTCTGCCCAGAGCCTTCAGTGCTGTACACTGTACCTAAAGCACCAAAATAAATGTCCACTGAACTCGAATCCATTCGGTATTTGCTGTAGATTGTGGTTATTAATTACTTGATGAAATGAATGTCTTATGATGCTTCTCAGTTACTTTAGAAAATAGAGTTTCAGTAAATGCTGAGCATAAAGATGAGATTTCATTTATTCCTTTTTTTCATTCATCTTTATATTCCATTGACACCTGCCAAACACACTCTCTTAGGCAAAGGTTTGTCTCTATGTTGCTGTGTCTGTTCTCTCAAGCAATCTTATAATTATGGCAAGTTTGCAAATAAAAAAGATGTGAACTCAGGATTTTTTAATATTAATATTTGCATTACTGCAATTATAGCTGATTAAAGAAATGAGCTCCTTGTACTGAAACATCCATTCTAAAATGTGGTTACATGCCCAAGTGGAAAACACCCCCAGCTGTTCTTGGATTTAAAAGTAACTTTTGGAAGCAAAAGAATGGCTTTTGTTGCTCACACACTGTAATTGAAAATAATTAAATAAAAAAAACTCTCTAAAAATGTTGAAAAAGTGTAAGAAATGCACTTCGAAGAAAAAAATTGATTCAATTGAATTACATCCCTTTTTAAATTATGCAGGGAACTTGGATTGTCTTTTAAGTTTCAAGGGATATACAACCAAGTTTGTGAGACAAGACTTTTGCTAAACTACAAAAGTTTGCTTCAAAGTTCATTTGAACTCAATCTGTCCCTGCATAACTCCATCATGCATTTTCAGCCTAAACGTTCATTCACCATCTGTCTTTTTGTTACCTGAAAATGCCTTGAAAGTAAACTGAATTTTTTTTTTAATTACCATTTTCAAGTGGATTGATAGAATTTTGTTCGGCAAAAGGTATGAAGGATTACAGATGTAAGGCAGGTAGACAGAGTTGAGATATAGGTCATCCATGATCTAACTGAATGGCAGAACAGGCTCAAAAAGGCTGAATGGCCAACTATGTTCTTCTTTGGCCTCCTTGTCTCGAGAGACAATGGGAAGCACCTAGAGGTGGTCAGTGGTTTGTGAAGCAGCACCTGGAGTGGCTATAAAGGCCAATTCTAGAGTGACAGACTCTTCCGCAGGCACTGCAGATAAAATTGGTTGTTGGGGCTGTTACACAGTTGGCTCTCTCCTTGTACTTCTGTCTTTTTTCCTGCCAACTGCTAAGTCTCTTGGACTCACCACTCTTTAGCCCTGCCTTTATGGCTGTCCACCAGCTCTGGCAATCACTGGCAACTGACCCCCCTCGACTTGTGATCAATGTCTTCATGTCGCGTTTGCAGACCTCTTTAAAGCGGAGACATGGACGGCCGGTGGGTCTGATACCAGTAACGAGCTCACTGTACAATGCATCCTTAGGGATCCTGCCATCTTCCATGCGGCTCACATGGCCAAGCCATCTCAAGTTCCGCTGGCTCAGTAGGGTGTATATGCTGGGGATGTTGGCCGCCTTGAGGACTTCTGCATTGGAGATGTGGTCCTGCCACCTGATGCCAACGATTCTCCGGAGTTGAGACTTCGCTCTTGGCTGACATACGTTGTCCAGACCTCGCTGCCGTAGAGCACGGTACTGAGGATACAGGCTTGATACACTTGGACTTTTGTGTTCCTTGTCAGTGCGCCATTTTCCCACCCTCTCAGCCAGTCTGGACATAGCAGCGGACGCCTTTCCCACGCGCTTGTTGATTTCTGCATCGAGAGACAGGTTACTGGTGACAGTTGAGCCTAAGTAGGTGAACTCTTGAACCACTTCCAGAGCGTGGTCGCCGATATTGATGGATGGAGCATTTCTGACATCCTATGTTCGTTTTCGTGAGGCAGATGGTTAGGCCAAATTCATTGCAGGCAGCAGCAATCCTGTCGATGAGTCTCTGCAGACACTCTTCTGTGTGGGATGTTAATGCAGCATCATCAGCAAAGAGGAGTTCCCTGATGAGGACCTTCCATACTTTGGTCTTCACTCTAAGATGGGCAAGGTTGAACAACCTGCCATCTGATCTTGTGTGGAGGAAAATTCCTTCTTCTGAAAACTTGAACGCATGTGAGAGCAGCAGTGAGAAGAAGATCCCAAACACTGTAGGTGCGAAAACACAGCCCTGTTTCATGCCACTCAGGATAGGAAAGGGGTCTGATGAAAGGGCTATGCTGAATTGTGCCTTTCATATTGTCATGGAATGAGAATAAAGAACAGTACAGCACAGGAACAGGCCATTCGGCCCTCCAAGCCTGCGCCGATCTTGATGCCTGCCTAAACTAAAACCTTCTGCACTTCCGGGGACCGTATCTCTCTATTCCCATCCTATTCATGTATTTGTCAAGATGCCTCTTAAACGTCTCTATGGTACCTGCTTCCACCACCTCCCCCGGCAACAGGTTCCAGGTACTCACCACCCTCTGTGTAAAGAACTTGCCTCGCACATCCCCTCTAAACTTTGCCCTTCTCACCTTAAACCTATGTCCCCTAGTAACTGACTCTTCCACCCTGGGAAAAAGCTTCTGACTATCCACTCTGTCCATGCCGCTTATAACTTTGTAAACCTCTATCATGTCGCCCCTCCACCTCCGTCGTTCCAGTGAAAACAATCCGAGTTTATCCAACCTCTCCTCATAGCTAATGCCCTCCAGACCAGGCAACATCCTGGGAAACCTCTTCTGTACCCTCTCCAAAGCCTCCACGTCCTTCTGGTAGTGTGGCGATCAGAATTGCACACAATATTCTAAGTGTGGCCTAACTAAAGTTCTGCACAGCTGCAGCATGACTTGCCAATTTTTATACTCTATGCCCCGACCGATGAAGGCAAGCATGCCGTATGCCTTCTTGACTACCTTATCCACCTGCGTTGCCACTTTCAGTGAACTGTGGACCTGTACGCCCAGATCTTTCTGCCTGTCAATACTCCTAAGGGTTTTGCTATTTACTGTATACTTCCCACCTGCATTAGACCTTCCAAAATGCATTACCTCACATTTATCCGGATTAAACTCCATCTGCCATTTCTCCGCCCAAGTCTCCAACCGATCTATATCCTGCTGTATCCTCTGACAATCCTCATCACTGTCCGCAACTCCACCAACCTTTGTGTCGTCCGCAAACTTACTAATCAGACCAGCTACATTTTCCTCCAAATCATTTATATATACTACAAACAGCAAAGGTCCCAGCACTGATCCCTGCGGAACACCACTAGTCACATCCCTCCATTCAGAAAAGCACCCTTCCACTGCTACCCACTGTCTTCTATGACCGAGCCAGTTCTTTATCCATCTTGCCAGCTCCCCTCTGATCCAGTGTGACTTCACCTTTTGTACCAGTCTGCCATGAGGGACCTTGTCAAAGGCTTTACTGAAGTCCAATTAGATAACATCAACTGCCCTTCCTTCATCAATCATCTTCGTCACTTCCTCAAAAAACTCAATCAAATTAGTGAGACACGACCTCCCCTTCACAAAACCATGCTGCCTCTCACTAATAAGTCCATTTGTTTCCAAATGGGAGTAAATCCTGTCCCGAAGAATCCTCTCTAATAATTTCCCTACCACTGACGTAAGGCTCACCGGCCTATAATTTCCTGGATTATCCTTGCCACCCTTCTTAAACATAGGAACAACATTGGCTATTCTCCACTCCTCTGGGACCTCACCTGTAGCCAATGAGGATGCAAAGATTTCTGTCAAGGCCCCAGCAATTTCTTCCCTTGCCTCCCTCAGTATTCTGGGGTAGATCCCATCAGGCCCTGGGGACTTATCTACCTTAATGTTTTTCAAGACACCCAACACCTCCTCCTTTTTGATAATGAGATGACTGAGACTATCTACACTCCCTTCCCGAGGCTCATCATCCACCAAGTCCTTCTCCTTGGTAAATACTGATGCAAACTATCCATTTAGTACCTTGCCCATTTCCTCTGGCTCCAAACATAGATTCCCTTCTCTGTCCTTGAGTGGGCCAACCCTTTCCCTGGTTACCCTCTTACTCTTTATATACATATAAAAAGCTTTGGGATTTTCCTTAATCCTGTTTGCCAATGACTTTTCATGACCCCTTTTAGCCCTCCTGACTCCTTGCTTCAGTTCCTTCCTACTGTCTTTATATTCCTCAAGGGATTCGTCTGTTCCTAGCCTTCCAGCCCTTTTTCTTTTTGACGAGGCTCACAATATCCCGCGTTATCCAAGGTTCCCGAAACTTGCCAAACTTATCCTTCTTCCTCACAGGAACATGCTGGTCCTGGATTCTAATCAACTGACGTTTGAAAGACTCCCACATGTCAGATGTTGATTTACCCTCAAATAGCCGCCCCCAATCTGAGTTCTTCAGTTCCTGCCTAATATTGTTATAATTAGCCTTCCCCCAATTTAGCACCTTCACCCGAGGACTACTCTTATCCTTATCCACAAGTACCTTAAAAACTTATGGAATTATGGTCACTGTTCCCGAAATGCTCCCCTACTGAAACTTTGACCACCTGGCCGGGCTCATTCCCCAATACCAGGTCCAGTACGGCCCCATCCCTAGTTGGACTATCTACGTATTGTTTCAAGAAGCCCTCCTGGATGCTCCTTACAAATTCTGCCCCATCGACGCCCCTAGCACTAAGTGAGTCTCAGTCAATATTGGGGAAGTTAAAATCACCCACCACTACAACCCTGTTACCTTTACATCTTTCCAAAATCTGTCTACATATCTGCTCCTCTACCTCCTGCTGGCTGTTGGGAGGCCTGTAGTAAACACCTAACATCGTGACTGCACTTTTCCTATTCCTGAGCTCCACCCATATTGCTTCGCTGCATGACCCCTCTGAGGTGTCCTCCCGCAGTACAGCTGTGATATTCTCCTTAACAAGTAATGCAATTCCCCCACCCCTTTTACATCCCCCTCTATCCCACCTGAAGCTTCTAAATCCTGGAATATTTAGCTGCCAATCCTGTCCTTCCCTCAACCAAGTCTCTGTAATAGCAACAACATCATAGTTCCAAGTACTAATCCAAGCTCTAAGTTCATCTGCCTTACCTGTTTTCCTTCTCGCATTGAAACAAATGCACTTCAGACCACCAGTCCCGTTGTGCTCCGCAACATCTCCCTGCCTGCTCTTCCTCTTAGTCCTACTGGCCTTATTTACTAGTTCCCCCTCATTTATTTCACTTGCTGTCCTACTGCTCTGGTTCCCACCCCCTTGCCACACTAGTTTAAACCATCCCGAGTGACGCTAGCAAACCTCGCAGCCAGGATATTTGTGCCCCTCCAGTTTAGATGCAACCCGTCCTTCTTGTACAGGTCCCATCTGTCCCTGAAGAGATCCCAATGGTCCAGATATCTGAAACCCTCCCTTCTACACCAGCTGCTCAGCCACATGTTTAGCTGCACTATCATCCTATTTCTAGCCTCACTGGCACGTGACACAGGGAGTAATCCCGAGATTACAACCCTAGAGGTCCTGTCTTTTAACTTTCTACCTAACTCCCTAAACTCCCCCTGCAGGACCTCGTCACTCTTCCTGCCTATGTCATTGGTACCGATGTGTACCACAACCTCTGGCTGTTCACCCTCCCCCTTCAGAATGCCCCCTGTCTGTTCAGAGACATCCTTGACCCTGGCACCAGGGAGGCAACATGCCATCCTGGAGTCTCTTTCACGTCCACAGAAGTGCCTATCTGTGCCCCTGACTATACAGTCCCCTATAACTATTGCTCTTCTGCACTTTGTCCCTCCCTGCTGAACAACAGTGCCAGCCGTGGTGCCACTGTTCTGGCTGCTGCTGTTTTCCCCTGATAGGCCATCCCCCCCAACAGTATCCAAAATGGTATACTTGTTAGAGAGGGGGATAGCCACAGGGGATTCCTGCACTGACTGCCTGCCCCTTCTAGCGGTCACCCATCTATCTGCCTGCACCTTGGGTGTAACCACTTCTCTAAAACTCCTGTCTATGACACTTTCTGCCACCTGCATGCTCCTAAGTGCATCCAGTTGCTGCTCCAACTGATCTATGCAGTCTGTGAGGAGCTGCAACTGGGTACACTTCCTGCAGATGTAGTCGTCCGGAACGCTGGAAGCGTCATGGACCTCCCACATCTCACAGGTGAAGCACTTCACCCCTCTAACTGACATTTCTAGCACTATTTAATAAATAAAAATAAATACTTATTTATTCCTTACTAAATTGTTATAATTAACGATTTGGTCCCTAGTGCTAGATTCCTACTATAAATATTAAATGCTAACTAAATACAGTAATCTCCTCCCTCTGGTTTAGTTACTCTACTTATTAATTAGTTAAATAGGGTTTTAATCAATTTTTATCAAATTCAGTACAAATTCCCTACCAGCCAATCAGGTCACAGCTTTCCTGTGACATCACTTTTCAGTTTTGTTTACCAGATGTAAGTTTTTTATACTTACTGGTCCGGAACTCCACCCTCCGAGTCTTCTCCGTGAATGAGGTGACGATACTTAGTAGCTTTGGTGGACATCCAATCTTTGCTAATAGTCTGAAGAGACCACGTTTGCTGATGAAGTCAAAGGCTTTGGTGAGATCTATGAAAGCAATGTAGAGGGGCATCTGTTGTTCACGGCATTTCTCCTGTCGCTGGCGAAGGGAGAACAGCATGTCAATGGTGGATCTCTCTGCTTAAAAGCTGCACTGTGCCTCAGGGTAGACACGCTCAGCCAGCTTCTGGAGTCTGTTCAAAACGACTTGAGCAAAGGCTTCCCTCACTCTGCTGAGCAGGGAGATTCCATGGTAATTGTTGCAGTCATCGCAGTCACCCTTGTTCTGATAAAGGGTGATGATATTGGCATTGCGCATGTCCTGTGGTACTGCTCCCTCATCCCAGCACAGGCAAAGCAGTTCATGGAGTGCTGAGAGTATAGCAGGCTCTTGATTATTTCAGGGGTAATACCGTCCTTTCCAGGGGCTTTTCCACTGGCTAGAGAATCAATGGCATCACCGAGTTCCGATTTTGTTGGCTGTTCGTCCAGCTCATCCATGACTGGCAGAGACTGGGCTGCATTGAGGGCGGTCTCAGTGACAACATTTTCCTTGGAGTACAGTTCTAGGTAGTGCTCCACACAGTGGTCCATTTGCTTGCGTTGGTCAGTGATTGTGTCCCCTGATTTAGACTTGAGAGGGGGCAATCTTCTTGACGGTTGGTCCAAAAGCTCTCTTAATGCCATCATATATTCCTCTGAGATGGCTCCAAGATGGCTCCTGGGCTATAAGCTCCCTAGGAAGCTCCCTTGCTGTGCAACTCTATCCATGGCCATCTGCTCCCATTCTTAGTGCTTTCTCCCCCAATCTACCCTCTGAAACTGTTCAAATTCCCCTGGCTCTTTAATCAGTACATTTTAGCCCTAACTACAAGCTAACAGCTAGTTTATGTTACCTGGGCCCACTGCCCTCCCCCAGCCATACCTGCTCTTTGTTTTCCTCATTGAGCACTAAATGGAATTGAACGTAATCCGGACGAAATTGCAAAGTACAGCTGGTAATACTCTGATCTTCGATCCTGCTGTCTACACCGTCCAGAGTGTCCGCGGCCACGGCGTGCGGTAAGTCCATTGTATCTAAGAAGGAGCAGCGGGACCCGAGGGAAATAAGTCTATCACAGAGGGGAAGCCTTGAGAAAAGGTGCCCCGAACACGCAAAAAGCCACGAACGGCTTCTCGGCCACAACTTCAAAGCGCCCGCGGGAGATGGCTCGGAGAGCATCTGCAGCGCAATGTCGGCGAATTCCTGCTGGTACCGGCACCCGAGGCTTTCGCTCACCTCCCGGAGGACGCGGATGAGCTTTCCCGGCGTCAATGGTGGGAACTGATGAAATGGTTTATTACCTGCACCCCCCTTTCCCCCCCCCCCCACCCCTTCCCCTCCCTTCCCCTTCCCAGCTCACCCACCCCCCGCACCCACCTCCCCCACCCCCCGCACCCACCTCTCCCACCCCCTCCCCCCTCACAACCCCTTCCCAACTCCCCCCTCGCACCATCTTCCCCCTGCACCCCTCCTACCCCCTAACAGCCCCCTTCCCAGCTCCCCCTCCCCTCCACCCCTCCCTCTCACACCCCCTCCTCCCACCGGCATCCTCCTCCCCCTGTGTAGGTGCCCTAACAACCGCACTGCCTTGTGGGCGTCTCGGGAGAGGCCAAGGCTAAGGGAGTAAACCCTAACAGAAAATCCCGAGCGGAACCCCGTAGGGGGTCATGTGTCCCCTTTGGCATGTTTCCGGCAGTTCCTGCAGCCATACCGGTGCCAAACGTTGTGCTCTGCACTCCTTAGGACCCCACCAGAAAGGCCGAGAGAGGGGTTTTGACGCTTGGGCAACTCTCAACCTCCATACATTCGCCCAGGCATGCGCCATGGAGAGGTCACTCCATAGTCGCCTCACAGCGACCGAAACATCACGGAAGGCAGCAGTTACGGGTTATAAGTCCAGCTCAATTGGCGTAGAGATTGGGCGCCACGGGTTGCCTTTGTCGGTGGGAGAGGTCATCGCACCTCACTGGACAGCTACCGCCCGCCTCAAACCGGGCAGCCCCCGGTCAATAAGGTTCTGTCCCGCCACAGTCCACCTGCTTCAATGGGTGCTTGGAGCTCAAGTCCCGAAAAGTGGACTGCAACACCGCACCAAACAGCATGAAAAAAGGAAAGAAGGTACTAGCCCTTCGCTTTGCAAGCTGGAACGTCAGAACTATGTGTCCTGGCCTGTCGGAAGACCTTACACAAATCAACGATTCTCGGAAGACCGCCATCATTAACAACGAGCTCAGCAGACTCAATGTAGACATTGCAGCACTTCAGGAGACAGGCCTCCCTGCGAGTGGATCTCTAAGAGAGCAAGAGTACACCTTCTTCTGGCAGGGTAGGGATCCTGAAGAACCAAGACAGCATGGAGTGGGCTTTGCCATCAGAAACACCTTGCTCAGCATGACAGAGCCCCCCTCAAATGGCTCGGAACGCATACTGTCCATCCGACTTCTCACCGCCTCTGGTCCAGTACACCTACTCAGCATCTATGCTCCAACACTTTGCTCCCCACCTGAAACTAAAGACCAGTTCTACGAGGAACTCCATAATATCATTAGTAGCATCCCCAACACCGAACACCTGTTCCTGCTGGGGGACTTTAATGCCAGGGTTGGAGCCGACCATGACTCATGGCCCTCCTGCCTTGGGCGTTATGGCGTTGGAAAGATGAATGAGAATCGACAGAGACTGCTTGAATTGTGTACCTATCATAACCTCTGCATCACCAACTCGTTCTTTCACACTAAACCCTGTCACCAGGTTTCATGGAGGCACCCAAGATCGCGTCGTTGGCACCAGCTGGACCTCATCGTCACAAGGCGAGCCTCCTTAAACAGTATTCAAATCACACGCAGCTTCCACAGTGCGGACTGCGATACCGACCACTCCCTGGTGTGCAGCAATGTTAGACTCAAACCAAAGAAGCTGCATCACTCCAAGCAGAAGAGCCACCCGCGCATCAACACGAGCAGAATTTCTCATCCACAGCTGTTACAAAAATGTCTAAATTCACTTGTAAAAGCCCTTCAAAACACTCCCACAGGGGATGCTGAGACCAAGTGGGCCCACATCAGCGAAGCCATTTATGAGTCAGCTTTGACCACCTATGGCAAACGTGCGAAGAGAAATGCAGACTGGTTTCAATCTCATTTTGAAGAGCTGGAACCTGTCATAGCCGCTAAGTGCATTGCACTGTTGAACTACAAGAAAGCCCCCCGCGAGTTAACATCCGTAGCACTTAAAGCAGCCAGAAGCACTGCACAAAGAACAGCCAGGCGCTGCGCAAATGACGACTGGCAACACCTAAGCAGTCATATTCAGCTGGCCTCAGACACCGGAAATATCAGAGGAATGTATGATGGCATTAAGAGAGCTTTTGGGCCAACCACCAAGAAGATCGCCCCCCTCAAATCTAAATCAGGGGACACAATCACTGACCAACGCAAGCAAATGGACCGCTGGGTTGAGCACTACCTAGAACTGTACTCCAGGGAGAATGTTGTCACTGAGACTGCCCTCAATGCAGCCCAGCCTCTACCAGTCATGGATGAGCTGGACATACAGCCAACAAAATCGGAACTCAGTGATGCTATTGATTCTCTAGCCAGCGGAAAAGCCCCTGGGAAGGACAGCATTACCCCCGAAATAATCAAGAATGCCAAGCCTGCTATACTCTCAGCACTACATGAACTGCTTTGCCTGTGCTGGGACGAGGGAGCAGTACCTCAGGACATGCGCGATGCCAATATCATCACCCTATGCAAAAAAAAAAGGTGACCGCGGTGACTGCAACAACTACCGTGGAATCTCCCTGCTCAGCATAGTGGGGAAAGTCTTTGCTCGAGTCGTTTTAAACAGGCTCCAGAAGCTGGCCGAGCGTGTCTACCCTGAGGCACAGTGTGGCTTTCGTGCAGAGAGATCGACCATTGACATGCTGTTCTCCCTTCGTCAGATATAGGAGAAATGCCGTGAACAAAGAGATGCCCCTCTACATTGCTTTCATAGATCTCACCAAAGCCTTTGACCTCGTCAGCAGACGTGGTCTCTTCAGACTGCTAGAAAAGATCGGATGTCCACCAAAGCTACTCAGTATCATCACCTCATTCCATGACAATATGAAAGGCACAATTCAGCACAGCGGCACCTCATCAGACCCCTTTCCTATCATGAGTGACGTGAAACAGGGCTGTGTTCTCGCACCCACACTGTTTGGGATTTTCTTCTCCCTGCTGCTCCCACATGCATTCGTCTTCAGAAGAAGGAATTTTCCTCCACACAAGATCAGGTGGCAGGTTGTTCAACCCTGCCCGTCTAAGAGCGAAGACCAAAGTACGGAAAGTCCTCATCAGAGAACTCCTCTTTGCTGACGATGCCGCTTTAACATCTCACACTGAAGAGTGTCTGCAGAGACTCATCGACAGGTTTGCGGCTGCCTGCAACGAATTTGGCCTAACCATCAGCCTCAAGAAAACGAACATCATGGGGCAGGACGTCAGTAATGCTCCATCCATCAATATCGGCGACCACACTCTGGAAGTGGTTCAAGAGTTCACCTACCTAGGCTCAACTATCACCAGTAGCCTGTCTCTAGATGCAGAAATCAACAAGCGCATGGGAAAGGCTTCCACTGCTATGTCCAGACTGGCCAAGAGAGTGTGGGAAAATGGCGCACTGACACGGAACACAAATGTCCGAGTGTATCAAGCCAGTGTCCTCAGTACCTTGCTCTATGGCAGCGAGGCCTGGACAACGTATGTCAGCCAAGAGCGACGTCTCAATTCATTCCATCTTCGCTGCCTCCAGAGAATACTTGGCATCAGGTGGCAGGTCCGTATCTCCAACACAGAAGTTCTTGAGGCGGCCAACATCCCCAGCTTATACACACTACTGAGTCAGCGGCGCTTGAGATGGCTTGGCCATGTGAGCCGCATGGAAGATGGCAGGATCCCCAAAGACACATTGGACAGCGAGCTCGCCACTGGTATCAGACCCACCGGCCGCCCATGTCTCCGCTTTAAAGACGTCTACAAACGCGACATGAAGTCCTGTGACATTGATCACAAGTCGTGGGAGTCAGTTGCCAGCGATCGGTAGAGCTGGCGGGCAGCCATAAAGGTGGGGCTAAAGTGTGGCGAGTCAAAGAGACTTAGCAGTTGGCAGGAAAAAAGACAGAAGCACAAGGGGAGAGCCAACTGTGAAACAGCCCCGACGAACAAATTTTTCTGCAGCACCTGTGGAAGAGTCTGTCACTCTAGAATTGGCCTTTATAGCCACTCCAGGCGCTGCTCCACAAACCACTGACCCCTCCAGGCGCTTACCCATTGTCTCTCGAGACAAGGAGGCCAAAGAAAAGAAGATTCCTCTGATGTTTCCGTGTCGGAGGCCAGTAGAATACTACTGCATAGGGGTTGCCAGTAATCATTTGCACAGCACCTGGCTATTCTTTGCGCGGTGCTTCTGGCTACTTTAAGTGCTACGGATGTTAACTCGCTATGGGCTTTCTTGTAGCTCAACAGTGCAGTGTGCTTAGCGGCTATGATAGGTTCCAGCTCTTCAAAGTGAGATTGAAACCAGTCTGCATTCTGCTTCTCATGTTTGCCATAGATGGCGTCTCTGAATGGGCCCACTTGGTCTCTGCATCCCCAGAAGGAGTGTTTTGAAGGGCTTTTTCAAGTGAATTTAGAAACTTATGTAACAGCTGTGGATAAGAAATTCTGCTAGTGTTGATGCGCGAGCAGCCCTTCTGCTTGACCTCATGTAGCTTCTTCTAACTTTGCTGCACACCAGGGAATGGTTGGTGTGGCATCCACACTGGAAGCTGCCTGTGATTTGGACACTTTATATAGGCTCGCCTTGTGACGATGAGGTCCAACTGGTGCCAACGACGTCTATGTTGCTATGTCAGATATTATGGCGCTGTTGTGTCCGTTGAGTGAGTCCTCCGAGCGGCGGCGGAGCTGTTGTGTCTATTGAGAGAGTGAGTCCTCCGAGCGGCGGCGGGGCTGTTGTGTCCGTTGAGAGAGTGAGTCCTCCGACCGGCGGTGGAGCAGTTGTGTCTATTGAGAGAGTGAGTCCTCCGACCGGCGGTGGAGCAGTTTTGTCTATTGAGAGAGTGAGTCCTCCGACCGGCGGCGGGGCTGTTGTGTCTATTGAGAGAGTGAGTCCTCCGACCAGCGGCGGGGCTGTTGTGTCCGTTGAGAGAGTGAGTCCTCCGACCGGCGGTGGAGCAGTTGTGTCTATTGAGAGAGTGAGTCCTCCGACCGGCGGTGGAGCAGTTGTGTCTATTGAGAGAGTGAGTCCTCCGACCGGCGGCGGGGCTGTTGTGTCTATTGAGAGTGCGAGCCCAACGCTCCTGAAGCTTACCGGATTGGAGAGCATTCTGCTGCGAAGCTTCAGCCCAACGTGCGACGGGGAAAGCGGATCTGTTCCTCCTTAGAGGGAAGCTGATGGAGCCCATTGAGCGAGGTAAGGGCCCGGGGCGAGTATTGTGCCGCCTTGTCAGGTGTATGTGTGTTTAGGCAGGATGCGGCCGGAGCCCCTCGCTGTCCCTTCCCGATCAATGAGTAGCCCCCAAACCCCACAGAGTAATCAGAGCGAGCAAGGGCAATATGTCCCAGATATTATCGTGAAATCGTCCGTTAATATCTCCCAAATGCTTTTATCCTCCCAAAACCTTTTGTTGCAGTGGGAATGCTCTCATCTTTTCTGGGTGACGTCTCCATCTCCTGCGCTCGTTCATAATGTTATCCCACCGTTTAGAAATAGGTAATTCTGCAGCTGAAGGTCGTGTCTTATGCATTTGATCTGGAGTCACTACCCAATTTAAAGCTGATTTGCTTTAATTTGGCATTGTTTGTATTCATTGGACAGACTTAATATCCCGTGGAGTAGCAAAGTTACATTAAATCCAATTGAGTCTTCCTCTTGCTATTGTACGAGGGCTGTGTGTTGCCTTGGAGATGCAGTTCTTCCACATCTGTATGTAGTTTGACCTGCCCCCTCAAGTATTAAAGGCTAGGACAGAGATGAGGACTGAATCGACTGTCTTAGCATGAGGAGGATTGGTTAGAAGAATGGGAAAACTTGCACCAGGTATACTAGCACAAAAGGTTTAAACAAATAAATTTTTGGGTGGATAGATAATCAGACTTAAATTTAAAATAAGCCCTGCCAAAAGCACTTGAAAAGGAGTTAAACTTAATGTTCAAAAGAAGGAACTTATGTATATGTATATAGTGCTTTTCATATTCTTGGGACATCCCAAAGCATTTCATAGTTGATGAATTATGTTTGAGGTTAACTTCTGTTTTGCAAGGAAAAAATATATAAATGTGCTGTGTATAAATCATGGTATTAATGAGGCTTGATTCTCTCCAATTTCTTAAGATTCATTAAACAAGATACCTGGGAATTTATACTTCCAACGGGGTATGCAGTTTGGCACTTTACCAAAAATAAATTCTGTTCTTGAGGGATGGCAGTGCTGTGCAATAGAACATTTTTTCAATTTTATATACTCAATATTAGAACTGAGCATTCCCTAAAGTGAAAGCAAAATACTGCAGATGCTGGAAATCTGAAATAAAAACACGAAATGCAGGAAATACTCAGCAGGTCTGGCAGTGTCTGTGGAGAGAGAAGCAGAGTTAATGTTTCAGGTCAGTGACCCTTCATCAGCTCTGAAACGTTAACTCTGCTTCTCTGTCCACAGATGCTGCCAGACCTGCTGAGTATTGCCAGCATTTCTTGTCTTTATTCCCTAAAGTGGTTGAGAACCAGGGTAGTTCAGTTCCGACTCAAAGTAAAACTCTTTTGCTCTGCCTCAACTACAAATCTTAACTCCAACCTCAGAAGAAAAAATTGTCAGTAATGGCGCAAGCTTCTGCTATTGTATCCAAGCATGACTAAATCATTTGTGTATATTATAGTACAGTTTTTTTACATCAACAGGGATGAGAAATTTCCAACCAAATGGCTGATTTCTGACATTGGGGTTTTGGAAATCTACCATTGGCTTCTTCCTTTCCGACACGGTTGGCCAACATACGAACCAGAGTCCGGCCTGCCAGTTCTCTGTGACTGACCGCAGGCTGCCCATGACTTGGCTTTGATTGACGGCTCTCCTATTAAAGTGTACGTCAGGCAGGGGGGGTTAGGTTGGACCTGGGTCTGACAGATGGCAGGCTCCTGTCTGTGATTGTTCAGTGTCTATGACTGACAACGGGCTGCCTGGGCAGGGTGAATGTTGATTGGTGGTTCGCAGTGCCGCCGAGCTGGGATCCGTTGGTCTTGCTGTTTTAGGGCTTTTGGTGAGTGAACAAGTCAATGGGAATGGCTGCTGAGGGGAGAGGAGGAAGCAGAACAGCACATAGCCAGAGGTGTGGGGCGGAGTGGCACCGAGGGAGCACACAGTCGTGCAGCCCTTCAACCAGCACCAGCCCAGGGAACAGAGAGAGGGTTCACACACAAAGGGAGGGAAACAGTGAGGTGGGGAGCTGGCAGATAGAGACAGACAGACACAGAGGGAAGAGAGTAGTGAGAGAGCGATCAAGATCACTCCTGACAGATGGACATCTATCCAGAATACTCCATATTGTTACATCAAGTGGGCAGACATTGACTACTTGTGCAAGCAGAAACAATGCCAGGTATCTCACTAAATCAGTGTTCAACATAGTAACGAGAAAGTAAAGTAATAAATTAAGTCTTCTCATTTAAAGCTTGTTCACAACAATGCACAATTTTTGTTGTTTTGATTTATAGTAAAATAAATTTGTAATGCTTTCGTCTTTCTGAAATTCGCTCACCAGCCCCCATGTTAGACAAAAATTGTAATGTGGCCTCTCACGTGAAAGAGTTGGACAACCCTGCAGTTTCTGACCTTCAGACCCAAAAGACTGGCTTTAAAAAAAAAAAGCAGAACCGTCAGTTCTGGTGTTAAAAGTTATTTCATCCTTCATAATTACATGATGTACTAACGATATTAAATATTGAAATGTTGGAATGCTGAGGTCGCTTTGGTGATTTTATACAAATGTATATTGGTCCACCTTCTTGACAGTAATCAAAGGTAAAACTAATGTTTCTACACATTTAAAGTGGTCTGGAAGCATTTGCATTCATTACAGAACATTAACAGTGGTATAATTACATGATTCCTTGTCAAAAAAAAAATCAGACTTTTTTTTGTCTTCAGCCACTAATTTTCAGACCTTTTGGTCTTTGGCCACTCTCATCCCTGCATCAATCTAGCAGGAAGATTATGTGGAAAAATAACATCCCAGAGCATATGTGGTTCAAATACCGATCTCTGGCTCCTGGTTGTCTACTAGTATGTTTAACAACATGTGCAATCACTGGTCTAAATATAGCAATCACAAGAAAAGGACTGGTTCTTAGATTTTTTTTGAGACATTCTAGAGTATGCTTCTAAAATTTTTAATACAGTTTCTTTTTGCCTGTTTTAATGTTGACGTTAATTTTTGTTATCCTTTGCTGCTTCTCTTTCTTTCTATTTCAGTTCTCAGAGCTTGGCAGGGCTAGTATTTTATAAGGCATTTATCTGCAGTTAAAGCACAACACAGTATACAGTAAATATGTGCTTTCCTGTACCTCATACAAACGCATGGAGATATGGAGCCATCTTATAAAAATGCACAAGAAACTCCTGACGAAAGTGTGTTTCTTTGTTCAGTGGACCATTTGTCGTTACACTTTTGCTGATGTAGGTGGATCAGCTGCTGAGTTTTAATTTTGAAATTATGTTGATGTTGCTGACATTTGGTCATAAATAATTTAAAATGCCTGAGCATGAATGAACGGCTGGCAGATTGTGAACTTCAGTTTGGTTTTGCTTCAACAGCTGAGACAGGGAAATGATTAGAATATTATCACATAGTATTTGCAGCATAGATATAGGCCATTCAGCTCAACAGAACCATTCCAATGTTGATGCTTTACACAAGCCTCCTTCCAACTTTCTTTATCTGACCCCCTCAACATATCCTTTTATTCCTTTTGCCTTCATGTGTCAATTTAGCTTCCTCCAAATGCATCTAAGCCAGCTGCCTCCTTGTAGCATTTTTTGCATTCTTACCACTTCCTAGGTAAAGAAGTTTTTCCTGAATTCCTATTGGATTTTTTAGTGATTATCTTATATTTGGGGTCCCTATTTCTGGTCTCTCCTGCAAGTGGAAGCATCTTCTCTACATCTACCCATCAAGCCCTTTCATAATCAAAGACTTCTCAGATCACCCCTCAGCCTTTCTTTTTCCAGAGAAAAAGCCCCAGCCTGTTCACTCCTGAGAGGTATAACTTCTCAGTTCTGGGCATCATGCTAATAAATGTATTTTGTACCTTTTCCAGTGCCTGTATATAATTTTTATAATAGAGAAGAGAACTGTTCACAGTACTCTTAATTGTGGTCTAACCAAGGTTCTATAAAAGTTTAACATATCTTTGTTTTTCAATTCTATCCCTCTAGAAATGAACCCCAGTGCTTGTTTTCTTTTTATTGCCTAATTCACCTGCATTAGTACTTTTAATAATTCCTGTATCTGTACATCCTGATCTCTCTGCTTCTCTTCCCGATTTAGACACTTTATTTACCAGAGTACATGACCTCCATATATTTCTTACATTTATCTGTATTGCAATTCATTTGCCAATTACACCTCCATTCTGCAAGTTTATTAATGTCATCCTGTATTTTGACACAGTCGTCCTCTATATTAATTATACCCTCCAATTTGGCATCATCTGCAAATTTTGAAATTGTACTTCCGATTCCTGAGTCCAGATCATTTACGTAAATGGTGAACACCAGTAATCCCAGTACCGATCCTTGTGGAAGACCACTTCCCAACTTCTGTCAGTCTGAGTAACTGCCTTTAACCCTGACTTTCTGTTTTCTGTTTTGTTGCAGGTTGCTATCCATTCTGTTACTTGTCCCCTGACTCCACATGTTCTGACCTTAGTCATGAGTCTGCTATGTGGTACCTTATCAAAGGCCTTTTGAAAATTCAAATGTATTATGTGTACTGAATTGCCCTTATCTACTCTTTATTTTACTTCAAAGAATTCAATTAGGTTGATCAAGCGTGACCTTCCCTTTTGAAATTTGTGCTAACTACTCTTTATTACATTTTAAGTTTCTAGATATTTTTCGATTATATCTTTGAGTAAGTATTCCATTATCTTTCCTACTGCAATGTTAAGCTAACTGTTCTTTAGTTCCCAGAATTGTTCTATCTCCATTTTTAAATATAGGAATCACATTAGCTGTCTGCCAGTCCTCTGGCATTATTACTTTTTCTAATGAATTTTTATATATATTAAGTAGTGCCTCTACTATCTGGTCCCTAATTTTTTAAATGTGCAGATGCAGCCCATCTGGGCTGGGGATTTTATCCTCGTTAAGTTTGATTAGTTTATCAATTATCTCCCCCCTTTATTATTCAATGTTGAAGTAGCATGAGTTGTAAAGACCCTTAAAAGGAATTGAATTTCAGTGTGTGTTGAATATATTTTTTCCGTTTTACACGTTTGTATTTTCAGAGAATTGACTTCTGAATTCTTCTGGTTCTGTCCCCTCCAGATAGTTGAAGTGGCATGGATGTTGAACTTATTAAGCTGAATGTCCTGTGGAGGTGCAGTCCCGGCTGAAAGTGTAGTGTGGTGGTACAATCTACCGACTTGAAGGCACTGGGGTCCACTTAATTTGAATATTTTGGCATTGCAAGCACTTCCGATTATAGGTGGAAATAGTGTATTGCTGCAATACTTTACGAAAAACAGTCACTTTAAGGGGCTACCACACAAAACTTTGTTTTTCAGGCAGCTAAGAAAGTTCTTCACATTGTCAGAAAGGATGGCTGCAGGGCACTTCCCCCTTCCCACACCCTGTTTCCCGCAGAGTGGATACTGATGTCAAAGTTCTACCAGGAAGTCAGTGCAGGAGAGAGTATTCTCTTTTAAACTGACAAAAAAGATGACTTCGAGAGCTGTAGTATCATGGAAGAGGATGGCCTTTGCAGCCAGTGCCAATTCCACCATTTGGCACATGTCGATGTCAGGAAAAGTTTAATGAACTTACCAAACCAGCAGAAGCCAACTGCGTATTTCAAGATTATATTGTATTAAGAATTACAACCACGTTTGGTATTTTTGACTATATTTCTTCTTGGTGTAAAGCATTTTGGAATTGAGTTTTGTTTATGTTGGGTTTTAAAGCCATTGTGTTTGGAAGACCTTTGGGCAAGCTTTCACCCAGACTGTGACAGTTATGACATGTGAGAGTAGATAGAAGCTATTTTGTTTAAATCCAGCAAGGTGACCTGTTGATGAGATGGTGCAGTTCTTATATTATTATGCAATGTCAAGTAGTACAGATTGAATTAAATGAGTCTGATCAAAACTGTTGTCTGAGAAATAAAACTGCTTAAAGCTTCATTCTGGCCTTGTCTCGTGTGTGTCCTGGATGAGTGGAAAAGCACATAAGGGTACTCACACAAGATCTCCCTCTTTTCCAAGCTCAATCTGCTGATTCTCACTCAATCAACTCTTGGTCTTCATATAAGCCAATCAAATTTCCAGTATAAAATGCCTCTCGCTTTCCAGGCCACAGCATTGCGCCTTGCATTACTCTTGCAACCTGTTCCACTTACTCTCTTTTCTCCCTTTGCACCCCACACTTGCTTGACACCTTTTGCAAAATAAAATAAAGTGAATACTCATTTGATCCCAATTTATGCTGCAAATGGGGAAATTCATACTTAAAAGGCATGCCCACAGGTTGTTAAATGCAGTTATCAACATTGATGTATTTAAAAACTTTGCATCTGCACACACCTCAAGTTGGCTCTTTCCATTGTAGATTACTGTGTCTGTATTTAAACTTGAAAGGCTGTAATTGTAACTCACCACAGTGGAGATACTGCTACAGCACCACAACTGATTGTGGGGTGTAATTACAATGTGACAAATTTAGATATGCAGTTTCCATTATAGATGTGGACATAGGAATTTATAATGGAAATAAAGATATAAGAACAGAATGACTGACTTTAAAATAGGGACTGAATTATATCTACATCCTACTGCAATTCTACTTTCCCTGAAATCCACTTGGTGGTGATTTCCTCTGTATGACATCGTAGACTAATAGAATGGTTAAAGCACAGAAGGCAGCCATTTGGCCTGTCGTGTCCCTGCCAGCTCTTGGAAGAGCAACTCAGTCCCACTCCCTGCCCTATCCACAGAGCCCTGCAATTTTTTTCTCTTTGGGTGCTTATCCACTTCCCTTTTGAAAGCCATGATTGAATCTGCCTCCATCACATTCTCAGGCAGTACCTTCCAGATCCTAACCACTCACTGCCTAAAATGTTCTTTTCCTCATCTTGCCATTGGTTCTCTTGCCAATCATCTTAAATCCTGGTTCCCCTGGTTCTTGACCCTTCTGCCAATGGAAACAGTTTCTCCCTATCTATTCTCTAGACCCATCATGATTTTGAACATCTGTACCAAATCTCCTCTCTACCTTCGCTAAAGAGAGCAATGCTAGCTTCTTCAATCGGTAACTGAAATCCCTTATCCCTGGAACCATTCTCATAAATTTTTTCTGCACCCGCTCTGAAGGGTTCACACTCTTCCTAAAATGAGGTGCCAGAATTAGACACAATACTCCATTTGAGGTTGAGCCAGTGTTAGAATGTAAGAACATAAGAAATAGGAGCAGGAGAGGGCCATTCAGACCCTCAAGCCTGCCCCACCATTCAATAAGATCATGGCTGATCTGTCCCAAGCCTCAACACCTCTTTCGGGCCTGCTCCGCATAACCCTCGACTCCCCTAGATTTCAAAAGTCTATCTACCTCCTCCTTAAATACATTTAGTGACCCAGCCTCCACAACTCTGAGTAGAGAATTCCAGAGATTCACCACGCTCTGAGAGAAGAAATTCCTTTGCATCTCAGTTTTAAATGTGTGACCCCTTATTCTGTAACTATGTCCCCTAGTTCGAGATTCCCCAACCAGTGGAAACATATTCTCAACATCTACCCTGTCAAGCCCCCTTAGAATCTTATATGTTTCAATAAGATCACCTCTCATTCTTCTAAATTCTAATGAATAAAGACCTAACCTGTTTAGCCATTCTCGATAAGATAACCCCTTCATCCCAGGAATAAGCCTAGTGAACCTTTTTTGAACTGCCTCCAATGCTAGTATATCCTTAAATACGGGGACCAAAACTGTAGGCAGTACTCCAGGTGTGGCCTCACCAACACCCTGTACAGTTGTAACAAGACATCCCTATTTTTAAACTCTAACCCCCTAGCAATAAAGGCCAAAATTCCATTTGCCTTCCTAATTATTTGCTGCACCTGCATGCTAACGTTTTGTGTTTCATGTACAGGAACACCCAGATCCCTCTGTACTGCAGTATTTTGTAGCCTTTTTCCATCTAAATAATAATCTGCCTTTTTATTCTTCCTACCAAAGTGGATGACCTCACACTTTCCCACATTGAACTCCATCTGTTCAGTTTTTGCCCACTCACTTAACCTATCTATATCCCTTTGCAGATTCTGTGTGTCCTCATCACAGCATGTCTTCCCACCTATTTTTGTATCGTCAGAAAATTTGGATACACTACACTCTGTCCCTTCCTCCAAGTCATTAATATAGATAGTAAATATTTGAAGCCCTAGGACCAATCCTTGTGGCACCCCACTAGTTATGGCTTTCCAACCTGAAAAAGACCCATTAATCCCGACTCTCTGCCTTCTGTGTGTTAGCCAATCCTCAATCCATGCCAACATATTACCCCCAATACCCTGAGCTGTTATTTTGTGCAATAGCTTTTTATGTGGCACCTTATCGAAAGCCTTCTGAAAATCCAAATACACTACATCTACTGGTTCCCCTTTATCCACTCTGCTTGTTATATCCTCAAAGAACTCAAAAAAAAAAAAATTGTCAAACATGATTTCCCTTTCATAAAAGCATGTTGACTCTGTTTGATTGCATTATGTTTTTCTAAATGCCCTGCTATTTCTTCCTTAATAATGGACTCTAGCATTTTCCCAATGACAGATGTTAAGCTAACTGGTCTATAGTTTTCTGCTTTCTGTCTCCCTCCTTTCTTGAATAGGGGCATCACATTAGTGGTTTTCCAATCTGCTGGTACCCTACCAGAATCCAGTGAGTTTTGGTATATTGTGACCAATGCCTCCACTATCTCTGCAGCCACTTCTTTTAAAACCCTTGGATGCAGGCCATCAGGTCCTGGCGACTTGTCTGCCTTTAGTCCCATCAGTTTGTCAAGCATCTTTTCCCTTGTGATAGAGATTGTTACAAATTCTTCACTCCCATTTACACCTTGTTCATCTATTGTTGGGATGTTTATAGTGTCCTCCACCGTGAAGACGATGCAAAATATTGGTTTAAATTATCTGCCATTTCCCTGTTCCCTGTTATTAATTCCCCAGTCTCATCCTCTACGGGTCCCACACTTACTTTAGCTGCTCTCTTCCTTTTTATATACCCGTAGAAGCTCTTGCTGTTTGTTTTTATATTTCTTGCCAATTTACTCTCATAATCAATTTTCTCCCTCTTTATTAGTTTTTCAGTCATCTGCTGCTAGTTCCTAAAAAAAATTCCCAATCCTTTGGCCTACCACTAGCTTTCGCTGCTTTGTACACCTTTATTTTTGATTTGATACTCTCCTTAACTTCCTTTGTTATCCACGGGTGGTTCATCGTTCTCATTGAGTCCTTCCTTCTGACCAGAATAAATGTTTGCTGAGTGTTATGAAATATCTGCTTAAAAGTCTGCCACTGCTCATCTACTGACTTTCCCTTTAGTCTATTTTCCCAGCCCGCTTTAGACAACTCTTCCTTCATACCTCTGTAATTGTCCTTGTTTAAGTTGAAGACACTGGTTTGAGACCTGAGTTGCTCACCCTCAAACTGAATTTGAAATTCTACCATGTTATGATCACTTCCCCCTAAAGGATCCTTAACTATGAGATCGCTTATTAATCCTACCTCATTAAACATTACCAAATCTAAAATAGCCTGTTCCTGGGTAGGTTCTGCAACGTGTTGTTTTAACAAACAATCCCTAATGCACTCTACAGATTCGTCTTCCATGTTACCCTTGCCAATTTGATTTTATAAAGGTTCATCATAACGTTCTTGGTTTTGTATTCTATCCCTCTATTTATAAAACCCAGGATCCTATATGCCTTTTTAACAACTTTCTTGATCTACCTACAAAAATGTATCACTTCACACTTCCCTGCATTAAATTTCATCTGTCATGTGTCTGCCCATTCCACCAGCCTGTCTATGTCGTCTTGAAGTCTATCACTATCCTCACAGTTCACAATATTTCCAAGTTCTGTGTCATTTGCAAATTTTGTAATTGTGCCCTGTACACTCAAGTCTAGGTCATTAATATTTAACAAGAAAAGCAGTGATCATAGTACTGAAGTCTTTGGAACCCCCATTATACTTCCTTCAGTCTGAAAAACAACCGTTCACCACTATTCTCCGTTTCCTGTAACTCAGCCAACTTCATGCTGACATTTTCCCTTTTAGTCCATGGGTTTTAACTTTGCATTCAGCTTTGCCAATTACGTGATAGTTTATCAAATGCCTTTTGGAAGTCCATATACACCACATCAACCGCATTACCCACATCAACCCTGTCTTATCACAACTTAATTAAATACGATTTGCCTTTTGCAAATCTGTGCTGTCTTTCCTTAATTAATCCACATGTTGAAGTGACTATTAATTTTTTCCCACATAATCGTTTCCAAAAGTTTTTCCACCACTGAGGTTAAACTGACTGGCTTGTAGTTGTTGTGTTTATCCTTACACCCTTGTTCAAAAAAAAAATGTATAACATTTGTAATTCTCCAGTTCATCGGCACCAACCTCGTACTGAAGGAGGATTGGAAGATTATGATCAGTGCCTCCACAATTTTCTGGGTTAATGACGAGCATAAAATGTCAAGCATTAATAATGTCTGGGTATCTTACTGATGATTTTGAGCTATACGGGAGTTTTCAACTTTATTTTAAAATAAGTAATAAGTAAAAGCTCTGGTTAAGTAATAGTTAGCAGTAATGAAAGCAATTTTTGTTTCCTCAAATTAGTTAATTTGGATACAAGTCTAACTAACAGTAGCACACAGAATATTATTTGATATACATGGGATGTTCTTTACCAGTGGTGAGAATGTAGAACGCACTGTCTCATGGAGTGGTTGAGTGGAATAGCTTAGATGCATTTAAGGGGAAGCTCGATAGGTACATAAGGGAGAAAGGAGTGGAAGGATACGTCAATAAAATAAGTTCAAGGTGAGAGGAGGCTTGTGTGGAGCATAAACGGGCATAGGCCAGTTGGATTGAATGGCCAGTTTCTGTGCTTTAAAATTCTATTTACCAAACAAAATTATCTAGTTTTAGAATTTGCACCAATCATTCAATATTTAAGGTTTGTTTTGAGCAGTGAAATTCACAGATGCAGGATTCAGCATAAAGTAATCACATGGAATTGGCTATAATCTTTCTTTATGTACTTTTTAAAAATCATACTGAAAATTTTAAGTTAATATGCAGTTTACACTAATTTGCTAGGGCTAATCTGAACCTAGTATCAAAATTATAGAAATGGCTACTGCTTAGTGCAAATTATCAATATAAATTTTTAATCACTTGACATAAATATTAATCCTATTATCAATTTTAAATGAGATCAAATTGTTGCAGAGCTGTTATTTCTGCACATATTGGGCTGGATTTTGTATTCCCGCTGCCGGGAGTGGCAGCATGCGGCCATTTTATATATTTACGGTGGCCGCCCCCCCAAATACGTGGCGGGGGCATCCTCAGCGACGCCGTGAATAGCATCACCTGATGCAGAGTAGGCGCTGGTGCCATTTTAAAAGGCTGCCAGCCCTGCATTCAATCTCTTCTTACACTGCAGCCAGAACCATTGCAGCACCATTGTAGGAGTGTTGAAGAAATCCCAAACGCAGCAAGCAGCCCCACTGAGCAACCTATGTGTGCTGGCTGAGGTCCAAGCAAGGGTGGCCCCACAATTCTGTAATGCCTCCCTGCTTCTCCAGGCTGCAAGGGAACAGTGGGAGGTACTTTTGCCCCGAGATGGCAAGAAGAGGTCCTCCCACCTGACCAAGCAAGCCTAGACAGAGATTGTAAAGGAGGTGAGCAGCTGTAGGGTCAACTGACACGACTGGGTGCAATGTCATAAGAGGATGAATGATCTCTTTCGTTTATCCAAGGTAAGTGGCACGTTTCCAAATTGCTTGATGTGATCTGGTTGTCCCCATTTGGTGTGCACATGGGTGCCACTGCCATTGTAGAGACTAAGAGGTCAGGGAGAGTTGATGATGCATGACTGGATGCATATGTGAATCAAGTCCCTCTCGTTGGTACCTCAGAGCATGTCAGACCCATGATAGGGTGAGTCTGTATGCCAGACCAAGCATCCCCCAGGTGTTGAAGAACTGCCCATGTTGGTACAACGGTGATGTTGACGTTTGCCAATGTTCTGTATCTGCATTCTTGCTCTTTCAGGAGCAGAGGGCCCATTCCAGCAGGGAGTTGGCCAGGACTGGAGGTGGGGTGCCCGACCTGAGGTTGCTGTCAGAGGCCAAAGAAGTGGTGCTGGAGCCAGCCAGGAGATAAGGAGCACGTACCATTTCAGACGTGGAGCTCGGGGTCACAGTTGACGAGTGATTATTGCCAAGCACAGAATGATTCGATATTTTATTTCCTATTGCAATGTATACCATAATACCTAATTGTCTGTTCTTCTCATTGTACCTTTCAGGGCGACGCTTGCCAATGCCCCCAGGGACCAAGGAAATGAGGACCACCTCTGAAGTCTGGTGGTCGTCCCATAACTTTCCTGCACCTTCCACCAGGGCAGATACTCTCACCTTGGTTGGTATCCAATCGGCATTAGAATCAGGGTCACAAGCACCACACACGTGCACCACATGCGTGCCTGAGACAGCTGAGGCCACTGGCAGTCGGAGGACTGTCTGTGTCCTCCTTCTTAGGCAGTCCTTTGGGAATGAGGATGACTTTCTTCCACTCCAGGGTTGTGGGTCCTTAGGTGACTGAATAGTCCAATTCTGGATCCGCACACTCTGCCACAGGTGGGGCAGGTGGTGGTGAGGCAAGTGAATGGGATGCTGGAGTTTCCGAACGTTCTTTCTGCTGTTTGCACTTGGCCACTCCCTAGGCATGTCGACGTTGTTCGAACTGGCTGGCACCGTCGCAGATGCATCTTCTCCATTTTGGGCGACCTCGGGCAAGAAATTCCCACGAATCAGTGGAGATGTCACATTTTTTCAGGGAGGCTTTAAGGATATCCTTGTAGTGTTTCCTCTGCCCTCCTGGTAACCTCTTGCCATGACAGAGCTCAGAGTAGAAAGCTTGTTTTGGGAGTCTTATGTGAGGCATGCGGACAATGTGGCCCACCCAACATAACTGACTAGCCATGACCAGTGTCTCGATACTGCAGATGTTGGCCTGAGAGAGGACACTGATATTGGAGCGCCTGTCCCGCCACTGAATTTGCAGAATCTTGTGGAGGCTCTGCTTGTGATATCTCTCCAGGGCTTTGAGATGTCTGCTGTATAGTGTCCATGTTTCTGACGCATACAGGAGGGCAGATAACAGTGCAGCTCTCTGGACCATGAGTTTGGTGTCAGGTTTGGGCTCTTTGTCATCAAACACTCTTTTCCTCAGATGAACGAAGACTGCGCTGGCACGTTGGAGGTGATGCTGAGTTTCATTGCCCATGTCTGCCCTTGCTGAGAGGAGGCTCCCAAGGTATGAGAAGTGATCCATGTTGTCCAGTGGTTTGCCATGTATCTTGATAGTCAGGGGCGGTGTTGCGCTGTGGGAGCAGGCTGGTTGAGGACCTGTGTCTTCCGGATGTTTAGCTTAAGGCCTATTCTTTCATACGCCTCAGTGAATGCATTGACAAGTGTTTGAAGCTTAGCTGCTAAGTGTGCACATATGCAAGCATCATCAGCATACTGCAGCTCGATGACAGTGACTCCCTCCCTCCCCCTCCCCCTCCCCCTCCCCCCCGTACTGCGATGTTGTGCAGAATGCAGCAGACTACAACGATGCACTCAACCCTGTCTGGTGCATACTGTAGGACTCCACCAGATCTATCGAGGCAGTGCAAGTGCATCTTCAGCATACCAATGGCCTGCTCGATGGTAGCTCGGCTGGTGACATGGCAGGCATTGTAGTGCTCTTCAGCATCATTGCGGGGTTTCTCTCTGGTGAAGGAAGCCATGTCATTAGGGGGTAGCCCTTATCCCCAAGAAGCATCCCCGAAGTTGAGTGGGGGGAGTGAACAGCAGCGGCATCTGGGACTGGCACATTATGATCAAATCATGGCAGTTGCCTGGGAAGCGGGCACGCATTTGCATGAAGCACTTCCTGTGGTCGCACACGAATTGGACATTGATGGAGTGAAAGCCCTTTCTGCTTATAAAGGCGGCTTGTTCCGTGGGAGCCTTGATGGCCACCTGAGTGCAGTCGATGACACCCTACACCTGTGGGAATCCCACAATGACCATCTCGGCCTGCCTCTCAGGGTCAGTCCTGAAGTGGGCATAATCGCCAGCCCTCCTGAACAGAGCATTAGTCACCTCCTTGATGCAGTGGTGCACTGCAGATTGAGAAACCCCACACATGTCGCTGGTTGATCCCTGGAATGATCTACAGGCATTGAATTTTAGGGCCATAGTCACTTTGAGGGCCACAGGCATCGGGTGACCACCAAAACCCGTTGGTTGCAGGTCACTATTCAGCAGTATGCATAGCTGTCTGATGGCCTCTCTGGTAATCCGTAGTCGTCTCTGACATTGGCACTCAGACATCTGGAGGTATGTCATGTGAGTCCTATAGACTCGCCGGCATGTGGGGGCTACTCTGCACCTTAGTGGCTGCTGCTGCTCGCATCTGGGAGGTTCCACGTGGGCCGCACCTGCCTCTTGGGCCCGCGTCTGGTGGAGATGCCTCATCAGCGAACATAGACCATCTCTATGTCCCTAGTTACTTCAGGTTCTTTCAACAGGTCACTTTCACCTATCTGGGCAGAGATTTGTGTTAATTTCTGTTTCAGCAGTGTTCCAGCATGAGGTGTATGATATGGCATGATGCTTTGTGATTAAACTTTAGATAAATGCGAGCCCATTATTTCATTTGCCTGCGCTGGACCACCGACGACAGCAGCCTATACAGTTTCCCAGTTGTTCAGCCCCCACCCTACCTACCAAACTGTTTATCCAAGTGGAGATTAGACCCTTTCCCCCTCCCCACAGAGAAATGCAGGGTAGACCCCTTCCCCCTCCCGACAGGCAACTGCTGATAGACTCCTTCCCCCCGCAACAGACAAATGCAGAGTAGACCCCTTCCCCCTCCCATTGCCGATACACAAGAAACGGAGGCAGAGATCCAATCCCCTCATTTCTGGCAATTTCGCTTCACTGCAAATGTCTGAGTTCGCTACAGAGCAGGGAATTACTTACCAAACTTTGCAGACACCATGTACTCTCGCCTCGGTGGCACCAGCTTTTCAAGGATGAAAAATTGAAGGCACCTGAGTGCTGCGTATCAAGCTCAAGCTTGGAAATGCTGGTAGGATCGCGGGGAATTCCATTTAAATGAATGCAGAAAGGTAATTTAAATATGTGAATTTGGGTCCCATCGCAGAGTGACGAAGGGGCCGCCACAGAGCTTCTCTGCCACTGGGAAGATCGGGCTCGGCAATCCTGGCATTGGGTTCCATGGCAGCCGCTGCCGTTCCGATTCTCCGGCTCCTCCCAACCCGGAGTCCGACATCAGGCTGGGAACAAAATCCAGGCTATTAAGTTAATCAAAATTCTTTTCAATGGAGTGGAATGTTTATTTTAATAATGTATGTACTCTTGCATCTGGGTTTTAATAAAAAGTTGATATGTTAAGATGCATAAGTTTCAGCAAAACTACATTTTTTTCCTCTCTGGTTCTAATAATAAACTGTGTAATTTTTTAAAAATTCAGTAATTCAATGAATTGAAGTAATTGGTTAATTAATTAATTTCACCGAGGCCTTAAAGGTGCCCTATGCAAATGTTATTGTGCCAGTGCAATGCAACATGCAACAATCGAGAGATGAAAATATCCACTTTGAAATTTAGTGGATTGATGCAGGGCATTAGGTGTGCAGGACGCAGTCTCTAGAATCTCTGTTCTGCATCACATTCTAAAGTATGTCCGTATTTAAAATATATGCACTGCTGGAATTCCCAAATTGTGATTTCGGGCATTGGAAGGGTGTTTTACATACAAAATAAGGTTAAAACCAGAAGTCCCATTTTGCTTGGATTTTTAACATTCATTACTTTGATTATTCCTCTTGTGTTTACAACTAGTGTTTACAAACCATTCACATTTATACAAGTGCAACAGTTATTTGGAGTGCAGAAAATTCAAGGCTTTTTTTTCTAATCAGCCCTTTTTCCAAAAGCCTACTGCACATGCCATCCAAAAGATTCTTCTGCTCCTCCCACAATATTGCTCCTCCATCAGGAAAGTGAGTTGGTCCAGTGTGTGGGCATTGTCCTAGAGTATTCCCAATTAGGAGTACATTTGAATGGTGTTTTAACACCCCCCCCCCCCCACCCCCCCACCACCCTTTACAAAGCCCATGTGAGTTAGAAATTCCAGAGAGCACTCCCATGGAAAAGACATTCAAGATCTCAACTTAAAGCAGCCAAAAATCCTTGATCCACGAGTGCATACAGAGCACTAGTCAGTTGCAGGAGACCTGACAGATGGAAGTTATGGCTAGACCCAGAAATAGGTCTTCATTTAGAATATAGCTGGCAACCAGTTCCTCCTGAGGCCTGGCCAGGGAGAATTCCTGTCTGCCCCCAACATGGGCCATGACATCTGAACAGGTGAGGTGAAGGTATGGATTTTCCACACTTCACTGCCCAGCAATCTGAATCATGAGATTCTGTTATTAACAGCCTGGTCGTCATCTGTGTATAAGTGTATCATTTATTAACTTCATAGTTTTTTGTTATGTTTATTCAAAATGTATTGATTAATACTTTTAGGTCAAGGTGTTTGCTCGATAATTTGAGGATCTTTTATCTTAAGAGCAGGAGTGATAATTTCAGCATTTAGCTCTATTCACAGTTCTTCTGCTAATGAAGCAGGCCATTCCAGTCCACAGCAGGACCTGTTAAGTGGCAGCTATAATTTGGATAGCTACAGACCTTGATACTGAGCGATTTTGCAGCCCAAGTATG
This sequence comes from Heterodontus francisci, assembly GCF_036365525.1. Taxonomy (NCBI): domain Eukaryota; kingdom Metazoa; phylum Chordata; class Chondrichthyes; order Heterodontiformes; family Heterodontidae; genus Heterodontus; species Heterodontus francisci. The sequence continues at coordinate 104,699,034 of NC_090373.1, read as the reverse complement.
ACCATGTAACTTAAATCCTGACTTTATTCAGAAGACAGAAGCAGGGGTTGTAACAAAATTGTTTAATTTTCACAGCCCTTCTCGAAACCAGATGTTTTAGTGATCTAGGTGCTGATATTGACCTCAGCACACTCCCTGAAGAAGAAAATGAAGATCTTGGTGTGGAATTGGCCAAGGTAAACTGAGATTATATATAATGTATATATAGTTATTACATTGTCATTTGTTTTGAGAAAGCTATTGATATAAATCAACCTTTATTGTATTCCAACAAAACAGCAAGTAACACATAAAATAATCACTTAGTTTTGGAGAGTAACTAACCTGAAACAAGGGGAAGAAAATATCCGAAAGCCCTTGTATGATCTCATCTTTTCTTGCTCACTCCATCATCACCACAGCAATCTTGGATTGTTAAGCTACGTTGTGAACAATGACAAAACACTAAGAATAATATGAAAATAATTCACTTTTAAACAAAATTGATTTAAAACCCAACTTTCCAGGCTTTACCAATGGATATTTTGAGTTTATCCACAGAATCACAGAATTGTTACAGTGCAGAAGAATTTGGCCTATCATGTCTGCACCAGCTTTCCGAATGAGCAGTTCACCTAATGCCATTCCCCTGCCTTCTCCCCGTAACTCTGCACATTCTTCCATTTTAGATAATAGTCTAATTCCCTTTGAATGCCTCAATTGAACCTGACTCCAACACACTCTCAGGCAGTGCATTCCAGATCCTAACCACTCGCTGTGTGTATAAGTTTTTCCTCATATCGCTTTTTCTTTTTTTATCATTCACTTTAAATCTGTGCCCTCTCGTTCTCGATGCTTTCATGAGTGGGAACAGTTTTTCCCTATCCACTCTGTTCAGACCCCTCATGATTTTGAATACCTCTATCAAATCTCCTCTCAGCCTTCACTTCTCCAAGGAAAACAATCCCAACTTCTCCAATCTGTCTTTGTACCTGAAGTTACTCAACCCTGGAACCATTAATTTTGTTCACAAATTTGTTGTGCGGCACCGCATCGAATGCCTTTTGGAAGTCCATGTACACCACATCAACAGCATTGCCCTCATCAAGCCTCTCTGTTACTTCTTCAAAAAACTCCAAGTTAGTTAAACATGATTTTGCCTTAACGTGGGTGGCACAGTGGCGCAGTGGTTAGCACCGCAGCCTCACAGCTCCAGCGACCCGGTTTCAATTCTGGGTACTGCCTGTGTGGAGTTTGCAAGTTCTCCCTGTGTCTGCGTGGGTTTTCGCCGAATGCTCCGGTTTCCTCCCACCACCAAAGACTTGCAGGTTGATGGGTAAATTGGCCATTATAAATTGCCCCTAGTATAGATATAGGGACAGGTGGGGATATGGTAGGAATATGGGATTAGTGTAGGATTAGTATAAATGGGTGGTTGATAGTCGGCACAGACTCGGTGGGCCGAAGGGCCTGTTTCAGTGCTGTATCTCTTATTAAAAAAAAAAAGAATCCATGCTGGCTTTCCTTGATTTACCTGCATTTGTCCATGTGACTATTAATTTGGCCCTGAATTATTGTTTCTCGAAGTTTCCCCACCACTGAAGTTAAACTGACTGGCCTAGTTGCTGGGCTTATCTTTACATCCTTTTTTGAACAAGGGGGGAAAATTTGCAATTCTCCAGTCCTCTGACACCACCCCTGAGTCTAAGGGAGACTGGACAATTATGGCCAGTGCCTCTGCAATTTCCACTCTCACTTCCCTCAGTATCCTTGGGTATATTTCATCTGGCCGTGGTGCTTTATCAACTTTAAATATAGACAGCCTATCTGATACTTCCTTATCAATTTTAAATCCCTCTAGTGTATTAATTATCTCCTCTTTGTGCCTGGGTAGCATCTTCTTCCTTGGTAACGGCAGATGCAAAATATTTGCTTAATACCTCAGCTATTCCCCCTGCCTCCATGTGTAAATCCCCCATTAGTCTCTAATCTGCTCTACTCCGCCTTTTATCGCCCTTTTACTATTTATATGTTAGCTGTCGGTCTCTTTTCATACTCTCTCTTTGCTTCTCTTATTTGCCTTTTCACTTCCCCTCTGTATTCAGCTAGTTCTCCATCATATTATCTACCTGACATCTGTCATAAGCACACTATTTCTTCTTCTTCTTCATCTCTTTCTCTTTGGTCATTCAGGGAGCTCTGGATTTATTTTTCCTACCTTTCCCCTTCAAGGGAATATACCTTGACTGTGCCCGAACTATCTCTTCTTTGAAGGTAGCCCATTGTTACACTACTGGTTTTCCGTCCAACCTTCCAGTGATTAGCTGAGTCACACAGATCTGCAATGTCTTGGATTCGATTCCTGGTTTGTGTTTAGTTCCTTCATTTTTGCTGGGATGATTATAAAAGCATGGTCAGGAGAGACGTTGTTCACAGATAATTCCACAGTACTCTGATCTGTTTGCAATTCTTCTCGTAATGAAGGCGCCTGTACCATCCTACAGCAGGATCTGGATAATATTCCGGCTTGGGCCAACAGGTGGCAGGTAACATTTGCATCATATAAGTACTAAGTAATGACCATCTCAAATGGTAGAGAGTCCAGCTATCTTGTGCTGACCTTCAACAGCACTACCTTTTCCAAATCTTTTGTCACCGTCATCTTGAGGGTCACCATTGACCAGAAGCTTAACTGACTGAATCATATCTACAACGTGAATATGTGGAGTACTCTGCAATGAGTGGCTCATGTCTTTGATACCTCAAAGTCTCTCCAGCATCTGCAAGCCAGGCATGTTGATGGAATGCTCATCACTCATCTGGATAATTGCAGCTGCAACAACAGTCAAGGAGCTTGACACTATCCAGGACAGAGCAGTTCACTTGATTGGTGTCCCTGTCTGGCTCAGTGACCTCAGAATGTATGGACTTAGAAGATGTACTGTAGCAGGTCAACTAGGTTACTTTGACAGCATGTTCATGCCCTGTTGCCTCCACCGCTGAGGACAAGAGCAGCAATGTCATGGGAACACCTCCGTGTTACCCGTTCCCCTCAAGTCACACAACAATCTAATGGGACATTTATCACTGTCTCTTCATTGTCATTGGATCAGATCAGTGTCCTGGAATTCCTTATCTAACACCATTGTAGGACGCAATCACTGCAGTGGTTTAAAGAAAAGCCCACCATAACATGCTCAGCGCAGCTAGGAACAAGTAATAAATGCAGCGTTTCCAGTGTTCCCAACATCCTGAGAAGAATTTTAAGATCGTTGGAATTATGGCATTTTTGATTGTTTTTCTTTTGTCTGTGACAAAGGTAAACTTTCCCTCCTCGTTCTTCTCAACCTGTCTGCAGCCTTTGACACCGTTGACTCCTCCAACGACTCTCCACTGTTGACAAGCTGGGTGGGACTGCACTTGCATGGTTCCGTTCTTATCCAACTAATCATAACCAGGGAATCATTTGCATTGGCTTCTCTTCCCACTCTTGCACCGTTACCTGTTGTGTCCCCCGAGGATCAATCCTTGGCATCCTCCTTATATCTCATCGACATGCTGCCCCTCGGTGACATCGTCCAAAAGCACAGTGTTAGTTTTGACGTGTATGCTGACAACACGCAGCTCTACCTCACTGCCACCTTTCTTGACTTCCCACTGTTGCTATTATTATTAATAATTTGCTTGTCTGGCATCCAGGACTGGATGAGCAGAAATTTCTTCCAATTAAATAGTGGGAACAGTGGTCAGCTGATGAGAAACATGGAAGCAGGTTACCTTCTCAGCTACAGGAATTGCATGGCCTGTCTTGACTTCCAGAAGGAAAAAGAAGTAAATATTGCAACTTAAACTTTCTCTTGGGTCTGCAACTACGTTTGTGCAGTTAGAACTTATGGATTTGCAAAATGAGTGCACTAGGTACTTCTTCTTCTTCTTCTTTGGCCTTCTTGTCTCGAGAGACAATGGGTAAACGCCTGGAGGTGGTCAGTGGTTTGTGAAGCAGCGTCTGGAGTAGCTATAAAGGCCAATTCTAGAGTGACAGACTCTTCCACAGGCACTGCAGATAAAGTTGGTTGTCGGGGATGTTACACAGTTGGCTCTCCCCTTGCGCTTCTGTCTTTTTCCTGCCAAGAGCTAAGTCTCTTCGACTCGCCACTCTTTAGCCCCGCTTTTATGGCTGTCCGCCAGCTCTGGCGTTCACTGGCAACTGACTCCCACGACTTGTGGTCAATGTCACAGGACTTCATGTCGCATTTGCAGATGTCTTTAAAATGGAGACATGGACGGCCGGTGGGTCTGATACCAGTGACGAGCTCGCTATACAATGTGTCCTTGGGGATCCTGCCATCTTCCATGTGGCTCACATGGCCAAGCCATCTCAAGCACCGCTGGCTCAGTAGGGTGTATATGCTGGAGATGTTGGCTGCCTCGAGGACTTCTGCGTTGGAGATATGGTCCTGCCACCTGATGCCAAGGATTCTCCGGAGGCAGCGAAGATGGAATGAATTGAGACATCGCTCTTGGCTGACATATGTTGTCCAGGCCTCGCTGCCATAGAGCAAGATACTGAGGACACAGGCTTGATACACTCGGACTTTTGTGTTCCGTGTCGGTCCACATTTTCCCACACTCTCGGCCAGCCTTACCCACGCGCTTGTTGATTTCTGCATCGAGAGACAGGTTACTGGTGATCGTTGAGCCTAGGTAGATGTACTCTTGAACCAATTCCAGAGTGTGGTCGCCGATTTTGATGGAGCATTTCTGACGCCCTGTCCCATGATGATCGTTTTCTTGTGGCTGATGATTAGGCCAAATTCGTTGCAGGCAGCCGCAATCCTGTCGATGAGTCTGTGCAGACACTCTTCTGTGTGGGATGTTAATGCAGCATCGTCAGCAAATAGGAGTTCCCTGATGAGGACCTTCCGTACCTTGGTCTTCGCTCTTAAATGGGCAAAGTTGAACAACCTGCCATCTGATTTTGTGTGGAGGAAAATTCCTTCTTCTGAAGACTTGAATGCATGTGAGAGCAGCAGTGAGAAGAAGATCCCAAACAGTGTAGGTGCGAGAATATAGCCCTGTTTCATGCCACTCAGGATAGGAAAGTGGTCTGATGAGGCACCCCTATGTTGAATTGTGCCTTTCATATTGTCATGGAATGAGGCGCTATAATTTTATGTAGTGGTTTACCTGAAATAAAATGTGACAAGTTGTCCATTAGTCTGGCGAGTGAGTACCATTTGATCATTATATAAACTACTGAAATTTCTATTTAGAATGTGTACATGAAGAATTAAATGCTTTTTTAATGTCAGCTAGAAGATGAAATCTCTACATTGCGACAAGTTCTGATTGCCAAGGAGAAGCATCTAGTTGAAATAAAGCAGAAGATGGGCATCACCCCACTGAATGAAATAAAACACAACTTAAGCAAAAGTTGGCATGATATGCAGACTTCTGTGATGTAAGTTTTTGAGTGAAGGAGTTTTCTGCAACTTGATTGAACCTAGTGTACTTTATTCCTGCCGTTATATGCAGAACTGCTTTGCTGTGATTCACCCAGATGTTTATTTGCTTCCTACAAAATGTAATATTGGATGCTGATTAATTTTCTACTGATTCAAAAGAAGTACATCTTAAAGATGAAAATAAACATGTCTCCCATTTGGCATTAGTTGGGTAAATACACTGCATTTGGTCCTGAGCTACACAGACCAAAGTTGAAAACTGCACATGTATTCATTGGGTGAGGATAGAATTGGGCTGAGCCACACTTGGTTGCTTTGTAGGCGCTCGTTATCTATTCTCAAACTTAGACACAAGTACCAGTGGGTTGCCAGCATTCACAGAGCTCTATACTCGTATCAGAGTAGGGAAACCTATTCATTAATGAATAGTTTATTTAAAAAGAGTGAGCGAGTTGAGCTGGTATTTCGTAGGAAATCTGTTTTACACATATTTAGAGAACCTGGAAGAACTAATGGTAGATAAATGTAGTTCGTACAAAACTCCAGCCTACCTTCCTATGCTGTTTTCATTTTGCCTAAAGTAAGTAGATAGAAAAAAAATTACAACTTTAGCAAAAGATCTGCATTTTTGAAGTCTTTTTACTCCAACTAAATAAATGCCACATGCTGCAATTTAGTTTTACCTAATTTACTCTCCTGTGCCATGAAAAGAGATCTGTTTTCACCTTAATGTTTTATTCAAAATGAGTACAGGAATAGTAAGGGTTAGAACTTCATCAAATCAGCAGCTGGGTACAAAATTAGCACTGTAGTCCTCACTTCCCTTTTTGGGATATGAAGTCTGAAATATGCCCAGTCCATAATGCATGCAATATCCTGAATTTCAATTTCAGAATTTACAAAAAAGTTGGTTGGTTACAGTTGTAACTTTGGCAAAATGAATGATAAGATGACAGCAATGCTTAAAAGCAGTGCTTTGTATTTTTGAAAGTAATGACAACTTGAATAGTTACCTTGATTGCAAGTCATGTTGAGATACTGTGATGAAATGGTAGCCTTTGAATATGAGTTGAGAGCTGACTATAGGGTTATCAAGCCACAGCTCAATGGCAGAGGTCCGGTATGAACGGTCAATGTTCATCCTTGTTTAATGCTCATGTTTTGTTTGCATACCAAAAGTATATTACGTTTGCAAGTATTGTACTCTATATAAAAAAAAATGATTGATTTGGAGAATACTTCCAAATTGATTTTTCTTTATTCGTTCTTGGGATGTGAGCATCACTGGCTAAGCCAGCATTTGTTTCCTGTCCCTAATTGTTCTTGAGAAGGTGGTGATAAGCTGCCTTCTTGAACTGCTGCAGTCCATGTGGTGTAGGTACACCCACAGTGCTGTAGGAAGGGAGTTCCAGGTTTTTAACCCGGAGACGATGAAGGAAAGGCGCTATAGTTCCAAGTCGGGCTGATGTGTGGTTTGGAGGGGAACTTGCAGGTGGTGGTATTCCCATGCGTCTACTGCAGTTGTCCTTCTAGGTGGTAGGGGTCGAGGTTTGGAAGATGCTATCGAAGGAGGTTCGGCAAGTTGCTGCAGTGCATCTTATAGATGGGAACTTGCAGGTAGTGGTATTCCCATGCGTCTACTGCAGTTGTCCTTCTAGGTGGTAGGGGTCGAGGTTTGGAAGGTGCTATCGAAGGAGGTTCGGCAAGTTGCTGCAGTGCATCTTATAGATGGTACAGACTGCTGCCATTGAGCGCTGGTGGTGGAGGTGGTGGATGCGGTGACGATCAAGCATGCTGCTTTGTCCTGGACGGTGTTGAGCCTCTTGAGTGTTGGAGCTGCACCCATCCAGGCCAGTGGAGAGTATTCCATCACGCTCCTGACTTGTGCCTTGTAGATGACGGACAGGCTTTGTGGAGACAGGAGGTGAGTTATTTGCTGCAGAATTCCCAGCCTCTGACCTTCTCTTGTAGCCACGCTATTTATATGGATGGTCCAGTTAAGATTCTGGTCAATATTAACCACCAGGATGTTGATGGGGGATTCAGCGATGGTATTAGCATTGAATGTCAAGGGGAGATGGTTAGATTCTCTCTTATTGGAGATGGTCAATGCTTTACATTTGTGTGGCGCAAATGTAACTTGCCATTTATCAGCCCAAGGCTGAATGCTGTCCAGGTCTTGCTGCATGCAGGCAAGGACTGTTTCAGTATCTGAGGAGTTGCGAATGGTACTGAACACCATGCAATCATCAGCGACCATCCCCACTTCTGACCTTATGATGGAGGGAATTGACAAAGCAGCTAAATATAGTTAGGCCTAGGACACTACCCTGAGGAACTCCTGCAAAAATGCCCTGCGGCTGAGATGATTGGCCTCCAACAACCACAGCCATCTTCCTTTGTGCTAGGTATGACTCCAACCAGTGGAGAGTTTTCCCCCTGATTCCCATTGACTTCAATTTTGCTAGGGCTCCTTGATGCCATACTCAGTCAAATGCTGCCTGATGTCAAGGGCAGTCACTCTTGCCTCACCTCTTGAATTCAGCTCTTTTGACTGTGTTTGGACCAACCAAGGCTGTCATGAGGTCTGGAGCTGAGCGGCCCAGACGGAGCCCAAACTGAGCATTGGTGAGTAGGTTATTGCTGATTAATGCCACTTGATGGCACTGTCACTGATGTGTTCCACCACTTCGCTGATGATTGGAGTAGACTGGTGGGGCAGTAATTGTCCAGATTGGATTTATCCCGCTTTTTCTGGACAGGCCATACCTTGGCAATTTTCCACATTGCTGGGCAGATGGCAGTATTCTATCTGATGACTTGTAGATCAGTGGACAAATTTTGTTGTACTGCAAAGGAGTAGGACAGGAATCTACATGGATGATTTTTTTCCTTCCCTTCCTCTCATTCTGGTATAGGAGGAGTGGTGCAAAGGTGAAACATTTTGGCACAGGAATGAAGAAAAATCAGAAGGCTTGACCAGTTGTGCACTTCCTCATGATCTGTCACAGGGCACCACTGACATTGGCCTGGAAACAGGATGACAGTCCCCCAGAGAATGTGTTTGGTATGGTAGAACCTAAATAAGTTGCAGAGAGGAATATTTCTTTTGAAAGGGGAAATAGTAATATCTTCACAATTTTGCTGGAAGCTTGGTAATCAAATTGGCTGCAAACATTCCAGTGTTGAAATGTTCATTTGAAAATACTACTTCTGTTGATTTATTGGGTCATTAAACATTAAGATGAAAACAGATCAATTTTTGGGGCAGTGAAACAGCCAGGTAAATATGAAATGCAACATGTGACCAATTTTATTTTATTAAAGCAGAATGGCACTTGGCAAAATGGCTATGTAGCTTTCTTGTAACAGCAAAAAAATTAAGTAGGAGTGCACCAGACCATGCCTGATGTGGGCTGTGATCCAGAAAATAATGAGATTGCTGCATACCCTATGATGAAAATTTGCTGATCCTGTCATTGCACTGTGCAGATCTACTGTTAGCTTCCTGATATCTTGCTTTTGAATCATTAATGATTGTTACATATTTCGGATTCACCTTTGATATTCTCTCACTCAGGGATGCTGGTTGCTCTCATAAGCATTCCTTGTGCTCACAAGTTTGCCCAATATCTTGTAATACAATAATGTATAATAATATTACTCCCTTGTCCTTTGAGCTGGGTATTGTGAACTTTGCATGTGCTGCTTCAATCTTCTGGAAAGCAGAATAGTTAATATTTTAGTGAGATGAGGTCAATACAAATTGTTAAGCTGCTTTATTTTAGTCAGTAACTGAACATATAGAACAAATGTTCTAGCAATTCCCACCTTACTTCAAATTAACCTCAGACCTTCTCCATAAATAATAAAAATACACCATTCTGTCCAAATAGTGGCTAAGTGGCACTTGCTTTTGGCAACCATATCACTAATTCAGACTAAGGCTTGCTTTTAAGGTAGACTGCCCTCGGCCTTACCCGCTTTTTTCTGCAGGCATGGAAGGATGATGCATTCCGATCCCTAGAATGCAATTTTCCTGGGATGTTCCGTAACAAACCTCCATTGTTGGAGACTGTCTGGATAAATGTTTCATCTGACATCTGATCTGAATCTTCAGCATGTGGCTGACCTGTGAATCTAAACCCTGGAAAGAAAACTTTAACTTAAAAGTAAATTTTAATATGAATTATACCAAGCCCCTCTTCAATGGTAAAATGCTGAAAATCCCAAAATACAACAATGATAAAATGGAATACCAAACATTGGTTCACAGTTGTTTCAGTTATCAAATTCTGAACATTTTGGTTTATCAATCCTATTTATAACTTGAAATTAACATTTTGGGTGCTCACACTATGCTGGGTAGCAGTCCTTTTTTTTAATAATAGTAAGTCAGCTGATACAGACGTAATGTGATCCAATATTCAGTCAGACCTTATATTCATCCACAACACAGTATAACTGCCTTTCCCCCTGTGCAGATCATTGTTGCAATGGCAAGACATGTTCATGTGAGAGAGCTTATTAATGTCAGTAAACTTGAGCTATAAAAGCACTGACCCAGAGAAGGGCAGGTAGATTGAGTTTAGTAACCGATCCCTCAGTAAGTTTGTGATTAGCTTACAGCAATGCTCTGGGTCCTTGATTGATTTCATTAAAATGTTTAAATTGTTGAGGGTTTCTCCCCGCGACTTATTTACTGCACAATTTTTAAAAATATATATTTTGTAATGTATAATTACCCACAAAATAGTCTTTTAAATAATGAAACTAGTTGTGAATTATAACAGTGCACAACTGTAAACAAGTTGTTGGATTTGAAATAAGTTTCTGGCTGATGCAGAGAGTGCAGATTCACAGCAACCATTCAGAAAGAGATGGATGAGTTCTTGGAGGAGGCTGATACTGTTGCATACAAAAGATAGGAGGGATATTGGGTGATATATTTTGTGGTCACTGTTATGTCCTGGAACTTGTTTTGGATCACTTTCGGGGGACAGAGAGGAATTTCCCAGAAATATTTTCTCCCTGAATTGACCTAGTTTTTAAAAAACTTTTTTTTTGCTTCTCCCGGAGATTACATTGGCTGCTGGTGGATGGGGAGGATTGAGGGTCATGTTACTTAGGTGCACACAACTCAATGAGATGGACCAGCTGGACTTTTTCTGTCTTTTTTCATATGTTCATATGTAACATTCAAAGCTATATTCTTCATTAAAATATAATTCTACAGACGATTAAGCTTTCATCTCCTTCAGTAGGTACTCTTTCATGCCTAAATTGTTTTATTTCTTTCCACAGATACAAAAAAACACAGGAGACTCTCAATAATACAGGACAGAAGGCATCAGCAGCTCTGAATAATGTAAGCTCTACGCTTAGCAAGAAACTAGGAGAGATGAAGTAAGTAAAATGCAATGAAATTGAATGCAATTCTGACTTAGTAATTATGAATGCAAATAGTTTCTTTTCACAGTACGATTATGTAGCACATACACTAGACCCTTCATTCTACATATCACAACTTTGTGTTAAGTAATTTGTACAGAACCCATGTAAAAAGCACCTCCTTTATAATATGCTTTTTTGTATGGCTTTCAAAGGTAGCTGTATAATGAAGTCTGGTATCTGTAAATATATTGGCTCCTTCATGTATACTAATGTATTATTCCAGTGACTGCATTCTTTAGTGTACTATCTGTGCTGTTTGATATCTACAACTGACTAACTGTTTTGCTGTAGCTTGTATTACTTCAGACTTCTGCTCCCAAACAGGTGAGATTAAAACAGTTTTGATATTTTGATTTGTCTTTTAAGATATCAATGTGGTAAGGCTTGTTTGATGCACAATTCCACATTCTCATTCTGGTTAATGAGCTAGTGCATATACAAAGGGTTGACCACAATTTATTCATAGTAACCACCTTCTTAATAAAAGAAAGGACAATCCTTCCTGACATTTCTTTCTGGATGATTTTATTTTCTGTAAGACGATCTAGCGTACAGAATCATGTTATAATCCAAGTTTGAAGTGTTATTTTCACCATTTTTGTAATGAGCCTTTTTTTTTTATTTTCACAAACTGACATTGTAGTAGTCCAATCATTGTGCTCCTGGGGAATGCGAGAAGTGAAGTGATTTATAAGGAATGTTGATCAGGAGAACAATGTTCCATATTTTTATTTTATTTTATTTTCGCCAATTTACTCCATCAGCTTTCTCCCACCCCCTCCACCCCACCCCAACCCCCTCTTGAAGGTGTGGACTGAGGTGCAGCTGCATAGATACCAGACACCTTTGAGTAACTCATCCTTGTATCCATGATTCACACAGAAGCTCTGATGGTGAATGTGGGAGAAGAAGCACAAATGAACATAATATTGGCTTCACCTAGAATCCATACAAGGGCAAGGACATTTCCAGCAAGGTTACTGGTTGTTGATCAAGAATAAAAAATTGTACTAAGTTTCCTCTCCTTAACCTTTGGCACAGAGGCCAATAGTAGCATCACAACTGCTGCACCTGGCTGAGATCATCCAATTTGTTATAAACCAGAAATCAAACCTGGAACCTCCCTAGACTGTATGGCGCAGAGTTCCTTAGTGGATAAATTTACAAAACCTTCAGGGAAGTTATTTTATCTGACATTATGCTCCTTTTTCCTTTCATCTGTCAGGACTGGCAAACCAGACTGTTTAAAATAGAAATTCTCATTTAAAAAGAGTCCCATTATACACCTAATTGGCAGGATGTGGTTATGATTATTCGAACATTCCAAAAGGATTCATATATGGACCCCCTTCCAAGTTATTCTTGTATCCAGAATTTTTGGAGGTTCCTTGAGTCATTAACAGTTTTTGGACAAAGCAGCTGAAATCGTGATAGCTAGAGGAAGTAATGATCTGTGGCATACAATGTACAAAGTGTAATTAGATTACGAGTGAAAGTATAACAGTGCTCTGTGATTACCCCTGAAGGCATGTAAAACCCCTGGTATATGCACTTTCATTACAAAACAATAGTGACAGCCCTTAAAAAATAATTTCTGATCTGCCGTGACATTTCTTGACATGATATGTTAATGTAAGCCTTTTAAAGTGTTTATTTTGAACATCCAATTGTTTCTTTCATGTGCTTTTCCTTGCAGCTGTTTACTGCTTTCAGCTCTTTCATTTTTTCAATACAACACCACATAATATATCTTCAAGTACAAAGCAAAGCATGGATCTAATGTAAAAATAAATGACAAAGTTTGGAGATATCAGTTTTTTTTTTAAACTGTTGTAACAATTATTTTAATACTTGGCTTCATCTCATGCAGAACAGTACTGGCATGGTAGACATTCCCCTTGCATGTGTGTGTTTTCATGCATTATTGTGCATCCAAAAAATGGCAGTGCAACAATGCTGTGCTTTTGAACAATGTTAAATGGTTCCTTCCATCATAAATGTATCAATAAAATAGGGGGATAAAAACAAAGTGCACTAAAGTGAGAGAGAAAGAGAGATTGAAGCTAGAGGTAAGGATCAGATAATAAGCTTTTTCCTGTTCAGGACTGAGAAACGTGCGAGGAGATCCTTTCCGATATAAGCATGTGTTCAAGTCTTAGGTCGGTGTGCACTTGATAGAGAGTTAACATTTGTTGAGTGGAAAAGTGTTTAACATGAAAGAGGAAGCTATGCTTCTTGGAGGTAGCTTTAGCAATGGAGAAGTTGTGGAACTGTTAAACAAGGTCAGAGGAGATAGGCCAAGAATGTCAACTAATGAAGGACTAAGGTTGGACCATCATAGTTAAGAGATGACAATTGTTGGTTAAATGAGTGAGAAAATGAAAACAAAGTTGTTGCTCAGGATGCTTTCACATTTAGATGACTGCCATGTCCTTGTCAGAAGAGCAGCCAACATTCCAGAAGTTGGCATCATTGTCAACTTTGAGAAATCTCAACTAACTCCCAATTAGGACAAGATACTGATCCCACACTCCCCATGAGGAGCAGGGCTTGAAGGGCATACAGTTAGAGATAGGAAAACAACACTGTAGCTTCAACTCTGTGAACCGCAATTCTTGTGAACATAGCTCATTACTGGGAACGTGGAATTAAAATGAATTAACTCTGTTGGTAGGTGCCTTGTTTCAATCACCTTGTCAAAAGTTTTCTTCCTCCCAGACTAGTTTGTGGCCCTTCACAGACTGCTGTCTACTTTTCAAAGGAAGTTCAAGATCACAGCAGAACACTACAAAGGGTAATTTTTCCACTTTGCACTGCTGTCAAAGAGCTTCACCAACCTTGCGTGCATTTGTACATTTTTTGCACAATTTTTCTGACCATTTTAATTCGTGGAGATCCAGAGCCAAAACAGTCTGTCGCCACTGGCTGGATTAATAGTGACCTAGAGTGAGACCACAGGTATGGAATACACTCTAGCCAAGGTGGCCAAAATGATGCTTGCCTGCTGCGTTTTGCACAGCTTTGCCCTGAAAAAGGGCTTTTCTATGTAGCAGGCAGGAGAAGGAAGGTGACAACCACTAGGAGAGGACCAGCTCAACCAGGAGATACAAGACTTGAATGCACAAGGACTGTTGCTCCACAATGGACAATACATTCAGTTGAGATTCTGAAACATCCATTGCATACCAATCATCTGCATATTTGCCCAATACCCTTGTCAAATAAGGCTGCACCTCCATTGGACCCAGCCATGCATTACAACCCACGAATACAACAGCATTTCACCTCAATTTTCTTACACTCCAAATAAACTGGTTGCCCTATAAACACTAACTTCCTGTCAGCCCAGAATACACCTCACCCTGATTGCCTACTTTACAGAGTTTATTTTAGTGCAGAGCGTTTTCCCCGTGAGAAAACCAGGGAATCATGTGCTCAGTTCCATATCATTAACATTGATATTCATAACATAAACTTCATGCATGTGTTGTGTGAGAGTGCTATAGGCCACCCTAGCTTCTGCTCGGCAGGAGGAGGAGGGAAAGGAAGAGCAAGAGGAATTTGGGAAGAAAATATTTTTGCCAGGTTTCTGTCAGCCGTATCCAAATTGTCAGCTGTAGAGCAACACAGGTGCAACCTTGTAAGAGGGTTGCCTATTGACTTCAGGAAGTGCATAACCCAGCAAGAAGTATATGAAAGAAAAGTGGTAATACTTAGATATGCCTGGTCATGACAGATGACTTAACTGCTATTGGAGAACACATAAGGAATAGGAGCAGGAGTAGCCCATAAGGCTCTTCGAGTGTTTCTGCCATTCAATATGATTATGTCTGATCTTCTACCTCAACTCCATTTTCCCGCCGATTCCCTATATCCCTGGATTCCTTGAGAGACCAAAAATCCATTGTTCTCAGCCTTGAATATACTCAACGATGGAGCTTCCACAACCCTCAGTGGTAGAGAATTCCAAAGATTTACAACCCTCTGAGTGAAGAAATTTCTCCTTATCCCTGTCCTAAATGATTGATCCCTTATCCTGAGACTGTACCACTGTGTTCTAGACTCCCCAGCTGGGGAAACAACCTCTCAGTGTCAACCCTGTCGAGCTCTTTCAGAATCTTGTACATTTCAATGAAATCACCTCTCATTCTTCTAAATTTCAGAGAGTATAGGCCCAATTTACTCAGTCTCTCATCATAGGATAACCCTCTCGTCCCAGGAACCCATCTAGTGAGCCTTCGCTGTACTGCCTCCAATGCAAGTATATCCTTCCTTAGATATGGAGATCAAAACTGCACACAGTTGTGGTCTCCAGGTGTGGTCTCACCAAAACCCAGTTCAATTGTAACAAGACTTCCTTATTCTTGTACTCCAATCCCCTTGCAATAAAAGCCAGCGATCCATTTGCCTTCCTAATTGTTTGTTGAACCTGCACGCTAACTTTGTGTCCATTGTGCGAGTATACCCAAGTCTCTCCAAACATCAACATTTAAAAAATTCAAGCCCTTTAAAAAGTAGAGGAATAAAGTCGGTAGCTAGGGAGTGGAGTTTTTGATGGGGATCAAAGGCCATGGCTTCAGTCTTCCAATGTTAAACTGGAAGAAATTTCTGCTCATCCAGGGCTGGAAGTTTGACAAGCAAACAATTTAGAGACAGTGGAGGGATTGAGAGAGGTGATGGTGAAGTAGAGCTGGGCGATGTCAGTGTACATGTGGGAATTAATGCTGTGTTTTTGAATGATGTCACTGAGGGGTGGCATGCAAATGAGAAATAGGAAACAGCCAAGGATAGATACTAGCGGGACACCAGAGGTAATGGTGTAGGAGCAGGAAGAGAAGCCATTGCAGGTGATTTCCTGACTACAACTGGATAGTTAAGAATAGAACCAGGTGAGAGCAGTCTCACCCAACTGGATGACAGTGGAGAAGGATGGTGCGGGTCAGCCGTGTCAAAGGCTGCACACAGGACGAGGAGGAATAGTTTACCACAGTCACAATCACATAGGATGTCATATGTGATTTTATTTATTTTATTTAGAGATACAGCACTGAAACAGGCCCTTCGGCCCACCAAATCTGTGCCGACCAACAACCACCCATTTATAATAACCCTGAAGTAATCCCATATTCCCTACCACCTACCTACAGTAGGGACAATTTACAATGGCCAATTTACCTATCAACCTGCAAGTCTTTGGCTGTAGGAGGAAACTAGAGCACCCGGCGAAAATCCACGCGGTCACAGGGAGAACTTGCAAACTCTGCACAGGCAGTAACCAGAATCAAACCCGGGTCCCTGGAGCTGTGAGGCTGCGGTGCTAACCACTGCACCACTGTGTCGTTTCAGTTCTGTGGCAGAGGTGGAAACCTAATTGGAGGGATTCAAACATGGAATTGTGGAAATTCCAACGAATTTAGAAGGTGACAACATTCTCAGGGACTTTGGAGAGGAAAAGGAGATTGGCGATGGGGTGGTAGTTTACAAGAGCAAAGAGGTGAAGAGTTTTTTTTTGAGGAGAGTGTTGATGATGGTGGATTAGAAGCAAAGGGGAACAGTACCTGAGGAGAGAGAACCATGAACAATATCAGCTTAAATGAAAGGCAGGAAGGGAAGTTGGATCAGTAGTTTAGTGGGAAGAGGGTTCAGGGAGCAGGAGATGGATCTCATGGACAAGATGAGCTCAGAGAGGGCATGAAGGGGGATAGCAGAGAAACTAGAGAAAGATACGAGTTCAGGACTAGAGTGGGGGCGAGAGGAAGCTTAGAGGAAGTTTGGCCCAGTGGACTGGGTGAAGGGAGGAGGAAAGCAGAACAAATACTGATACAAATCATGAGAATGGAGGTGCAGCCCAATAGGTTACTGTGTGTATCCTATTAATTTCCCCATTGCCCAGCCAAAGATCTGATTCTATTCACTTGACAATGTTAAAAACAAGTTTATGAAGTCAATGGTTTTGCTGCTGTTTAGTAGCTTACCTGATTAAATAGTATTGCATCATATTGGAAATGGTGCAACTTCAGCATATAATGTGATTGCATAACCATTCTTTTGATAAGAGCTTTGACAAGTATATAAAAAGGAAGAGAGTAGCTAAAGTAAACATTGGTCCCTTAGAGAATGAGACTGGGGAATTAATAATGGAAACAACGAAATGGCAGAGACTTTGAACAAATATTTTGTATCTGTCTTCATGGTTGAAGACACTAAAAGCATCCCAATAATAGTAGAAAATCAGGGAGCAAAAGAGAGGGAGGAACCTAAAACCATCACAAGAGAAAAAATAATAGGAAAACTAATGGGACTAAAGGCTGACAAGTCCCCTGGACCTGATGGTCTGCATCCTAGGGTCTAAAAAGAAGTGGCTGCAGAGATACTGGATACATTGATTGTAATCTTGCAAAATTCCCTAGATTATGGAAAGGTCCCAGTGGATTAGAAAACCGCAAATGTAACACCTCTATTCAAGAAAGAAGGGAGGCAGAAAACTATAGGCCAGTTAGCCCAACATCTGTCATTGGGAAAATGTTGGAATCCATTATTAAGGAAATTGTAGCAGGAGATTTAGAAAGTCATAATCAAACAGAGTCAACATGGTTTTATGAAAGGGAAAACATGTTTGACAAACTTATTAGAGTTCTTTGAGGATGTAACAAGCAGGGTGGATAAAGTAGGTGTGGTGTATTTGGATTTCCAAAAGGCATTCTGTAAGGTGCCACATAAAAGATTACTACACAAGATAAGAGTTCATGGTTTTGGGGGTAATATATTAGCATGGATAGAGGATTGGCTAACAGGAAACAGAGATTTGGGATAAATGGGTCATATCAAGTTGGCAAACTGTGACTAATGGAGTGCCACAGGGATCAGTGCTGGGGCCTCAACTATTTACGATCTATATTAATGACTTGGATAAAGGACCAAGTATACTATAGCTAAATTTACTGACGATGTAAAGATAGGTAGGAAAGCAAGTTGTGCGGAGGGCACAGAGTCTACAAAGGGATGTAGATAGGTTAAGTGAGTGGGAAAACATTTGGCAGATGGAGTGGAATGTGGGAAAATGTGAGGTTATCCACTTGGAATAGAATAGAAAAGCAGATTGTTATTTAAATAGTGAGAGACTACAGAATTCTGCGGTGCAGTGGAATCTTGGTGTCTTTGTGCATGAATCACAAAAGTTAGCATGCAGGTACAGTGAGTAATTAAGAAGGCAAATGGAATGTTAACCTTTACTGGGATGGAGTATAAAAGTATGGAAGTCTGTTCGTATGTATGTATAGGAAATTGGTGATACCACACCTAGAGTACAGTTTTGGTCTCCTTATTTAAGGAGGTTGGCATGCCCAATGCATAACTTTAAACATGGACTATATTCAGCTCAGCATCTTCCGGAACTGAATTTGCCTTTTGTTTTAAATGAACCACAGTGGACATTAAAAGTGGACATGGGCTACAAAGGTGGTTATGAGGAGACTATTTCCACAGAGTACAGTGGGCTAAGAAGAGATTTAGTAGAGCTTTAAAATTGTGAAGGGTTTTAAGAGTGAATAGGGAAAGACTATTACCTCTGTCTGGAAATTGAGTAACAAATGATTCTCAGCTTAAGCAATGGAAGATACAGGGCTATAGGAAGAGTATGGGGCAGTGGGATTAGTTTTGGATTGCTCCAGCACAGTCAGCACAAATCCAATGGCCTTATATCTATGGTATCAGCTTAAAATATTATCTTGTATACTAACATGGTCATTGCCTGTATTCTGAATATTAAGTAGCTTTGTTTAATGAATGTTTTAATGATGGCCTATTTTCTTCACTTACTGATTGACTTAAGCACATTCAATGTTTTTTCTTAATGCTTCCATGTGCCAGTTACCCTGTGCAGCATTCAATTAGTTTTCCAGCTATGAGGTAATGCAATGTGTGTTGACAGAGCTGAGACATTGCTAAATGTTGGCTTTAAGGTTTGTTTGGACTGCATTAACTAATAGCTAAATGTGTAAACTTTTTTATGATTTGGGGTGAAACTAAGTGTTTTCAAAACTTCCTCCAAGACTTGGGAACATATTTTTTGTTTCAAATTTGAGAAACTGGTGAATGGTGGTATTGATATCTGGTTAATCCTATGCAGGATCTAAGGAGATGTATGCTTATCGATCAGGATAGGTAGAACCAGATCAGCACGAGAATTACAAAGTCAGTTTGCTTACATTGGACTTTGTAAAGTATTAAGGTTTATTCCCCCAAACTTAATTGTTAACATCAGTGCCCCTTAAAAATCAAAACAGAGTTGTGATTGCCTCAACACTGTTTTCACGTTTATTGGAATAATTTTACTTTGTTAAAAAAATTACACAACCAGGCAACTGGCTTGGTGGAATTACATGGCCCAGTGATGTTAGAGAGCTGAATTAATATTTGTCGACAGTCATAATGTATCTTAACTCATACTTCATTAATTCTAACAGACAGGAGCTCAGTAAATGCATGGTTTCTAGTGGTTCCCATTTGCCAGTTATGACCTGGAAGCCCACTTAAACCAAACTCAGCTTTTTAGTTGGTTAGAAAAGGCACTTATCCATTTAGAATGGATACAATAACAATTAATAGCAACCAGAAAATATAGCTTTGATTAGTCCAACTGCTTTTATCTTGGTCCTCCACTGAAGTTGGAACCGCTTACTAGTGCTGCAGGTTCTGCAGTAAGTGCTTAAGCTGGGAGAGGGAATAAGAAATGTTTTTTGTTATGTATTAGCCTAGAAATCGCTGTTCATGATACTAGTAGACAAATCTTTAACACATTTATAGGACATTCCTTTGTCTGCAATTGTAATGTAGACATTACTTCGATTATTTTAAATGGGGGTTAACAGTTCCACTAAATGGTGGACAGAGAAACTTCACTCAAACCTATTAAGCATTTGTTCACTAATATTGGCAACAGTAATTTTTGAACAATATGATCTCCGGGATTTATCAATTCAGTACAGCAGTCATTGTACTTTGCAAGTGGTCCTAAAACTAATCAAATAACAGTATAAAGAGGAATTGGTGTTTGGGTTGACAGCAGCATGACTTTTGGCCGTTGTTATCTCCTTTCTGTTGGTGAAACCACACCATACTGCAAACAGGGCACCTTATGGTTGCTATCTTGTATGTTAGCATAGTTAGGGCTCCTATTGTATGTTAAATTTGTGTTCTGTTCTTAGAATATACTTAACTAAATCTGTAAATTCTCTAGTTTGTGCCTCTTTTTTTAAGAACATTTGGGCTCCATCTTCAATAAGCAGTAGATTATTTTGAACCATTGGAATGTGGTTTGACTTACTGTTAATTACTGCTCCAAGCTCCGTTCCCTAGCTACCCTCTCCATCCCTCTCCCTGGCAACAGCCTGAGATGAGGCCAGTTTATTCACAGCCTTTGTGTCACATTTGACCCTGAGATGAGCTTCCGACCTCATATTCACACCGTCACTAAGATCACCTGTTTCCACCTCTGTAACATTGCCTGATTTCGCCCCTGTCGCAACTCATCTGCTGCTGATACCCTCATACATGTCTTTGTTACATCTAAACTGTTCCAATGCACTCCTGGTTGGTCTCCCACATTCTACCCTCGGTAAACTTGAGGTCATCGAAAACTCTGCTGCCCATGTCTTAACTCTCACCAAGTCCCGTTCACCTGTCACCCTTGGGCTCACTGACCTACTCTTGGTCAAACAACGTCTTGATTTTAAAATTCTCATCCTTGTTTTCAAATCCCTCCATGGCCTCACCCCTCCCTATCTCTCTAATCTCCTCCACCCCTACAACCCTGCCAAGATATCTGCGCTCCTCTAATTTTGGCCTCTTGAGCAACCCTGATTTTAATCATTCCACCATTGGTGGCTGTGCCTTCAATTGCCTAGGCCCCAAGCGCCGGAATTCCCTCCTTGATCCTTTCTGCCTCTTTTTTTTCCTTTAAGATGCTCCTTAAAACCTACCTCTTTGACCAAGATTTTGGTCATCTGACCTCATATCTCATGCGGCTCGCTGTCTTGCTTTGTTTTATAATGCTCCTGTGAAGTGCCTTGGGACGTTTAATTACGTTGAAGGTGCTAGATAAATGTAAGTTGTTGTTATGTCAATAGTTTGGAAGTTCATTAATAGAGAGTACAACATTTTTTGTTAATAAACTCATAATTAGTGCTGCTTTTTTGTCAATATAAATTCATGTGGCAGGCTAGTTTACATAAAACATTATTCTTAGTAAAGCTAATACATTTTAATACAGACTATAAATATTATCAGCCATTTACTCTCACTTTGTACATATTAAATGAATAAAACTGTAGAACACAAATCATTCGATGTTCCTTGTTGCCACAGAAATTCTCCTACATTCAAGTCCTTTGAGGAGCGGATGGAAACTACAGTTAGCAGTCTGAAGGTAAAGATTTTGCTGTCATAGTTTGATTGTGGAATGTGCCAGCACTGCCATACCTCTTCAAACCTACCCAATTACTGTGGTTTGATCTGGTTATATCAGGAATCTAAAGTACAATTTCAAAATTTGAGGATGATACCAAATTGGGGAAGACATTAGTACATTTGCAGAATGGGTGTGTAGTTGGCAAATTAATTTCAATATAGACAAGTGTGAGATGTTAAATTTCAGTAGAAAGAATAAGGAGGCCTACTTGGATAATTACAGTCCAAAAGATGGTAGAGGAGCAGAGAGATCTGGGGGTACAAATACACAAATCGCTAAAAGTAGTGGTGCAGGTTAATAAGGCCATTTAAGTAAACCAAGCACTGGGGTTCATTTCTGAGGGATAGAATTGAAAAGCGAACTTGCACTGAACTTTGGTTAAACCGTACTTATGCACTGTTCTGGTCCCCATATTTTTTGTTTTATTCGTTCATGGGATTAGGCATCGCTGGCAAGGCCAGCATTTATTGCCCTTGAGAAGGTGGCAGTGAACCTTCGTGAACCCCTGTAGTTTGTGTGGTGTAGATACGCCCGCAGTGCTGTTTGGTAGAAAAGTTTCAGAATTTTAACCCAGCAACAGTGATTGAATGGCAATATATTTCAAAGTCAGGATGGTGTGTGACTTGTAGGGGAACTTTGAGATGGTTCTGTTCCTATGTGTCTGCTGCCTTTGTTTATCTAGGCATTGTAGACAAAGTCCATGATCCAGATTATTCCTTCAGAGATTGAGGAGGATGTGGTCTATAAAAGTAGATAGAAAACCAAAGAATAAAACACTCATGAGGTGACAAAAAAGTAACATAAACGTTACAGCATAGAAAAAGGATATTCAGCCCAACCAGTCTTTGTTGGCACATGCATTCTAGTTGAGTGAATAGTCCTAATCATATTTGTCTTCTCTATCCACATATCTTTCTATCCCCTTTTCCATCAAATATTTATCCAATCTAAACTTGAGTATTGCCACAGTTTCTGCCTCAGACACAAACCTGGAAGTGAATTCCACAGCCTCACAACTCTGTTTAAAATGGTTTACATTGTGGTGTGTATTGCCCTTGATGCATGTAATCTTTACATGAGGAGAAAATAAAACTCATTTATTATGGAGAACATTTATATGTAGTCCAACAAAAATATTTTGAGTATTATTCTGCTCTTTTGAATGTATTGATTATTGCAAGGTGTCCCTGCATGCTCTCCAATATGTTGTCTAATTGACCATTCTTAATCTGTGAGCATATCCACTGTGTTGTCAGGCAATTCACATTGAGGCCATAAAAGTCCAGTCTGATGCTATCCTTACCAAATGTTGACAATTGCGCTTTCAGTAAGAATTGCTGAATAATAAATGAATATGTGAATTACTTTTTTTTGCCCGCCTGACGGTAAATGTAGTGGCTCTATATTCAGCCAACTGAGCGAAGATTACAAATCAGATCTGGATCCTGCAGATGCTGAAAATCTGAAATAAAAACAGAAAGTGCTGGAAATATTCAGCAGGTCAGGCAGCACCTGTGGAGCGAGAAACAGAGTAAATGTTTCACATCTGTAACCTTTCATCAGAACTGGGAAAAGTTAGAAATGTAATAGGTTCTAAGCAAATGAAAGTGGGGAGGGTTAGAAAAGGAACAAAAGGGAAGGTCTGTGATCGGCTGGAAGACAGATGCTGCCTGACCTGCTGAGTATTTCCAGTAACTAATGCTACTTTGTTAAATTTACTGCACCGCTCCCGTCGTCTCGTTCATAATTTTTCTGTATATCCTGTTTATTGCCTTTGACAATAGACAATACAACAACAGATGGTGCATTCTGCAGCCAATAGCTATGTTCTAATAAACATCAAAAGGTACTGATCCACCTTTTGAACAAAATGTTGTTACACTGTGACATTTGCTTCAGGAGATGAATTGGCTGAGTGATAATATTAGTTCCTTTGCATGAATAGGGTCAGAGTCCCAGTTAAAGGTCTGTTAAGTACTTTTCTACACAGTGCCAAAGTATAAGTAATTTTAGGAGAGATGCTTTTTAAAATAAAGTTGTGTGAAACTTGTCATTTACACAAGATTTTTTATTTCAAACTCATTGTGGAATAGAGACATAAACAATAGAATTGGGGGAAAGCTTATACACAAGGTAATCAGCAGAGTAAATAACGGATTTCTAGGTCAGAGTTCTTGAGACTGTTCTGAATTCTGTGTTCCCGTCATGTGTAAGGTTACATTGTCATGTGTAAGATCCTATGCCAATGATACCCATTGTGTGCTGCTTTTACTGCCAGCATGATTAGTATTCCTGACTGCTTCTTATTGGCCAACATCTTTTCATTTCTCTCAGTACAATTATCACCACAAGGTAGTCTCCATTCTTTTTAGCTACTTATCCAAACTATTGGAGTTTCCTTCTCTTTATCTGCATGATGTAGTTATTTAGTCTTGAATGTATTGTTTTTCTAGAATGGTTAAAAAAAAGTTCCTGATCCAGTAAGTTGACTAATGAAATGCAACTACATTTAGACTGACCACAAATGTGTCACTGCTATATGGTGGTTATTGGGCAGCCATAACCTGTCTGATACTGTGGATTTTTCTTAATACTTTCAATCATATTGTGGTTGTTTAGTGTAAAGTTGGTGTGCCTGCCCACAGCAGTGGAAGTTTTGAAGATGTGCTGAATTCTACTGCCAATGCCAGTGTTCAGGAATCAACTTCAGGAAATCATCTGACTGAAGACTTCGGAGCTTTTTAAAATCTTTCCTCTAATACTGGAAAGTTTCAATGTGTAAATCTTGGTGTTACTAGATTTTGTTTAAAATTCAGTAGATCTGTCTCCTGAGTATATTAGGGAAGACAACCTGGAAACAAAATAGTGGAAATTTTATCAATAGAAATTTGTTTTATGTACTTTTTTTTTGAATATTTCTCTAATTTTATAAATTGCTTATTCTGAATTTTTATTCTAAGCTCCATCTGTACTTGCATTACAACAGAGTTCATTGAGTTACAGAGTAAGTTCACATGCTTCTTCAACAAAACCTGTTTAAAGAGAAATTTTATAAACCACTGTTCTGAAGACTTAACATATTGTATTCCTTTTTGAGGTCTTGAGGGAAAAAAATGTTATTTCTTGGTACCAGCTCTATTTGCAATTTCTTGACTATGGTCATTAAGTCAAATGCTATAAAACAAAGTATTATAAGTTTGTTAAATGGATCCTACAAGAAACTGTTGACCAGTAACCTGTTAAAATAATTTGACATTGCATTACTACTATAAATTGGAAGCACTTTTAAGATATACATAACATCCAGATTATTCAATATTTCTAATGCAATATCAGCTTTACTACTTAATTATGCTAAAGCTTTACGTGGATTTGTTTTTACGGGGAGACCCAGGATGGACACTAGTTTATGTGGAGGTACAGATTAATTGATCAGCACTTGGTTACATTATATACTCTCGTCCAGTTTCTTAGTTGGAAGCTCACCAAGTGAAATTAAAAAGGGAACCTGTCGAGAAATGATTGCCTTACAAAAAAAACCAAAATGATAGCCATTCCAAAGATGCTATGAATTGAGAAATTTCCACTTATTTATTCAATTATTCTACTGCATAATAAACATTGAAAACGTCATGATCTGAAATCTCTGCATCTAGTGCCACTATTCCAAAATACATCACTAACATTGTCAAAATAGATTCCTCTACCCAGCCACCAAAAGAAGTAACTATACTTTGAAGATTTTAACTTATAAATTTAGAGCGAAGTGTTGACTAACTGACAGTTAATCCTTTCAGTACTGTGGGAAGGGGAGGAAGGGAAGGCTAACCCTTTCAGTACTTTCAGGTGGAAGGGCAGATGACTTGAAGTTTTCAAGCATATTTTATTTCTTAAAACCTGTCCAAAAACTTGAGGTTCTTCCTCCGCCCCGCCCCTCTTATTTGGTTTCATGAAAGTCACCAGTAGGCTAAATTTCCATGAGCACCAGTTGCCATCCTGTACCTCACCTAAGTGAGCATAATTTACATGTGACTGTTGGCAACTCTCTTTATTTGGTAGACCAATTACATAGCGATTCAGAACACTAACCATAGTTCTTCTCCAAAGGTATTGAAGCTAATTGTAGGGCCTCTGCTATTATCCTACCAGATGTTAAACTCAATGCTAATCTGAGACTTTCTTGGTCTGTATGCCTCACCAATTACCAGATAAACTCACTGAGCTATCAGCAGAGACTTGTACAAAGTTCGAATGCACATTTGTGAAGGATGGAGGAGAAACCAACCATACTTCTCAATAGTGTAATTAGAATAAACATTTTGAAAATATTTTTCCTTTTGGTACGGATGCTACTGTAGCCCTCAGGTTTTTTTCACCTGGCTGTTGATAAAATCTTATTCCCACTGGTAAACTGCAAAGATTGTATTTCTGGTACGCTACCTCAGAGCAGTAGTTACTCATCTTGCTATTGGAATTCAGCTTGATAATCATACAAATACCTGGAGATATTGATATTTCTATTTACTTGTGATTGACTTGAGTTTGCATTGTTTACAAAATGTCTTGTAACTGATCTGCTTTAATAGCTGCATACAAGTATTCAAATTATCCTTCTGAAATGTTTGTTTTTTTTGTGGAAATTGAAACTGTGCACATATAAAGGTGAACAATCTATTTGATAGTTGTATTAAAACATTTTATGGTCTGTCTAGCATTATTTTGTTAATTTCAAAGTTAACAAAACTTTCTAATTTTAACCAAATTTCATCATCTTTGACTTTTGGGGTTATTTTACACAAAGTAGTTCAATGAATTGAACAATGATTGTTGTTAACCACTCTCTAAGCACAATTACAAAATACAACCAGTTTTTAAATCAAATAAACATCAGCACCACAAGAAATTATGAAGATGGCAACTAACCCTATAAACGCAGGGTGGAAAAGCAGCAGTTTCTTTCAGCATTGGGTTTGAAGACTTTAGATATCAACTGCTTTACCTTTTTCTTTAATAACACACCTATTATTTGCACTGGGAATTATTCCTCTGTTCTCATCCTTCAAAGTGGGGAAACAGTATATATATATATATATATATATAATGTGTGGCTGTCTTAAATCTGAATTCTAACATATTCTCTTTAATGTTTTAAATACAGAAATTTCAGAATTATCAGTTGATGTGAATGAAAATGTATGCCTCATGCACTTGCTGAAAACTTTTTTTTTTACATATATATCTCATAAGCCATTGTACATTTTGATGGCACAGTGCTTACAAAAGCAGCACAATGTTACCATCGCTCAGTGGTAATACTCAGCTCCAAGTCAAAAGGTTATTGGTTCAAGATTCTCTCAGACTTGGGCATAAAATGTCACTGAACACTTAAAAAAAGACTTGTATTTATAAAGCACCTTTCGCAACCTCAGGATATCTCAAGGTGTTTTACAGCTGATGAAATACGTTTGATGTGTAATCACTATTACAACGTGGGAAACACAGCAGCCAATTCGCATGTAGCAAGATACCATATATAGTAATGAGATCATGACCAGATAGCCTGTTTTAGTGATGTTGGTTGAAGGATAAATAGTGGCCAGGATACCAGGGATAACTCCACTTCTCTTCAAAATAGTGCAATGAGATCTTTTATGCCCACCTGAGAGAGCAGACGGGTCCTCAGTTTAACATCTCAGCAGAAAGCTGTACTTCTGACACTGCAATATTCCCTCAGTGCTGCACTGGAGTATCAGCCTTGATTTTTGTGCTCAAGCCTCTGGAGTGGGATGCATTGCACTACTGAGGGAGTGCTGCAATGGTGGAGCTGTGATCAAGTGGACATAAAAGATCACACAGCACATTTTCAACGAAGAATGGTGAGTTCTAGCAGCATGCCAACCAACAGTCAGTCAGCCAGCATCACCAAAAAAAAAACAATCATTCATCTTGCAGTTTGTGGAGCTATGCCATGGATTAACTGGCTGTCATGTTTGCCTATAAAACAAGTGACTACAGTTCAAAAAGCAATTCACTGCCTATAAGGCACTTTGGGATATCCTGAGGATATGAAAGATGCAGTATAAATGCATGTTTATTCTTTATTGGTGTTGCACTAGAAACAATGTAACAATTTTCTTTGGTCTGAGTTCAGTCAGTAAATGAGGGAGTGATGTCTACTGGTTACCTGGTTGGAATTGTTACCCTTCCCTGTCCATAGCGGATAGCTGCTCTGGTTTCTCCTCCTGGGTATTGGATTGGGAGGGAGGAGGCTGTGAGCAAGTTTTCCTGATTGATTGGTGTTTCTGCAGTTCCATGTTACAAAATTTTCTCCTCTCCTCAAAACTGACTCACAACATTGTGATGCCAGCTTCAGAGCCAAGTTTGATCTCGTACTTGCTTGACAACCACAGTGGCCCTTGTGCATTTTCCAGCAAGGTCCATTAGATTGTGGTCTGGCACTAGGAGTCAGAGTTGATTTTTTTCCTGCCTAGGTAAGGTACCTCAATCAGGCACCCTGTGCTCCATTTTCAGGGCCCACCTCCTGTGCGCTGACAGGCCGCCAGCTTTTACTTGGCGACCTTTCCTGGTCCAGGACACCCATTTGCCATGCATAAAATCCATGCGGAGATGGGCGAAGGGCCTTGATTGGCAGCCCGTTTTTCGCTGCTCCCCCCAGCCCTAAGAACAGTGGGGCGGAGGCGGGAGCAGGTTGGGAGAGCCTCCCGCTCCATTTTACGCCACGATCCGGCTCGTTGGGGTGGTATAATATTCCGCCCCTAGTGTCTTTACAGGCTCATAAATGGGTGCCAAACACTTACACCCAAAATAAGTGAGAGACTACTTCCACATGCAAATTTTGGTGCTACACTGGTTGTCAGACCCTATTTCAAATTTTCAAGTACAAATGGACAGAGGCTGCTCCAAAATGGCGTGAAGCATTTTTGTGGGGTTAATACTACGCCCACTGGGGCTTTTACTGAAGCTTGTTCATGGAGACACCTGATTTTCAACCTCCTATTTCAGCGAGTGCTCACCGACTGTATTCCCAAGGAGGCCGGAATCTGAATCAGGCTTTGAGTAGAAAGGTTTGAACACCGCTGTCGAACCAGTGAGTTCACGCCCATTTCACCAGTATATTGAAAATGCCTTCTACTGTGAATAAAGAGATTGAATGTTTTTAGTTGGAAAAAGTAGCCTTCAGATTTTAAATTTTCACTTGTCCAAGGAAATACAAAACATTCTCCACATGCTGGAAAGACAATGTATAAAACACCAATACTTGGTTTTGTTCAGTCATGAATTTGCTTATTCAAAATGAAGAATGATACAGTTTTTAAAAAGCACATTTACTTGACTGCTTTAACAATGCTATCCTAGAGTTGGGTGTTCTGGGGCAATACATTGGGTTCACTCTCCCAAGCCGACTGTGTGTCTGAGGTGCTGGCTTTTGTTTGTCTGGAATTTCTTTCTGCATTTAAAGTTGCCACCAGTTGAAGAATTTCAGGGTGATGAAATTTTCCTGCAAGATACAAGTTCATATAAATGCAAAGCGGTAGCAATGAGAAAATGCCACTTATCAAACTAGTTATATAATGGTTTAGAATTTGATGCGATTATCTCATTTCTTTAGCAGAATATCTATTCACAAGAATAACTCAGTGGGATTTTCTGCCTCTATCTAGATTAAGATTACAAGGTGCAGACACTAGCCTTCAATGCTTGCTAACTTTTAAAGAACAATGTACCACAGTGGCTACAAATTAAAGCTTACAATTCAAAATTTAGAATGGGCTAAGCTACCTTAAATGCATACCAGCATGACTTGAAAATATTCTGCTACAGGGACAGGCTCCAGCAGTGTACCGACACACTGTGTCACAGAAGTGTGCGGCACTCATGTCTGTGCCTGCAATTCACTGAATGGGATCTACATTTCCATATTAGGGAACAAGTATATGCCTTTAAGTTTTTTTTAAAAAGGTGCTCTACTGTGTAATTATATCACAAAATAATAATTACTTAGGGGTTGCATCATTAACTAGTGTAGAAGTAATCCCTTATTGCTTAATACAGGACACGAATAACATTAACCTTTTGTTGAATCATAAAACTCCTGCAATCCACCAGGCTTTTGTTCGATCTCTTCATATTCAAAAGCTTGTATAATCATTTCAGACTGATCCAGTTCTTTCACATATTTGGCTTCAACACTTGACTGGTTCTCATATTCCTGTAAAAAGGTGCATTCAAATAAAAATACTTTCCACTGCTTTCACTAACTGAATATACTGCATGGGAAATGTAAGAGGGCATATACCAATGAATGAAATTTTGCACAATGCATCACAAGTGTTAACAGTCCTTTTACATCAAGCATAAGCACAGAATAAGTGATACCGGGCTGAATTTTCCCAGCCCATCGGAGACGGGCTGGGAGGCAGGAAGGCTGGCAATATAGTGGGGGAAGGCGTCGGGAGGGGAGCCCGAAGTCTTCCAGCTGCCATACCATATTGCCAGTGGCGGGACACATGGCAGCCTGGCTGCCCATTTGATGGCCAATTGAGCCAACTAAGGGCATTTTGCCCATGTTGGGAGAGCCCACTGCCATGTGGGAAGACTGCCAGATAAACCCTGGCGCCTACCAGTGAGTGCCAGGGTGGGAAGCCCTCTTATTGACATTCCATAGTCCACAGCGGGGCCCCCTGGCAGCAACAGCCACCCAACCCCACGCTGTACTATGACCCTACCCCTCGATTGCTGGGGCCTGCCTGACTGCAGATTCTCCCAACTCAACTCACTGGTCTGAGAGGGCAGCTCGCCATTGAAGCGCCCTCTCCCTGGAGCTGTAGCCTCAGCACTGGCCACTGCTACCAGCAGTACTGCTGAGCTGCCGGCCCTCTGATCGGCCTGCCCCCAAGAGCTGCCAGCTCACCATCCTTAATTGGATGGCGGCCCCGGCAATATGCTTCCTCAGGGTTGCATCACAGCAGCAGCAGAATTGTACTCAACCACAATCTGTAACCTCATGGCCCGGCATATCCCCCACTTCACCATTAGCATCAAACCAGGGGATTTTTTTTATTATTCATTTGTGGGATGTGGGTGTCACTGACCAGGTCAGGATTTATTGCCCATCACTAATTGCCCTTGAACTGAGTGGCTTGCTAGGCCATTTCAGAGGGCATTTAAGAGTCAACCACATTGCTGTGGGTCTGGAGTCACATGTAGGCCAGACCAGGTAAGAATGCCAGATTTCCTTCCCTAAAGGACAATAGTGAACCAGATGAGTTTTTACAACAATCGACCAACAATGGTTTCATGGTCACCGTTAGACTAGCTTTTTAATTCCAGATTTTATCAATTGAATTCAAATTTCACAATCTGCCATGGTGGGATTCAAACCTGTATCTCCAGAGCATTAGCCTGGGCTCTGGATTACTACTCCAGTGACATTACCACTACGCCACTGCCTCCTCATCAACCCTGGTTCAATGAAGAGTGCAGGAGGGCATGCCAGGAGCAGCACCAGGCATACCTCAAAAATGAGGTGTCAACCTGCTGAAGCTACAACCCAGGACTACTTGCATGCCAAACTGCATAATCAGTATGCGATAGACAGAACTAAGCAATCCCACAAACGGATCAGATGTTAGTTCTGCAGTCCTGCCACATCCAGTCTTGAATGGTGGTGAACAATTAATCAACTAACTGGAGGAGGTGGCTCCACAAATAGCCCCATCCTCAATGATGGGGGAGCCTAGCACATCAGTGCAAAAGATAAGGTTGAAGCATTTGCAACAATCTTCAGTCAGAAGTGCCGAGTGGATGATCCATCTCGGCCTCCTCCTGAGGTCCTCAGCATCACAGATGCCAGTCTTCAGGCAATCCAATTCACTCCACGTGATATCAAGAAATGACTGAAGGCACTGGATACTGCAAAGACTCTGGGCCCTGACAACATTCCCGCAATAGTACTGAAGACGTGCTCCAGAATTTGCCACAGCCCTAGCCAAGCTGTTTCAGTACAGCTACAACACTGGCATGTACCCGGCAATGTGGAAAATTGCCCAGGTTTGTCCTGTACACAAAAAGCAATTACCGCCCCATCAGTCTACTCCCAACAATCAGCAAAGTGATGGAAGGTGTCTTCGACAATGCTGTCAAGTGGCACATGCTCAGCAAATAGCCTGCTCACTGACTGTCAGTCTGGGTTCCACCAGGGCCATTCAGCTCCTGACCTCATTACAGCCTTGGTTCAAACATGGACAAGAGAGCTGAACTCAAGAGGTGAGGTGAGAGTGACTGCCCTTGACATCAAGGCAGCATTTAACCGAGTATGGCATCAAGGAGCCCGAGCAAAACTGGAGTCAATAGGAATCAGGGGGAAAACTTCCTGCTGGTTGGAGTCTTACCTAGCACAAAGGAAGATGGTTGTGGTTGTTGGAGGTCAATCATCTGAGCTCCAGGATGTCACTGCAGGAGTTCCTCAGGGTAGTGTCCTAGACCCAACCATCTTCAGCTGCTTCATCAATGACCTTCCTTCAATCATAAGGTCAGAAGTGGGGATGTGCACTGATGATTGCACAATGTTCAGCACCATTCGCAACTCCTCAGATACTGAAGCAGTCCATGTACAAATACAGTAAGACCTGGACAATATCTAGGCGTGGGCTGATAAGTGGCAAGTAACATTTCGCACCACACTAGTGCCAGGCAATGATTATCTCAAACAAGAGAGAATCTAACAAAAAGTGTTGGAAATGCTCAGCAGATCAGGCAGCATGTGTGGAGAGAGAAGCAGAGTTAACGCTTCAGGTCAGTGACCTTTCATCAGAACTGATGAAAGTTCTGATGAAGGGTCACTGACCTGAAACATAAACTCTGCTTCTCTCTCCACAGATGCTGCCTGACCTGCTGAGTATTTCCAGCACTTTTTGTTTTTATTTCAGATTTCCAGCATCTGCAGTATTTTGCTTTTAACCATCTCCTCTTGACATTCATTGGCATGGCCATCGATGAATTCCCCACTAAAATCCTGGGGGAGTCCACTGACCAGAAACAGAACTGGAGTAGCCATATAAATACCATGGCTACAAGAGAAGGTAAGATGCTAGGAATCCTGTGGCAAGTAGCTCACTTCCTGATTCCCCAAAGCCTGTCCACCAGCTACAAGGCACAAATCAGAAATGTGATGGAATATTCTCCAATTGCCTGGATGGATGCAGCTCCAATAACACTCAAGAAGCTCGACACCATCCAGGACAAGGCAGCCCGCTTGATTGTTTGTGAATGGGGTGCCATTCACTCCCTCCATCACCAACGCATGGTGGCAGCAGTGTACACCATCTACAAGATGCACTGCAGTAACGCACCAAGGCACCTTTGACAGCACATTGCAAATCCGTGACCTCTACCACCTTAAAGGACAAGGGCAACAGATGCACGGGAACACCACCACCTGCAAGTTCCTCTCCAAGCCACACACCATCCTGACTTGCAACTATATTGCCATTCCTTCACTGTCACTGGGTCAAAAACCTGGACTCCCTAACAGCACTGTGTGTGTACCTATACCGCATGGACTGTAGCAATTTTAAGAAGACGGCTCACCACCACCTTCAAGGGCAATTAGGAATGAGTAACAATTGCTGGCCTTGACAGTGACCCCCATGAATGAATAACAATCAAACTACTAAACCTCTTGGCTCCACATGAGACCTTGTTCCTAGCAAATTGATCAGTGTCTCCAAACTCTTCCTGGTACCATTGATCAAGTCATAGACTCACAAACATCTTGTACAACTGTAACATTTGGCATGACCACCTCCAGCTCTACAGTACTCCACCTCAGTTCAAGCCCCCTACTCAAAGCCTGTAGCTCACTGTTAGTATCCCTGTTAACCACATAATTAGGGCCCCACCAAATTCATAGTCGTGAAAAATGTGTCATGGACCGTGAAATCTCGGGTCCTCCATGAAATTGGCTATTTTGCAAACTTTGTGCATTTTAGAGATCACCTCACTGATTGCACTGTAAGCCCTCACTCATGTACCAGTTTTGAGAGAAACAGTCTCAAGTATCAGCAGACAAATGAGAATGCCAGAAGGAGCAAATCAAAAACGGCCACAAACATTACTGCAGCACATTAAGTGAAAGAATTTGGAAGCCAAATTCTGCATGTCGATTGTGGTATACCGTTTTGTTGGATCACACATGGTGGGCAACAGTTCAGCGCCACTTAGAGTCCGAAAGCCATCGCAGCAGAAAAAGAGAGAATCTCACTGCTGTAAAATGAACACACACACAAAAAAAAAAACAAGCAACGATTTCATCTCTTTTTAAGAAATTGATAGAGAGCTCAGAAAGTCGTCAGTTGGTTACAATGGAACTTGTGGATGCTTTTGCAAGTACCAACATACCATTGGAAAAACTTGATCACCCAAAACTGCGGGTAGGCATTCAACGTAATGAGCAAAATGGTGGTTGCTTGCCAAGTGCAAATCAACTATGACAGGACTACCTACTGAAGGATTTTGTTGCACGTTGTGAGATGAAGTCTCAGATTAATGCACACAAGTCTTTTGCAATTATGTGTAATGAGTACACTGATGAGCAAGACAACCATGTGCTGCATGTTTTGTTTGATTTTAAGTCTGGTAAGGCCAAAGATGTAGAGTCAGGAAAGCTAACAGTACTTGCAGACTGTCTACACGTAGAAGCTGTTAATTACAGAACAGTTTCCCAAGCGATAATCAAAACCGTTTAAAATATGATGTTGATTTCAAAGTGTCTGCTTTCATTCGTGACAATGCAACTTGCATGACAAAATCTTTCAAATCTGTCCTCCAAGGTGTAATGCCTAATGCAGTCCATATTACATGTAATGCACATATAATTTCTCTTGACAGTGAGCTGTGGAAAAGCGAGTTTGGTAAAGTCAACAAAACTGGTCAGCTACATTAAAAAGATCTTCAAACACTGCCCTAGTGTTATGATCCTGTAGGTTTTTTTTCTGGGAAAAATGCAGTGTGCCTTTAAGGCTAGAAAAAGAGCCGTACTGCTTTAAGGCAACAGGCTCTAAAGACTCAGTCAAAGAATGCATTCTCATTGCCTTGGATACAGCCACTCGACAGAGCATCAAAAGATACATTTGTTACAATTTAATTTTGAACTGGCTTATAGTGCAAACAACCTATTCTAACAGAAAACACAGACAGCTGTGTCTTAGCACCTGAAAGAAGTACTCAGCCAATTTAAACTGAAGGAAGAGAATTTAGTCTTTATTTATTATTCTCTCAAAATTCTAAAAAGTCAAGCAAAAAACAGAGATCTCTGATAATTTAAACTGAAGGAAGGGACGTTTGACTGTGACAATCTTTTATCTCTCAAAAATTCTAAAGCCAGATTGATTCTATTGAAAGTGGTTGTGAGTAGTTGATCTACTGTGATCATTGCTGGAAGAAAGTTTGAAACTTCGGGTGTTGGACTGTTTTCCTTTCCTCATCGGACCCTGGAAGATTGCGCGTGGACTTTAATCAGAGCTTTCTAAACAATGCTCAGCTTAATGAGGAGGTTCAGTTTGTTGCCAAGAATGCTACACATCTGATGGATTAAATCACTTGGTTTGAATCTCGACACGTCACAATCCACAAAGCTTACAATAAAGTAATGGATGTACTGTTCTGGGCTGAAGCACAGTCAAACAAACACTCTGATGATGCTGAATTAAATGCCTCTGCTTAGCAGGTGCTTTCTTGCATGGCAAAAAAGCTCAAACAAAATTACTGCTATGGAGCAGAGTCAAGCAGTGAAGGAAAAAGCAGCTGAGGTGTCAACAACTTTCTGCGGCATTCCTGAAAGCTTTGACCCTGCACAAATAGACCTGTAGATGTTAGATTTAAACTGTTTTGATGAGATTCCTGGCTTTGACAAGAACTGTAGGCTGGAGATTCTTGCTTATAAAAGCATTGCAAAAGAAGCAGATTGTATTTTGCCTGTGCTGCAGTTTTGGAGCACTGGAATACAGAATCCCCAGCTTGCAAGGCTAGCACAGCACTGCCTGACAATTCCAACAAACTCTGAACGTGGAGAGAGCTGTGTCCAAACAAACACAGACAGGTGTTCATAGCACAGAGACAGGAAATGAAGAAATAGTTGCAAGTTGCTCCATGCTCACATTCAACCACTGACTTCAGTGAATCAAGAATGTGACCTTTTTAATCAGCTTTTTACAATAGTTTTTGAATACACAATAAATGCCATTTGAAACCAGAAACTACCCTTGCCTTTTTTTGTTTTAAATAAATCATTTTCATGGTTTGTTGCGACACCACAAAATTTCTGATATAAATACGTGAAATTCACGATTCCTAAAATGCTGTGACCATGAAATTTGTAAAATTTGATAGGGCCTTATGCATAATCAAAACCGTACAATACAAGTCATAGGAGGCAATGATCCAACTTTATAGTACTGTCCAGACCACACCTTGAATACTATGTCCGGCTCTGGTCGCCAAGAAATGAGAGACATTCAAGAGCTGGAGACAATGCAAAGAAGTGGCATAAGTGTGAAATATTCCAGTAATCCAGTGTTCCAGGTCAAGAGTCTCTGTTTGCTTCCTGGATCTCATATTTACATGGATATGGGTCAGGTTAAAGACACACGCTGGTTTGTAGGATATGCAGGATCTATTTACTTCCTTTTTTAAAAAAAGTAATAACTAGTACAATACTTCGCGAAAGCAGCCTATTGAGAAAACCTCTATTATCAAAGGAGGCCATTCAGCCCATTATGCCTATATTTAAAATCATAAATACAAAAACGGTTTTATATTATTCAATCCACAGCTCACCTCCCAAAGGTCCAGCATCTCTTTACCAACATCATCACTTAATAGTCCAGTTAAATGTTTCATAGCTTCCTGCAGGAAAGGAGAGCATTTTTGCATCAAGGCACATTTGCCAAAGGAGGCAAGAACTTACATTTATAAACAATGTTCTTCAGCAGGATAGGGAGTAAAGAGCGTTAACCATTTTCCCTTTGGGAATGGTGGACGCTTTGATTTCTGCCAATGTTCTGTTTTAATTTCAGATGCTCTACATTTTCAGATGACTATTTTTTCTAATTTTCTCACCTGATGCATTTGTGTGAGCCCCTGTTGTGTTTTTCTGCCTACGAATATTTGCACATTCTTTTGTCCTTTTTATGTCTCTCTATCTCCTTACTGATGATCCTTATATCATCGAACAGTTTTCTGTTAAACAATTTGCAGATCAACCAACCAATTTAATCCACCTTGGTGATTGGCTTATTGGTTTCTATGCACTCTCTTTTTCTATTTTCCAACTTTATTAAAACGCCTACTTATACTCTACTGCTGTTTGGGAGCAGAGACAGGACAACCAGAGTCTGGTGGGAAGATTGTCAGGGTGTGGGAGTACTGGCGGAAAGAAATCCTGGGCTGTGGGAGCACTGAAGAGAAGAATAGCCAGGTGTGGTAATGGTGGGAATGTAATCTGGAAGCATGTAAGCAGTGCGATGCAGAATGTGGGATCTTTGAACAGACTTGCTGGGTGTGGGAGAATGGACATGGAACCCGGGGTTGGGAATAGTGGGAGGAAGATTGTGGGCTGTTGCTGAGAAAAACACATCAAAAGAGGCTTTCTCTGGGGAGAAAGGGAAAGTATGTAGCTCAGGATGAGGGGGAGCTTGTGGGGAGGAAAAAGTGACATGGGGCAACAAGAGCAAGCAGTAAAGGTACAGTTTCTCAGGGCAAGTCCTTCACTCCCCAGAAGTGAAGTGCTTGTGCCAGTACAAAGCAGGGAAGCCTCCAATATTTAAAATATAGAATCATACAATGTGTACAGCACAGAAGGAGGCGATTCCGACTGCCAGGTCCATGCCAGCTCTCTGCAAGTGCAACTCAGCTAGTCCCACTCTCCAGCCTTTTTCCCCATAGCCCTGAAAATTTTTCAATTATCCAATTCCCTTTTGAAAGTCACAATTGAATTTTCCTCCACCACACTTTCAGGCAGTGTATACAGATGCAGAATGCTGTGGGAAGCCTGCTGTAGTTCCAGCCCCTGCCTCGAATCTCAGTGTACACTGAAAAATGCCATGTCCCAAACTGTTACCAGTTTAAAGTTCTTTTAAAAGCAAGATAAGGACTTGTGCAGACCCCATCCGGAGTACTGCATTCAGTGTTGGGCAACAAACCTCAAAAGATATACTGGCCCGGGAAGGGGTACAGCACAGACCCACCAGAATAATACCTGGGCTTAAAGGGTTAGCATTATGAGGACAGGTTGCATAAACTTGACTTGTACTCCTTGGAGTTTGGCAGGTTGAGGTAATTAAAATGATAAAAAGCATTTGATAGTATCTCTGTATCTACCCTATCTCCTCCAGTAGGAAAACCAAGAACAAGTGGGCATAATCTTAAGATTAGATTGTTCAGAAGCGAAATCAGGAAGCACTTTTTCCACACAAAGTTGTGACATCTGAAACTCTTTTCCCCCAAAAGATGTTGAGCCACATAACACTGGCAATTTCACTCCCTTTGGAGGGAGAAAAGAGAGCAATAAGAATATGAAATCAGTTCAAACAGAAAGTGCTGGAAATACTCAGCAGGTCTGGCAACATCTGTGGAGAGAGAAACAGAGTTAACGTTTCAGGTATGTGACCTTTCATCAGAACTGGTAACGCTTAGAAAGGTCTAATTCACCACCCTGCTCTCATGCCCACATTTCTGTCCTCGGCCTGCTGCAGTGTTCTAGTGAAGCTCAATGCAAGCTCAAGGAACAGCACCTTATCTTCCGATTAGGTACTCTACAGCCCTCTGGACTCAACATTGAGCTCAACAATTGCAGACCATCACAGCTATTTTGATTTTTTTTTTAAAACCATGTAGTCTCAAACTTGTTTTTCATGTTTTTGCTTTCAGACAAAGCTGTTCATTATTCTTCCATTTACACTCTCTCTGGACAAACGCTTGGTCTTTTACTACGGCTATTACTACTACATTTGTTTCATGAAATCTTTGTCATTTAATCTCTCCTGCCCTCCGTCCTATCACAGACCTTCCCTTCTGTTCTTCTTCGCCTCCCTGCAGCACCCCACCCCCCCACCCCACTTCATCTGCTCAAAGCCCAATACATTTCTAACCTGTGCCAATTCTGATGAAAGTCACACACCTGAAACGATAACGGTTTCTCTCTCCACAGACCTGCTGTGTATTTCCAGCACTTTGTTTTTATTTCAGGATTTCCAGCATTCACAGTATTTTGCTTTTAATGAAATCAGTTCAAGTTCAGTTTTGAAAATAGTCCAACAATTTTAGTGCGATCTAATAGTATGCTTTTTGTGTAATGTGGAAATACTCCATACTCAATACATGAACCCCAGAATAAGAAATTCCACCAGTACCCCGAAATATCCACTTGGGGAATTCAACAGAGGAAGTCATTATCGAAACCTACTTCTTCTCGCCTGTGCTTTTCCTCTTTACTGATGTTATCTGCTGGCGCTATATCACCTACGATGCATTCTGCCATATCATGAACCAGGGCTAATTTTATGCATCTGTAAAGGAAAAGCACATTATTCTAACTAGAATGGAGAAAAGAAAATCTATGTTTAAGTTTTGCCATCCAAGTAAATAGTCAAACAGGCCTCTTTGCTCTCTTGAGCAGGCTGCCAAAGTTCAAGTTCCTCTTTATGGTCCTCAACGCAAATTAGATTTTACAAAACTAGCAATATATAAATTACAGAATTACAAAATAAATTATAAAGAACATTTTCATGAGCAATTTCATTGTAAAGTTTCACTGCTTTCATTTTAAAACAGGTCCAACTGGTACTCTTGTAAAGGACTCTGTAAAACCCTGGCTGTCTAAAGAGATTTCACAGAGATAGTCGAAAGGAAATATTATTTCACTGATGTCAGGAAAGACAACATCCTCCTTGAGCACATCTACTAGTGGTCATTAAGTCACACAGCATTTTGCATACAAACTAATGGGAGCCATATTTATCTTAGTACACCAATCACTGCTACATTTCACTGCATCCTAGCTATTCAGCACAGACTGTTTTACAAAGGGAAAGGTATTTCCAATTTATATGTATTCAGAGTAATTATCACTCAGTCGTGGCTAGCGTAAGGGTACTTTCATCCTGTTTCATAAATATTGGTTACCAGAGCCTGGGTGTACAGTTTAACAGCATGTCAGAATCATCAGACTGAACTGTTTGTGAAAAGGTAGGGGGAAAAAAAACAATTGTTTTAACCTCAATTCACAAAACTTTTAATTTTAATCTCTTAAAAACTAATTTAGCTGTGATTTATGTCAGTCATTTGATAAACACTGAATTTATAAAAACAGAAAATTGAAGGCTATTATGAACTAATTTAAATAAACTTTAAACTCCATACTGATAATGCATTCAGTTTAAACAAATGATGTATTAAGGAGATTTTTCTGATGTACTGCACCTGTCTTTGTTGAGTTTTTGATCTTCAGTTAAAAATGCCATAACAGCCATCCTGTACATGTGATCTGACACGCTCTCTGGCTTTTTCACATTTCTATATACCCAACCTGTTCGGGGTACTCTCTTCAAAAACAAAAAAAATAGACAATTATGCACTTTAAGACTTCTAATGCATTTCGTTATATTAATTTGCATTCCCCTTACCTCTATAAAATTACTCAAATGGCTCATAATACTGGTGATTCCTTGTACTAAAGTTTACATGAGGTATGCAGGTGGAGCCCAAACTAATCTGATCTATTTCCAATAATCAACTTATTTTTAATGATATGAAACTTTAAATTATACAATATTTTCATAGATAATTTTAAATATTATGGGGTGAATTTCCCACGGGGAGTTCCTACTCAACCACAGTAACTTCAGTGGATGAGTTATGGAAATCCTAGTAACGAGAAGTATATTTCACTTTGTTTAAATAAATGATGCATTGAATACAATTTCTGAGGGACTGCACTTGTTGTCATTGATCTTCAGTTAAGAATGCCGTTTCAGCCATACTGTACATGTGGAACTTCACTGTCCAATATGTTTTTCATTTACAATTAATAGTTACCCACAAACAGAAATTGGAATTGTACACATGCGTTTAAATTTACTAGTCTCGATAACAAACTACCTAGTATAAACCAGCAGTAAAATCTTTGTACCATCTATATCTCAACTGCTGTACACTGAACTTTAAAACCACCTGGAAATTTAAGAAAAAACATGTAACCTTTTTAAATGTTAGCAGAAAGCTGGCTGTCCCTTTGAATTTTTTTATGTTAACATTCAATTCCAACCAGTATTTGGATACCTCTGAATATAAGGGCAGCACAGTGGTGCAGTGGTTAGCACTGCAGCCTCACAGCTCCAGCGACCCGAGTTCAGTTCTGGGTACTGCCTGTGCGGAGTTTGCAAGTTCTCCCTGTGATCGCGTGGGTTTCCACCGGGTGCTCCGGTTTCCTCCAACAGCCAAAGACTTGCAGGTTGATAGGTAAATTGCCCCTAGTGTAGGTAGGAGAATGGGGGGGATGTGGTAGGGAATATGGGATTAATATCTCTTTGGCCTCCTTGTCTCGAGAGACAATGGGTAAGCGCCTGGAGGTGGTCAGTGGTTTGTGAAGCAGCGCCTGGAGTGGCTATAAAGGCCAATTCTAGAGTGACAGACTCTTCCACAGGTGCTGCAGAAAAATTTGTTTGTCAGGGCTGTTACACAGTTGGCTCTCCCCTTGCACTTCTGTCTTTTTTCCTGCCAACTGCTAAGTCTCTTCGACTTGCCACACTTTAGCCCCGCCTTTATGGCTGCCTGCCAGCTCTGGCGATCGCTGGCAACTGACTCCCACGACTTGTGATCAATGTCACAGGACTTCATGTCGCGTTTGCAGACGTCTTTGAAGCGGAGACATGGACGGCCGGTGGGTCTCATACCAGTGGCGAGCTCACTGTACAATGTGTCTTTGGGGATCCTGCCATCTTCCATGCGGCTCACATGGCCAAGCCATCTCAAGCGCCGCTGACTCAGTAGTGTGTATAAGCTGGGGATGTTGGCCGCCTCGAGGACTTCTGTGTTGGAGATACGGTCCTGCCACCTGATGCAATGGATTCTCCAGAGGCAGCGAAGATGGAATGAATTGAGATGTCGCTCTTGGCTGACATACGTTGTCCAGGCCTCGCTGCCATAGAGCAAGGTACTGAGGATTAATGTAGGATTAGTATAAATGGGTGGTTGTTGGTCGGCACAGACTCGGTGGGCCGAAGGGCCTGTTTCAGTGCTGTATCTCTAAATAAATTTTAAAAATAAAAATAACTGCACACGTCCATGCAGGCAAATACAGGGGTTTACTTGACTTGAATAATGCTGCCAGTTCTGCATTACTGTAAGCAGATACAAATCTCAAACTAGGATCTGTTGTATCATAATGAGATTATTCATTGGTTTAAGAACTATTTCTAAATGGTGACATGTATTATATATCAACTTAGAGTGTACAACCAACAGATACTACATATATTGAGGATATTCATCCAATTCCAGGAGGCAAAATTGAATTTTTTAAAGCTGGATTGGTATTAAAATATAAAATAAAAATGTCACCATTGCATTTGTTTAATTAGTTCAAAGCATGGACCTATTGGGCCAAATGCCCTATTTTTGTGCTGTAAATTCTACATAATATCCTTCCTACTGTGTCAGAAAATAAACAGCTCAATAAATGTGAGCAGGCTTGCAGTCAGAGTGATGTGACTGTGTAAGATAAGATGTCAATCCTGTTGTAGTACATATGGGTGCATATTTCTGATAGTGACTCCTTAGACACTGAACACTTCAGTTGCACCATCAAGGAGCAGGCTGGAAGCCAAGTAACTTCCCCATCAAATGGGCTGGGGGAGCAGCAGGTGTGGAAATCAGGGGATGTTCAATTGCGCCTCCTAGTGGACTAGTGAAGAAACAGAAGCAGAAGACCAGGAGCAAGTTAGATATGCAGCAAGGTGGACTTGGGAGGAAGAGATGAAAATGAGGAATAATTAGCCCAATCATCTCTAAGTCCTTGCCTTGATAAGGCCTTACTTGCTTTGATTTATCGATCAGTAAAACTTTTTATTTTAAATTAATGCAGCGGATGTTGTTTATATGGATTTTTAAAAAGCATTTGATAAGGTACCACATAAAAGGCGGGTTAACAAAATTGAGGCTCATGGAATAGGAGAGTCATTGTTCAACTGGATTAAAAAAATGGCTTAAGGACAGAAAACAGCAAGTCATAGTGAATGGTTATTTTTCAAACTGGAGGATGGTACACGGTGATGTTCCCAACGAGCAATGTTGGGGCCACTGCTTTTTTTGCTAGATATGTGACTTGGATCTTGGAATACAAAGTAGAACCTCAAAATTTGCCGATTACACCAAACTCGAATGTGTGGCAAACACTAAGGATTATATAAACCACCTGCAATAGGACACATATAGGCTAGCAGATTGGGCAGACAGGTGGCAGATGGAATTTAATACTGAAAAGTGTGAGGTTATGTATTTTGGCAGAAGGAGTAGGGAGAGGCAATATATACTTAATGGCACTGTTCTAAAGAGTGTGCAGGAACAGGGAGACCTGGGAGTACACGTGCATTGATCTTTGATGGTGGCGGGACATATTGAGAGAGTGGTTAGTAATGCATATGGGATCTTGAGCTTCATAGAGGCATTGAGTGCAAAAGCAGGGAAGTTATGCTGAACCTTTAGAAAGCTCTGGTTAGGCCCCAGCTGGATTATTGTCTAGTTCTGGTCACCACACTTCAGTAAGTTTGAGAGGGTCCTTGAGAGAGTGCAGAGGAGATTAATGAGAATGGTTCCAGGGATGGAGGATTTTAGTTACAAGGTTATGTTGGAAAAGCTGGGTTTGTTCTCAGAGCAAAGGAAATTGAGGGGAGATTTAATTGGGGTGTCAGTTGCCGGTGATCGCCAGAGCTGGCGGGCAGCCATAAAGGCGGGGCTAAAGTGTGGCGAGTCAAAGAGACTTAGCAGTTGGCAGGAAAAAAGACAAAAGCGCAAGGAGAGAGCCAACTGTGTAACAGCCCAGACAAACAAATTTTTCTGCAGCACCTGTGGAAGAGCCTGTCACTCTAGAATTGGCCTTTATAGCCACTCCAGGCGCTGCTCCACACACCACTGACCACCTCCAGGCACTTACCCATTGTCTCTCGAGATAAGGAGGCCAAAGAAGTACAAGATTATGACAGGCTTAGATAAGTTAGACAAGGAAAAACTGTTCCCAAGAACTAATGGTACAAGGACTAGGAGACACAGATAGGAGGTTTTGGGCAAGAGATACAGGGGTAATATGAGGAAGAACTTTTCTACCCAGCTGGTGGAATCGCTGACAGAAGTGTGGTGGAAGCAGAGATAATCAATGACTTCAAAAGGAAATAGGATGACCACTTGAAGGAAAATGCAACAATCTGATTGGTTTACCTCACAGCAGCATGAAGGAAACCACAGCCTTTCTCAAGTAACAGCTTATTTTTATTGAAGACTGCTGTAAGATTTCCTCTCATTTGACGTGTTTGCTTGAGGTCAAATCAGGGGAAATGGATATTTATTAATTCATTCATGTACACATGAATTTGTTACAACTGAGATGATTGAGGTGATTTGCTGGAGGTATTAAAAATTATGTTCGGATGAGTCAGAACAGATAAACAAAGGGACCAAGAATGAGGGGACATAGATTAAATGTAAGAGATTTAAGACAAAAAAAAATTACATTGATTGTTGAGGTTGTGGAATGCACGTCCTGAGTTTTTGAAGCAGAGACCACGTCAACATTTAACAATAGGTTAGAAAGGGTGTTGAAAGAAAGAAAGATAAAGGGATATGGTAACAAGGTGGAACATAAGATTAGGGTAAATGCTCATGTAAAAGTAGTA
This sequence comes from Heterodontus francisci, assembly GCF_036365525.1. Taxonomy (NCBI): domain Eukaryota; kingdom Metazoa; phylum Chordata; class Chondrichthyes; order Heterodontiformes; family Heterodontidae; genus Heterodontus; species Heterodontus francisci. The sequence continues at coordinate 104,654,704 of NC_090373.1, read as the reverse complement.
AAGAACTTCCATTTAAATTGAATCTTTCATGACCCCAGGATGTCCCAAAGCATTTTAAGGCCAATTAAGTACATTGGAAGTGTAGTCGCTGCTGTAGGGAAAAGCATCAGCCAATCCGCATACAGCACGTCCCCACAAACAGCAATAAAATATGTGACTAAATCATCTGTTTTTATATGTGTTGGTTGAGGGATAATGTTGGCCATGACACTTGGAGAACTCCCCTGTTCTTCAAATAGAGCCATAAGATCTTTTACATCCAACTGCAAAAACTGAGGTTCCGCCTCCCCTTTAACATTTCATCCCAATAACAGCACCTCCAATAGTGCAGCCTTCCCTTGGTACTATACTGAAGTCTCAAACCAGAATTTTATCCTCAAGTCTCTAGTAGATTTTGAACCTATGAGGTGGAACAGCGATCACCATGTAGAGGATAAGCACCAAACCACGCTAGTTGGGCTGAATGACCTATTTCCGTGGTAAAATTGCTATTTAATTCTCTGCAGGATCAACATCAAAAAACAAGATCCTTTGAATTAATCTTTTGGATGAGACATTAAATCGGAGGTGCGATCTGCCCTCTCAGGTGAATGTGTTAGGTCCCAATGACACTATTTCAAAGAACAAGGGAGTTTATCGCTGGCGTCCTGGCCAATATTTATCCCTCAATGAACATTATGAAAACTGATTATCTGGTCATTATCACATGGCTATTTGCATGAGCTTGCTGTGCACAAACTGGCTGCCGCATTTCCTAAATTACAGCACTGTCTACACTCCATTGGCTGTAAAGCGCTTTGGGACATCCTGCTGTTGTGAAAGGTGCTATCTAAATGCAAGTCTTTGTTGAAATGAAGCCGGGTATTGACAGCTCTGTAGGCGCTGTCATTACTGAGCGAGACGGCAGGGGGCACTCCCGGTACCAATGAAGCAGAATTCTTCTTTGGAACGTTATGTGAACCGGGTAAACAATGGAAAACGTTCCATTTATCAAAACACAGCAGCGCGAGCTCCTGCCCAGCCTCTCCCTGTCTGCAGCTGAAGCCGCTGCCATCTTGGCCACTAGAACACATCGGTAAATTGTGTGCAGTGAAATGCACATTTGTAACAGGTGCTTTTTGCCCCCCAACGGCTCTCACCTTCAGCTGTCCCATGCAGTGGATGAACTGAAGCAAATTCTTCCCATTCCCGGGCCCCCCACATGCGGCCATCGCCTCGGAGACGGAAGTGACGTTCAGTCCCCAGGGCAGCGCGCGTGTTGGTTGTTTTAGTTTTGCTTAATGAGGTGAAAGCGTCATGAATTACTGCAGCCAGCCAGAGAGTTAAAATAGAGTGCAGAGAGAAAAAAAATCAAACGGCTTACTTGAAGCTCTAAAACCCGGCAGGGATAGCAAAGAGTGTTGGTGTATTGTTAGCAATATGCCGCTAAACGGCCTCCAGCTCGTGCAGGAGAGTTGGCAACTAGCGTGGACATCTGCAATGTTATTACATTTAGTTTGTAAAGGTTGGACCTCCTGCAGTTGAGCAGCTTTGCAGGTGGTATTGTACCAGCTGCTGTTGTGAGAAGTTCCAAGAACCAGCAGAGCACCCGGGGAAGGGGAAACTAGAAGGTGGGGGAGGAACTAGGATTCTACCAAAAATTAATAGAAACTGACTGAAATTGCACCAATAACTAATATGAGTACCACTCAAAGTCCTTCTAAGACCAATAGTAATACAATAACTCACTCAGCCTATATGGTTGATTAGCATCCTTCCATCTCCAAAGATAACAACACACAACAAACAATCCATTCAGGTGGGGTAAATTCTCTTGGTGCACTTTTGCTGATGGCTGTGAAGGCCAATCCTTGAGAGGTAGGTTCTGCCAGAAGAGCCACACATGAAGCTGCTGCAGCAACTAGTCATCATGGTAGTGCATGCCAGTCCTTTTTTCCTCATTCACAGGATGTGGCCATCACTGGCTAGGCCAGCATTTATTGCCCATCCCTAATTGCCCTTGAACTGAGTGGCTTGCTCGGCCATTTCACAAGGTATTTTAAGAGTCAATCACATTACTGTGGGTCTGGAGTCATATGTAGGCCAGACCAGGTAAGGACAGCAGATTTCCTTCCTCAAAGGACATTAGTGAACTAGGTGGGCTGTTTCAACAACTGACAATGTTTCATGGTCACCATTAGATGAGCTTTTTAAAAAAAAATGGATTTATTAATTGAATTCAAATTTCACCATCTGCTGTGGTGGGATTCAAACCCATGTCCCCAGAGAGCGAGCCTGGACCTTTAAATCATTAGTCCAGTGATATTACCACTACACCACTGCCTCCCCATTATGCCACTGCCTCCACAGGATGTGTCACCATTTCCCTCTTTCACCAACGAGTGACTCCAGGTACAATAGTCAACGGTGGCGTAGTGATATTATCACTGGACTAGTAACCCAGAGACCCGGGGTATTGATAGGGGGCCATGGGTTCGAATCCCACCACAACAGAAATTGGAGTTTGAATTTCATTAATAAATCTGGAATTAAAAGCTAGTCTTATGATGGCCATGAAACCATTGTCGATTGTTGTAAAAACCCATCTGGTTCACTATTGTCCTTTAGGGACTTACCTGGTCTGGCCCACATGTGACTCCAGACCCACAGCAATGTGATTAACTCTTACATGCCCTCTGAAATGGCCTAGCAAGCCACTCAGTTGTACATAACCGCTACGAAGTCAATAAGAAAGGAATGAAACCAGACGGACCACCCAGCATCGACCAAGGCACCAGAAATGACAACGGCAAACCCAGCCCTGTCGATTCTGCAAAGTCCTCCTCACTAACATCTGGGGGCTTGTGCCAAAGTTGGGAGAGCTGTCCCACAGACTAGACAAGCAACAGCCTGACATAGTCAAACTCGTGGGATCATACCTTACAGACAATGTCCCAGACACTGCAATCACTATCCCACCAGGTTGACACCTCATTTTGAGGTATGCTTGGTGCTGCTCCTGGCATGCCCTCCTGCACTCTTCATTGAACCAGGGTTGGTCTCCTGGCTTTATGGTAATGGTAGAGTGGGGGATATGCCGGGCCATGAGGTCTGGCAGGACAGACCCAGCAGAGGTGGCGGGACAGTGGTCTACAGTAGGGAGGGAGTTGCCCTGGGAGTCCTCAACATTGACTCCTGACCACATGAAGTCTCATGGCATCAGGTCAAACATGGGCAAGATAACCTCCTACTGATTACCACCTACCGCCCTCCCTTAGCTATGAGTCAGTACTCCTCCATGTTGAACAGCACTTGGAGGAAGCACTGAGGGTGGCAAGGGCACAAAATGTACTCTGGGTGGGGGACTTCAATGTCCATCGCTAAGAGTGGCTCGGTAGCACCACGACTGACCGAGCTGGCCGAGTATTAAAGGATATAGCTGCTAGACTGGGTCTGCGGCAGGTGGTGGGGGAACCAACACGAGGGAAAAACATACTTGACCTTATCCTCACCAATCTGCCTGCCGCAGATGCTTCTGTCCATGACTGTATTGGTAGGAGTGACCACTGCACAGTCCTTGTGGAGATGAAGTCTCGCCTTCACATTGAGGATACCGTCCATTGTGTTGTGTGGCACTATCACCGTGCTAAATGGGATAGATTTCGAACAGATCTAGCAATGCAAAACTGGGCATCCATGAGGCGCTGTGGGCCATCAGCAGCAGCAAAATTGTACTCAACCACAATCTGTAACCTCCTGGACCGGCATATCCCCCACTCTACCATTACCATCAAGCCAGGAGACCAACCCTGGTTCAATGAAGAGTGCAGGAGGGCATGCCAGGAGCAGCACCAGGCATACCTCAAAATGAGGTGTCAACCTGGAGAAGCTACAACCCAGGACTACTTGCATGCCAAGCTGCGTAAGCAGCATGCAATAGACAGAGCTAAGCAATCCCAGAACCAATGGATCAGATCTAAGCTCAGCAGTCCTGCCACATCCAGTCATGAATGGTGGTGGACAATTAAACAACTAACTGGAGGAGGTGGCTCCACAAATATCCCCATCCTCAATGATGGGGGAACCCAGCATATCAGTGCGAAAGATAAGGCTGAAGCATTTGCAACAATCTTCAGCCAGAAGTGCCGAATTGATGATCCATCTCGGCCCCCTTCTGAAGTCCCCAGCATTACAGATGCCAGACTTCAGCCAATTCGATTCACTCCGCATGATATCAAGAAACGACTGAAGGCACTGGATGCTGCAAAGGCTATGGGTCCTGACAATATTCTGGCAATAGTACAGAAGACCTGTTCTCCAGAACTTGCCACACCCCAAGCCAAGCTGTTCCAGTATAGCTACAACACTGGCATCTACCCAGCAATGTGGAAAATTGCCCAGGTATGTCCTGTACACAAAAAGCAGGACAAGTCCAACCCGGCCAATTACCGCCCCATCACTCTACTCTCAATCATCAGTAAAGTGATGGAAGGTGTCATCAACAGTGCCATCAAGCAGCACTTGCTTAGCAATAACCTGCTCAGTGATGCTCAGTTTGGGTTCCGCCAGGGCCACTCAGCTCCTGACCTCATTAGAGCCTTGGTTTAAACATGGACAAAAGAGCTGAACTCAAGAGGTGAGGTGAGAGTGACTGCCCTTGACATCAAGGCAGCATTTGACCGAGTATGGCATCAAGGAGCCCTAGCAAAACTGAGGTCAATGGGAATCAGGGGGAAACCTCTCTACTGGTTGGAGTCATACCTAGCACAAAGGAAGGTGGCTGTGGTTTTTGGAGGTCAGTCATCTGAGCTCCAGGATATCACTGCAGGAGTTCCTCAGGGTAGTGTCCTCGTCCCAACCATCTTCAGCTGCTTCATCAATGACCTTCCTTCAATCATAAGGTCAGAAGTGGGGATGTTCGCTGTTGATTGCACAATGTTCAGCACCATTCGTGACTCCTCAAATACTGAAGCAGTCCGTGTAGAAATGCAGCAAGACCTGGACAATATCCAGGCTTGGGCTGATAAGTGGCAAGTAACATTCGCACCACACAAGTGCCAGGCAATGACCATCTCCAACAAGAGAGAATCTAACCATCTCCCCTTGACATTCAATGGCATTACCATCGCTGAATCTCCCACTATCAACATCCTAGGGGCTACCATTGACCAGAAACTGAACTGGAGTAGCCATATAAATACCATGGCTACAAGAGCAGGTCAGAGGCTAGGAATCCTGCGGCGAGTAACTCACCTCCTGACTTCCCAAAGCCTGTCCACCATCTACAAGGCACAAGTCAGGAGTGTGATGGAATACTCTCCACTTGCCTGGATGGGTGCAGCTCCAACAACACTCAAGAAGCTCGACACCATCCAGGACAAAGCAGCCCGTTTGATTGGCACACCATGCACAGACATTCACTCCCTCCACCACTGACACACAGTGGCAGCAGTGTGTACCATCTACAAGATGCAGCAAGGCACCAAGGCTCCTTAAACAGCACCTTCTAAACCCGCGACCTCAACCACCTCGAAGGACAAGAGCAGCAGATGCATGGGAACATCACCACCTGCAAGTTCCCCTCCAAGTCACACACCATCCTGACTTGGAACTATATCGCCATTTCTTCATTGTCACTGGGTCAAAATCCTGGAACTCCCTTCCTAACAGCACTGTGTACCTACCTCACATGGACTGCAGCGGTTCAAGAAGGCAGCTCACCACCACCTTCTCAAGGGCAATTAGGGATGGGCAATAAATGCCGGCATAGCCAGTGACGCCCACATCCCATGAATGAATAAAAAAAAAATTAGGGCCTTCATGTCACGCTTGCAAACATCCTCAAAGCGGAGCTTTGGACACCCCACTGGTCGTCCGGCCCCAGCTACCTCACAATACAGAAAGGTCCTTGGGTCTGCAACTGTCTTCCGTCCTGTGGATGTGTCTGATCCAGCGAAGCCACCTCTGTTTGATTAGTGCCAACACGTATGGGAGCTCTGCCTTTATGCTACTATATGTTACCATATGTAACTGGTAGTAATAGATGTTACAATCTAATATCCTACCTGTAACTAGTATTAATCCAGTAATCTGCTTATATTCACCTTGTAACTCCAGCCAAAATCCCCCTGCACTGCTCAAGTTGCGGTCAGGCTCACCAGTCAATGCCACTTTTAATAAGACCCATCTCCTTGGACCCATATTGTGAGAACTGGGAGCTTCATTCAAAGCTTATCTGTACTTGGAGCTCACACATCAAAACTGGCTGGTACAAATCAACCTGAACTAAACCAAAAGACTGCACAAAGGAGTGCAAGCTTGGTGTTTCGGGAAGTTTGCACAGGGGATGTTGTCCTAAACTCAGCTCAGCACAACATTTCTAAACCACTCCCTTGGCTCAATTTCAATGAAGGAAAATGTTCATACAATAGTAATGACAGCAGAGGAGGAGCCCATTCTACAGCTGCTGCCTGCACCACTGCTAACTCTCTCTCCTGGAGCTGCATTGTCCCCAGATTTTTTTATATTCCTCCGTTTCAGCTACTTATCCCATTCCCTTTTAAATCATGCTTTAATCTTGTCTTAATGACCACATCTAGTGAAGCATCCTATGGTGTAATAGCCCTCAGTTCAAAAACTGACATGTCCCTTCTCCATTGCTTCTTTCAATGAGAATCCTTGGTCTTTGCCCCTAGTTCCCTATTTATCCAACACTCTCACTACTTACCTAGAATAAAGTCCCCAGATTATCTCAGCCCTTTATTTGCCCAATCCCCAATCCCAGCTCCCAGTCTCTTCACCCTGCCTGAGTGCCAATTCCTCAAACATTCAGTCCCCAGTCTCCATCTTTCTTCCGGAGCCCTGATCTACTGACTCTATTCCGCATTCCTCTCTTCCCTGTCTATGTTCCCCGGTCACCCTCTCCCCTCCCTTCCCTTCCCCCAGCCCAAGCCCCAATTCCTCAACACCCCCAGTCCCTGGTCACCCACACTTCCACCCCCCCACAACCCCCCCACCCCCACCCCCGCACTCACCATTTAAGGATCATAACTATAGTGTTATAGAAGGAAAGAAGGATTGCAAAAGAAGAGAATACTCCCTGCAGTAACATTAGCTACCTGTGTGAAAGGTTTTTCAGATGCATTTCTGGGAAATGCATCCATCTGAAATTTGTCCATAGTTTCTAAATCCTCTGGTAAAGAAATCAGAACAAGAATATCTGGCTTAATTAATCAGGTGCAAATTGAAACTATTAATTTCTTGGTGACTACTAATAGTAAGTATACTATCTACCAACAAGCAATGATTCAGCCAAATCCCAAATATTCAGTAAAATAAATTGGTTAAATTGGTTCACCACTTCTGAGATCTTAATTAATCAGTAGTTTGGAATACTAAATTGAATTGGCCTGGATTTATTTGACGTGGGATTGGTTTAATGATATGCCACAATTTGGCTGACTTATGACCATAATTTTCAGCAACATTGATAAAGTATCTAGCTTTAACCAAGCAAATCATATGGACTGTTTTTTTGTTTTCAAACTGATTGCATCTTATTCTGTCTTCGGGGAGGCGAATTTTGAGATACTGCTTCAGACTTTTTTAAGTGCATTCCTTTGCTTCACAACAACTGATTGATGTTGAGTGGGAGGTCTTAAACTTTGGTTTTCAGAGCACAATAAACTTAATGAAATTCTTATTCATAATATTTTTAATTAAGACCTTTATGCCAGATTAATTTGTGATGTCATCCCAATGTAAAGCACCAATAACTTTTAAGATAAAGATTAAACCTTCTGTATTATTTGCTTATGAATCCTGAAATCATAGTGACTATATGAGATATTAAAGTACAAGCAATTTGTTCACACTAAGGGCTGAATTTTAACAGCCCCTTGATGTCGGGTGTCGTGGCGGGGGGCCCGTATAATTCTGCCGGGAGAGGCCTGCCTCGACCCCCGACACCGAGAATGCCCCGCCGCATTTTGCCGGCGGTGGCAAGACCTCAGTTCGGCCCCCCCTTCACCCCCCCACCCCACCACACGCCACCACCCCACCCCACCCAACCACACCTCCCCCCCCAACTGCTGCTTGGTGGTGGGGCCTTCATTTAACTATTAAAATTAATTAAAACAAGATGCAAGTAAACCTACCTGGTCCGGGTGGCTGTCCCACTCTGATATTACAGGTGCCAGCTGCAACTCACACACCTTTGGAACTCTGAACGGAGTTCCGAGGCGAGACACTGGTGGGGAGAAGGGAGGACTGAAATTATCAAGGTGGGTGGGGGGGGGGGGGGGGGTGGTGGTGGGGGGGTGAAGTGGGGAAAACGTTTTTTATTGGCTGTGAGGATTTTGGGAAGGGGTTGAAGGGCAAATGTGATGAGCTTGGGGTGGAAAGTTCAGGGTGGAAATAAAGTTGATGTTCGGTATATGGGCCAATTAACAAAACATTGGTGGTTGTGGAAAAGGGCCACCAGTGTTCATTTAATTTTTTAACGCCAATGCAAAACACTGTCGCTTTAAAAATTCAAATGTCTTCTCAGGGCTTGAAGCCCTTTAAAAATGGCTCTGGCACAATGGCGCCAGACGCTGTTGCCGGGGACGGTGCAGGCGGCCCCTCTACATCATCGGGGGCAGCTGCTGCATCCCCTCCATTTAAATGAGCCACCGCACGTAATATCGTGGGGGCTCCGCAGCGGCCGATGGGCGCGGGCACACCGCAGACATCAGAGTGCGCTGCCGCGATGTGAGGGACACTGATAAAATTCAGCCTTAAATGTGTAAACTATCATAGCAAATTTTTTTGTTTTATTCTAAATCATTTAATAGATTAATCTGTTTCATCTAGCGTTTTGAAATCCTGAGCCTTAGTTATTCAATTGTTGGTTAGGGAACAGTTTAGTGTAAAATATTTTGCACTTATGCGAAAATCACATTCTGATTCCGATGTTCTGATGTCGGTACACAGATGGGTTTTGATCTTTTTCTTTTCATGTGATAAACTGACAGCACTTGCAAAAATCCAAGATGTCCTCTGAAAAAACGAAGACACATTGTGATTCCTACAGCTATAATATCGGGGGGAAAAATCCCCCAGTGATGTTGGAAGACCTGAATGGATTTTAAGGATCAAAATTTTGAATCAAAATTAACCGATTTCTGAAATTCTCAGAGAAAGTTGAATTGACTGAATACTGCTGACAGCACCAAAAGAGCACAGAGATTTTCACCTGGGACACTTAAAGAAAGCTGAATTTTTCAGCCCTGTAGCGATTCTTGTGCTGGCGCAGTGGAAGCCCGTAATTACAAAAATGTCAGCCGGACTGCTTCCAGGTGGGAGCTGGTAATATTGCCAACGTATCACACTTCGCCATGTATTGCTGCATCAGGGAGAGAACAGAGTCTCTGTATGCCAGGAGAGGGGACTTCATAGACTCTCTTACCAAAAAGAAGCAGGAGGTGCAAGCATGTTGCTTTGCCAGGCTAGTGGGATTCCCAATGGTGTAGGGTGCCATCGACTGCATATACATGGCTCTATGGACCCCAAATATTAATGGGGAGATCTACCACAATCGCAAGGGCTACCACTCCATTAGCGTGCAGTTGGTGTGCGATCATGCATGGAATATCCTGTCGGTGAATGCCAGCTAATCCTGGCAGCATTCATCTTGTGCCAGTCAGCCATACCTGCCATCTTCAGGCCACCACAACGAACCAGAGGCCAGTTGCTTGGTGACAATGGCTACTCGCTCTACACTTAGCTCATGACTCCCATATACCACCTGACCATTAGTGGACACCTACAATGAGAGCCATGCTACCTCCAGAAATGTCGTGGAGCAAATTATTAACATTCTGAAACACCACTACCTGGACTGCACGGGGGAAGGCCTCCAGTATTCACCAAAGTGTGTATCGATGTTCCTAATGATCTGTTGCATCCTCTGTAATCTCACTGTCATGAAGTCACAGCCCTTACCACCAGGTCTATGGAGGGCAGCTCAGGAGGAAGAGGAGGAAGAGAGGAGGCAACCAGGATCCCTTCCCTCCAGATGAGCTAATCAGAATCTGGTTCCCCAGAAATCTCTTCCCCAGATCAACATTGCTCCACAATTCTCCATATTTTCATCTCCCTGCTATGGACTCTATAGCAACTGCTTGGCTAAAATCCTGAAATAAAAGATACCAGCAAAAACCATTCCATAATAACTTTATCCAACAACACTTACAATGACACATACTAAACTGAATTATTCACCTTTATGCATTCCCTTAGTGGCCTTGCAGTTGTCTTTGCCTGGTCTATAGCTCCTATGCAGTGCTACCCCAGTGGCTGCAGCATGGCTGGTCGAAGGCTGCTGACTCACTGGGTAGAGACTGCTGATGGAAGAATGGCAGTATGGGAGCATGGATGCTGTCATCCTGAGAGTGGGCAGCAGGTTTGTGCTTCGCGGTGCTACTGTCACTCCCCCTGTGTGGGGCCTCTGCAATCCTAGTGATCTGTTGGAGGACAGGTTGCTGGACTGCTGTGTGAGGCTACATGCCCTTTGGAGCACTAGTATCTGCAGTCATGATGGCAGTAGTCTGAGCTGCATGGTATAAGCATGGATCTCATGACCTCCGTCTGAGCTTCCACTGAGACGTTGGGTGGCTTCAGCCTGTGCTGCAATGGAAGCTGAGACAGCAGCCACCAGACATTACATCACGGCTGGGTCCAAAAGTGCTGTCATAGAGTTACCCACCACTTCCATGATGGAAAGGATGGGCTCCAGCCTCTGCACAAAGCCCTCTGCCACATTGGAGGCGGACTCTTCCATGCTCCTTGACAGTGACAGGATGCTGCCTGGAAGGCATGTCAATGCATCAAGCCTCGTGGTTTGCCTGCTCAACAGCATTCTCCTATATGCTGCCCATCGATGTCCTTATCTGAGGCCCTGTAGCAGAGCTCATCTGTAACCTTGCCCTCCGGGGTACTGACACACAAACAGTCCTTTCCCCCCGCCTGGCTGCAGCCCACTTATGCCCGGTGACTCACCAGCCGGGATTTTGTGTGGCCCCCTGAGTTGGGGTCAGAGGCAGGGGGTCACAGAGTATGGCGACGGGTGGCAGAGGGGGCTGGTAGAAGGCTGCATGCAGCATTTGCATCACTGCCAAAGAGGCTGAGGCTCCGTCGTAAATGCAAGAAGCGCCTTGAGCAGAGTCCCCAGAGCCTTCAGGCATATGCTCCTTGACCCTTTCAAGGTCCACCTGCACTCCCCTGCTTACCTGAAGTGGGACAACTGCTGGCAACGGGTCCATGTGTTTCTAAGTCATAATGCCTACTGAGCACTCAGCACTGTTCTATGACGAAGCCATACTGTGGAGGCCAATGTGCACCTCCTGCATCCATTCAGTGTTCTGCTCCATGTGGCTCTCCATGAGTGTCAGCACTCTCTCAATGGAGAAGGCCATGCACTCATACACCAGTGAATGGTGCCATTCATGGTATTGATGGACTCCTCCATTGACTGTGCAAACGGCCTCTGGGAACTCTGACAGATAGAATCATGGAATCAAATAACGTTTGCAGCACAGAAAGAGGCCACTTGGCCTATCGTGTCTAAGCCGTCCGAAAAATGAGCCACCCAGCCTAAACCCACCTTCCAGCATTTGGTCCGTAACCCTGCAGGTTACAGTAGTTGAGGTGCATATCCAGACACCTTTTAAAAGAGTTGAAGGTTTCTGCCTCTATTACCCTTTCGGGCAGTGAGTTCCAGACGCCCACCACCCTCTGGGTGAAAAAGTTTTTCCTTATCTCCCCTCTAAACATTTCTACTAATCCCTTTAAATCTATGCCTCCTAGTCACTGACCTCAGACATTTCACATTGCTGCTCCAGTATCTGCCGCTTCGCTGAGGACTACCTGCTGGCACTAGCTCCCACCTGCCACCTGTTATTGGCCAGCTCCTCCGTCAGCTCCACTCTAATTGGCTACATATCAGAAGATGGCCAATGAAGTCCCACCACCTACCCAACCCACAAATGATCCCAGTGCGGGATGTCGACTGGTTCGGTAAAATCCAGCCCATTGTTTCTATGGTTTACAGATGTGAGATTCACAGTCAATTATGAAATTATCAGTTCAATGGACAAAGGTCTATAACAGAAACTGGGTGGACACATTTTTTCTGCAAAACTGACTTGTTTTTTGTTCAAGGGATGTGGGATGCTGGCTGTGCTAGCATTTATTGCCCATCCCTAATTGCCCTTGAGGAGGTGATGGTGAGCAGCCTTCTTGAACAGCTGCAGAAGATAGTTCCGCAGTGCTGTTAGGTAGGGAGTTCTAGGATTTTAACCCAGTAATAGTGAAGGAATGGCAATATTTTTCATAGTCAGGATGGTGTGTGACATGGAGGGGAACTTGCAACTGGTGGTGTTCCTATGCTCCTGCTACCCTTATCCTTGTAGAGGTTGTGGGTTTGGGAAATACTGCCCAAGAAGCCTTGGCGTGTTGCTGTAGTGCATCCTGTATATGATACACACTGCTGCAACTGTGCACCAGTGGTGGTGGGAGTGAAGTTGAAGGTGCTGAATGGGGTATCAATCAAATGGGCTGCTTTGTTCTGGATGGTGTCGAACTTCTTGAGTGTTGTTGGAGCTGCACCCATCCAGGCAAGTGGGAAGTATTCCATCACAGCTGATTGTTTATTATTGCTGAGAAAGTTATGTACAACTACTATGAGAGAGTATGCAAAATAGTTCTTTTATTCATAATTCCCTTTCCTCAAAGGCCACCTTGATGATATTGGTCCTGTTGTCAATAATTACTTTGTCCCTGGTGGGACAACAGAATGGCTACATGTATCCCATATCCTAATACAAAATTTTAATAGCTGTTGAAAGCCCATATCTGCAGCCATTCAACAGGGTTGTAGGCATTAGAAAATTGTTTCCTCATTAAATATGTATTTCCATAGCAGGATGCTGTCTCTAACAGGAAGTTCAAGCATTTCAGGCTTTTCATGTTACAATTTGTTTTCTTTTCGGAGATAATTGAAGAATTACTGAAAGATCAAATAGGCCAAACGCTTGAAGTGACTCAGCAAAAATCTGACTCAAATCACTGCTTGTTATGGAATAAAATAATACCTTTGCGCCACCTTTGCCCATAAATGGCAGTGGTCCACTAACAGAAAGTTCAGAGATGTTCATAGAATTACTCTCTTCCCCTGCTACTCCTTTAGACGTATAAACTGCTGAGCAATAGACAGTCTTACCAACTGCCAATGCATATTGGATATTTGTGGGCATATTGCCTGCAATCTTCCATTCAAATGGACAGTAAATCCTGCAATTTGCCTGCTATTACCAATCTGCACTGGCAGTTGGGGAGATTCCCCACATCACCAGTGTATAATCTGAAAATTATACCAAGGACTGCAGCAATTCAAGAAGGCAGCTTCTCAAGGGCAATTACGGATGGGAAATAAATGCTGGCCTAGCCAGCAATGCCCACATCCCATGAACGAATAAAAAAAATTCACTGATATGATCCATTTGAATTTTCTGGGCCAGGAGTTTTGGAAAGAATTGTTCTTAGTGTTGTAACTTATTGGTTGATAAAATCAGAACATAAGAATTTATTAGCATCAGCAACTTAAAATACATAACAATTAATAGAAACATGGATTTAAACTTTGTGAGGTACATTTTCGGTTGCTACTCATCCTTTATAGAAACCATCCCATTTTCATGCCATTTGTTTAGCAGATTCCCTTCCATGTCACACACCATCCTGACTTGGAATTATATTGCCGTTCCTTCACTGTTTCTGCGTCAAAATGCTGGAACTCCCTCCCTTACAGTACTGTGGGCGTACCTGCACCACGTGGACTGCAGTGGTTCAAGAAGGCAGCTCATCACCACCTTCACAAGAGCAATTAAGGATGGGCGATAAATGCTGGCCTTGCCAGCAACACCCACATCCTGTTATGATCCTGTATTTTTTTTTTTCCAAGAAGAATGCAGTGTGCCTATAAGGCTGGAAAAGGAGCAGTACTGCTTTAAGGCAACAAGCTCTAGAGACTGAGTCAAAGAATGCATTCTCATTGCCCCATCATTCAGCCACTCAGAGACTATGATTCAAAGAGTGCATTCTCATTGCCCTGGGATACAGCCACTCAGAGATTGAGGATCGAGAGATAGACTTGCAGGTTGATAGGTAAATTGGCCATTATAAATTGTCACTAGTATAGGTAGGTGGTAGGGAAATATAGGGACAGGTGGGGATGTTTGGTAGGAATATGGGATTAGTGTAGGATTGGTATAAATGGGTGGTTGATGTTCGGCACAGACTCGGTGGCATTATAAATTGTCACTAGTATAGGTAGGTGGTAGGGAAATATAGGGACAGGTGGGGATGTTTGGTAGGAATATGGGATTAGTGTAGGATTGGTATAAATGGGTGGTTGATGTTCGGCACAGACTCGGTGGGCCGAAGGGCCTGTTTCAGTGCTGTATCTCTAATCTAATCTAATCTAATCTACATTGTTGCCGATTGACAATTGAAACTAGTTGTAAAACAGGATTTTGAAACACAGTTAACAGAGACAGACACAGACTGTCAGCCAGCATATACTGAAGGAAAAGAGAGCTCTCTCTTGGTTTATTTAAACCCTATTTATTATACTCTCAGAATTCTGATGTCAAACCAGATTAATTTCTTAAAAGACAATAACCAATTCTTTTAACTACTGAACCTAATTGTTGAAATTCATCGCTGGAAAAGAAGAGCATCAATTCAACTGCTGAATTAGACTACAGACTGTTCTACTGTTGAAGAACCTTTTCTCCCCCCATCGGAAGGCTGTGAGGAATTCAAGCAACCTTGGACTATCCTACATTGGAAGATTTCACTTCGACAGGAGTGTAATTATGCAAAGACACTAATTTTTCTATTTTAAATGTTGTTTATATCTAGTAGTGTTTAAGAATTTAGTTTTTCTAATTAAACAGTTAATTTGTTGATCTAAAGACACCTGGTTTAGTTTGCCTAATTTGGGGGTTAACAGATGGTACAATTTGGCTGGGTTTTTCTTTAATTTGGAAAGTTTAAAAATGATATGTTAGGTGATCTGTGGAAGGACTGGACTGAATCAACAGTGCATTTCTCCCACCACGATCAGAATCGTATATTTGAATGGGGGCTTTGACTTGAGCCGTCAGTTGTAACAATCCCATGATTGAATAAAAAAGAGGTTCTATAAAGAACAGAGGATCCACTCTGCCTGTTTACTATCCAGGCAGTGAAAACAAAATCTACCTTATAACATGTGGCTCAGAGGCATGATACACACGTATATGACAAAAGCTTTGGCACTCTTGGTTTAAGGACACACATGAAGCATGACTATCTAGGTGACTTACCAGAGGGCCACCAGCACTAGTAAAATAGTACTAGAGCAACACTGTACAACATCAGAGGAGCACAAGAAAACAAGAGGTGTTTAAATATAAAATGATTTGGAATTTTGAATGAATGATAGCATTTTGATTATCAGATGTTCACAGAGTGGAGTTGACTCTGCTACTAATGTTCCCTAGGCAGAGACATTGGGCAGATTTTCAACTTCATTTTCTGGGCGGTGATCTAGCAAAGCAGGTCACCTGCCCATATGGAATCCATCTGATTTTCATTCCACAAAAGAATGGAAATGGGCGATCTGCTCTGTCAGCACACCACCCAGGCAGTGATGACGAAAATCTACCATCATAACTTAACATGGGAATTGCCACATTTTTCAGTAAAATTCAGGTGTCTGAATTTTTGCAATTTCACCGAATTTTGGACCAACTACAAGACAATGGGAAGGGGGAGATTGCTGGTGTCGGGGGAAATTGTGGGTCTGGGAGGGAGATTGCAGGCAAGTGGGAGATTACAGGCTGAGGGGAGATCACTGGTCAGCGAGGAGATTGCAGCACAGAAGTTGGAAGGAAGATCAGTGGGGAGTGATCGGAACGTGGTTTACCTGAGGGCAGGGAGACCTGATGGATCTGGCTCTTATTGCTTCCCTTCAGCTGCCGCTTGTTTAAGACTATTAAAATTAGAGGCAGGCAGCCTCATTAACATATTTTAATAATGGATCGCCTCTCAAGACCTCCAATGCTCCTCCGTCAAAATTGAAAGTTGTTGCGTTGAAGATGGTTTGGGGACGGATTTCAGATTTTTGAAATTTCAACCAACACCCCACACATCTCCCGCCCATTGTAGGGGTTAAAATGATCCCCATTGTTTATGTTGGATAGCATCCGGAGGGGGTAATTTTGGTCTATTCATTGCCCGGTTTGCACCTTTTTTTTATTCATTCATGGGATGTGGGCTTCACTGGCTATGCCAGCATTTATTGCCCATCCCTAACTGCCCTTGAGAAGGTGGTGGTGAGCTGCTTTCTTGAACCGCTGCAGTCCATCTGGTGTAGGTACACCCACTGTGCTGTTAGGAAGGGAGTTCCAGGATTTTGACCCAGCGACAATGAAGGAATGGCGATATAGTTCCAAGTCAGGATGGTGTGTGACTTGGAGGGGAACTTGCAGGTGGTGATGTTTCCATGTATCTGCTGCCCTTGTCCTTCTAGTTGGTAGAGGTCGTGAGTTTGGAAGGTGCTGTTAAAGGAGCCTTGGTGAGTCACTACAGTGCATCGTGTAGATGGTACACACTGCTGCCACTGTGCATCGGTGATGGAGGAAGTGAATGTCTGTGGATGGGGTGCCATTCAAGTGGGCTGCTTTGTCCTGAATGGTGTCGAGTTTCTTGAGTGTTGTTGAAGCTGCAGCCATCTTGGCAAGTGGAAAGTATTCCATCACACTCCTGACTTGTGTCCTGTAGATGGTGGACAGGCTTTGGGGAGTCAGGAGGTGAGTTACTCACCGCAGATTCCTAGCCTCTGACCTACTCTTGTATGGCTACTCCAGTTCAGTTTCTAGTCAATGGTAATCCCCAGGATGTTGATAGTGGGCGAGTCAGTGATTGTAATGCCATTGAATGTCAAGGGGATCTGGTTAGATTCTCTCTTGTTGAAGATGATCATTGCCTGGCACTTGTGTGGCATGAATATTACTTGCCACTTATCAACCCAAGCCTGGATAACCTGTAAAGGGAACAATTTTAGTTGGGAAACGGAGTGTAATTTGGTTCATCTTTGTAATGGATGCAGTGACCTCTCATCTGAATCAGCTGGAAGTATATATAAGAGGTGGGGCATTGTTCTGTTCCATTGTCTAACTGTCATGCTAGGTCCCCACCTGCCAAGAATGAGGCACATTAATTTTGTCATGAACATTGATTTTAAACTGTTACTGGAGTGAAGAAGGAACTTGTTAAACAGATCAACCATGACTGGAAAAGGCATTTGCATATTGACAGTGTTTGGAAGGCCAAAGCAACCATCCCCTGACACATTCAACCCACAATGGACATTTGATCACCAGACGTTGAAGGTGGGGGAGCTCACATTGCAGGTTGACTGCTAAGATGGCCGAATACACAAATGGATATGGTCAAACCAGCTAGCCAGATCACTAAAAATATTTCAAGACTCTGCTTCCACTACCTTTTGAGGAAAGAGTTCCAAAGTCTCACAACCCTCTGAGAGAAAAAAATTCCCCTCATCTCTGTCTTAAATGGGCGACCCCTTTAGAATATTTTTTGTGTGGCAGCCCGAGCCCTCCAAAGGGTCACTCACTATCTTTTATACAGCTCATAATCTAGCCATAGTGTTTTAATATGTAATCATGATCCAATGATTTAATTGCTGAACACACTGAATACTGTCATTCCAGCACATCAATCACCTGTCAGAGATGAGCAATGTATTATAAAAGATGATATTTCTGTTGATAACGTGGTTAATGTACATTCAATAGCAACCGTGAATTATTTTGTGGGTTCAGATACTAACATTATAAGTTCATTAACAGTTTTTTATTATTAGTAATCCACAGAAATCTTAATCCAAACATTACATTTATCATCAAACTAATTCATTCAAATTCTCTTGGATCAGATATACATTTGGGAAACATTCTTCAGTTATAAAAGTAGCAAACTATGGTTAAGAAACAAATATACAATAAATGCTATTGATAACTTTTATAAATGTCTAATTTGATGTAGAATCAGGAGAATTTAGCATGTTTGCACTAACATTATTTTTATATATGTGTAGGTCACAGAGTATTGTAGGATCTATACATGAACAGTAGGTGGTAGTATGCACCAACTGGGATAAGAGTTTGAAGCAATGTGGTTATGCTTCACTTGAGTACTATTGTCCGCAAACTAGCGTGTGTGTTAAATGATCATAATGTGCATGACAATACAGAGAAAATAATTATTTATATACTGTGTACAGTGGTTATGTTGTTGGACTAATAATTCATAGTTCAAATCCCACCAGGGCAGTTTGAGAACTTAAATTCAGTTTTTAAGAAAAACTGGAAATAAAATGTTGAAATCAGTAAAAGTGGCTATGATATTGTTGATTTCTTGTAAAAACCCAACTGATTCACTCATGTCCTTTAGGAAAGGAAACCTTCCAGTCTTACCCAGATATGTGACTACAGTTCCACACCCATGTGTTTAACTCTGAACTGCCCTCTGAAGTAATCCAGCGAGCAACTCAGCTTTGGCAAACTGCTATCAGGGCAACTAGGGATCTGCAATACAAATATTACCAACAAATCCTGTGAATTAAAAAAAACCTATTTTAAGTTTACAATCTAGTGTGTGTCTGCATGCGTAATTTTGGTATTGGATTTGTGAAGGGATGTTAGTGTGTAATCCTGCAAACAGGTTTCTCATTGTGAAGAGTTTTGTTAATACAGGTACATATGGAATTGTTTGATCACGTGCTTGTCAATGTGCTTATGTTTGCACCTGTGAGTACTCATATATGTTAATGTGTGATAGTAATTTCTTACAGTGCATATTAGGTATTGCTAGCACACTGGTGGAGATATTAGATGGTTGCTTAAGACCTGGGGGTGTACATACACAAGTCTTTGAAGGTGGCAGGACAAGTTGAGAAGGCTGTTCAAAAGGTGTATGGGATTCTTGGCTTTATAAATAGAGGCACAATGTACAAAAGCAAGGAAGTTATGCTAAACCTTTATCAAACACTGGTTAGAAATATTGTGTTCAATTGTGGATGCTATACTTATAGGAAGGATGTCTAGGCCTTAGAGAGGGTGAGATGAAATTTACTGGGAATGTATTAGGAATGAAAGACTACAGTTACATGAAGAGACTGGAGAAACTGGGATAAAACCAAAATACTGCAGATGCTGGAATTCTGAAATAAAAACAGAAAGTGCTGGAAATACTCCACAGGTCAGGCAGCATCTGCAGAGAGAAGCTGAGTATTTCCAGCATTTTCTGTTTTTATTTTATACTAGAGAAATTGGGGTATTTCTTCTTAGAGCAGAAAAGGTAAAGAGAGATTTGGTCATGTTGTTCAAAATCATGAAGTTTTTCAATAAAATCAGCAAGGAAAAACTGTTTCCATTGTTAGAAATGTTGGTAAGCAATGGACACAGATTTTAGGGTAATTGCAAAAGAACCAAAGGCGACAAGAGGAAAAGCATTTTTACTCAGTGAGTTGTTATGATCTGGCATGCAGTGCCTCAAAGGGTGGTTGAAGCAGTTTCAATAATAGTTTTAGAAAGGGAATTGGATACATACTTAAAAGGAAAAATCTGCAGAGTTTTAGGGAAAGAACGGAGGAGTGGGACTAAATTGCTTTCAATGTGCTGGCACAGGCATTATAGGCCAACTCTTTTCCTTCTGCACTGTATCATTCTATGATTCTATGCTAATTCATACAATGTTCTTCTGTTTGTTAGTTCAGTGCTGGCATTAATCTGATTACTTTAAATAGGCTAACACTTTCACTAAAATTGTGGACAGAAAAAATTATACTACAGCCTTTAACGTTAATCCGCTAACATCACCAACAATAAATTGTAGGCTATGGTGTGTGGGTTTATTATGGCTTTGAAATTATGCTAGGGATACAAATATACTAATGTAGAATATACCAATATTCAGATGTATTCAGTTGAAACTTCCTCTCTCCCTCTATCTGTAGTATATTAAAATCTTGTACCTGCACGTGCTCTGTCCAT
The DNA here is from genome assembly GCF_036365525.1 of Heterodontus francisci. Lineage (NCBI taxonomy): Eukaryota > Metazoa > Chordata > Chondrichthyes > Heterodontiformes > Heterodontidae > Heterodontus > Heterodontus francisci. The sequence goes on along the minus strand of NC_090373.1, from coordinate 104,634,560 downwards.
TGTAAATCCTTATATCCACATTTGTAATGGAAATCGCCCGTGTAAACTTGTCACACTGTAATTACATCCTTCTACTCGTGGAGGTGCTGTAGTGGCATATGGACATAGGAATTTGTAACAAAATTACAAAATAACAATGTATGACTTTGAAATGGAGACAGAATTACATCTGTGTGCCCTGATCCAATTATTTTCTGCCCTGATTAACCACTTCACTTGAAGACTACACTTGGTCTTGGCTTCCATCATGCAATATTACGGGAGAATGGCTTGTACATTTCAAATGTATAAACTCCTTCACTTAAAAAGTGGGAAAGAAATTTCAGATGAATGTGCCATGCATTAAATAGTCAATGCTGCAACATTACAGTCCGTGTTAGTATGCATTTGTTGGTTGATGTGTTAATACACATGTCTTCAGAATCATAATATTTTATAAATACAGTGGAGGGTAAAATACAAATAATGATATAATATTTTACGAAGCTGAGAGGTGATCTGGCGAAAGTGGACTGGATACAGCTACTTGCAGGAAAATCAGTGGCAAACCAGTGGGAAACATTCAAAAGCGAGATTCTACAGGCACAGTGTAGGCAAGTCCCCACAAAGATAAAGGGTGGTACGTCCAAATCTAGAGCCCCCTGGTTATCTAGAAGCTTACAGGGTAAGTTAAAGCAGAAAAAGAAAGCTTATGACGATCACAAAAAAACTTAATACTTTAGAAAGTCTAGAGGAGTATAGAAAGAATTAAAAAAGGAAGTTAGAAAAGCAAAGAGAGGACATGAAAAATTATTGGCAGGTAAAAATCAAGGAAAACCCAAAGATGTTTTATCAGTACATTAAGAGCAAAAGGATAACTAAGGAAAGGGTAGGGCCTATCAGAGATGTACAAGGGAACTTATACTTGGATGCAGAAGATGTGGGCAGGGTTCTTAATGAGTTTTTTTTCTCTGTCTTCACAAAGGAGAGGGATGATGCAGACATTGTAGTAAAAGAGAGGTGTGAAATATTAGATATGATTAGCATAATGAGCGAGGAAGTACTACAGGGTCTGACGTCCTTGAATGTGGATAAATCGCCAGAGCTGGTTGGATTGTATCCCAGATTGTTAAAGGAAGCCACGGAGGAAATAGTGGATGTACTGAGGATCATCTTCAAATCCGCATTGGATGCAGGCAATGTGCCAGAGGATTGGAGGTCTGCTAACGTTACACCATTGTTTAAAAAGGGTGCGAGGGATAGGCCAAATAATTATAGGCAGGTCAGTCTGACCTCTGTGTTGGGTAAATTATTAGAATCAATTCTGAGCGCCAGGATAAAGTGCCACTTAGAAAGTCACGGATTAATAAGGGATAGTCAGCGTGGATTTGTTAAGGGAAGGCCATGTCTTACTAAAATAAAAGCAAAATACTGCGGATGCTGGAAATCTGAAACAAAAACAAGAAATGCTGGAATCACTCAGCAGGTCTGGCAGCATCTGTGGAAAGAGAAGCAGAGTTAACGTTTCGGGTCAGTGACCCTTCTTCGGAACTGACAAATATTAGAAAAGTCACAGATTATAAGCAAGTGAGGTGGGGGTGGGGCAAGAGATAACAAAGGAGAAGGTGCAGATTGGACCAGGCCACATAGCTGACCAAAAGGTCACGGAGCAAAGGCAAACAATATGTTAATGGTGTGTTGAAAGACAAAGCATTAGTACAGATTAGGTGTGAATACACTGAATATTGAACAGCAGCAAGTGCAAACCTGAAAAAAGACCTGAAAAAAACAGTGGGTAAGCAAACTGAACAAACTAAGATGAAATGAAATAAATGCAAAAAAAAGATAGTAAAAAATGTAAAAAAGAATGTAAAAAAAAGGAAGAAAAAATAACTAAAAATGAAAGTAAAATGGGGAGCTGTCATGCTCTGAAATTATTGAACTCAATGTTCAGTCCGGCAGGCTGTAGTGTGCCTAATCGGTAGATGAGATGCTGTTCCTCGAGCTTGCGTTGATGTTCACTGGAACACTGCAGCAATCCCAGGACAGAGATGTGAGCATGAGAGCAGGGGGGAGTGTTGAAATGGCAAGCAACCGGAAGCTCAGGGTCCTGCTTGCGGACTGAGCGGAGATGTTCCGCAAAGCGGTCACCCAGTCTGCGCTTGGTCTCCCCAATGTAGAGGAGACCACACTGTGAGCAGCGAATACAGTATACTACATTGAAAGAAGTACAATTAAATCGCTGCTTCACCTGAAAAGAGTGTTTGGGGCCTGGGATAGTGAGGAGAGAGGAGGTAAATGGGCAGGTATTACACCTCCTGCGATTGCAGGGGAAGGTGCCCTGGGACGGGGACGAGGTGGTGGGGGTAATGGAGGAGTGGACCAGGGGGAAGCAGCGATTTAATTGTACTTCTTTCAATGTAGTATACTGTATTCGCTGCTCACAGTGTGGTCTCCTCTACATTGGGGAGACCAAGCGCAGACTGGGTGACCGCTTTGCGGAACATCTCCGCTCAGTCCGCAAGCAGGACCCTGAGCTTCCGGTTGCTTGCCATTTCAACACTCCCCCCTGCTCTCATGCTCACATCTCTGTCCTGGGATTGCTGCAGTGTTCCAGTGAACATCAACGCAAGCTCGAGGAACAGCATCTCATCTACCGATTAGGCACACTACAGCCTGCCGGACTGAACATTGAGTTCAATAATTTCAGAGCATGACAGCTCCCCATTTTACTTTCATTTTTAGTTATTTTTTCTTCCTTTTTTTTACATTCTTTTTTACATTTTTTACTATCTTTTTTTTGCATTTATTTCATTTCATCTTAGTTTGTTCAGTTTGCTTACCCACTGTTTTTTTCAGGTCTTTTTTCAGGTTTGCACTTGCTGCTGTTCAATATTCAGTGTATTCACACCTAATCTGTACTAATGCTTTGTCTTTCAACACACCATTAACATATTGTTTGCCTTTGCTCCGTGACCTTTTGGTCAGCTATGTGGCCTGGTCCAATCTGCACCTTCTCCTTTGTTATCTCTTGCCCCACCCCCACCTCACTTGCTTATAATCTGTGACTTTTCTAATATTTGTCAGTTCCGAAGAAGGGTCACTGACCCGAAACGTTAACTCTGCTTCTCTTTCCACAGATGCTGCCAGACCTGCTGAGTGATTCCAGCATTTCTTGTTTTTGTGCCATGTCTTACTAACTTGATTGAGTTTTTTGAGGAAGTAACATGGAAAATTAATGAGGGTAGTGTAGTGTATGTGGTCTACATAGATTTTAGTAAGGCATTTGACAAGGTCCTGCATGGCAGACTGATCAAAAAAATGAAAGCCCATGTGATACAGGGGAATGTGGCAGGATGGATCCAAAATTGGCTCAGTGACAGGAAACAAAGGGTAGTAGTCGACGGAAGTTTTTGCAAATGGAAAGCGGTTTCCAGTGCTGTTCCACAGTGCTGGGACCCTTGCTATTTGTGGTATATATTAATGATTTGGACTTAAATGTGGGAGGCATGATTGGGAAATTTGCTGATGACACAAAAATTAGCCATGTAGTTAATAGTGAAGAGGATACCTGTAGACTCCAGAATGATATCAATGTTTTGATTGAGTGGGCGGAAAAGTGGCAAATAGAATTCAATCCGGAGAAGTGTGAGGTAATGCATTTGGGGAGGACAAACAAAGTGAGGGAAGATGCAATAAATGGGAGGACATTGAGAGGGGTAGAAGAAGTGAGAGACCTTGGAGTGCATGTCCACAGGTCCCTGAAGGTGGCTGGACAGGTAGATAGAGTGGTGAAGAAGGCATATGGAATGCTTTCCTTTATTGGACGAGGAATAGAATACAAAAGTAGGGATGTAATGCTGGAACTGTATAAAATGCTGGTTAGGCCACAGCTGGAGTATTGCATACAGTTCTGGTCACCACAGTACAGGAAGGATGTAATTGCTCTGGAGAGAGTACAGAGGGGATTTACAAGAATGTTGCCAGGGCTTGAAAGTTGCAGCGATGAGGAAACATTGGATTGGCTAGGGTTGTTTTCCTTGGAGCAGTGGAGGCTGAGGGGTGACTTAATTGAGGTGTACAAAATTATGAGGGGCCTAGATAGAGTAGACAGGAAGGACCTGTTTCCCCTAGCAGAGAGGTCCATTACCAGGGGGTACAGATTTAAGGTGATTGGTAGAAGGATTAGAGGTGACATGAGGAAAAACTTTTTCACCCAGAGGGTGGTGGGTGTCTGGAATTCACTGCCAGGAACGGTGGTGGAGGCAGAAACCCTCAACTCTTTTAAATGTACCTCGACATGCACCTGAAGTGCTGTAAGCTACAAGGCTATGAACCAGCTGCTGGAAGATGGGATTAGATTGGGCGGCTAGATTTCTCGGCCAGCGCAGACATGACCTCCTTCTGTGCCGTAATTTTTCTATGGCTCTATAATGATTCACATATTTTAATGTTCATCGTTTCTACCCTCTTCTGACTCTTGAATTTTGCTGAGATACAGCTCCACTGGCAACTCTCCAATACTTTACCCATTTGGCCATTTTTGTGGGTGAATGTGGACAGTGAGTATTAGCCCCTGAGGACATCACAGCCAAGTCTGATCCTAATCTCACCTCATGACTGCATATGAGTTATCTCCAATAGTGGTTTTAAAATGCTTCTTAAGATCTATCTATTGGATCAATTTTTTTGTCAGCTGTCCTAATATCTCCTGTGGCTCAGTGTCAATTTTCTTTCTGATTACACTCCTGTAAATTTTAAAAAATTCTTTCATGGGATGTGGGCATCAGTGGCAAGGCCAATATTTGGTGCCCATCCCTAATTGCCCTTCACAACTGAATGGCTTGCTAGGCCATTTCAGAGAGCAGTTAAGAGTAAAGGTCTGCTCGGGTCTGCAAACGAAACCTGGCCCGAGCCCTTCCATTTTTCTCATGCCTGACACAACCCGACCATCAGTTAACCTCCCTTCTGTTTTTCACTTTGTTGCTGATCTGCACAAGCTTAAAATAACTGTAACAAAACCACATTTCTAGTCCAAAAATTACATTAACATTGGCCCCACTTACCTGAGGTTGTGATACAGCGTGTCCGCCTCAGCCCGACCCGACCCCAGCCCGAATGCCGGTCCCAGAAGTGCGACCCGACCCGATGCGAACCCGAAACATATTGTCGGGTCCCGTCGGGTTCAGGTCAGGTAGCTGGCCTTTAGTTAAGAGACTACCACATTGCTGTAGGTTTGGAGTCACATATAGGCCAGACCAGGTAAGGATAGCAAAAGTTCCTTCCCTATAGAACATTATTGAACCAGATGGGTTTTTACAACAAACAATGATATCTTCATGGCACCATTACTGAGACTAGGGGCCGAATTTTATGCCGTCCCAGTGGGTCGGATGGTGGGGTGGGGGTGGCATAAAATTGAGCAGGAGGCTCCGGGAGGCCTACCCGCCCCGCTCCTGCCTCCGGGCAACTTTACATCAGTCAGGCGGGGGGAGGGGTGAAACGGCCTGCCCACCCGAAGCCAATCAAGGCCGTTAAGTGGCCATTTAACGGCAACTTAAGGGCCCTCGTCCGCCTCCATGGGTATTTTACCCATGGCAAGCAGGTGTGCTGGGGACATGAAAGGCCGCCCAGCCATAGCTGCTGGACTTTCCGCGTGTCGGGGGTGGGGGGGGGCACAGGATGTCCGATTGAGGGCTGCCCCGCCTCCCAACCCATCCCCAGGATCCAAGATGCCTCCCGAATGACCACTCCAGCCTCACCAGGGAAGGACCGGTCTCCCTGGTGAGGCATGCCCAACTTACCTTCACTTATGGCTCCATTTGGTCAGCTGGGCTGCAGTCCCAGCAGTGGCCACCACTTCCAGTGGCATTGCTGGGACCAAGAGCTGCTGGCCCAGTGATTGGCCGGCTTACTCAATGAAGCGGGACTTCCTCCCTCAACCTGGATCCCCAGGCTAGGCGGAAGCAGGTTCGCCACTGACTTTTACATCGGTGGCGAATTTCCGTCCACATACAGTAAATCCAGCCCTAGCTTTCAATTCCAGATTTTTATAAATTAATTGCATTTAAGTTCTACCGGTCACTGTGGTGGGATTTGAACCTCTCTGCCCTAGCCTGGGCTGCTGGATTATTAGCTTAGTGACTTTACAACTACACCATCATCTCCCCTTAGGGCAGGTTTCTATGTTAAAGGTGCTATATCAATGCAAATTGTTGTCACTGGATGGCAATTTGAGCTAGGGCTACCATCTTTTGCTGAGTCCAAAACCCAGGTAGGGCAGGATTGAAGATGTTTAGCAGAACACTGGAGTGATCTATTTAAGTTACAAACTTTGGGCAATCTAAGTGCTCCTGGTTTATTGTGAGTGGCTAAATTCTAAGGAAAACGTCCCTTTCTAAAGTGAACCAGTTATACTACAAAGTGAAAATGTTGCTTCCCACAGCCATTGGGATATATCAAAAGGCAGCCTGTTCAATTGGTTGAACAGGTAATCATTATGAGGTTAGAAATCTGGTTACATTTGTTTTGAGCATTGAATATTTCTGTAGATTACCAATATTGCAATTGTGCTTCAACTGTACATACATAGAACACTTTTTAAAAATCAGATATTCAAAAACTTCATTATTATTTAGTTTTCAAAACTAAGGTCAATTGCGATATCTTGCCTGTTCTTGCAGCTGAGATCAGCTAATATAACACAGACTGGGAATTGAATCTAAGACCTCCTTGTTTATATAACTTACTGCTAGAATGGACATTGCCTTCACCCACTAGGCTACTATTACCCCCAGCTATGTACTTGATGCCACACCTAAAATATGTTGAGCATTTGTGTCTTTTCTCATCAGTTTTCCAAAGCTCTGATGATTCTGTTGATTGCCTGAGGTTGATTTTAACTGTTCTCACTGGACAGAAAACAGGTGACTGTGGGTTAGCCACCCATTTCACATCCTGCCTGGAATTGTGCGAGGTGTAAAATGGACAACCAGCCCACTGCCACTTTGCAAGAACAATTTAAATCAAACCCCATGTCAGAGTATGGATTTATAGACACCAATATTCATGTGTGAGCCTTAGTAAGCTGTTTAATTACAGTAGGCTTCACAGTTGAAGCTGATCCTGTCCTCCACCAAATTCTATCCTCATGTGCCTTCCACTGCGGTCACTGATGAGGCATCGATTGCAGACTACTCAATCTAATCCAACAATCTTCCTCCATCCTCCTGAGGTCATCTAGCTCAGCATCAAACAGGAATTGAATCTTGGCTTTCCTGACCTGTATGACGCAGCTCTTCATCGTATAAACTCACTGGATCATCCAGGGAGCAGATGTTGAAAATTTAATAACAATATGTTGAACATTAGAACTGTGAAAAGACAAGCTGTGACTTTCCATTGGACCGTGAGGTGTCCTGTATTAGAGTTTATTGAGTCAGTACATCATGGGAGGTACCAACTGATGTGCTTTGACAAATTACCAGTGCTTACCTTTATCTACCATGTATTTTTTAATTGAGGAAGGTAAACCTCAAGTGATAGAAATACAATTGCGCCCAACAATGGGGACACAGGGGCATGGGTGCACTGCGCATGCTTGTTCACATGGTTTATGAGACATGTAATTGGTGCTGGGACCTCATTATAATGATTCTGGCATTCAGCTAACACTACCTGTGCTTTTTATTGGTTACACACCTCTTTTGGGGGTTGGTGGGGAAGGAATTTGGGATTCACTGATGCTACTTCAAGGCAGTCAACCCCTCTTAAAGGGGAGGTGCACTCAGGCTGCAAACAGGAGGGAACTGCTCTGAAGAGAAAACTGGCAGCTAGAGGTTCAAACAGGCCACCTAGGTTGTCCTTGTGGAATAGAATGTGTTTTATACTCTTCCATGTTAAATAACCTTTCTGCATGTTTAACAATGTTTCTTACTCAGCCAAAGCTCAAAAATTCGGTTTTGTCATTGATGCTCTTTTAAAAAAAAAGTATAGTAATTTCCCTGATTGATTTTGCACTGCCTTGTGTGCAATGGAGTCAAATAGACCTGAAATGTCCCAGGTTCAATCGTTGTTCTGTGTTGAGTGAACTAATCTCTACCAGGAGCAGGGAAGCACTACAATTGATCTTAGTCTCTGGGACGAACAGTTATCAGCTGTGGCTCTGTGTTAGTACTCTCTGTGAGTCAGAAGGTTATGGGTTTAAACCTTACTCCAGAGACTTAAGCACATCATCTGACATTTCAATGCAGCACTGAGGGAGCACTGCACTGTCGGATGTGTTGTCTTTCAGATGAGACATTAAACTGAGTCTGCTTTCTCAAATGCGTGAAAAGAATCCCATAACACTATTTGTAGAAACAGGATAGTTCTCCCCGGTATCCTAGCTAGTAGTTATTCCTCAATCAAAATCACTGAAAACAGATGGTTTGGTCATTATTTCATTGCTGTTTGTGGGACCTCACTCTGTGCAAGTGGCCTGCTGTGTTTCCTACATTACAACAGTGGCTATGTTTCAAATGTATTTTATCATCTGTAAAGCAGTTTGAGATGATCTGAGGCTGTGAAAGGCTCTATATAAGTGTAAGTTTTTAAATTTTGCAATGCTACATAATAATACCTGAAACGTGTCAGGGCATTTCAGTCCTGAAAATCATTGGGGAAATGATTGCCGCAATTATGCACCCATTGTTGACCTCTGCACAAACCAATGGCGTCAGTGGAAGATTGCCATATTTAAATATTACCGTTAGGTGCCTGCGTGCTCCAGCATTCGCAAAAGGTCTTGCCACTCAGGGCTGGAGAACAGGATAGGATCTCGAGTCCTCTCTGAAAACATTCTGATGTATTCAGATCTCAGTCTGTCTTCTGTCCTCTGCCAGAGTTACAGTAAGCAGGTGCTGGAAGGGCTAACGGATTTTGGACCCTCAATTTCTAGCTCATACATGAAAAATGACCAGTTGGATCAAGTGCTGGAGGGTGGCTGTCACTTGTGAATCTATATTATGAGTCCTTTAGGAAAGGGTGGGGAATGCAGGAGGGGCCAGGGAATACAATTCCCACAACCTTTTATTTGGCTTCATTTTTGCTGCCATCTGCAAAAACAAAACACTGCTAAAAATAATGTGTACAAGAGTTCAAGAAGCAGAATTGTTTGAATGTGGTAAGATAACTTTAATAGACATGTGCTGCTAATTCATAGGGGATCTGAAATTACACTGTAGATAATAGCTGACCATTGCTTCATGCAATGATCTGAAATTCCATTCTCCTACTATATGAGCCTAAACAAGTGTTAACTCACTTTAGATAAATGGGTGACAAGCTCTACTAAAATAGCAGAGGAATTTCAGAGGCAACATTAAATGCTTGTATGCTAGTATTGCCATAGTGTTGTTTCAGTGCCAGGGCTTTTATTTGGCTTTACACCATGGTTGTGTACTCTGGCATGGTATAATACCATCATTTTGTGACACTAGTGCAGAGCTAGAGAACATAGAAACTGCTGATAGGAAGAATTCCCACAGTGTGGTGACTATGTAGAACAGAATCCCAGTAAAAGCAATTAATTATATCAATTAACTTCTTCAAAAAACCAAACAGCTGGGTAAATATCTGGTTGGAATCAGGATTGAAGGAGATAGGGATAAATATAAACTGAAGTGTCAAATTATCCACAGGACATGATGGTTCTTGTGCTTTAGGGCCAGAAGGGGAATGTTCTCTATGGATGGCAGCCTGCCAGGGTTAAATAATGAAAATTTGGGAATAGATGAATATTTTAGTTTATTATATTTGGGTATCATGAGTATTTACACAGGGCTTTTCCTCAAGAGATTAAAATGAACAGGTTGAAAGAAAGATTGTGCAGAAATCTGTTGTGAACCTGCACCACTGACTTCATCACTACATTCTGGGTCAAGGAGAGGCTCCCTCATCTTAATGAAACTGGCAAGCACATGTGCCATTATGGGAACATCTTGGGAACTGCTGGAGCAGAAGGGCAGGGAAAGCAGTGCTGACCAACCATTCAACGGGTCAGTGCCTTCCCGGCCTGTGGTGTAATTCACAAAATACCTTCCAGCCCCCTTGTAGAGGGAACCAATCAGGCCAGATGGCAGGCCAAAGTCCTCGGAAACATAGGCCTAAATGTTCTAAAATAAAACGCCATAGCTTGAACATCGCAACTAACTACAAGATATGAGAAAACAGGAAAAGTGTCAAAACATCTAATGTGAGATTTTAACTCATTTATCCTTGGAACAAATGAAAACTGCTGTTACACCATTGTCAGAGATGGTGATTCAAGCCTTATCATAGTTTTCTGATTTCTAATTTTACTCCTTCTTTCCCATTTTCTTTACTAGCTGCATGGCCGTGTACCATTCCCTGTCTGAGAAGATGGACGGGAAACAGCTCCTGGCTCTCTGGCAATGGTATGAGGACAGTAGATGAGATTAGACCAATAAAACTTCCCTTTGATTTTCCTCCATACTTTTTTATAGAGAAACAGTTTGTCTCTTGGCACTCCTTCCTCCTGATGACAAGGCTGAGAATTTATCACATGGATAATCTTAAGTACAAACATGGCTTCTACTGCTTGGTGGTACAGATCAATGCTGCTCACAGTATTATAACTTCTAACATATAATGTGATCATTTCGATGAAACATCATTCTACCACAGCATTTCTACCAGGAATTAGAATGATACTATTGGAATCTTTCTTCCTTTGGTGAGAATCTATACTTTGGGCATAGTGAAGGATATTCTGGAAACTGACAAAAGCATATTGGACAAAACAGTGGACAAGAGAAAGTTAGGTTTATTTAAAATTTAAAAGCTTCCCATGAATCAAAATGATGAAATAAAATGACAGCTGAAATTTTTTATCAGGTTACTAATACAGACGTAATAATTTGCTAGTACCCTATGTTAACGGTAACAGAATACTGCTGCATACTAGCTTATCAAAGAAAGCCTTGTACTGAGCGCTGTTACTTCTTAGTATGCACAAACTGTACCATGTCTGGGCAAAATTTAGACTGCTTGTGTGTAAATACAGTAAAGTTATCTGTTTTCATCTTCTTTCATGATTAATGCCAACCAACAAAAACTAGCTGTTGCTTTTAAAATGGCAAAGTGCACTCAACAGTACCCTTCACCACATAAAACACAAGGTGAAACTTAAAGCAATGTGTACAGCAAGAATCTCTGTTTAAATAGCAACAGCTTCTTTGATCAGTCATCAGTCATTTTGAAAATGAGTTTTATGGCCACACAATACACTGGGAGGAACATTTGCTTCAGAATTCAGAAGCTATACATTTGATTAAGTGAGTTACACCATGGTACCTGATATTGTAATCCTTGCCTGTGTTGGGATTCACAGGTTTCATTATGATGGTGTATACCCCATTGGGGAGGATAGAAAACTTCACTAATTTATGCTGCCATGTTTTGCCGTTTTACAAGTGAATCTCATTGTTGGTTGTTGGCTGATTAGAGAGCAGTTTTTGAGCAGCTGTACAAAAGTACCTGAACTGCTTTGATCTCTTGACTAAACAAGTTTAAAGTAGGGGAGCAGCTACATTGGGGAAACTGAGGCATGGGGAAGCATATAAAACAAAAAACAAAAACACCTATCTATTTCTGAAAATCAAATAATTTTCCTTAACTTACAGTAAATCTCCTTTTGAACATTTTGTATTGTATTCCTGGCAGTTATTTATTAAAAATGCTGTTCTTAATTTTTGATGGTCCAACCATAATCTGGAAATTGCCTCATGAAGTACAATGCCTTAAGTGTCTGGGCAACATTATGTTCGTTGAAAGCTAATCCTTTAGATAAGTACAGATATGGTACAATAATTGGCAAAGTGGGCCAGCTGATGGGGTTTCACTGAATGAATGTTCACTCAAATGATCCCTGCAGCCACAGGAAAGCTCTTTGTCAAACACTAGAATTTCATGAGGTTTGTAGTCCTAACCCTTTCCTCTCATGGGAACATAGGAACAGGAGTAGGCCACTTAGTCCCTTAAGCCTGTTCCTCGTGCCTGTCTAGGTGAACATAAAAATTGATCCACATTCAGTGATCTTATCATTGATGGGCAGTGAATTATAGAGTAGTGTCCAGGCTGAATTGAAATATGTACATTCTGCATTTTCACAACTTCTGTCCCACTTGAAATCTGTTGCGTTCTGTATAGCCTTGCACCATATGTCACCTATTAAATAAGGTCATACAATTATAAACAGAATTTTTTTTTAATTCTTCCGATTTTGGGATGTGTGCATTGCTGGCAAGGCCAGAATTTGTTGCTCATCCCTAACTGCCCTTGAGAAGGTGGTGGTAGGCAGCCTTCTTGAAGTGCTGCATGCAATGTGGTGTAGGTACACAACAGTGCTATTAGGGAGGGAGTTCCAGGTTTTTGACCCAGGGACAGTAAAGGAACGGCGATATAGTTCCAAGTCAGGATGGTGTGTGGCTCGGAGGGGAAATTGCAAGTGGTGGTGTTCACATGCATCTGCATCCTTCTAGGTGGTAGAGGTCACAGATTTGGAAAATGCTGTTGAAGGAGCCTTGACAAAGTGCATCTTGCAGATGATACACATTGCCACCACAGTGCGCTGATGGTAGATGGAGTGAATGTTTAAGGCGGTGGATGGGTTGCTAATCAAGCGGGCTGCTTTGTCCTGGATGGTGTCAAGCTTCTTGAGTGTTGTTGGAGCTGCACTGATCCAGGCAAGTGGAGGGTATTCCACAGCACTCCTGACTTGTGCCTTGTAGATGGTTGACAGGCTTTGGGGAGTCAGGAGGTGAGTTACTCGCGCAGAATTCCCAGCCTCTGACCTGCTGTTGTAGCCATAGTATTTAATTGTCTGGTCCAGTTAAGTTTCTGGTCAAAGGATGTTGATAGTGGGGGAGTCAGCCATGGTAATGCCATTGAATGTCGATGGAAGATGGTTAGATTCTCTCTTGTTGTAGATGGTGATTGTCTGGCCCTTGTGTAGCCTGCAAGGAAAGGGAAAGAAAACACATTCAACCTTATGAAATGCTAAGAAGCTTTCTTTTACAATTACTGGAAATTAGATAATAAATCAGTAATAATTTATCACAAAATTGATAACCATACATGAACTGTGGCTGAATTTGTACAGTTTCATAATCACTCCTTTTGTATTAAGTGCTGCTATTTATAAAACCCTGAATTTCTTTTGCCTTTTTTATGTGTTTTCCAACTGCAATCTAGCTTCTAGCTTTTAACAACAAGAACAACAACTTGCATCTATATAAATAGCTGTGCATCTGCTCTGCTACATCACTCCCTGCAATTGGTTAAATGACCAGATAATCTGTTTTTACTGATGTTGGTTGAGCGATAAATGTTGGGCAGGACAACGGCACCTTTTTGAAGAGGTGCCATGGAATGGAATCTTTTACATCCACCTGAAAAATCAGACAGGACGTCACTTTAACATCTCATCTAAAATGCAGCACTCCCTTAACACTGGACTGGATTGTTAGCCTAAATTATGTGCTCAAGTCTGTGTTGGGGTTTTGAACTCACAGGCTTTTGACTCAGATGAGAGTGCTTTCACTGAACCAAGGGTTGACACCACTGGGAAATGGTTTCAGGGAGTGAGCCTTGAGGAAAATTCAACTTTTCTTTACCAAACTCCCAAGATGAGAACATGGATTAAGCACTGGTGGCAAGTAAACCTGGAATGCAGCATTGTACTTGGATAGCTAGCCAAACAATCGAAAAGCTTGCCAGTGCACTGCTCTGGTGAGCTCTAGTTTTTTAGCTGGTTAAACTCTAGTGGCATCCTTGTGTTCGTCTAGGGGTTTCCAAGCTTTGGCTCAACCAATCAATATTCAGGGCATGATCAAGAAGTTTGCAGATGACACAAAGATTGGCTGTGGGGTAGATAGGGAGGAGGATAGCTGTAGGCTGCAGGAAGATATTGATGGTCTGGTCAGAAGGGCAGAAAAGTGGCAAATGGAATTCAACCTGGAGAAGTGTGAGGTGATACATTTGGGGAGGTCAAACAAGGCAATGGAATACACGATTAATGGGAAACTACTGAGAAGTGTAGAGGAAATGAGGGGCCTTGGAGTGAATGTCCACAGATCCCTGAAGGTAGCAGGAGAGGTCGATGAGGTGGTTAAGAAGGCATATGGAATCCTTTCCTTTATTAGCCAAGGTATAGAATATAACAGCAGGGAGGTTATGCTGGAACTGTATAATTCATTGGTTAGGCCACAGCTTGAGTATGGTGTGCAGTTCTGGTCACCTCATTACAGAAAGGATGTAATTGCACTCGAGGAGTTTTACGAGGATGTTGCCAGGACTGGAAAAATGCAGCTATGAGGAAAGATTGGATAGGCTGCGGTTGTTCTCGTTGGAACAGAGAAAGCTGAGGGGAGATCTGATTGAAAAGTACAAAATTTTGAGGGGCCTGGATAGAGTGGAAGTGAAGGGTCTATTCACTTTAGCAGAGAGGTCAGTGATTTGAAGTGATTGGTAGAAAAATTAAAGGGGAGATGAGGAAAAACTTTTTCACCCAGAGGGTGGTGGAGGTCTGGAGCTCACTGCCTGAAAGGGTAGATGATGCAGAGACCCTCAACTCCTTCAAAAGGAGTCTGGATATGCACCTCAAGTGCCATAATCTGCAGGGCTACGGACCAAATGCTGGAAGGTGGGAGTAGAATGGGTGGATCATTTTTCGGCTGGCACAAACACGATGAGCCAATTGGCCTCTTTCTGTGCCTTAAACTTTCTATGATTACAACAACAAAGAACAACAGCACAGGAACAGACCATTCGGCCCTCCAAGCCTGCGCCGATCTTGATGCCTGCCTGAACTAAAACCTTCTGCACTTCTGGGGACTGTATCCCTCTATTCCCATCCTATTCATGTATTTGTCAAGATGCCTCTTAAACATCGCTATCATACCTGCTTCCACCACTTCCCCCGGCAGCAAGTTCCAGGCACTCACCACCCTTTGTGTAAAGAACTTGCCTCGCACATCCCCTCTAAACTTTGCCCCTCACACCTTAAACCTATGTCCCCTAGTAACTGACTCTTTCACCCTGGGAAAAAGCTTCTGACTATCCACTCTGTCCATGCCACTCATAACTTTGTAAACCTCTATCATGTCGCCCCTCCACCTCCGTCGTTCCAGTGAAAACAATCCGAGTTTATCCAACCTCTCCTCATAGCTAATGCCCTCCAGACCAGGCAACATCCTGGTAAATCTCTTCTGTACCCTCTCCAAAGCCTCCACGTCCTTCTGGTAGAGTGGCAACCAGAATTGCACGCAATATTCTAAGTGTGGCCTAACTAAGGTTCTGTACAGCTGCAGCATGACTTGCCAATTTTTATACTCTATGCCCCAACCGATGAAGGCAAGCATGCCGTATGCCTTCTTGACTACCTTATCCACCTGCGTTGCCATTTTCAGTGACCTGTGGACCTGTACGCCCAGATCTCTCTGCCTGTCAATACTCCTAAGGGTTCTGCCATTTACTGTATACTTCCCACCTGCATTAGATCTTCCAAAATGCATTACCAAACTCCATCTGCCATTTCTCCGCCCAAGTCTCCAACTGATCTATATCCTGCTGTATCCTCTGACAATCCTCATCACGATCCGCAACTCAACTAACCTTTGTGTCGTCCGCAAACTTACTAATCAGACCAGCTACATTTTCCTCCAAATCATTTATATATACTACAAACAGCAAAGGTCCCAGCACTGATCCCTGCAAAACACCACTAGTCACATCCCTCCATTCAAAAAAGCACCCTTCCACTGCTACCCTTTGTCTTCTATGACCGAGCCAGTTCTGTATCCATCTTGCCAGCTCACCTCTGATCCCGTGTGACTTCACCTTTTGTACCAGTCTGCCATGAGGGTCCTTGTCAAAGGCTTTACTGAAGTCCATTTGGATAACATCCACTGCCCTTCCTTCATCAATCATCCTCGTCACTTCCTCAAAAAACTCAATCAAGTTAGTGAGACACGACCTCCCCTTCACAAAACCATGCTGCCTTCCGCTAATAAGTTCATTTGTTTCCAAATGGGAGTAAATCCTGTCCCGAAGAATCCTCTCTAATAATTTCCCTACCACTGACGTAAGGCTCACCGGCCTATAATTTCCTGGATTATCCTTGCTACCCTTCTTAAACAAAGGAACAACATTGGCTATTCTCCAGTCCTCTGGGACCTCACCTGTAGCCAATGAGGATACAAAGATTTCTGTCAAGACCCCAGCAATTTCTTCCCTTGCCTCCCTCAGTATTCTGGGGTAGATCCCATCAGGCCCTGGGGACTTATCTACCTTAATGCTTTGCATTAGATTCTTTCTATATTCTCCAGGGTTATGTAAGAGGGGTGCATTCCTACTGGGAAAGAGTGTGTATTCCATATCAAACAAAAGAAAATTATACTTACACAGATCTTTCATTCGTTCGGTTTGGTATGGAGACTTAAACTTGATTTTATGATTTTCCACATGTATTCGTCATTCAGCTGATGAAAAAGAATGTTTAAATCATTCTGCTAAATTGGTAATGATCTATGATGTGAAAAAGTAAAATACATTTTTAAATATTTGGAAACAAGGATTTAATTTCACCGTTAAGATAAATCTGTTATTTTTCTGCAGAAATACATTATAATAGTTTATCTAATTGATACATTCTTTGATAATGTCAACTGCAGATCTTCAAACTGTGAAAACAAGATTAAATCTACTTCCTATTGCAAGTATAAACATGCACTGTGCTGGATTGAGGGCTTCATGTAAGTACTCATTTCAAAACACAGCCAGATTCCCTTTGAACAAGGTGGTAGTGATTTGCTCCAAATTTATTTCGACACTCAGGCATGTAACCAGATAAACTATCAAACCTGCTCACAGTAAGCCTCAGGATATGTTTGAGCGTATGTTTGACAAGGAACCTGTCAAAAAATACCTTTTACAAACTTCCCTGGGCTTCCATTGTCCAAACAATTAAGGCTATAATTTTCTTTCTATTTTCAGGAAGCAAACTGTTCCTTCCTAACTCTGCTCTTTTAACAGCATAGTAGAAAATAGACAAATCAGACATTGACCAGAGAACAGATCAGTACCATTCATCTTACAGCAAGCCTGGAAGTTAGTATTGTCTTTTATTATTTTTAGCAATTTTTCTGAAATACAAACAGAATATTTACCTTCTGTATTTGACCAGTGCTATAAATGACTCTGACATCTATAAATAGCCTGGGAAATAATCTTTTGCAGGATTTGGAGCAATACTCTGTGCTGAGATTCCATCCTGCTCTCTAAATACACAGATACGTTCAGTCTGCAGAGTTTCTCATGAGAGCAGACTCTACTGTAACCTCACTTCACAACAGTTATATATGGAGTTGTATTATGGGATGTGAAATTTGTACCAAGTATTCAATCTTTAGATGGTGGTGGAACTTTTCAAATTTTAAAAAGCGCTGTTCAACATTACTGTCTGTGGAGCAAAATTGATATTTTTTGGAGTCAATAGGCTAAGGGAAAACAAGACGGCAGTAACAATTTTATGATACAATATTTGTGCAATATGTTTGATAGCCTGCCAGACAAGTTAGATGTCTTTCCATTCAGTGCAATATCTTCTACAATTGCACACGTGTATTATCCTTCAGTAATCTATTATTCTGATATTATTTAGACTAACGTGAAAATAAAATCAGCTAATCATAGTTTGTTTTTCAGGCTGTTAGGTAGATAACAAATTTACAAATTATTTAATTTTTTGGAGGGTTATATGTTCTGCTTTTCCCTCATTTTCTCTATAGGTACTATTATTACTCCTCAGCTCACAGAGCAGGCAAAGAACCAGCTTTCAGCTGCAGGCCTCTACTAATAATGTTCCATAATCAATCACTGGGAGCTCCATGAGAACCATAAAATTTAACAAACAGAAGAAAGCCATTCACTCCCTCCTGCCTATTTTAGTGCTTGCACTTCAAATGGAGCCCTTCCCTTGCCCTTGATCCATACGAAAAGTCCATTGTGACTCCCCCTCCAAATTTTCTTCTCATCTCTATGCCACTCTCACAAATTCATCCTGTGCAGAATCACAAGCGCCAACCTTCACTCTACCACACCTGGGCACATAATACTGATGTTACAATGCATTATATCATAACAGTGGTCATTGTCACTCTTATGATGCACCATTACTGCATTTTCATTTGCCTGTTGAAAATAAAGCAATTTGTTCTCACTTCTGTTTAGAACAATGAGGGATTGAAGATGGACCAGTACAGAAGCATTCTGTACTCTTGCACCACATGACTGCCTTGACTACTTATATTTAAAGAATCTTTTTGTCATAAAGCTTGCCCCAGGGCAAAACTAGCCATCTAGACCGACAGCTACTGGTGGTACCTAGCAGCTTACTTTCATGGTCATTTTCCAATCCTTGATACTACCAAGTAGATTTACATAGAACATTGAACATCAGATTAAACTACTGATTGAAGAGAATGTGTGCATTGAAATGATCTAGGATTGTTATGGCTACCCAAGCTGTATGACTTAGAAAATCGCAAAGCTGCTTTTAATAGAGTGGCACAGAATTGGCATTACTCGTACCAGAGTCACATTGTGCCCAAAAGCCATGGGGGAGAGCATTAACAGAAAGAATTATGACAGCTCAGTCTACAATTAGTAAACTTTAAGGGAACATAAAGCATTTTCAAAATATATAAAAATATAATTACTGATAAATATCAAATGATTAAACTTCACTTTGTATTACTTTAAATTGCGGTGTCATTACTATATACATTATCAGTTGTTACATACAACTATGCTGCTGATTGATTTTAACAGTGTATTAATAGTTCTCAACAATTTTCAGACAATAAATAAATAAACCTTACAACTTGTGTGTTGCTAGGAGAACAAGTAATTGATATTACTGTCTGGAATCTTCCCAGCTGCTTGTTTTTGATGCCACAGCATGCTATTTGCTGGGGGCTATGTTTCAGTGCTGATACCGTGGAAATTGTAGCAAACAAATAGGCATCACTTGCACTCTCATGTCAATCTATTGTGTCAAGTCGCTGTCAAACACCAGAGGTTTCTTTCTTTTCTTCTGTGTGAATTGGGTGAGGTTAGGCTAGGGAAGGTGAAACAAGAGGCTCTGCATGGTGGGAGAACACAGACTACCTAACCAGGAGTACATAATACTCTGGACAGAGGTCAGAAAGAGATGGTAGATCAAGAATATAGTGTAGTTTTACTGAGGCAAAAGAGCTTCAAACATAGGAAGAGGGACTGTTCATATCTACTGAAAATTCAAGTCCACTACAACATGCCTTAACAGTACTACTGCTTTCTATTTAAAAAAATGCTATCTCTGCTTTAATGTCCGATATGCATTTTATATATCTTTCATTAATTGCAACCTATCTAAGTTAAGAAAAGAGTAATTGCATTTTAAAAGAAATTTGAATCAAAAATGCTTTAAAAATCAGTCATACAGGTACTTTTTTGGTTAATGTAGACTGGATTGAATAATTATACATTTTGTATATAGAAAACATTTTCTTTGAAATTCAATATCTTATTATTACAATTAAAGCACTCAAAAGAAACTTCTGGTACATATTATACTTTCTGACAGTGAGACGACGTTACCATTTGTAGATTTGTTTGACAACACTGACTAAATGTTGTGTGCAATACAAAAAGGATGCAGCTACCTCCTTTTCTAATTTTGTTGGTGTTTTGAGTCTGAGAGATTTAATTCAGTGCTATTAAGTGCAAGAATTTCTAGCAACTAGTGCTCTGTGTAGAAATCCTAACCCTTATTGATGTTAGTGGCACATGTTCATTTACCTCCAGCAGTTGGCAGTGACCTTTTTGAAGCATTGACTGATTAAAAACAAACGAAAGGGGGAAAGGGGAGGCTCACAGCAGGCAGTTGCCCTCTCAAGGTCTACTCCCACGGCTTCATTACTTATAGATCTCTACATTCCCAGTATGGTGCCAGCCCACAAGTCTGAAACCCAGCCCAGGGTCACAAGTCTTCCAGCCCCACAATAACAGCATAATCCCCTCCCCACTTCCTGCAAAGTGCCAAAGAGGGCCATTGCATGCCAGCTCACTTGGCCTGTGCTGCCAGTTTGCATAAAGCATTGGATATATGGAGGAGTAGTTGGATGATAGGCCAACAATTCACAAGGAAAAAAGTAGGCAGAACCACAGCCTCAGAAAAAGAGAAGGAAAAGATAGATATGTTCTCTGAAAGGTCCTTGAGATTTTATGAGAAACAAAAATAGCTTGAAGGCTTTCCTGGGAAAAAACACTTGCAATTTTTCTAAATGAACTTATAGTAGTTCCCTTGTAAGATTAAATTGTTTATGCTTCAGCAGAGTTTATTTTCCAACACATGATGTGCAGCACCTTATCTGTCAAATGGAGTCATCTGCATAAGGTCGTTCAGAATAAGGCAGAAGGTTGATAGGAAGAGATGTGCGATACTACAAAACATGAGAATGACCTTGTTTGCTTTAAAATCCAAACAGCCTGAGATAATCACATCACATTTTTTCTTGCCTTCTCTTACCATCTTTGCTCAATGCAAAGCCTATAATTTTACTCTCAGTTGTTAGTTCTCTGCATTCCTTTGTAATGACTGCAGACATAAATGTAACAAGAAAGACACCTGGCAGCCACTTCAAACAATGTCCCTCAACTAATTGGTTGTCTTTTTGATATCAGACACTGCACTGAGTCAGAAGAAAATATGCTTACAAATTTAAACGTACGTTCGTTCAACAAGACACAAAACAACTAAAGGACCGCAAACAAATATTCACTGGAGTTTTTTGTTTGAATTCATCAAGAAATGAAATAGTAGACCCACAACATAAATTCTATAATTGAAAGCAGAAAAGAGTTTAATTTTAAAGAATGAACTAGTAATTAAAAATAGTTTTGTGGTTATGTCCATTTTTATTTCATTATGAACAGCAATATTCAAGAAGAGAAATGTTTGGGTAAAATTTTTGTAAAGTGTAACACTGGATTTGTTAAATAATATAAACAGAAAATGCTGGAAATACTCAGCAGGTCTGGCAGCATCTGGGGAGAGAGAAACAGAGTTAATGTTTCAGGCTGATGACCTTTCATCAGATCCTGAACCTTTCATCAAACTGAAACTTCAACTCTGTTTCTCTCTCCACAGATACTGTCTAACCTGTTGAGGATTTCAGCATTTTTTGTTTTTATTTCAGATAGCTAGAAGCTGCAGTTTTTTGCTTTTGTATTATATTTATTATTGTTGCTTCGTCATTAGTATCATTTATTTTGGAATTTCTACTTTTCAGTAACATAGAATTGTTACCACAGATTTACCCCAGTTGACACTTTACTGGCATTTTCTTGTCACACCAGTTGGTTCGAATGGCAATGTAATCTGTATTTTAGCTTTATATAACAGCTTATTTTATGTTAATGTGGTTACAAAATGCTTCTGCTTGAATCAATGACACACACAGGGAGCTGAATTTTTCCGTGCACGGTGAAGTCCCTCTTCAGCGGGCGGCAGGACCCTGGGGCGGTATTTTGCTGGCAGCGGCCAATTAACTGTTCCACAAGACCTGCTGGCCCAATCAGAGAGCCAGCAGCTCAGCAGCCACTGCTAGGGGTGGCCACTGCTGAGGATGCATCACCAGAGGGAGGGCACCTCAACAGTAGGGCACCCTCGAAGAGATCAGTTTTTGTGGGGAAGCTAGGTCCAGGCAGGCAGGCACTGGCTTTTGGCGTGGGGGTTGGTCGCAGTTCACCAGTGGCGCCATTGCCACGGGGCAACCATTGCCCCTGGGGGGCCCTTCATGGGTCATAAAGGAGGGTGTACCCCTCTCCCCAGGAATCTGCTGGGATGTCATTAATTTGATCTCCTCCCCCCACCCCACCTCCGCATTGAGAAAATTACCTCCTCCCACCTCCCCACCAGTGTTGCGCCTCTTTTCCCCGGATGGGGATCCAAAGGCGCGGCAGTGCCAGCCCACCGGGGTGAAGATCACAGCGGGACTTTAGGAGGTGACAGGAGAGTCATTAATGCAGGTAATATAATTTATTTAAATATTTAAGTTGTGCTCCCATCGCCGAACAGGCGTGGGGGCTGCCACAAGACCTCGCTGCCGCCAGCAATATCGGTCTGGGCCCTGCTGGCTTCGAGGTCTGTGGCGAGTCTTTTCGTGGCATTTTCAGCCTCCCACCCCCCCCTCCCCCATCATGGATCCTGACATCGAGGGCTCTATAGAATCCAGTCCACATTAATGTGGTTGACTCTTAACTGCCCTCTGAAATGGCCTAGCAGGCAACTCAGTTGTATCAAACTGCTGCGAAAATGTCTAGGAAGAATAAAACTGGACGGACCACCCGGCATCAACTCAGGCAATGTGATTGACTCTTAAAATGTCTTCTGAAATGCCTAGCAAGCCACTCAGTTCAAGGGCAATTAGGGATGAGCAATAAATGCTGGCCCAGCCAGCGACGCCCATATCCCACAAAAATAAAAAAAGGCACCAGACATGACGAAGGCACAATCAACTCAGTCAATCCTGAAAAATCCTCCTCACTAACATCTAAGCACTGGTGTCAAAATGGGGAGAATTGTCCCACAGATTAGTCAAGCAACAGCCTGACATAGTCATACAGAATCATACCTTTTATCCAACGTTTCAAACTCCTCAATCATCACCCCAGAATATGTCCAGTCCCACCAGCAGGGGCAGACCCGCCATCGTGGCAGCACAGGAGTATACCGTCAGAAGCAGGGCCCTGAAGGCCTCAAAATTGACTCTAGACCCCATGAAGTCTCATGAGGTCAGGTCAAACATGGGCAAGGAAACCTCCTGCTGATTACCACCTACCGCCAACCCCCCCCCCCCCCCACCCCCACTCAGCTGATGAATCAATACTCCTCCATGTTGAACACCAGTAGGAAGGGCACTGAATGTACTCTGAGTGGGCAACTTCAGTGTCCATCAGCATGAGTGGCTCGATAGCACCTTTACTGACTGAGCTGGCTGAGTCGTGAAGGACATTGCTGCCTGCCTGGCAAGTGGTGAGAGAACCAACAGGAGGGAAAAAAACCTACTTGACTTTGTTCTCACCAACCAACCTGTGACAGTCTTGATAGGAGTGACCATTGTGTCCTTGTGGAGATGGCACCCTTCATCATGTTGTGTAGCACTACCACTAAGCTAAATGGGATAGATTCAGAACAGATCTATCAGCGCAAAATCCAGCATCCATGAGGTGCTGTGGGACATCAGCAGCAGAAGAATTTCATTCAATCTCAGGCCCGGCATATCCCCCACTCTACCATTACCATAAAGCCAGAGGATCACCCTGGTTCAATGAGAACTGTAGGAAAGCATGCCAGAAGCAGTACCAGGCATACCTAAAAATGTGTCAACCTGGTGAAGCTACTACAGAGAACTACATGCATGGTAAACAATGGAAGCAGCATGTGATAGACAGAGCTAAGTGATCTCACAACCAACAGGTCAGATCAAAGCTCTGCAGTCCTGCCACATCCAGTCATAAATGGTGCTGAACAATTAATCAACCAACAGGAGGATCCATGGACATCCTCATCCTCAATGATGGCAGAGTCCAGCATGTGAATATAAAAGACAAGGCTGAAAGGTTTGCAACCATCTTCAGCCAGAATTGCCGTGTGGATGATATATCTCAGTCTTCTCCTGTGATCCCTGCCATCACAGATGCCAGACTTCAGCCAATTCAATTCACTCCAAGTAATACCAAGAATGTCTGAGCGCACTGGATACAGTAGAGGCTATTGGTCCTGACAACATCCCAGCTGCTGTGCTGAAGACCTGTGCTCCAGAACTAGCCGTACATCCAGCCAAGCTGTTCAAATACAGCTACAGCACAGGCATCTACTGAACAATGTGGAAAATTGCCCAGGAATGTCCTGTACACAAAAAGCAGGACAAATCAACCCAGCCAATTACCAGCCCATGAGTCTACTTTCAATCATCAGTGAAGTGATGGAAGGTGATGTCAACAGTTCTATCAAATGGCATTTACTTAGCAATAACCTGCTCACTGATACTCAGTTTAGGTTCTGCCAGGACCACCGGGCTCCTGAGTACTGTGACTACAAAGCAGGTCAGCGGCTGGAAATTCTGCAGGGAGTAACTCAACTCCTGACTCCCCAAAGCCTGTCCACCATCTCCAAGACACAAGCCAGGTGTTACGACCAGGTGAGAAGGGGTTCTGGGTTCCCTCTCAGCCTTTGCCTGGTTCAACCGTAACAGGGTTTATTTTTAGAAACACCGTCATTTTAGCTTCCCCTCAGTGAATCCTTTTTCACTGCTCCAATTGTAAGGCAAAAAAATCAGAAAGGTTTCCTTAGATTTAAACAAGAAAGGCAGAAGTTTATTAATCTTAAACTCTAATCCAGTTAACAACTGCGAATATGCGATGTGACCACGCTAGCATGCAGACACGATAAACACACATGCAGGTAGAGACAGAGAAAGTAGAAGGAATAAAGGGGAAATGTTTGAGGCAATATCTGTTAGTTACAGTCCTTTAAGTTCAATGTGGAGTCTTTGGTTGCCGGTAAGTCTTGAAATTCATTGGGACCCAGTTCACGCTTCAACTTGTTCCGATGTAGGAGTCTTTTCTCTCTTGAGGTTTAAGTGTCTTCCGTGGGTCCGTTGGCATGGGAGAAAGCGAGAGAGAGAGAGAGACAGAGACTTCCTTGTTCCAGCATCAGTTTCAAACTGTCCTGTGGCTAGTTCATAAAACCTGGATCAGCCGGTCAGACATGTAACCAGCTGGTTTAACCAGTCCTGCCTTTGTAGATTTCAAAGCTCTCAGTGGAGGTGGGGGGTGGGGGGGGAGGGTGCGTGTAGGGCTGTCTCTTACCCCGACAGGATGTGGATCACCATTGCCCAGCCCAATCTTTGTTAATTGAATCAATGAGCAATTCCTTTGTCTCCACAAGCACCGTCTCTTAGTATGCAAATATCCTTCCAGCCCAAATGTCTGGTGATCTCTTTAACAAGTCATTTTTTCACTCCAGCAAAAGTTTAAAATCAATGTGCATATGACAAAATTAATATGCCTCATTCTTGGCAGGCGGGGGTCTGCATGACACCTCCACACCCAGTGGAATGAAATGCGATTTTTTAAAAGAGCATTTAATTAAACAGGACTAGAGAGAAGATAAGGACAGGAAAACACACATGCATCTCTCTCATTCATTCAGAACCCTAACAATTGTTACCACCTGTCTTTTCTTGGTAGCAGTGCTGCTTTAAACGGCCCTTTTGGCATCCCAATAAACATGTGGTTTTTGGGGAAGTTTTTTCAGTTTGCACATTTCCATGACTGCCTAGGATCGCTTTGTTCTTGTTGAGATCTGCAGGGGGAGGGTTAGATTTAATTAGCCTGAGGTTGGATTTCTGCTCAGGGGCAGCAGCAGTGGACAGTTCCACCCTGAACTCTCTTTCAGTGCTTTGATGAGTCATGCAAGGGCTTTTCACCATAGTGGATGGCTGGTTCCCTTTTTTCCTGACTGTGGAGGAGGATTCTTTGCTAATCTTCCTTTTGTTCTCTGGGACACTCCTGCTTGCAGGTATTTGTCCAGATTCTGCTGAACTCCACTGCGGCACTTTGACTAGGTGAGGCATCACCTTCACAGTTTCTCTGCCCTCTTGAGGACTTTCTTTGCCTCTGCAGGTTCCTTTAAATTCATAGAATCATAGAGAGATACAGCACCGAAAACAGGCCCTTCGGCCCACCGAGTCCGTGCTGACCATCAACGACCCAATTATACTAATCCTATATTAATCCCATTTTTCCCTCTCACATCCCCACCTTCCCTCAAATATCCTACCACCTACCTACACTAGGGGCAATTTTTTACGATGGCCAATTTAACCGCAAGTCTTTCAGTTGGCCACTCTGGAAGGGTGCTTCTAGTGTCTGCATTTACATAGGAGGATGTGGGGTCTAACTTTTCAAATATTTCAGTGTTGCCTCACCAGACAGTAGGGGTTTCCATCCAGGATTTCACCCAGACTTCCTTTAAACTGCCCTTTTGGTCGCATTTTCCCCATTCCTTTCTAACTTGTTGCCAGGCTTATGCCTGCCTGGCCCCTTTTGTTCTCGGCAGGTGTCCCTTACAGTTCACCAGCCCTCTGCTGGAAGCTCCTCCAAATACCGATGCAGGACTTAGGGGTGCAGACTTCACTGTAGGGTGGGGTTTCCCCTCAACCTCGCACCTGTGGCAACTCCTGCAGTACTCCACCACATCTTTCTGGAGTTTTGGCCAGTTAAACTGCTGTCTTATGCAGGTTTCGATTTTTCGTATACCAACATGTACAGCCACTGCAATCTCATGGGCCATTCTTAAAATTTCTCTCCAGTACCTCTGCGGCACTACTAACTGGTGAACCCTGTCCACTCTTTGCTCTCAGGTCTGTGAGGAGAACTCCATTTCCTCATCAGTACCTCATTCAGTAGCAATTATGGACTTCCTCTGCTTCAATTTCAGACTGGGCAGCCTATGCTAACTCTTTCAATACTGGGTCAGCTTGCTGAGCCTCAGCTAGGGAAGATTTATTTAACTGATTCCCTTGGTGATCTAACTTTCCAAAGAAAATCTCGGTCAGACAGACCTCATGGTCATCTGCCTGCAGTTCCAATTCAGTCTCCTCTGGGGGAGCTGGTTTGATCATGCCTCACTCATTACACATTCAGGGAAACTGCAGGGGACCATCTCCTGCCACTGCCCTGTCTCTCTGACTTCCTGCGGTCTCTCTTTCACTACTGGGGGAGCTACCACCTTCATCCCTGCCAGATCATTACCTAGGAGCAGGTCAACCCCACCCACAGGCAAACTAGGGACAATCCCTATGGTCACCGGTCCCGAAACTGGGGCACACTCCAGGTGCACCCGGTGTACAGGTACAGGCATACACTGCCCTCCAATACCATTCACCACCATTTTGGTGTTCACAGCACTCTCTGGGGGAAAGATCAGGCCTTTTCCCAGTAAAAAGGATCTCGTGGCCCTTATGGCCCTAAGCATCACTATGGGCTTGCTTGTCCCACTCGAGTGGTATGGGGTTAGTCTCCCTTCAGACACAAAACGATGATAACCCTCAGGAATCCTATTAAGTCTTCCTGCACTTGCAGCTTTCTGCTGTGCTTTTCATCAGGGTCCCTTCTTCACAGAGCGAGCTTGCCCTGATTAACCCTACAGGTTTTCCTTTCAGTTTCCAGCAGTCGGCTCTTAGATGACCTGCTTTATTACAATGGAAGTACACAAGTCTCTGGGTCTCAATCCTACTTACAGCACCTTTCTTTTTCGCTGGAGGAAGGCCCTCTGTGTCTCTTTCTTTTCTTTCCCTCCCTGGACTACTTGGGCTTCTATCACCTTCCCATCCTTTGTCCTTTTTGGTTTTGTGGAGATGACTAGGAAAGGTTTTCCCCGGGAAACTGACTTATAAATGAGAGCAAACTCATCAGCCAGGACTGCAGCCTGCCGGGCTCTATGAGCCTTTTGCTCCTCCACATGTGTCTTTATGGAGAGTGGGAGACAGTTTTTAAATTCCTCTAACAAAATTACCTCTCTGAGATTTTCATAGCTGGGCTGCACTTTAAGAGCCCTCAGCCACTGGTCAAAAGCCAGCTGCTTACTTCTCTTAAACTCCAGGTAAGTTTGATCAGCTTGCTTCTTGAGGGTTCTAAACCTTTGCCAATAGACTTCCGGTGCTAACTCATATGCCCCAAAGATATCATTTTTTTGTCAGTTCATAATCTGATGAACTCTCATCTAGCAACATGGAATAAACCTCATGGGCTTTTCCTACTAATTTGCTCTGTATCAGCAGAGTCCAAGCCTCAGCTGGCTACTTTAATTGCCTTACTAGTTTTTCAAAAGACACAAAAAACACTTCCACGTCTCCCTCATTGAATTTTGTGTTCAGTTGAGATAGTTCTGACAATTCTGTACCCAGCCCTGAATTACGCTGCTCCATATTGGCCATGCTTTCACTGGGGTTACTCTTTCGGCCCTTAGTTAACTCAAGTCGTCTCAGCTGTCTTTCTTCGCATTCTTTCTCTTTCTCTCTCCTCCCTTTTTTTGGCTTCCTGCCTTCTGAAAGGCTCTTTCTTTCTCTCACCTGTCTCTCTCTTTCTTTCTCCTCAAATTCAAGTTTCCTCTGTTCCAATTGTAGACCCCTGTCGGGGTCTACTTCTAACCCTGCTTCTGCTTCTTCAGATTCAAGGGAAAAATGGTTGGCCACTAGTTTTACGAGTTCAGACTTCCTTGCCTTTCCACGTGCAGTGGTACAGCCACTGCCCAGTCATTTTCCTCAACCCCTCCATTTTTAACTTTTAACTTATACCAAGTTACTTCACCCTGGCTTGGGGAGCTACTGGCTTCAGTCGCAGACATGTTAGTATTCTAGTACACACAACCACAAGAAAACCTGTATTGAAATCTTTTCTCTTTTGTTCAGGATGAATTTTTTGTTTGGCAGCAAATACATGGGAACACCACCACCTGCAAGTTCCCCTCCAAGTCACGCACCATCCTGACTTGGAACTATATCGCCGTTCCTTCACTATCGCTGGGTCAAAATCCTGGAACTCTCTTCCTAACAGCACTGTGGGTATACCTACCCCAAATGGACTGCAGCGGTTCAAGAAGGCAGCTCACCACCACCTTCTCAAGGGCAATTAGGGATGGGCAATAAATGCTGGTTTGGCCAGCACCACCCACATCCTATGAATGAATAAAAATAAATTTGACTTCCCACTTCCAATTTCTCTCATTTGTCTGTGGGTCAAATCCCAGACGAGCACCCAAATTTCTGTTACAACCAGGTGAGAAGGGGTCTAGGATTCCCTCTCAAACTTTGCCTGGTTCAACCGTAACAGGGTTTAATTTTAGAAACACCATGTTTTTAGCTCCCCCTCAGTGAATCCTTGTTCACTGCTCCAATTGTAAGGCAAAGAAATCGGACAGGTTTCCTTAGATTTAAACAATAAAGGCAGAAGTTTATTAATCTTAAACTCTAATCCGGTTAACAACTATGAATATGCGACATGACCATGCTAGCATGCAGACGCGATAAACACACATGCAGATAGAAACAGAGAAAGTAGAAGGAATAAAGGGGAAAAGTTTGAGGCAATGTCTGTTAGTTACAGTCCTTTAAGTTCAATGTGGAGTCTTTGGTTGCCAGTAAGTCTTCCCCACAGTCAGAGGAAAAGGGAACCACCCATCCCCTGAAGTCAAAAGTCTTTGCATGACTCAGAGTTCAGGATAGACCTGCCCACTACTAACTCTCCTGAGAAAAAAAAGAGAAAATTAAAGCAGCACTGGCACCCAGAAAATACCATTCTAATAGGCTTTAAGATTGATGAATGAATGGAAATGAATGAAGGAAATGCATGGTTTTTCTTTCTGTATCTTATATTTCTCTCAACCCCTGTAATAAATTGCACCATTTTTTTTCAAACTAAATTTCATTCCCCTGGGTGTGGAGGTGTCAGGCAAGCCTCCCACCTGCCAAAAATGAGGAAAATTAATTTTGCCGCATGAACATTGATTTTAAACTATTGTTGGTGAAAAAATAACTTGCTTTAAAAAAAACATTTAGAGCCCATGACTGGAAAGACATTTACATCGTAACAGACAGTGTTGGAACAAGGGACCCAGTCCTTGCTTTCCCAATACACAGAAGTAGTGGTTGGACCAGTTTGGTCATTTGACTAGCTGACTGTTGGAGTTTTTTGAATTTGAACTTCCAACAGGGAATTGGAAATCAGAAAGCTGTTTTCTTCCAGACTGAGAACTCCTCTCTCCTGTCTGCTCTCATCTCACTCTCACCAGCTTTGGAAACCATTGAAGACACATAAACCCCAAGAGAGAAAAGTCTCCTACAGTGAACAAGGTTTAAGAAGAATACTGGCCCCCAACAAAAAGCAAGACTACTTACTAAAGGACTACAGTTAGCTTGAAGCACAGTAAACAAGAAACTCTTCTGATATTGCCTGAAACTTCTCCATTTTATTTTTCTTTTGCTATGTTCTGTTCCTATTTGCATGTGTGTATCGCGTGTGCATGCTAGCATGGGTGCGTTGTATATCCGTAGGCGTAAACTTTATTAGAGTTTAAGTTGAAAGTTTAATAAATCTCACTTTTCTTCTTTAAACCTAAGAAAGCTTGTTTGTGCTCATTTCTTTGCCTTATAATTGGCAAGTGATGAACAAGGATTGACCAAAGGGGGAGCTCAAAACACAGTGTGTTTAAAATTAAACCCTGTTACAATAAAACCAGGTGAAGACAGTAACAGACCCCTAGACACCTTTCTCACCTGGTTGTAATAATGTTCATATGACAAAATTAATATGCCTCATTCTTGGCAGGTGGGGATCTGCATGAGACAGGAATGTGATGGAATACTCTCCATTTGACCGGATCAATGCAGCTCTAACAACACTCAAGAAGCTCAACATCATCAAGGACAAAGCAGCCCGCTTGATTGGCATTCCATACAGCACTTTAAACATTCACTTCCTCCACCACCAACGGACAGTGGCAGCAGTGTGTGCCATCTGCAAGATGCACTGCAGCAATTTGCCAAGCCTCCTTCAACAGCATCTTCCAACCCCTCACCTCTACCACATAGAAGGACAAGGGTAGCAAGTGCATAGGAACACCACAACCTGCAAGTTCCCTTCCAAGCCACAAACCATCCTGACTCGGAAATATATCGCCGTTCCTTCACTGTCGCTGGGTCAAAATCCTGGAACTCCCTTCCTAGCAGCACTGTGGGTGTACCCACACCACACAGACTGCAGGGTCCAAGAAGGTTACTCACCACCCCTTCTCAGGAGCAATTGGGGATGGGCAATAAATGCTGGCCTTGCCAGTGACGCTCAATTCCCATGAACAAATAGAAAATAATGAGAATTGAACGTGAGAGGTCTGGTCTGTATTATTCAGTTATATGTTGGTGTTATGAATTGAGCCATCGGGGAGCATTTTTTGTAATTAAGATGCAAAACTACTGATCCTTGATGAGTCAGTCACCAAATACACTATAAGATCTAGTACGGAATGATTCTTTTTTCTTTTGGGCCTCCTTATCTCGAGAGACAATGGATATGCGCCTGGAGGTGGTCAGTGGTTTGTGAAGCAGCGCCTGGAGTGGCTATAAAGGCCAATTCTAGAGTGACAGGCTCTTCCACAGGTGCTGCAGAGAAATTTGTTTGTCGGGGCTGTTGCACAGTTGGCTCTCTCCTTGCGCCTCTGTCTTTTTTCCTGCCAACTACTAAGTCTCTTCGACTCGCCACAATTTAGCCCTGTCTTTATGGCTGCCCGCCAACTCTGCCGAATGCTGGCAACTGACTCCCACGACTTGTGATCAATGTCACACGATTTCATGTCGCGTTTGCAGACGTCTTTGAAGCGGAGACATGGACGGCCGGTGGGTCTGATACCAGTGGCGAGCTCGCTGTACAATGTGTCTTTGGGGATCCTGCCATCTTCCATGCGGCTCACATGGCCAAGCCATCTCAAGCGCCGCTGACTCAGTAGTGTGTATAAGCTGGATATGTTGGCCGCTTCAAGGCCTTCTGTGTTGGAGATATCGTCCTATAAGATCTAGTACGGAATGATATAGACCAGGAAAGTCCCAAATTCTGTCAAAGCTCTTTCATTTCTGGAATTGTGCCTTTGGATTGGAAAATTGCAACTGCCATTCCATTTTTTAAGAAGTGAGGGAGAAATAAATTAGGTAACTATAGACGCATCAGCTAAATAAACATCAATTATGGGGAAGTTGCTAGAATCTATCATCAGAAACAGAGGGGAAAATTTTAAACCCAAGGATGTGCGAGTAAGGGAAGGGTTAAAAATTAAAAAGTGGGAAACCCAACCCCAACCCGCTTCCAATGCAGCAACTTCTGGTTTTAATGGAGGCAAGTTTGAGGGCAGGCGACTTATCTGCTCTCTGAAGGTGGGCCCATCATTAAAATATTTTAAAGAGGCTGTGTGCTGAAGATTTTTATCTCTGTTTAAGATTTAACGCTGGACAGCTAGGTTTCCCAGGCTGTGGGAAGCCAGCCAGCTGAAGGGAGAGAAGAACCGCTGAATGGAATGTGTAGGTGCCTTTCCAGAATTGCTTGTGCGTCAAGAGGAGCCGGAGTGCTTCCGTCCCCCCAGTCCACCAAAGGTACCTGCTTATATTGCCTCGATCGGACCCGCGCGATTGGACCCCACACCCCCATGATCGAAGGCCTCCCTCCTGCACGACCGAATCCCCTAATCTCTGACTCCTTATTCGTCCGATGTTTGACTCCCCCACTGATGTCTGACTTCAATTTCAGACTCTCCCCCCGCCACCCTGTTATTACTGGGTCCAAAGTGACTAAGCACTTGGACGAGTATCAGGTGATCAAAGTGTGTCGGCATTGATTTATGAAATGTAGGCCATGGCTGACGAGCCTAGCTCAATTTTTTTGTGAAGGTCGATAGTATGGAGGATAGGAGAGTGTCTCTGGATGTTGCCCATATGGACTTCCAGACAGCATTTGTTAAGGTCCACAAAATGCATGATTTTCAAAAATGAGAGCCAATTGAATTGGGCGTAACCTTGTGACATGGGTAGGTAATTCGTTGGGAAGGAAGAGGCAGAGAGTAGCGATAAGGATTGGAGGGTTGTGACTGGTAGTATTTCCCAGGAATCTATACTAAGACCTCAATTATTCACCATATATATTAATGATTTGGATGAACAGAGTTGTATAGCAATAACAACAAATTGCATTTATATAATGTAGTAAAACATCCTAAGGTATTCTACAGTAGCGTATTCAGATGAAATTCCACATAAAGAGATATTAGGACAGATGACCAAAAGCTTGGTCAAAGAGTTCACAAAGGAGGAGAGAGTGGTAGGAAGGCAGAGAGGTTTAGGGAGGGAGTACCAGAACCCAGACAGCTGACGGCACAGCCACCACGGAGGGGTGATGAACATTGGGGATGTGTATGAGGCCAGAATTGGAGGAGCACAGTAATCTCGGAGAATTGTAGGACTGAAGGAAGTTACAGAGATAGGGAAGGGCAAGGCCAAGGAGTGAACTAACAAAAGGAAGAGAGTTTTAAATGCAAAACATTGTTGGACCGGGAGCCAAGTAGGTCAGCGAGTCCAGAGAAGATGGATGTATATCCAAGTTTGCAGATGATACGAGGTTTGGAGACACAGTAAGTTGTGTGGATGGAAGCAGAAAA
Source organism: Heterodontus francisci (assembly GCF_036365525.1). Classification (NCBI taxonomy): domain Eukaryota; kingdom Metazoa; phylum Chordata; class Chondrichthyes; order Heterodontiformes; family Heterodontidae; genus Heterodontus; species Heterodontus francisci. Next base: position 104,601,214 of record NC_090373.1, on the reverse strand, counting down.
TTGTAAAGAGACATAGACTGAGTGGGCTAGATTTTGGTCCCAGCCCGAAGTTAGATTCCATGGCAGCGGTGCCAGAAAATTGGAGCGACAGCGGCCGCCACGGAACCCGATGCCAGGATTGTCGGGCCCGATCTTCCTGGCAGTGGGGAAGCTCTGTGGCGGCCCCTCCACTGCTCTGCGATGGGATCTGACTTCGCATATTTAAATAAGACATTTGCATGAATTAAAATATAAACCGTAGCAATCTTACCTTCAGTTCCCGATCCTCAGTGCGACGAGCGACATTCACACACCTTCACGTTCCTGTCCAGGGAAAGCTGGCGCCACCGAGATGGGGAAGGGTGAACGCTGCACCCTGATGAGTGAGGGGGGGGGGGGGGGAAGGGATGAACTCTGCACTCTGATGGGTGAGGGGGGGGAAGGGATGAACACTGCACTCTGATGGGTGAGGGGGGGGTGGAAGGGATGAGCTCTGCACTCTGATGGGTGAGGTGGGGGGGGAAGGGGTGAACTCTGCACTCTGACGGATGAGGGGGGGGGGAAGGGGTGAACTCTGCACACTGACAGTAGAGGGGGGGGAAGGGGTGAACTCTGCACTCTGATGGGTGAGGTGGGGGGGGAAGGGGTGAACTCTGCACTCTGACGGATGAGGGGGGGGGGAAGGGGTGAACTCTGCACACTGACAGTAGAGGGGGGGGAAGGGGTGAACTCTGCACTCTGATGGGTGACGGGGGGGGGGGGGGTGGAAGGGGTGAACTCTGCACTGACGGATGAGGTGGGGGGAAGGGGTGAACTCTGCACTCTGATGGGTGAAGGGGGAAGGGGTAAACGCTGCACTCTGACGGATGAGGGGGGGGGGAAGGGGTGAACTCTGCACACTGACAGTAGAGGGGGGGGAAGGGGTGAACTCTGCACTCTGATGGGTGACGGGGGGGGGGGGTGGAAGGGGTGAACTCTGCACTGACGGATGAGGTGGGGGGAAGGGGTGAACTCTGCACTCTGATGGGTGAAGGGGGAAGGGGTGAACGCTGCACTCTGACAGGTGGGAGGGAGGAACGGGTGAACTCTGAATTGATGGGTGAGGGGTGGGAAGGGGTGAACTCTGCACTCTGATGGGTGAGGGGGGAAGGGGTGAACTCTGCACTCTGATGGGTGAGGGGGGAAGGGGTGAACTCTGCACTCTGATGGGTGAGGGGGGAAGGGGTGAACTCTGCACTCTGATGGGTGAGGGGGAAGGGGTGAACTCTGCACTGATGGGTGAGGGGTGGGAAGGGGTGAACTCTGCACTCTGACGGATAGGGGGGGTGGGGAAGGGGTGAACTCTGCACTCTGACGGGTAAGGGGGGAAGGGGTGAATTCTGCACTTTGTTGAACTGTTTGCAGGGCTGGCAGCCTTTTAAAAATGGCACTAGCACCTGCTCCTTCAACAGATGATACCATGAACAGCGTCGCAGAGGCTATCCCCGCCATGTGATTGGGGGGCGGGGGTAGTGGTGGTGGCCACTATGAATATGTAAAATTGCCCCTGCCACATAATAGCATCAGCACGGGTCCTGTGGGGGTCGGCCACCATGTTCCACACCCGTCACCACTCCCGGTGGAATGAATACAAAATCCAGCCCAGTGACTGGCCAAAACTATGGCAGACGCTGTTCAATGTGGGGAAAACATTTTGGATCTGAGAAAGAATTATTGGAATATTTTCTTCATGGTGAGAGGCTAGGACCTGTGGAGGAGCAAAGGGATTTAGGTGTCCATGTACATTTTCTCTTTCTTTTACATAGAGTCAACGAAAGTGTTTGGAGTACTTCGCATGAAATAGAACAAGAACAAATCACCAATCAATGGTTCAAAACTAGATGTTACTGGTTTAGGCAGGAGAAATTTGTGTATGTGACGGGATGACATCCTGTGAATATGTTGTGTACATTAAGATAATGCATAGGCAACAACAACAACCTGCATTTATGAAAAACATTCAGATTCCATTAATATCTCTACTTCAGATGGCCTGCCTGATATTATTATCTGAAAACTTAAACATGTTTCTATGTAGCATCTAGCTTAGTAAAATGTATTGCCTCAACATTAATATGCTTTTCAGAATTACAAATGGATTTATTTTATAAGTGGTTTTGAATGAAAAAACACTTTATTGTAGATCGCCTCACGAGTGGGTGGTATATTAACTTGGAATACTGTCATTTTATTTCTGGGATTTGGTTCCAGTTCATTTCCAGACAGTTGTGGCAGGCAGTCTCAGTCTAGGTCCCATAGGATGCATTCCGTAGTTCACCAGTAACTGGGCAATCTCACTTAGGGAAGTTATAAGGATATTAAGTGTGGGAAGTGAAAATGTCACTCTGGTAGTGCACAGGGGGTTCGAGGTTGGACTTAAGGCTTTGGGTGCGGTTAAGAAAGAGTGTTCTGAACTGCATGTTTATTGCCAGGTTTGGTGGTGGCACTTAGTGCACTGAGAAAAAAATCATAAAGTTCTCCTTCAAGTTGATGAGTATAAAGAGTCATCAAAAAAGCTAAAAATAAATGTCGTTGGTTTTGGTCTACATAAAGACTAATATATCTTTTATAAAGCTCATAAATATTCCAAGGAATCATATAACAGCAACGGCTATCTATTTCAGATCCCTCCTCTCCTTTTCTCACAATGACTTATGTGCAGGTGTAATCACAGTGACTATTTGTTTAGCCTGTTTCTCCCAGGCTATTTTCACTAGACTATTATCTTTCGGGAATAATATGTCTAAAAATATTATCCTGCTGTGTTTTTGTTCTATTTTTTAGTTTTTCTTTACCTGAAAATCTTTACAAACACATCTCCTCCTTAATCTTCTCTGTAGACTTGATGGGGGATAAGGAGGCTTTAAAATTATTCTAGCCACTATAAATGGTCTCTTCTTTTCATGCTTTGTATTGTTAGAAGCTCAGGTCCTCAAGGGAGTGTTCACTGTTTATCTGTAGTGAATGTGCCCATAAGCTAAAATTAACAGTGCCATCACCAGCTGTATTAGCCGTCTGACTTTACTAGAGCCTGGGGATTTAGGGAACATGTAAAATAACAGGGTTACTGCTGTAAGGTGTTCATGGAGGAACCAAAAGGCTTTACAAGAGAGCACCTTTGTAGTTTCTTTCAACAGAACCTATTTTGCTTGCATGTTTCAACATTTCTCAATTTTGATTTCATGCTTAAACATTTGAGGAACGCAAACATTTTTCTGGCAAAATAAATGTCTCAATCGGTTTGTAGTATTTAAATAGGCTAAAAATAATGAGCAAATGCTCCGTGTAAAGTCTGCTAGTTTTTTGTTATTTGGTGTTAGGAATTCAGTAGCTATTACCTCTACAAATGTTATGTAGTACAAAATGAGAGTGCTTTGAAAATTGTACTGAAAATTTCAAGCTCAAAGATTTACAGGTCGTTGCACAGAGCTATTTCATACTTTAGAAGTTAAGCATTAATCAAAAGTTCATCTTTTAGCCCCACGGCATCACTTCCTCAAAAATCCACTTGCAGCCATTCTAATCTTGCAAACTATTGCCTATCTCCAACCTCCCTTTCAACAACAACAAACTTGCATACTTGCATGTCTTTATTATAAGAAAAGAAATCCCAATGTGCTTCACAGGGGCATCATCAGCCAAAATGGACATGGAATCATAGAATCACAGCATGGTTACAGCACAGAAGGAGGTCATTTGGCCCATCGAGCCTCTGCAAGAGCAATTTAGCTAGTCGCATTCCCCCGCTGTTTCCCATAGCCCCCGCAAATTTATTCCCTTCAGATGCTTATCTAATTCTCTTTTGAAAGCCATGATTGAATCTGCCTCCACCATAAAGGCCTGCTACCCGACCCGAACCCAAAGGGACTCGACGACATGTGTCAGGTTTGAGTCGGGTCGGGTCGCACTTCCAGGTCCGGCTTTCGGGTCGGGTCGGGCTGGATCGGACACACTCTATCACCACCTTAAGTGACTCTAATGTTAATTTACTTTTTGGACTTTAAAGGTGGTTTTGTTACTGTTATTTTAAGCTTGAGCGGGTAAGGAACAAAGTGAAAAACGCAAGATAAGTTAACTGATGGTTGGGTCGGGTCAGGTCAGGTCGGGTCAGGCGCAGGAAAAAATGGAAGGACTCAGGCCGGCTCGGGCTTGGGCTCGGGCTCGGGTCAGATCACATTTGCAGACCCGAGCAGGCCTTTACTCCACCACCTTTGCAAGCAGTGCATTCCAAATCATAACCACTTGTTGCATAAAAATTATTTTTCTCATATTGCTTTAGGTTCTTTTGCTATACACCTTAAATCAGTATCCCATGGTTCTCAATCCTTCTGCTAATGGGAACTGTTTTCCTCTATCTACTTTGTCTAGACCCCTCATTTTGAACACCTCTATCAAATCTCCTCTCAATCTTCTTGTCTCTAAGGAGAACAACCTCATCTTCTCCAATCTATCGACATCACTGAAGATCACATCCTTGCAAACATTCTCATAAATCTTTCTGCATCCTCTCCAATCCTCTTCCTATGTTGTGGTGCCCAGAATTGGACACAATACTCCAGTTGAGGCCAATCCAGTGATTTATAAAGGTTCATTGAGCCAAAGAGGAAGAGTTACTAAGAAGCTTGGTTAAAGAAATGGGTTTTAAGGTGAAGATGTGGTGTGGTTTAGTGAGCGAATTTCAGAGTATGAGGCCTAAGCGGCTGAAGGCACAGCCACCAGTAGTGAGAGAAAAGGTGCAGAGTGAGAATGGAAAGCTCTGGATGGGCTGTAAGGCTGGAGGTGGATGAGTTAATATTTTCTCAAAGGTCCTTGAATGAGTTGAATGCCTTCAAGATCTGTAACTACCTTGCAACTCTGTATTTGAATCCCTCTAATCAGGTTTCCAACCCTCCTACACCACCAAAATGATGCTAACGAAAGTCACAAAAGACATTTTCTGTGACTGTGACCTTGGTGTATTATCCCACCTTGTCTCCCTCAATCTTCCTGCAGCCTTTGGCACAGGCATCACACTATCCTCCTCCAGCACGTCTCCTCCATTGTCCAGCTTGGTGACACTGGTCTCATTTGGTTTGACTCTTACACATCTGATCACAGCCAGGACAGGACATCACTACCAATGGCTTCTCTTCCCACCACCACACTGTCACATCAGGAGTCCCCCAAGTATCCACTCTTAGTCCCCTCCTCTTCCTCATCAACATGCTGCCCTTTGGGAACATCTTTCGCAGACATAGGAACAGCTACCATACGAACACTGATGACATGCAGTTCTACCTCTCCACCGCCTTTCCAATGTTGGATGAGCTGCAATTTCCTCCAGATGAATATTTTCTTCACCCCAATTTCCTTAAGAAAGAAAAGAAGAAAGAAAGACTTTCATTTATATAGCGCCTTTCATGATAACAGGACATCACATTGCATTTTATAGCCAATGAAGTGTGGTCATTGTTGTAATGTAGGAATATCCTTACCATTGTTTTCATCTCCCTCCTTGGCCACTGTCTAATACTAAACCAGACTGTTTGCAACCTGGTCGCCCCATTCAACCTCAAGCTAAGATTCAAACATCTCTTTCTCTCCTTCGCAAAGACCACCTCCTCTCACCTCCATAACACTCTCCACCTCTGCCCCTACCTCAGCCCATCATCCACCCTATATCACCTCTAGACCTGATTATTCCAATCTCTCCTGGTGGTTTTTCATTGCCCATTTTCCATAAACTTCAGCTTATCCAAAACTCTGCTACTCAGCTCCTGTCCCATTCACCTATCACCCAGTCTTCATTGAAATGCATTGGTTCCCAGTCCCCAACACCTCAAATTAAAAATTCTCATCCTTGTGTTTAAATCACTAAATGGCCTCACCTTCCCTATCTTTTATCTCCTCCATCACCACAACTCACCCCCCGTAAACTTGCCATTCCTCTTACTCTGATCTCTTGTGCAATCCCATGCCTATGCCTTCTTTTGTCGAGATGCTCTGGAATTCTGTCCCTAATCACCTCTGCCTCTCCTATCTATCTCTCCTCCTTTAAGGCCATGCTCAAATCCGGCCTCTTCAATTAAGCTTTTGGTTAACCCCTCCTAACTTCTTTCTTGGCTCAGGATCCATTTTTCTTTATGCCTTTAGGAATCACCTTCTATATGAAAAGTGTTATATCAATGCAAGTTATTATAGTTGTAGTCATAGTGATAGTTATGGCAATTAATAGATCCCCACCAGATGTCAAAACTCCAGCCCTGTGTATTCACTATCACTACTTCTTCAAACAACAATGCCTCTCAGTTGCAAACAGGCAGACCCATGAGAGAAAGGGGTTAAAACATGAATTAAACTTTTCACTTCCAAACTAGGCCAAAAGCAGCAAATTAAGTCACATCATAAATGGAATAAATTCATTAAATCCTTAAAATGTAAGTATAGGAGCAGCAAAACAGTGCATCACTTTGGAACTGAATGTGTTACACTTTGGAATAGATGACCTGGGTTCACACCTACCATCTTCTACACAATGAGTTACCAGTCTCAATCTGTGGTTAGAAGCTGAACCCTGAAACCATAAAATTAGTTTACAAGAAAAAAATTGAATAATTCACTTTCCTCAGAAAACACCTGTAATTTCACTGTATTGCATAAGGATGATGGGCTGCATTTTAAGGGACCGTTGGGAATGGAGGGGTGGGCATAAAATCGGAACAGAAGACATTGGACAGGAAGTCCCATGTCTTTACGTCCCTTCCGCATTTTACTGTCGGTGGCTGACATGGAGGACGGACTTTGCACGAGGGCGGGAAGGCAATTAAGGTATTTAAGAGCCCAATTGACAGCAGTTTTACTCACTGGGTCCAATTTAACTGATGCCGAATGGCAACTAAGGGGCTCGCCTGGTTAAAGCAGGTGACAAAGCAGGGTGGCACAGTGGCGCAGTGGTTAGCACCGCAGCCTCACAGCTCCAGGGACCTGGGTTCGATTCCGGGTACTGCCTGTGTGGAGTTTGCAAGTTCTCCCTGTGTCTGCGTGGGTTTTCTCCGGGTGCTCCGGTTTCCTCCCACAAGCCAAAAGACTTGCAGGTTGATAGGTAAATTGGCCATTATAAATTGTCACTAGTATAGGTAGGTGGTAGGGAAATATAGGGACAGGTGGGGATGTTTGGTAGGAATATGGGATTAGTGTAGGATTAGTATAAATGGGTGGTTGATGTTTGGCACAGACTCGATGGGCCGAAGGGCCTGTTTCAGTGCTGTATCTCTAATCTAAACAAGGAAGTTGTTCAGTGTTGGCATCACTGGGAAGCCATCAGGGGTGGTGGCAGCGAGGGTACAGGAGGAAGGGTATTGGGAATCACTGTCAGGAGTGGGGGAAAAAAGTGACAGCTTGGCAGAGGAGCCATACCAGGGTGCCATTGGGGCCGTGCCACCTCATCGGACATGTCAAGAGAGGGGAAGCAGAGGGTGCCGTTTGCTGTTGAGAGCCTTGCATTCAGGGAGAACCAACCTGTCATGGGCCTCATTCACCCTGGCTTCGGGGCCCACATTGAGGAGGAGGAGCAGCATAGAGGGAGGGAGGTTCAGGCAAGGGCAGGAGCATGCCAGCAACTTGGGGACCAACAGGAGGGCCAGCCTTTGGAATGGGAGGCTGGAGAAGGATGCAGAGGGGAACGCCATCAGCCTCCTGCCTCAGGGAGGGTGTACCAGCGAGGTCTCAACTATCTGCAGATGTCCGAGCGGCAGTGTCTCCATAGACTCCATCTCTCCAGGGAGGCCATCACTGATCTGTATGCCATGATGCAGGATGAGCTGAGCCCCATAGGACTTGGTGGGCATCTGATGCCAGTGTCGCTGAAGGTCACTGTGGCACTGAACTCCAACGCCACTGGATCATTCCTGGGATCAACTGGAGGTATGTGCAGAATCTCACAGTCTGCGGTGTATTGCTGCATGTGTTCTTCTGCACCGATCCAAACAGTCAAGTCGAGAGGGCAATAGGGTTTGGGGCCATCGCTGGATTCCCCCAGGTGCAGGGTGTCACCGACTGCAGGCATGTTGCCATCAAGGCTCCCATAGATCAGACAGCAGCCTTCATCAACAGGAAGGGCTTCCACTCTCTCAATGTACAACTGGTCTGCAACCACCCCAGAAGGATCCTGCAGGTCTGTGCAAGGATCCCAGGAAACAGCCACAAAACCTACATACTTTGTCAGTCCCAGGTGCCAGAACTTTTCCTTCCCCTGCGTGCCTTCAAAGTTATATACTAGGAGACAAGGGTTACCCACTGAGGACATGGCTACTGCTGCCTGTGAGGAACCCATGCCTGAATGCAGAGGAGAGGTACAACACCTACCAGGGGTCAACCCGAGTGACCAAGTAGGTGTGCTCGAGATGAGATTCAGATTGATCTGGCGGAGCCCTTCAGTATGCCCCAGTGAAGGTCTCACACATCATGTGGTCTGCTGTGCATTGCACAACCTGGAACTACGGAGTGGGGAGGTGCTGACCACTGAGGATATCGTGGAGTGCGATGCCTCCCTCGATGATGAGGATGCAGAGGAGAATGCCGCCCAGGTATTGCAAGACGAAGGACCCCAGGGACAGCAGGAAAGGTGCCATGAAATATGCGCCGGGGGACTGGAGATGCCCTTATACATTCATGTGTCCTATGGCCCTTATCATCTTCTGGAACTGCACAAATAAAGCCTTCTCTTCAAGCAGCCCTGTAATCGCCTCTTTCCTTCTGCACTCCAGCATCCAGGTACACATTGCACAGTAACCAGGTGGAAGTGTGGAGCACTCGTGCCTAGGGCACTCACGCCCAGCCCCTTGAGAGGCAGGGTCTACATGAAGCCACAATGGACCTCAACAATAGGAAGGAGATGTAGTGAGAACAACACATATCTTTATTCCCGTTGACACCAAAAATGCAATCCCTGCCTTCTGGAATGTCCCTTTACCCGTGAACTCCTAAGTGTATCTAGGTGATCTTTTAAAATCTTTTCCAGGTGTTCCTACTTGGTGTTCTCCTGCTCTGTCAGCTGAGGTGGAGGCAGGCTGCTGACCTCACTGTTCCATAGCTTGGAATGACCTTAGCGGCCTGAGGCCTGGAGTGCCATGGCATACTGAAGGGCTCTTGCACAGGTGCTGGACCCTCCTCCATCATTCGTGAAGATGATGGCACGGGCGTCACTGGCAGAGTGGCTGAGGAGCTGCTGTGCATACCGGGAGCACCCTGAAAGGAGCCCCCAGATGCGGGAGCCAATCACTCCTCATCCCTTGAAAGGCACCATTGCACCCCTCTGCTAACCTGAGAGGGATGAGGAGCTCGTGGAAATTCCAGGTGCCTTGTCCCCCTTTTTCTGCATCAAGCTCATGGACAAGGTGAGGGTATGCAGGTCTGCATGCATCTTCAGCAGCCACTAAGTGGTCTGCTGGAGCAGGCACTCCATGAGAGTCGTTAATCTCTCGATAGAGGAAGCCACGCTGTTGTGGAACAACGTTAAGAGTGGACCACCTTACAAAGCTGTAAGTGAAGGTCGCCAGAGGAAGTGATGTCACATCACACATGACCAAGGAGTTGTGGGTGTAGTCCAACACAGTGAGATGTGTTTAGATGTGGCTCATGCAATATCTGTTTTTATGTATATATATATGTTCCAGTTAAGTTATAATAAATACCCACATTTTCTTTGGATATTACTTGTGATCCTATGAGTTTTACAATAGTTCACATTCCAAAAGGAAGAGATAATATTATATGGTGGCAGTGATGCAATCTATTTTTCTGAAGACCACTACATATTACATCGTGGCAATATTTGATTTTTCTGAAGAACACACTAAGTGAAAACCAAGAACAGACGATTGCCTACCTGGAGTTGCTGAAGACCCTTGCCAGCAGCTGGCAAGAGACCCCACAACAGTGTAGTGAGATAGGCTACAGGGAGGTCTTGAAATTCTGTGAGTATATAAGGCAATTTGCCAGGGGATCAGAGCTTTCAACTGGTCTGGCAGTGGGTCAAAAAATTTGAAAAGCAGCAGCTGAAGCCATTACCAATATAATTTTCCCATTTTTTGCTTTGTGGGCAGGGACTAAGCCAAAAAGAGTGGGAGCAACCCTACAAAGCCACTGGAAGTCCACAGCACAGTGAGAAAGGCTGGTTGTGACAGCTGCCAGTACTGCAAGCTGCAACCCTCTAAAAAAACTCCTCTGTTTTAAAAAAAAGCTCACAGTTTAAAAAAAAAGAACCAGCCTGTGTAAGCAAAGAACTGCTGTCTCTGTTTAAAAATAACTGGTGTGGTCTCACTCTTAAAGGGACAGGCTTGCAGAAAATGAATCTGACTAAACAAGAAAAAAGTAAATGTGCCTGTGAAAAGGAAAACCTGTAAAAAGTCATATATTTAGATAAAAAGCAGGATCATTAAGTCAATGGCTATCAGATATCCTGTTATAGATTGGAAGCTGTCAGACATAGCATCTGAATTTAAACTGTTTTAACAGCGAATGGAACTGTGTTTCCTGGATCAAGAAGTGAGTGAACCAGAGAAACAAGCTATCAAAATTAGATTGCACTGGGAAATGAGGGCCTGCAACAGATTAATACATCAGGATTGTCAATTGAGGATCAGAAGGACCTTAGCAAGCTATGGACATTCTTGGAGCAGCAACTCACGGTGAAGGTAAATTTCCGAGTGCATAGGCTTGAGCTTATGACCTACCAGCAAAGGCAAGATGAGTCCATTGACCAGTTTGTTGCAAGGTGCCGTGACAAAGCTGAAGAATGGGACTTTGTAGTATAGAGCTAGTAACCACATCTACCCCACGAGTGGTGTTTCAAGAAGATCTGCTAGAAAAGATGAAAGGGCACACCATAGATGCTCTATATAACGATGGAAGGAAATTTGAAGCCATCATGGCTGGGCACCAACAGTTACAACCATTGGGACCGGCTGCCACAATTGGTATGGTAACCAAGGCTCAGAAGTCTGCTTAGCCTTGTTGCAAATATGGCCTGATGCACCCAATTTGCCATTGTGGCATGTGAGGACATTGGGTAATGCAGGGCAGAAGGCTGAATTCAGATATTGCACACAGGAATGGTGACAAATCACATGCAGATAGAACGTCTGCAAGATAGGATGGCAAATGCAACAAAAGGTGTGGCAACACATACCAAAATCCCAAGCAGGTACATCAGGTTGGCAGACAGATTGTCAGGTTGACATGGATGAAGAATACACTCGTGCGAACATCAAGCAAGCATTTCACATAGTCCGTTTGGATCAACATGTCAATGCTATTACGCAATCTGAGGCATTTGCCATGATTGGGATTGTATGTCCGCAGAAGAGTGGCAAGTGTAAGCTCAGAGTGAAAATCAACACTGAAGTAAGTACAAATATTCTCCCAATCCATACACTGAAGGACATGTAGAATCTATGGTGCAACCCACCACAGCTAGGCTGACTGGTTACAATGGTTCTCCAATCAAGTGCATTAGAATAATAACCTTACAGTGCAGCTATGGGAGCTCTGAATAGCTACCACAAATGTTTTATATTGTAGACACAACTGGACCAGCTGTCGCAGGCCTTCCATTATGCCAAGATTTATGAATTGTCACAATACATGAAGTCAGTAATGCACCAAAGATGGTAGAAAATATCCAGGTCAAGCGTATTGGGTCGGTCCATGTAAAGGTTGACTCAAAGACTGGGAGTCTTGACATGAAGAGGTGATATGACCGTATGTCTCTCCTCAGGCTTCAGTTCATTTCAGCAAGTATCCGGAGACTCGAGGGATTGCCAGTGATGTTGCCAGTCATAATTTTTCTAAGCTTTCTAAACAAGGGAAGATGAAAGTATCATAAGGCGCAAGAAGGACCAGAATTAGCTCGGCTGCGTGTAGGACAGAAGGTCAGAGTCCTCAATCATGTGTCAGGAAATGGGTATCCTGCAAAGGTTGCAAGGATATGCAACCAGCCCAGATCCTATGAGGCCCAGACACCTAATGGTGAGATTCGCAGATGGAACCAAAGTCAACTAAGAGCGCTGTACGACAATACTACATGCGACAACCCTATGGTATCACTGACGCATTCAAAGACAAAGTCTGAAGATGAACGTACAGACGCTACAAGCATAGAGGAAGAGCATGCTAACCAGAGTTTTGAGTCACTAGTGTCTCAGAAGAGTCATCAAGAAGAGCTCAGCTCTGGGAAGAGGTTCACGATAACAAGCTCAGGACGAATAAACAAACCTCTTCTATATTTTAGGAAATGTTAAGCTTACTTGTAAATAGTATTTTGTTTTAATCATGTATAATTGGTCCAAACTGCAACACCATTGTACACTGTACATAAGTTTTTATCTTTAGAAAAAAGGGGGATATTGTGGTTCAACTTTAAGAGCCGACCACCTTAAGAAGTTGTAAGTGAAGGTCACCGGAAGAAGTGATATCATGTCACACATGACTAGGGAGCTGTGGGTGTAGCCCGACAGTGTGAGATGTGTTTAGATGTGGCTCGTGCAGCAACTGTTATATATATATATATATAAGGAACGAGTAACATTACACATGCGTGCATCAGTACATGGCATAATTCAAGGTCTGGATGGACTCCTCCATTGTCCGTGTCTCAGCACACATAGCTTCTGGCATCTCTGCCAGACGTTGCCTTGTCTCTCACTGGAGCTGCAGCATTTCCTGTGTTGCCAACGACTCCAGAGACACATCATCAGACTGTCAGTGGCCTCGGCTGTCACAGCCTTCAGCTACTGCTCACACGTGTCTGTGATGTGCTCACCAGGTTGTGTGCCTGAATCTAGCTGCATCCAGATACCCACTGGCATGAATGTATCTGTGCTGGGGAAGGGTGCTGTTGAATGTTGTGATGGTGCATGCTGTGAGGCTCCCTCTTCCTCAGAGGCGGCCAGATGTCCCCCAGACTTTCCAGCTGTTTGTTGCTGTCCATGCGATGATGGACTCAGATTTGCGGCAATCCTTCAATAAGATGTCAACCGTATAGTCTTTGGCTTTGTCCAAAAGATCTTTTCGGTAGAGTTCCATTTATATGGATGCAATTACATGTTCAATGATGTGATCTTCCAGTTTGGAGTCGGTACAACCACATTCTCATCCATTGGCATGACAACGACTGACGAACTGGTCTATGGACTTGCTAGGCTGTTGTCTGAAAGACATGAATTGGAGTCAGTGTACTCGAAAATTGAGCTTGAGGCATAGTTGGTCTTCCAGAGTGGACCAAATTTTTGCAGAGTCCTACTGTTCTTCTTCATTGAGACCAGATATGTTGAGACGATGTAGTCCTTCATTGCCAGTAGCTATGTGAATCTTTACTGTTCGCTTCTATGGATCAGTAATGGCTAGGTCGTCGAAACAAAGCTTGACTCTCTGCTTGAAAAGAAGAAATTCTGAAAGAAGGTGTTACGACCAGGCAAGAAAGGTGGCTAGGGGTCTGTTACTATCTTCACCTGGTCTTATGGTAACAGGGTTTAATTTTAAACACACTGTGTTTTGAGCTCCTCCCTTTGTGAATTCTTGTTCACTGCTTTCCAATTATAAGGCAAAAGAAATGAGCACAAACAGGCTTTCTTTGGTTTAAAGAAGAAAGTGAAATTTATTAAACTTACTTAAACTCTAATACGATTCATGCCTACGGATATAGGACGCGCCCAAGCTAGTATACAGACGCGATATACACATGCAGTTAGGGACAGAAAAGAGAAGAAAAATAAAGCAGAACAGTTTCAGGCAATATCTTGTTACTGTGCTTCGAGCTTGCTGTAGTCCTTGATTGAAGATATTGTCTTGCGTTTCGTTGAGGCCCAGTATTCTTCTTAAACCTTGTTCACGTAGGAGACTTTTCTCTGAGATTATGCATCTTCAATGGTTTCCGAAGCTGGTGAGAGCAAGATGAGGGCAGACAGGAGAGGAGGTAATTCTTGCTTCAGTCCCAGGAGCACATGGCATTCTGAGTTCAAATTCTGTTTTTCCAGTTTAGTTGGCCAGCAGGTGGTCACGTGACCATCTGATTAGATTAGATTAGAGATACAGCACTGAAACAGGCCCTTCGGCCCACCGGGTCTGTGCCGAACATCAACCACCCATTTATACTAATCCTACACTAATCCCATATTCCTACCAAACATCCCCACCTGTCCCTATATTTCCCTACCACCTACCTATACTAGTGACAATTTATAATGGCCAATTTACCTATCAACCTGCAAGTCTTTTGGCTTATGGGAGGAAACCGGAGCACCCGGAGAAAACCCATGCAGACACAGGGAGAACTTGCAAACTCCACACAGGCAGTACCCGGAATCGAACCCGGGTCCCTGGAGCTGTGAGGCTGCAGTGCTAACCACTGCGCCACTGTGCCGCCCCTATGGTTTGACCAGGTCTCTTCTGTGTATTGGGGTGGGGACTGGTTCCTTTGTTTCAACTCCCGGTCTGGTACTGTGCAAATGCCCTTCCAGCCAGGGGCTTGTAATTTTAAGTTTTAATGTTCATGTGGCGAAATCATGTGTGCCTCAGTCTTGGCAGGTTGGGGGGGGGGGGGGGGGGGGGGTTTGCCTGACACAGGTTAGATGCTTTCCAATTAATAGCCATAAAAATGCAACAACTCTGTGTCATTGCAGCTACAGAAGAAAATATAAGCTTTGAAGGCAAATACTAGAAAGACTTGCAGTACCAGTTCTGATAAGACTTGAATGGTGTGGTGCTGTCTTCTGCAATGAAAAAAGTAGTTGCAGTTCCACTGGTGAACTGGTTTGGAGGTTGTGGCGCTGTCTCTTGCTGTGGAAACTGTTGTAGTACCACAAATGAACAGGCTTGGAGGTTGTGGCACTTTTGGATTAGCCCTGCCCATGAAGGGTGGATTTGGCGTAAAGAAAAATCAAAGGCTCAAAACTGTAATGGCAATTTGCCTTGAAAAATAGCAATAGTAATTGCTCCTCCTGAACCACAAAGAAGAAACTCTCCTCCGTTCTATGTCTTGACTGTCGCCCGTTCCACTGTTCACTGACAGATCGTAGCACTCCTCTTACTGAAAATATGCTGATTCTGTGCTTGATTCAATGCCATGATGGCGCTGAACCATCCAACACACCTCGCAAAAGTAACAGGGTCTGTTACCTCTGTATAGCGTTCACTCGTCCAGACTTCCTCAAGTTGCTCCTGATGAGAAACTGACCTCAGAATCATTGTGTTAATCGTGTCAACAGGAGTCTGCATACCTTTAAGAGGTGCAGCTCCAAGATCATGTTCGTCATATAAGAGCTATGATGTAACACACCACGTGCACTGCTTTGAAGATGAGAAAGTTTGAAGGGTTTGGGGTGTTGGAGATCCAGATCTTTGCTGTCACGGCTGATCTTCCAAGAGGAAAAAAGTGTGCTCTCTTCAGAATCGCCTGTTTCTTCCAGGATCTCACCGCTGCCAACATGTTGCATGTTCCTTGAACCTCTGTGCTACTATGAATTGTGCACAAAGACTGACCATTCCAGATGGGATCAGTAATACAATATGGTGAGTTCTTTATTGAATACTGAGAAAGCAGCTACACATGGAGGTGTTGACTGTACAGGTACATCTTCAAGACAGCTTAACACTTAGAATCACGTAGTGTGTTACATCGTAGCTCTTACATGACCAACATGATCTTGGAGACACACCTCTTAAAGGTGTACACACACAACAATGTGGATGATCCTGCTCAAGGCAGCAATGTCCTTTTCTAAACAGGCCCTACAAAATCAGAATCCCTAGGAACTGCAGCAGTGGCATAAACCATGGTAACCCTTTTGCCAGCAGGAGATTTATTTTCAACTGCCGCCACCACTTGCTTTTTCTTACCTGTACATTGTAACTTCCTCAACTTCACCATCTACATCTTTTGGTAATACGTGTCACTGTGCTGGTCCCTTATAAAGGTAGGAATAGTGACACAAAGTGTGAGAGATGCTGCCTTACTTGGGGACACTGGCTGTGATGTCATTTTTTTCTTCCAGATCAATGAAATCAGGAAGAGATAACATGTCAAAATGTTGCTTCAAATAAGTCCCTACAAACAATCCTTTCACTGTGGCATCACTGAAGTCAAAAACATACCTGAGTGTCAGTAAGAAGGGGACAAAACACGAGAATGTAATGCTATTAGCCCTGATTTGGGGAAGGCCTTCCACTTCACTGTCCCCCACAAAATCAATGCTCTTACACCCTATCCAGACTAAGTTCTTGAAAAGCGTTATGGGCTTGTACTACCTCAACCCCCTCCAGTTCTTATCTGTTCCATTCTATGTGCCATCTTATCCTGCAAGTGGATAAGTAGAGTTGAGATTATGCAAGGTAGCACAGACAGTGTTATTCAGCTTCCCATGCTCCATGCCATTCTGTTTCACATCAAGTGAACATGCATCATGCGGCTAGGTTTACTTACAAAGAATTCTTGTGCAAATCCCCTTTAAGAACTTTTACCGCCCACAGTTTGTTTTATATGGTTACTCATTATATGTCACCATGCTGCAGTATCACTGTGCATGGTAAGCATTCAACCTCATAACTGTTCTATTAATGTTCATCACATTTCAACAAAATAACTTACAGTCTTTGAAAGTATATTTTGTGCCATGGCTACTTGTAGCATTCCGAACATTACTTTAGCCTTACCTTAACTGCTTTCTTGAGATCAGCCATCTTCGTCCTCACATCTCTCCAAGGCTGTTGGGTTCTTGAGACTGTTGCAAAAGAAACTTCTGAGGAGGTTTGCCCATCACTTCAATACTGCATAGCTCTCCCCTCCTTGACTAATGCAGGGGTTTAAGTGCCCTTTAATGTAGTTAACAGATGCTGTGCCTCATTATTACTGCTGTTTCTCTTTTGATCAGACTGTTGTACAGCATTTTTTTGCATAATTTACAGCAATATGGGGGTTAATTTGCAGGCTGTAATTCGCACCAAAGCTGTTTGTAACCCACTGTTAACCCCGAATAGCATAGCAACAGCACTTTCTAAGCTCACGAATTTAAACCTTTTGAAGACAAAAGGGTCTCTTTTAGTTATTGAGATACAAATTTCCTTCCCATTAGATTTGCTCTTTCCCAGAATGATGACTTCAAAAATATTAAATATTATAGAACAGTATGGGAGCAAAGAATATGCACATGGGACACATAACTATGTGCAGTGAAGTTTGACAAAAAATGTATTAGTTTTGGATCTGGTTTTGAAATGTAACCGCAGTTTCCAAAAAGTAAGAGAGAGTGAGTGAGTGAGTGAGTGTTAGGGAATTAAATCAACTTATAGAGATAATATTTTAAAGCTCAGTTTTATTAACTACGCAATATAAGACATTTTCTAAGTAAATTAAAATGTTTTGATATTTGACTTGTTCATTTGAATAAGCAGTGAAAGGGGGAATGGAAGGGCCTTTGAGTTAGTAGGGAAAGCAGTCTTTTGATAGATGGCATGTTTTAGGGCAGCTGCAAGTTCCTTACAGTAAGTGGTTGTTAATTATTCTGATTCAATGTGTGAAACTTAAGTGCACATTCAACTTTCGCCTGCTGCAGATGAATGGATTATGACTATTTCCAGTGCTTCTGGAGTTGCTCAAAGTATCCGCACTTCTCATTAGGATGCTCTTATGAGCTGAGAAAGGCTTGAAGTGGCACCTGTTCAAATACCAAAGGCAATCCTGTGGGCAGTGGGTCAAGTTCTTTCTTGGGATCAAATGGGAAGGCGGCAAACAAGCTTAGAGTTTCTGTAAAAACACATATCTCTGTGATGTTCATAAGATGTTATCTCATTTGATGTTGGTTCTTGAACCCCGGAATTCAAAGCCATGAGAACAAGCCTGTGAAAAGTGCTTGTTGGAGTGAAGCCAGTAGAGTCAGCTCTTTTCACAGGCCCCCTCACTTCCACTGCTAACCCACAAGTAGCTCCAAATACAGGCACTGTTTCACAGTCTTTGCTGTGTTCCTCTTCACATGTCAGAGCTGGCAGCTGCTCAGCGGCGTGTTGTTCTGCCAAACTACAAACCCGCTGACACAAAGAAAAAAATTGGGGAAGGGTGTTAAAAAAAAAACAAAAACATAAAACCTGGATAAAAAACAAACCGATTCTGTAAAACTGCTGTTTTGTCTCCTCAAGCTACGTCTTCTCATGTTATATGAGGATTTATTTCCACAGTAGCATAAACTTGTACTCATAGCCTATGTTCTGTTTCTCAGAGGCTTGTAGCTATTTTGCCCCAGCCACGTTGTTTCATGTCACTGGGTGGACTTTGACTTCACAATTTCAATTACTCATTATAGGTTCAATTCTTGTTGCCTTGCTATGTTTCATAACAGATTGTTGAAATAGTTTCTGCACCAGCAATGTAAATTTTCTCTGGACAAATCCAAACTTATTCTATATGTTGCAGACCAGCATAAAGATATTCTTCAGACACAACCTGTAAGTGCTATATATGTACTAGTTATATTTAAATTAATAATTCTTCAACACCAGTATTGCTCTTAGACCTTTAATGTACATTAACTGATGTGGACACAGATATATCAACAGTTTAGTAATCTGGGAAAGGGATTTAGACTGTACAACGACAGAGGCTCTTGGGAGTTTATCTGGAGGAGAGCCCACTCCAACTAAGTTTGCAACAAAGCCAAAAGAACACAATTTAAGTTTGCACATTGATATTTGTACTCTCTACAAATCTTAAACTGAACATTCCCTCAGACTTCCCCGAATTGTCTTGAGAAAAGGGGGAAGGGGTTACTTAGATGTATTTGGTCCTGACCCAGTTAAAATAGTGGTGTTGGCTCAGTGGGGAATTTTCAGACAAGGTCAGTTCCTGAACACTGGGGAGAGGCTGCTTTTCAGCAGATGGTGTTTGGGCTACAGTGGAAACCTTTGTGACACAAATTTGGCTTTTAACCATCAGGATTTTCATTATTAAACTGATAATACATGATAATGTAAATTTCTTTGGCCTCCTTATCTCGAGAGACAATGGGTAAGCGCCTGGAGGTGGTCAGTGGTTTGTGAAGCAGCGCCTGGAGTGGCTATAAAGGCCAATTCTAGAGTGACAGGCTCTTCCACAGGTGCTGCAGAGAAATTTGTTTGTCGGGGCTGTTACACAGTTGGCTCTCCCCTTGCGCTTCTGTCTTTTTTCCTGCCAACTACTAAGTCTCTTCAACTCGCCACACTTTAGCCCCGTCTTTATGGCTGCCCGCCAGCTCTGGCGAACGCTGGCAACTGACTCCCACGACTTGTGATCAATGTCACAGGATTTCATGTCGCGTTTGCAGACGTCTTTATAACGGAGACATGGACGGCCGATGGGTCTGATACCAGTGGCGAGCTCGCTGTACAATGTGTCTTTGGGGATCCTGCCATCTTCCATGCGGCTCACATGGCCAAGCCATCTCAAGCGCCGCTGACTCAGTAGTGTGTATAAGCTGGGGATGTTGGCTGCCTTGAACATCTGTGTTGGAGATATGGTCCTGCCACCTGATGCCAAGTATTCTCCGGAGGCAGCGAAGATGGAATGAATTGAGACGTCGCTCTTGGCTGACATACGTTGTCCAGGCCTCGCTGCCATAGAGCAAGGTACTGAGGACACAGGCCTGATACACTCGGACTTTTGAGTTCCGTGTCAGTGCGCCATTTTCCCACACTCTTGGCCAGTCTGGACATAGCAATGGAAGCCTTTTCCGCTTGTTGATTTCTGCATCTCAAGACAGGTTACTGGTGATAGTTGAGCCTAGGTAGGTGAACTCTTGAACCACTTCCAGAGCATGGTCGCCAATATTGATGGATGGAGCATTTCTGACGTCCTGCCCCATGATGTTCGTTTTCTTGAGGCTGATGGTTAGGCCAAATTCATTGCAGGCAGCTGCAAACCTGTCGATGAGACTCTGCAGGCACTCTTCAGTGTGAGATGTTAAAGCAGCATCGTCAGCAAAGAGGAGTTCCCTGATGAGGACTTTCCGTACTTTGGACTTCGCTCTTAGAAGGGCAAGGTTGAACAACCTGCCCCCTGATCTTGTGTGGAGGAAAATTCCTTCTTCAGAGGACTGGAACGCATGTGTAAGCAGCAGAGAGAAGAAAATCCCAAAAAGTGTGGGTGCGTGAACACAGCCCTGTTTCACGCCACTCAGGATAGGAAAGGGGTCTGATGAGGGGCCACCATGTTGAATTGTGCCTTTCATATTGTCATGGAATGAGGTGATACTTAGTAGCTTTGGTGGGCATCCAATCTTTTCTAGTAGTCTGACGAGACCACGTCTGCTGACGAGGTCAAAGGCTTTGGTGAGATCAATGAAAGCAATGTAGAGGTGCATCTGTTGTTCACGGCATTTCTCCTGTATTTGATGAAGGGAGAACAGCATGTCAACGGTCGATCTCTCTGCACGAAAGCCACACTGTGCCTCAGGGCACTGATAACAAATGATAATGTAAATTATAACAAATATATTACCAATTGCATTCTCCTCCATTTTCTAACTGGATAAATTGTCTTATAACATTGCAAGGCACTATAGTAAAAATGTATGCCCCTTTCATTAACTCCAGAGTGAATAGTTAACAATGACACAATAAATAAAACAATGAATAGGTGAAAGCAAAATAACAGGGATTTGATGCAACTTTTTATCGTGGGGCTTTACTGGCTACTTTGAGGTTATATCAAAAATATTTTTTTAAATTCACATAAAAATCTGGTAAAAAATATCTCACCAAGTGACTGAAAAATTTGTGTCACTGCTAATTATGACTGAATCAAAAAAAATATTTGTACAGATGGAAGAAATTTTTAAAATGACAAATGGATAGCTCAGTGATAATAAGGTAGACAAGCGAGGAAAGCTACAAGTTAGAATCCTGGGGGACGATTTTAACTCTATCCGCCCAGTGGAAATGAAGTTACATCCCGCCCTGTAGTTATCGGGTGCCTCCTTGACCAAGAAGGCATCAAGGACACCTACCCAAAGCCTGTGGCTTCCTTTTTTTAAAAAAATATATGCATGATGGGGTCATAATGAGGCCATCAAGACCAGACTGCAATTTTAACTTGGCAGTGGGAAATAGCAGTGAGTTTCCCGCCAGGCCAACCAAACAGATTGGGGCTAGAAAAAGTAATTAATTTAACTTTTTTAAAACTTTTCCTGTGAGGCCAAGAGCTGGGTGCTCCGCTGGGCCACACAAGGAAATCTTAGACTTTCCCTTCCACGAACTTGCACCCACCTTCCCCCACACCCACTCCACCTGATCGCAAGTTCCCTGCAGGAAATCATCCGATCTCACCACTTACATGGACATAGCTGACAGCCTCAGAGTCTGACAATTTTCCACCACTTCCTGCTTGGAATGGATATGGAAAGTTGTCCAGCAGGGTTTGAAGAACGCCTGATAGTTCATATACCCCAAGCCTCATTTCCAGAGCAGCAGGTGAGTTTCTAATTCACAGCACTGCACACTCACCCAAAATCAGCCTGGAGTTAAAATAGAGGCCCGACTCTTTGTTGAGTTAGTTGATTTCAGTCAGAACAATAATGGGGACACCAAGTGTCCTCAGTCCAGGCATTAAAAAAAAGTTATCGTCACCGCTCCTTATTTGTATCACTGGTTACTCCTCCTTCGAATGTAAGTTGCAGACATTGATTGTGATGGTCCCCATGGTTGATCAGCTGGCCAGTATTCACTACACAGTCTCACACATGTAAAATGATAATTTGGGTGAGGAGCTGTGAACTGCCAACACTCATGCAGCATATTCCAGCATGAGTCACTGGCCTAGAATTTCCACTAGCTATTATTTGATCCATTAAAATAAATGGTTTAAAACTGATATTGACATAATGCTTTTCTGAAAATCTAGCCCAAGCACTAAAGGGAGAAAATTGCAGGGGGAAGTTGGGAAGAACACGTAACAAGTTAAAGCATAAAAAAGGTAATACTCCACAGCTGCTTTGGAAAGAGAAACATTTAAGTTCCAGCTATTGCTAATTCCTAGAACTGTTACAGGATTTTCCCTTTGCTTTCTATCAGAGGTGCAAAATAGAGAGCTTGTGACAATGTCTGTGATAGTCTCAGCCCATTTCCCATCCATCAGCTCCACAGTGATACAGGGATGTACTGGTAGAGACTAGAGACACACTTCAAGCCTTCCAGCCAGTATTGAACCTTTGACTTGCTCGTACAAACATACACTTTAAAAAAAAAAAAAAAAAAAATCGCAAAAAAAGCAAATGGAAAGTAAGTTTTAAAATGTAATGTGCACTTTCATCAGTAAAAGATGGAAAAAATATTTATTCAAATTGGACTCTTAGGGGTGAATTTTATGGGCCATGCAAGTGAGGCTTTTGTGCCGGGTGGGGTTATTTAATTAGGTGTGGGTTGTATTATTGGATTTCCGACGACGGTCTTTTTTTTTTTAATCGCAACTAAGTCAGCAGCATGTTTGCGGCAGTCCAGGGTTCCACGCACAGTGGCAGATTGAAGATTTGCATGCATTTCCATACCATGAATACCCATTACCCTATACTTAGTTCAAATTAAGTCCCAACTGCCAGATTATGTTGGCAGCAATCGGCAATCTACCTGGCAATGTGGAAAATTGCCCAAGTATGTCCTGTGCACAAAAAGCAGGACAAATCCAACCCGGCCAATTACTGCCCCATCAGTCTACTCTCGATTATCAGCAAAGTTATGGAAGGTGTCATCAATAGTGCCATCAAGCGACGTTTGCACAGCAATAACCTGCTCACTGACGCTCAGTTTGGGTTCCACCAGGGCCACTCAGCTCCTGACCTCATTATAGCCTTGGTTCAAACATGGACGAAAGAGCTGAACTCAAGAGGTGAGGTGAGTGTGATTGCCCTTGACAAGGCAGCATTTGATCAAGTGTGGCATCAATGAGCCCTAGCAAAATTGGAGCAAATAGGAATCAGGGGGAAAACTCTCCGCTGGTTGAAGTTATACCTAGCAAAGGAAGATGGTTGTGATAGTTGAAGGTCAATCATCTCAGTCCCAGGACATCACTGCAAGTGTTCCTCAGGGTAGTGTCCTGGGCCCAACCATCTTCAGCTGCTCCATCAATGACCTTCCCTCCATCATAAGGTCAGCAGTGGGGATGTTCGCTGATGATTGCACAATGTTCAGCACCATTTGCGACTCCTCAGATATTGAAGCAGCCCATGTCCAGATGCAGCAAGACCTGGACAACATCCAGGCTTGGGCTGATAAGTGGCAAGTAACATTCACACCACACAAATGCCAGGCAATGACCATCTCCAACGAGAGAATCTAACCATCTCCCCTTAATGTTCAATGCCATTACCATTGCTGAATCCCCACCATCAACATGTTGACTTGACCCTTGATCCTCCTCAAATCCACCATTGACCAGAAACTGAACTGGACCAGCCACATAAATACTGTGGTTACAAGAGCAGGTCAGAGGCTAGGAATTGTGTGACGAGTAGTTCACCTCCTGTCTCCCCAAAGCCTGTCTGCCATCTACAAGATACTCTCCACTTGCCTGGATGGGTGCAGCTCCAACAACACTCAAGAAGTTTGACACCATCCAAGAGAAAGCAACCCTCTTGAAAGGGGAGATCAAAGAATCCTCCCCCGACAGTCAGAAAAAAAAAAAAGAGAACCATGCATCCCCTGAAGTCCAAAGCCTTTGCATGACTCAGCAAAGCACTGAAAGAGTTCAGGATAGACCCACTCACTACTGACTCTCTTGAAAAAAATATTCCAACTCAGGGCTAATTAAACCTAACTATCTCAAAGAACCTAAGCAGCCACGGAACTGGACAAACTGAAGAACAACTTACCCCAAAAAACACGTTTATTGGGATGCCAAAAAAGGGACAATTAAAGCCGCACTGCCACTAAGAAAAGACAGGCTGTAATAAGTTTTTAGGAACTATGAATGGGAATGAATGAGAGAAATGCATGTTTTTTTCTGTATCTTATATTTTCCCTTGACACTTTTAATGAAATGTCCTTTTCTAAAATCACATTTCATTCTGCTGGGTGTGGAGGTGTCATGCTAGACCCCCACCTGCCAAGAATGAGGCATATTAATTTTGCCATATGGACATTAAATTTCAAACTGTTGCTGAAGTGAAGAAAGGACTTGCTTAAAAAAATCACCAGGCCTTTGGCTGGAAAAATATTTCTGCATACCAACAGCCAGTGCTTGGGAGGACAAAGGAGCTATTCCCTGCTCCAATTTAACCCACAACAGACTTTGAGCACCAGGTATTGTGTGTAAGAAGAGACATTCCATCCAGGGTCAGCTAAGACCAGAGAATCCACAGACGTGGTCAGACCAGCTAGTCACATGACTATAATAAAAGCAAAATACTGCGGATGCTGGAAATCTGAAATAAAAACAAGAAATGCTGGAACCACTCAGCAGGTCTGGCAGCATCTGTGGAAAGAGAAGCAGAGTTAACGTTTCGGGTCAGTGACCCTTCACATGACT
This sequence comes from Heterodontus francisci, assembly GCF_036365525.1. Lineage (NCBI taxonomy): Eukaryota > Metazoa > Chordata > Chondrichthyes > Heterodontiformes > Heterodontidae > Heterodontus > Heterodontus francisci. The sequence goes on along the minus strand of NC_090373.1, from coordinate 104,576,679 downwards.
AACCTGCTTGGCAACCTGAGTTTTTCTGAATTGTACAAACAGTTTGAACTGTCTGTTTGCTGCTGGACTGAAAAGATCTCTCCTGGCTGGCTCACCACAGCCTCCCCTGTCTGCTCCCAGATTTTTCTCTCAGAACTCCAAATCCACTGAAGACACGTGAACCCCAAGAGAGAAAAGTCTCCTACAGTGAACAAGGTTTAAAAAGAATACTGGGCCCCAACGAAAAGCAAGATCTAAATACAATCAAGTACTCCACAGTGAGCTCGAAGATACGTAACAAAAACCCTCTTCAGAGATTGCCTCAAACCTTTCCTTTATTTTTCTGCTCTGTTCTGTCTCTATCCACATGTGTGTATCGCATATGCATGCTAGGGGGGCACATTGTGTATCCATAGGCATTAACCAAATTAGAGTTTAAGCTTAAATTTAATAAATTTCAACCTTTCTTCTTTAAACCTAAGAAAACCTGTTTGTGCTGGATTCTTTGCCTTATAATTGGAAAGCAGTGAACAAGGGTTCACCAAGGGGGAGCTAAAAACACTGATAGTTTAAAATTAAACCCTGTTACAGTAAGACCAGGTGAAGGCGGAGAGGGAACCCTAGACCCCTTTCTCACCTGGTCGTAACAAATGCAAAAACAATAGGGCAGTAATAGTATGGGATTTTAACTACCTCAGTAGTAACTTGGATAGTTTTAGTGAGAATGAAATTGAGGGAGCTGAATTGAGGTACATTCAGGAGAACTTTTTTGGCCAGTATATAGCAAGTCCAACAAGAAAGGGTGCAGTTTAAACTTAGTTTCGGAAATGAAGATGGGCAGTTGAAGGAGTGGCAGTGGGAGAGTATGTTGGTGGTAGTGATCATAATTCAGTCAGTTTTAACATAATTATGGAAAAGGACAATGATAGAACAGGAGTTAGCGTTCTCAATTGGGGCAAGGCCAATTTTACTAAGCTGAGAAGTGATTTAGCAGAAGACTGGAAACAGCTACTTGAAAGTAAATCAGTGTCAGAGCAGTGGGAGGCATTCATAGGGGAGATTCAAGGGGTTCAGAGTAAACATATGCCCACAAAGAAAAAGGGTGGGATGGCCAAATCTGGAGCCCCATGGATGTCAAGGAGCTTACAGGGCAAGATAAGGCAGAAAAGGAAAGCTTATGTCCGACACTGAGAACTCAATACAACAGAAAGCAGAGAGGAGTATAGAAAGTGGAAGGGTGAAATCAAAAAGGAAATTAGGATATCTAAGACAGGGCATGAAAGAATATTGGCAAGCAAAATCAAGGTGAACCCAAAGATGTTTTATCAATACATTAAAAATAAGAGGATAACTAAGGGTAGAGTTGAGCCCATAAAAGACCAAAAAGGTAACCTATGTGTAGGGGCAGAAGATGTTGGTATTGTTCTTAATGAATGCTTTGTGTCTGTCTTCACAAAAGAGGGAGACAATGCAGATATTGTAGTTCAGGAAGAGAGGTGTGAAGTATTGGATGTGATAAACATAAGGAGAGAGGAAGTATTAATGGGATTAGCATTCTTGAAAGTTGATAAGTCAACAGGGCCGGATGAAATGTACCCCTGGCTGGTAAAAGGAGGAGGGTCTGACCATCATTTTCCAGTCCTCACTGGACATAGGTGTGGTACTGGAGGATTGCAAATGTTGTACCTCTGTTTAGAAAGGGAATGAGGGATAGACCAAATGATTACAAGCCAGTCAGTCTAAAGTCAGTAGTGGGCATATTATTGGATCAATTCTGAGAGACAGGATAAACTGTCACTTGGAAGGGCACAGATTAATCAAGGATAGTCAGCATGGATTTGTTAAGGGAAGATCTTGTTTGACTAACTTGATCAAATTTTTTGAGGAAGTAACCAGGAAGATAGACAAGGGTAGTGCAGTTGATGTGGTCCACATGGATTTTAGCAAGGCTTTTGACAAGGTCCCACATAGCAGACTGGTTAGAAAAATAAAAGCCCATGGGATCCAGGGAAATGCAGCAAGGTGGATACAAAGTTAGCTCAGTGGCAGGAAACAAAGGGTAATTTTGACGGGTGTTTTTGCAACTAGAGGGCTGTTTCCAGTGGCATTCCGCAGGGCTCAGTACTGGGTCCCCTGCTTCTTGTGGTATATTTTAAAGTTTTGGACATAAATGTAGGCGGCATGATCAAGAAGTTTGCAGATGACACAAAGATTGGCCATGTGGTTGATAGCAATAAGGATAGCTTTAGGCTGCAGCATGAAAGGTTGCAGAAGGTTATCCGGGGTAGATAGAAATGTGGAGCCATGAAATTATTGAATGGCGGAGCTGGCATGAAGGGCCGACTGGCCTATTCCTGCTCCCAATTCATATGTATGTTCGTATGTAAGATACCGATGGACTGGTCAGGTGGGCAGAAAAGTGGCAAATGGAATTCAACCGAGAGAAGTGTGAGGTGATGCAATTGGAGAGGTCAAACAAGGCAAAGGAATACATGATTAATGGGTGAATACTGAGAAGCATAAATGAAATGAGGGATCTTGGAGTGAATGTCCACAGGTCCCTGAAGGTAGCAGGACAGGCCGATAAGGTGGTTAAGGCGGCATATGGAATCCTTTCCTTTATTAGCTGAGGTATAGAATACAAGATCAGGGAGGTTATGCTGGAATGGTATAACAGTGGTTAGGCCATAACTTCACAGAATCACAGAATAATACAATGCAGAAGAGGCCCTTCGGCCCATCGAGTCTGCACCGATGCATTACAACAGCCGACCTGTCTACCTAATCCCATTTGCCAGCACTTGGCCCATAGCCTTGTAGGTTATGACGTGCCAACTGCTCATCCAGGTACTTTTTAAAAGGATGTGAGGCAACCTGCCTCTACCACCCTCCCAGGCAGGGCATTCCAGACCGTCACCACCCTCTGGGTAAAAAAGTTCTTCCTCAAATCCCTCTTAAACCTCCTGCCCCTCACCTTAAACTTGTGACCCCTTATAACTGACCCTTCAACTAAGGGAAACAGCTTCTCCCTATCCACCCTGTCCATGCCCCTCATAATCTTGTACACCTCGATCAGGTCACCCTTCAGTCTTCTCTGCTCCAGTGAAAACAACCCAAACCTATCCAACCTCCCTTCATAGCTTAAATGTTCCATCCCAGGCAACATCCTGGTGAATCGCCTCTGCGCCCCCTCCAATGCAATCACATCCTTCCTAGAATGTAGTGACCAGAATTGCACACAGTACTCGAACTATGGTAAGGCCACAGCTGTATACAACTCCAACATGACCTCATTGCTTTTGTAATCTATGCCTCGATTGATAAATGCAAGTGTCCCATATGCCTTTTTCACCACCCTATTAACCTGCCCTTCTGCCTTCACAGAGCTATGGACAAACACGCCAAGGTCCCTTTGTTCCTCGGAACCTCTAGTGTCAGGCCATTCATTGAATACTTCCGTGTCACATTACTCCTTCCAAAGTGTATCACCTCACACTTTTCAGGGTTAAATTCCATCTGCCACTTTTCTGCCCATTTGACCATCCCGTCTGTATCTTCCTGTAACCCAAGACACTCCACCTCACTGTTAACCACTCGGCCAATCTTTGTGTCATCCACGAACATACTGATCCTACCCCCCACAGTCATCTATGTCGTTTATATAAAGGACAAACAATAGGGGACCCAGCACAGATCCCTGTGGTATGCTACTGGACACTGGCTTCGAGTCACTAAAACAGCCGTCTGTCATCACTCTCTATCTCCGACAGCTAAGCCAATTTTGAATCCATCTTATCAAATTATCTTGTATCCCATGTGCATTTGCTTTCTTGACAAGTCTCCCATGTGGGACCTCGTCAAAGGCTTTGCTGAAATCCATGTAAATTACATCAACTACTACACCTGGTCACATACTCAAAAAATTCAATCAAATTTGTTAGGCATGACCTCCCTCTGACAAAGCTATGCTGACTATTCCTAATCAAATTTTGCCTCTCCAAGTGGTGATAGATTCTCTCCTTCAGAATTTTCTCCAATAGTTTCCCTACCACTGACGTGAGACTCACTCACTGGTCTGTAGTTCCCTGGCTTATCTCTACAACCTTTCTTAAATAGTGGGACCACATTAGCTGTTCTCCAGTCCGCTGCCACCTCCCCCGTGGCCAGAGAGGAATTAAAAATTTAGGTCAGAGCCCCTGCTATCTCCACCCTTGCCTCCCATAGCATCCTGGGACACAAATCGTCCAGACCTGGAGATTTGTCCACTTTTAAGCCTTCCAAAACCTCCAATACCTTGTCACTCCCTATGACAATTTGCTCAAGAACCTCACAGTCTCTCTCTCCAAGTTCCATATCTACATCCTCTTTCTCTTGGGTGAAGACCGATGTGAAGTATTTGTTCAACACCCTATCAATGTCCTCTGGCTCCACCCACAAATTTCCCCCTTGGTCCCTAATGGGTCCTACTCTTTCCCTGGTTATCCTCTTCCCATTGATATACTAGAATATCTTGGGATTTTCCCTACTTTTACCAGCCAGAGCTTTCTCATATCCCCTCTTTGCTCTCCTAATTGCTTTCTTAAGCTCCATCCTACACTTTCTGTACTCCACGAATGCTTCTGTTGATTTGCTCTCCTTGTATTTGCCAAAAGCCTCTCTTTTCTTTCTCATCGTACCCTGAATGTTTCTGGTCATCCATGGTTCTCTGGGCTTGTTGCTCCTACCTATTACCCTAGAGGGAACATGTTGGGTCTGTACCCTCCCCATTTCTTTTTTGAATGCCCCCAACTGCTCTTCTGTAGATTTCCCGACAAGTAACTCTTTCCAATCTACCTTGGCCAGATCCTGCCTTATTTTACTAAAATTCGCTCTCCCCCAATCCAAAACCTTTTTTTGCAACTTGTCTATTTGTTTCTCCATAACAAAATTAAATTGTACCATGTTGTGGTCGCTATCACCAAAATGCTCCCCCACCAACACATCAACCACCTGTCCGGCTTCATTCCCCAGAATTAGGTCCAGCACTGCACCCTCCCTTGTTGGATCCTCTACATATTGAGCTAAAGAGTTCTCCTGTATACATTTTAAGAACTCCTCTCCATCTAAGCCCTTAACACGATGACTATCCCAATTAATGTTGGGAAAGTTGAAATCACCTCATATAATTACCCTATTATTTTTACACCTCTGCAAATTGCGCACATATTTGCTCCTCAATTTCCTGCTGACTATCTGGGGGTCTATAATAAACACCTAGCAATGTGGCTGTCCATTTTTTATTCCTAAACTCTACCCATAAAGCTTCATTTGATGCCCCCTCCAAGATATCATCTCTCCTTACTGCAGTAACTGACTCCTTAACTAATATTGCAATGCCCCCTCCTCTGTCTCGCCTGAAGATTCGATATCCCAGGATATTGAGCTGCCAATCCTGCCCCTCCCTCAACCATGTCTCCGTGATGGCTACTAGATCACAATTCCACGTGTCAATCATTGCCCTTAACTCATCCGTTTTACCTGCAATACTCTTGGCATTAAAGTAGAGGCCTTCCATACTGGTCTTACTCCCTTGAAACTTACTTCTGCTGTATTCCCTCTGACTTGTTCACTTTCTTGTGTTTAGCTGTGCCCCTATTCTGCTAGGAGTCTGCATCCCCTCCCCCTGCCAAATTAGTTTGAGTCCTGTGTGCAGTTCATTATTTTTTTTTTTTTTAACAGAAAGGATGTAATTGTACCAGAAAGGTTACACAGGAGATTTATGAGGATGTTGCCAGCACTGGAAAAATGTAGTTATGAAGAAAGATTGGAAAATGCTGGGGTTCTCCTTGGAACAAAAGGAGGCTGAGGGGAGATTTGACTGAAATGTATAAAAATGTGAGGGGCATGAATAGAGTGAAACTGAAGGGCTCATTTACCTTAGCATAGAGTGACTAGGGGGCTTAGATTTAAAGTGATTATTAGAAAGATTAGAGGGGAGATGAGGAAAAACTTGTTTTTACCCAGAGGGTGGTGGGGGTCAGGAACTCACTGCCTGAAAGGGTAGTTGTGGCAGAAACCCTCAACTCATTTAAAGGGTGTCTGGATATGCACCTCAAGTACAGTAACCTGCAGGGCTACAGACCAAATGCTGGACATTGGGATTAGGCTGGGTGGCTCGTTTTTCGGCCAGCGCAGACACGATGGGCCAAGTGGCCTCTTTCTGTGCCACAAACTTTGTGATTCTATGATTGTATGATATAATGGAGTGCAGGTCAGAACGCGTATGGCTCAAGTGCTCAGCCAGACTTGTCAGAGCTTGCCAAACTCTTGACTGAGGAAGCCACACGCCCAAATGCCTAGGACATGGCAGACATCATGGCTTGCATGGACTCCTCCATGGCCTGACAAAGCCACGCATAACCTCAGGCATCTCCGATATATTTTCCACATGGCTTTGCTGCACATCCAGCAGTCTTCTCGTAACAGAGGATCATCATGAGCGTGGGGCTAAGCAGGGACCTGGTCCCCAGCAGTCCTCCGATTGTCAGGGAACCTGACTGGCATATGCTCCCTCAGGTCCTGGAACATGTCTGTGTCGTGCACACCGGCTTGTGACCCAAATTCTAATCTAAATCCGCTCACAGACCGTGAGAATGTATCCGCACTGGAGGAAGTGGAAGAGGAGGCAGGTGATAGTGCACTATCTGGGGCATTGGCATCTTCCTCCCCAGAGGTGGAGTCTTGGGCCTCGCAGCATTCAATCACTCGAGTGTAGGCACCTGCAGTGGCGACACAAACAGAGGCACATTAAGCATCAGCTGAACATGAGGTCACACACTTTGCTTTGGTGTGCACATATGGCTGCAAGATTATGCCTTGAGGATCCTACCTTGCCATCTGTGACGGCTCTGCCTCCCTCCTCTGTGTTTCTGCCTCCTCCTCTCAACTGGTGTCAAGACTCTGATGTCTGGGACACCTCCACTTGTCTTTTCCCACTTGCACTGGTTATGGGTGCTTTTATCCTGCAGGAGACAATGCAGATTTAATGACATGTCAAAAGGTGCATCACACCCATTGTATACATGCATCATCACTCATTCCAGACTTGCTTTTGCACGACACATCCAAGCACATAGAAAATGTCAGACATCAACTTTCCCCACAATCATTTACTGTATGACACCAAGACTGCTTATGCAATCCATTGCAAGCCTAGTCTGTCCTCTGTCTTAAACACACGGAGCCAGGCAGAAAAACAATGGAACAGTTTCGGCAAGACCACACCCTCGCCGATCTGAGCAAGTCATTTATACGCTTCTGACACTGAATCCAGGGTTGTTGCATAATCCTACGGTTTGATATCTCCTCCGCGACCTTCATCCAGGCCCTCTTAGTGAGGTGGGAGGGTCTTTTGAGTGCATCTGCAGGGAAGAGGGCCTCCTGCCTTTCCCTGATGACCTGGAGGAGAACCTGCAGAGAGGCATCACTGAACTGTGGGGTGGGACGCTACCTGCTGGCTGATGTATTTATTGCTCGTGCTGTGGTCAAAAAAAAAATGGAGTTGGTGCTGGGTTTGAAAACTCAATGAAGGAAAAAGCAGTTAAAACTAAGCAAGTGATTTAATTGCAGTAAATCTGAGGACACTTACATACCAAGGCTGATGCTCCTTAAGGTTTGGAATGCAGAATGATTTACAGCTGTGGCGCACATGGTGCTTGACAGAGTGACGACGGGTTCCAATGAAAGTCTGTCCCCGCCACAAGATTGCACGTGTCTCCTGTGCCCATCGCCGTACCATTGATTTGCATGTAAAACTGCGTGCTGTAGCTCCATCAACTTCCAGTCTCACCGTCGGGAACGCCGCAGGACTCATAAAATCCCGGCCTCAGAGATTGTCAGATAAGAGATGTGTTAACCATACATTCCTGTGGTTTTATCTACAGAATTCAGTTGCTTTACAGTGGAATAGCGAAAATTCACTCAAAGGAATGTTTTGTGCCTTAGTAAATGATACAGGTGCCAGCTTTGTCTCAGTGGTAACACTCTGCCTGTGAAACAGGGGGCATGAGTTTAAGCCTCAATACATAGGCTCAAATACATAATCCAGGCTGACTTTTCAGGACAGTACTGAGGGAGTGCTACACTGTCAGAGGTGCTACCTTTTTGACGTGGTATTAAACCAAGGCTCCATCTGCTTTCTCAGATGGCTGTAAAGGATCCCATGCCACTATTCAAAGATAAACAAGAAAATTCTCCCAGGGTCCTGCCTAATATTTATTCCTCAAACACAAAAACAGATTATCTGATCATTTATTGCATTGATGTTTGTGGGACCTTGGTGTGCATAAATTGACTGCTGTGTTTGTCTATGAAGTCTTTTCAAGGATGTTTTTGTTGGCAAATTGTTGTGCGAATCAAGGTGAAGGATGTTGTGACTGGAAAACGAGACACTTTCCACTTGGGTACCTTGGACACAAAATTTGAGTGTTGCTACCAGAGAGGGGAAGGGGTGCAGAAAACATAACCAAACCTGATTCACGATTAACCCAATAGAATTTACGTCAGCTGAATCCAGTAACAGCCCCGGAATGCCAGAGGGGAACAGGTGTCAGCTGTGTTTCAGTGGTAGCACTCTCATTCCGAGTCAGAAGATTGTGGGTTCAAATCGTACTCCAGAGAGTTGAGCACACAATTCAGGCTGACAGTCCCTGTGCAGTACTTTACCATCGGAGGTGCTGTCCTACGGAAGAAACATTAAGCCCAGGCCTGGTCTGTCCTCTCAGGTGGGCATAACTGATCTCATGGCACTATTTCAAAGAAGAGCTGGAGAATTCTCCCTGGTATGCTGACCATTTTTTATCCCTCAACCTACATCACTAAAAACAGATTATTGGGTCATTAATGCAGTGCTAGGTGTCGGACCTTGCTGTGCCCACGTTTAATTGGCTGTAAAGTTGTTTGGTCATCCTGAGGTTGCAAATCTTTATCAATCCTGGAGGGAATAGATTGTCTTGCAGGTGTGGACTGCAAGCTCTTTTTGCAGCTCCAGAGTTGGGGGTCAAACTGACCATACTAATGTCCAATCTTTTCAGTTTGGGACAGTGTCAGCAGCCTTCACTTGGTGTGGTCATAGGTTCAATTCAACAATGCTTGCACCGGTGGAGCAGGCCCATTGGAATTTCAGCCACCTAATTTCAGGATCAAGCACTACAAGATTATTGTAGTATTGGAAGGTTTTTGTTTTTAACACAAACTTAGAATGCTGTGTGTTTTAAAAAATCCTCTCAGTTTCAGTGGACATTGACACCTGCAAATAGCTGAAAGTTTTGGAGGTTTTGAAAGGAAACTGACTTTGTATACAAGGATGGGAAAGCAGGCAATTTCAAAGAAACCAGCAAGGGGTTTGACCTCCTCAGAACAACTCTGAATAACAAGGGAGACTCTATGTCTGGACATGTGACCTGTTTAGGAAGGTTTTGCTTTCAATTTGGACCCTTTAAAAAAAAAAGTGTCACGAGTTTTTGTTTTAATTTGAAAGCTTAGAATTCTGTGTGTTTTTAAAAGACTAAGAAAAAGGATTTTCTGTGAACATTGAATGCTGAAGCTTGGTGTTTGAACTGAGTGGGGCAGACTGCAAGACACCTGTTCCAAACAATAGCAAGGGAAATGATAGATCACATGACTTGATTGTTAGAGTTTTAGTTTCACTTCTGCATTGTAAGACCAGTGAACTGTACAGGCAGGAAGCAGAACAAGTGGGCTGGAACCTTTATTTTGCAGACCAGAGAAAAAGACATCTCCCTGAACAAAGGTTTGCCTCTTCTAAAAAAGAAATTCTGCATTTGAGGTGGTAGCTGTGGTCTACCTAGAGAGAGGAAAAAACCCAGGAAAAGAGGTGTTGCTGCTCTGTGGAGAAAGGCTCCTTTTTGCTGGGAGGAGGCCCTGCATTTTAAAAGGTAGCAGTCCCTGAAAAATCTCTCCATCAGGAGTGATTCCTGTTGCCTCTTAGGTTGTGAGTGATCCTGAAAGCTCAAGAAATCTTCTATTGCTGGACTGCTATTTAAAAACCCTAGTACACCTGTTGCTACACCCTTTGCTGAAAGATCTGTGTAATGCCTGCTGCAGACAAAGTGCTGTGAATGCCTACCCATCAACCTCAGCTGGAGAGATTTCAAGTGGCATCTATTTGAATCTGGGACACCTCACTGACCCAAAAATATCCTACCAGAACATAGCAACCTAATTAATTTAGTATGCTGAAGCAACAGTTGTAAACCAAAACATCCTTTTCTCCTGGTTAACTTTTTTTTTTTAAAATGTATGTGTGCACATAAGAAGTTTGAAAGGAATCCTTTCTCAGAGTTCTCACTATTGTATACGACTTAGTTTATTAATAAATAGTAAGTTTTGTTGTTGTGGTTTGGTGTGCTTTATTCTGGGGGGGGGGGGGCAAATAGTGTTAAATTTGGCTATTTTCCAGTAGGTGGGAAACTTTACAAATATGCTATGACCTGTGGAGTAGTGGGACTAAATTAACAGTACATTACTCCCACCTTGGTCATAACAATAGGCAGTAAGTTGGACAAAGAGCAGGCATTTGAAATTTGATTTTTGATCTGCCTGGAGATCAGAGAGGAAGACCCAGAAAAAGTGTTACCGCTCTCTGTAAAGGAATCCTGCATCTCTTGAGAATTTCAAAAGGTGACATTACTATTACCTCCTTTTTTTCATTCATTCATGGGACGTGGGCATCGCTGGTTAGGCCAGCATTTATTGCCCATCCCTAATTTCCCTTGAGAAAGTGGTGGTGAGCTGGCTTCTTGAACCACTGCAGTCTCTGGGGTGTAGGTACACCCACAGTGGTGTTAGGAAGGGAGTTCCAGGATTTTGACCCAGCGACAGTGAATGAATGGTGATGGTTCAAAGTCAGAATGGTGTGGCTTGGATGGAAACTTGTAGGTGGTTGTGTTCCCATGCATCTGCTGCCCTTGTAGGTGGTAGAGGTCACAGGTTTGGAAGGTGCTGTCGAAGGAGTCTTAGTGAGTTGCTGCAGCGTATCTTGTAGATGGTACACATTGCTGCCACACTGCATCAGCAATGGAGGGAGTGAATGTTTGTGGATGGGGTGTCAATCAAGTGTACTGCTTTGTCTTGGATGGTGTCGAGCTACTTGAGTTAAGAAATCTGAAGAAATCGGCCACTGCTATCCTACTGCTGTAAAACCTAAGACAACATGTTACTGCACCCCTTATGAAAGACCTATGTGAAGCCTGTTGCAGTTGAATTGCCTTGAACACCTACCCATCACAGACTGTTCATCAACCTTGCCTGAAGAGTGAGTGGCATCTCACTATTTAACTCTGGGACACTTCACCAAACTGAAGAACATCCTACCAGAATGTGACAACCCAAGTTATTTTACTATTCCTTTCATTCTTACGAAAGAGCCATGTTTGCATCTTGCACTCTATATAACTAAGGGATCTTTAATGACATGTTATTTTTATAGCATTTACTTTGCCCTTACCAAGAGGTGAGGTGAGGAGAGAGTGACCACCCTTGACATCAAGGCAGCATTTGACAGAGTATGGCATCAAATAGCCCTAGCAAAACTGGAGTCAATAGGACTCATGGGAAAACTCTCCACTGGTTGGAGTCATACCTAGCGCAAAGAAAGATGGTTGTGGTTGTTGGAGGTCAATCATCTGAGCTCCAGGACATCACTGCAGGAGTTCCTCGGGGTAGTGTCCAAGGCCCAACCATCTTCAGATGCTTCATCAAGGACCTTCCTTCAAATCATAAAGGGCAGAAGTGGGGATGTTCGCTGATAATTACACAATGTTCAGCATCATTCGCAAGTCCCCAGATACTGAAGCAGTCTGTAGAAATGCAGCAACACCTGGACAATATCCAGGCTTGGGCTGAGAAGTGGCAAATAATATTCACGCAACTCAAGCACCAGGCAACGACTATCTCAGACAAGAGAGAATCTGAACATCTTCCCTCGACACTCAATGGCATTATGATCGCTGAATCCCCCACTATCAACATCCTGGGGTGACCACTGACCAGAAACTGAAGTGGAGTAGCCATATAAAATACTATTGCTACAAGAACAGGTCAGAGGTTAGGAATCCTGCGGCGAATAACTCACCTCCTGACTCCCCAAAGTATGTCCACAATCTACAAGGCACAAGTCAAGAGTGTGATGGAGTACTCTCACTTGCCTGGATGGGTACAGCTCCAACAACACTCAAGTAGCTCGACACCATTCAGGACAAAGTACCCGCTTGATTGGCACCCCATCACCATACACACCCTTCACCACCGAATCAGTTGCAGCAGTGTGTACCATCTACAAGATGCACTGCAGCAATGCACCAAGGCTCCTTAGACAGCACCTTCCAAACCAGTGACCCCTACCACCCAAGGACAAGAGCAGCAGATGCATGGGAATACCAGCACCTGCAAGTTCCCCTCCAAGTCACACACCATCCTGACTTGGAATTATATCGCCTTTCCTTCACTGTCGCTGGGTCAAAATCCTGGAACTCCCTTCCTAACAGCACTGTAGGTGTACCTATCCCACATGGACTGCAGGGGTTCAAGAAGGCAGCTCACCACCACCTTCTCAAAGGAAATTAGGGATGGGCAATAAATGCTGGCTAAGCCAGCGATGCCCACATTCCATGAATGAATCCAAAAAAAAAAAACTATGCCTCATTCTTGGAAAGTAAAGAAAAAATAGAAAATACAAAGAAACAAATGAAAGTCAAGAAATATTAAACTCAAGTTGTCTGTATGATTTAACATAATGTGCTGAAAGAACAAAATCAATTATTGATCTGAAAGGGGACCTGGGAATTTTCTAAAGGTCAATTGAACATCAGAAACCTCAAGCAATGGTACTTTTAATCCATTCTACGGCATTTTTGATTGACTTAGAATATTGCACAACTGCCCTTATAAGATGCTGACAGTCCACTTGATTACCAGTTCAATAATCAAGAAGCTTTGGTGTTGTGCTCTTCTTCTGCTGTTAGTCAGGTCATTATCCATAGAATTAGGGGATACACCTCATCAGCCCTGAGCCATCTGTTGACATCGTTCTCCTCCTTGAACTATTCAGGAAGGGCCTAATTCCACAGGATGAACGGGTTGTGGAAAAATTCAACTAATCTCATTGTGTAGGATTCTTTGCATGTTATCAAGCACAGTCTTGACAGTCAGCCTGTGGTAGTGCAAGTTGATGGGGTTAACTGTAGGAACTAGCAAGCAACATGGGAGCCATATATTGCCCTGTAGATATTGGAAAAAACAGCAAACCCATAAAATTGATAACCCTATCTCATTACTTCCTTGCTGGGATGCCAAACTGCATGAATTCTCCAGCTCTGCGAAAGAGTTTAGTCACTGGACAGATACCTGCCCACACTACACCCTGGCTGATATTAGAGATGGCTTCCTGAAATGACCTGATGCCATAAAAGTTGAGTGAGGGTCTAACCTTCATAGCCACAGAAAGCAGTGTGTAGGCAGATGATAGTGACTCTACATACTCTTGCAGTAGCTGGCACAGTTCCTCTCTTGCCTCATTGGTGAAGCACACTATTTTAATACACTTCTTCTCACTAAGGCCTCCATTGGATACATTGGAGAGACCAAACAGAGACTGGGTGACCGCTTTGTGGATCACCTCTGCTCAGTCCTAAAGCATGATCCGAGCTTCCGGTTCCTGGCCATTTCAACACACCCCCCCCCCTGCTCTCATCCCTGTCCTGGGATTGCTGCAGTGTTTCAGTGAACATTAACGCAAGCTCGAGAAACAGCATCTCATTTACCAATTAGGCACACTACAGTTTGCCAGACTGAACATTGAGTTCAATAATTTCAGAGCATGACGGACACCGCCAACCCCCCCCCCACCCCCACCCATTTTACTTTTATCTTTAGTTATCTTTTGCTTGTTCAGTTTGTTTCTACTGTGCCTACCCACGTTTTTTTCATGTTTGTGCTTGTGGCTGTTCAGTTTTCAGTCCATTAACACCCTATTTGTACGAAAGCTTTATCTTTCAGCACACCATTAATATATTATTTGCCTTTGTTCTATGATCTTCTGGTCAGCTATTCTGTGACCTTGTTCTATCCATACCTTCTCTTTTGTTAGCTGTTGCCCCACCCCCACTTCACTTGATTAAAATCTTTACATTTCTTATACTTGCCAGTTCTGAAGGAGGGTCACTGACCTGAAATGTTAACTCTGCTTCCCTCTCCACAGATTCTGCCAGACCTGCTGAGTTTTTCCAGCACTTTGTTTTCACTCCATTGGATCTTGTTGCTTTATACTCTTTGGGAATATTTGGTGGGGTCCATGCTCCTTAAATCTTCCCTCACTCTCCTTTCCTTGGAATATCAACCTGTGCCTTTTCCTCCTGTCTGATAATGGCATACCCATTCCTGAGAAGCTCTTACTGTGAAGAGATGTTAAAATCTCCCAGTGGTGTCACTCTCCAACAGGTAATTAGGAACAAGTTAAGGTCTGTCCATGCTTAAAGAAAAAAAAAAGTTCAAAAAGTAATTCACTGTTTAAATAACCTCTGCTCAAACTTTCAGCAGTTTTCAGCCTAAAAAACCCCTCACTTCTGTCAGCTACAGTCCTCACAAAGATTCTGCCTTGGATTTCACATTCTAATTTCCCCCTCATGCATTTTGAATGCAAATACCAGAATGTTGGTTCTGCAGTGCCACTGACCCTCAGCTAAATGCATTCAAATGTTTGGGGAGTCAGTGGTCGGGTCGCAGGAAAGATCAAATCCCATTTGGAAATTTATTTTTTTTGGGGGGGGGGGATGGAAAAAAAAAAAAAGGAAAACTGGCAGAAACAGCCTCAATTTTTTCACTTAATTTGTTCAGCTGAAACATGCGCAATGTTAGTACATATTCTGTCTGCAAAGATCAGGGCCCTGTGTATTAATATATAACTTCCAGTATGCACAAATGCACCACACTGCAAGCCCTACTGAATCTTAAATTGGTTGTCAGCATAATTCTTAGCACATAGAGGATTATTTAATAATCACATCTAATGTTGGACACTGTTTTGAGTTTTGCAAGCATGGGCTGGTTGGGTACAGCCTGTACCTTGCCCGTTGCGAATAGCAGAAGGGATATGTTGTTTGATACGATCTGCCAGTTTTTGGGACGTATGGCCTATAATCCTGTTTCAACTGAACAAAATAAGTGACAGCCATTCCTCAGGGCAATGTTTTAACTGGAGTCAAGCTGCCTGGTTGAAATTTCAAACAAAGCTTGGCTGTTAACTGTCACCATAAACTGGTGCATTCTCTATGGCAACGCCTCTACCAGAGTTCACTTCCCAACCAATCAGAACTCTCTTCTCATGCAGTATAAGTTATTTTCCCTTACATTGGTTATTTTTGCAGATTGTCCTGATGAGAGCAAGACGAAAAGCTTCGACAACATGTCTCTAATGTTCAGCAATACTCAAGTTCTATATTACTAAATGACATTTGCCTTTGCTAATCTTTTCCTTTTTACATACCGTTACAAGTTTTTACAGTCTGTTTTCATGTTTCTTGCTAGTTTACTTTCATATTGTATTTTCTCTTTCTTTATCAGTTTCTTGGTCCTCCTTTGCTGAATTCTAAAAATGTTCCCAATCATCAGGCTTATTACTTTTTTGGCAAATTTACAAGCCTCTTCCTTTGATCTAATATATTCTTTAACTTCTCTTGTTAGCCATGGTTGGATCACCCTTCCTGTTGGGTTTTTGTGCCTCAAACCATGTATTAATTCTTTAAATGCTAGCTATTGCCCATCTACCATCATACCTTTTAATGTAGTTTCCTGATCTACCACAACAAACTTGCTCCTCATACCTTTGTAGTTTCTGTTGTTTAGATTTAAGATCCTAGTTTCAGACTTAACATCACCGTCAAATTTCATGTAAAATTCTATCATATTATGGTCACTTTTCCCTCAATGCTCCTTTACAATTAGATCAACCCTTTCTCATTGCACAATACCAGATTTAAAATAGTCCATTATCTAGTTGGTTCCTCAACATACTGTTCTAGAAAAGCATCTTGTATACATTCCAGGAATTCGTCCTCCACAGCATTAGTGTTAATTAAGTTTATCCAGTCAACTGGTGAGGTACAGGTGCAGATTGCCATGTGGAAATATGATGTTGTGGCTATAACAGAGACCTGGCTTAAAGAAGGGCAGGGCTGGATGTTAAATATTACTGGATACAAAGTGTTCAGGAAAGATAGGAAAGGGAAAAAAGGGGGAGGGGTGGTGGTATTGATTAAGGAGAGCATTGCAGTGCTGGAGGAAAAAAAAGTCCCAGAGGGGTTGAGGACAGAATCAATTTGGCTAGAGCTAAAGGAACAAAAAAGGTGCAGTTACATTCCTCAGTGTTGTCTATAGGCCACCAGCTAGTGGGAAGGACGTAGAGGAACAAATGTGCAAGGAAATTCCTGAGAGGTGCAAAATTTATAGGGTAGTTTTAATGGGGGACTTTAATTATCCAAACATAGACTGCGATAATAGTCGTGTAAAGGGCAGTGAGGGGCAAGAGTTCCTAGAATGTGTTCAGGAACATTTTCTACAACAGTTCTATGTTCTAGTATATTGCTAGAAAGGAGGCACTGCTAGACCTGGTTCTTGGGAATGAGATGGGCCAAGTGCATTAAGCATCAGCAGACGACCATTTAGGGAACAGTGATCATTGTATCATAAGGTTTAGGATGACCATGGAAAAGGACAAAGAACAATCCAGGGAAAGAATAATTAACTGGGGGAGGGCCAACTTCAATGGGGTAAGAATGGAGCTGGCGTGAATAAATTGGCAGGAAAACCGATAGATGAACAATGGACTACCTTCAAAAGAAGAGATAGTTCGGGCATAGACAAGGTATGTTCCTTTGAAGGGGAAAAGTCGGGCAAACAAATCCAGAGCTCCCTGCATGACAAAAGAGATCAAGATAAAGAAAAATAAGCGACACAGTGGTTAGCACTGCAGCCTCACAGCTCCAGCGACCTGGGTTCAGATCTGGATACTGCCTGTGCGGAGTTTGCAAGTTCTCCGTGACTGTAGGTTTCCACTGGGTGCTCCGGTTTCCTCCCACAGCCAAAGACTTACAGGTTGATAGGTAAATTGGCTATTGTAAATTTCCCCTAGTGTAGGTAGGTGATAGGGAATATGGGATTAATGTAGGATTAGTATAAAATGATGGTTGTTGGTTGGCACAGACTCAGTGGGCTGCAGGGCCTATTTCAGTGCTGTATCTCTCTGACTCTAAGTGTGCTTATGACAGATGCCAGGTAGAAAATACTATTGAGAACCAGACTGAATATAGAAGGCCCAGAGGGGAAGTGAAAAAGCAATGAGAGCACATGAAAAGAGACTGGCAGCTAGAATTAAAAGGAAATCCCAAAGTTTTCTACAGGCATATAAATAGTAAAAGGGGGAAATGGGGCTGATTAGGGACCAGAAAGGGGGTTTAAACATAGAGGCAGAGGGCATTGCTGAGGTATTAAATGAATACATTGCATCTGTCATTACCAAGGAATGTTGAAAGAGGTGGTAAGTCAGACATGAGAGAGGTTTAAAATTGAAGAGGAAATATTAGGTAGGCTGTACTTAAAGTGGATAAAGCACCAGGACTAGATGAGATGCATCCAAGGATACGAAGCAAAGTGAGGGTGGAAATCAGAGGCACTGGCCATAATTTTTCAGTCTTCCTTAGACTTGGGGGTGGTGCCAGAGGACTGGGGAATTGCAAATGTTACATCCTTGTTCAAAAAAGGGTGTAAGGGTAAGCCCAGCAACTACAGGTCAGTCACTAACTTCGGTGGTGGGAAAACTTGTAGAAAAAAATAATTTGGGACAAAAATCAATAGTCACATGGACAAATGCAAGTGAATTAAGGAAAGCCAACATGGATTTCTTAAGGGAAAATCACGTTTAACTAACTTGCTGGATTTTTTTTTTTGAGGTGGTAACAGAGGGCTGAGGAGGGCAATGCTGTTGATGGACTTTCTAAAGGTTTTTGATACAGTGCCACACAATAGACTTGTGTGCAAACTTGTAGCTCATGGAATAAAAGGGATGGGAGGAACATGGATATAAAATTGGCTAATTGACAGGAAACAATGAGTAGTGGTTAATAGATGTTTATCGGGCTGGAGGAAGGTTTGTAGTGGAGTTCCCCAGGGATCAGTGTTGGGACCCTTGCTATTCTTAATATACATCAATGACCTCGACCTTGGTATACAGCCGCAATTTCAAAGTTTGCAGATGATACAAAACTTGGAAGCATTGTGAACTGTGAGGAGGATAGTGTAGAACTTCAAAAGGACATAAACAAGTTGGTGGAATGGGCAGACAGGTGGCAGATGAAGTTCAATGCAAAGAAATGTTAAGTGATTCATTTTGGTAGGAAGAACATGGAGACAATATAGAATAAATGGTACAATTCTAAAGGGGGTCCAGGAGCAGAGGGACCGAGGTGTATATGTGCATAAGTCATTGAAGGTGGCAGGACAGGTTGAGAGAGGGGTTAATAACGCATACATTATCCTGGGCTTTATTAATAGGGGCATAGAGTACAAGAGCAAGGAAGTTATGTTGAACCTATACAAGACACTAGCTCGGCTTCAGCTGGAGTGTTGCGTCCAATTCTGGGCGCTGCACTTGAGGAAAGACATGAGGGCATTGGAGAGAGTACAGAAAAGATTCATGAGAATGGTTCCAGGGATGAGGAATTTCAGTTATAAAGATAGATTGGAGAAGTTAGGACTGTTTTCTTTGGAGAAGAGAAGGCTGAGAGGTGGTTTGATACAGATATTCAAAATCATGAAGGGTCTGGACAGAGAAGATAGAGAGAGTTGTTCCCAATGGTAAAAGGATTGAGGATAAGAGCGCACAGTTTTAAAGTATTTGGTAAGAGAAGCAAAAGTGACATGAGGAAAATCTTAAGGTCTGGAATTTGCTGCCTGAGAGAGAGTGTGGTGGAGGCAGGTTCAATTGAAGCATTCAAAAGGGAATGAGTTATATGAAAAAGAATGTGCAGGGTTACAGGGAGAAGGCGGGGGAATGGAACTGAGGGAATTGCTCTTAGAGAGACAGTGCAGACACAATGGGACAAATGGCCTTCTTCTACACTCAAACGATTCTGTGATTTGTAGATTGAAGCACCCCCCCCCATGATTACTGTATTACCCTTGTTGCCTGCACCTCTGATTTCCTGCTTTATACCGTGCCCTGCATTACCACTACTGTTTGATGGCCTATAAGCAATTCCTACCAGTGTTTGCTGATGCCCATCATGATGCCTCATTTGGAAATGTTGTACCTTGTTAAAAGAATACTGCTGCTTCTATTATATCAAAAAAAAATCATAATCCAGACAGTCATCCAATAAAATTAACTGGCAGGCTAGTTGCTCGGGTTGTCAGGTGCTTTGCAAAAATGGAGTCAATTTCTCAAACCCTGGGCAATAAATGTTAGTTGTGAGCCTTACGTTGCTATTATTGATCGTTACTTTGTAGCTGGGCATTTTCCTCCATTTTTCATCTTTGGAAAGCTACCTGCAGCTATTCAGACAAGGCTACATTTTTGGTGATCTTACTCTTTATCAACTAGCTTGGTTCCACTAGCTTTTTCCGTTTACCTCTAATCTAAGCCAAGAGGGACACTGCAGCTTTTAGTATTTAGGAGATTTTAGATAAGTTAATGTGAGTAATGTGTGCTACACTGATTGCCATAATTGCTGACACATTCCTGTGGTACACTTGACCATCACAACAGTGGCATTAAAACAATATTTCTTTTCAAAAAAAGGAAGTCAGTAATCGAGTTGTTATGCTTCCATGCCCTTCATTTCACAGCAGTGATTATATTTTGGCATATTTGTTCGTTGCTTAACAGAGCATGTTGACTCAAAATTTACAAACTAGTCGTTGAAAGGCCCTTACCCGTTAATGAAATACTGTCTTAAGACTGAGAAGAAGTCAGTCAGTACACGCCTCAGTGTTTTGCCAGGTGTACCGTGCAAAACTGCGCCATAATTTCAACACTGGAGACAATAAATTGAGAACATTTCTCAAAGATTTTAACTGAAAAATTTTTGCCAATGAAGGCCTGAAAGCAAAATGTACAAGTCAATTTCCAGGCCTGAGTGCACTGAACTTTATCAGTGTATTGGCTCAATGTCAAGAGAAACTGAAAATGGAATTTTAATGGGAAAGCAATCAGCTGATCTATAAAAGGAAGAGGTCACAGGGAAATTTCTCACACCTACATACTTACTTAACTGCAATTTTTTGTGCATGAAGATCATTGCAAAATAAAGTTGCAGCAGTAGAATAAGACAACTTGACGAGTGTTGTAAAAGGGTAATAGTCTGGGAATTGGCTGTGTCTTGACTTACTACTCCTGATATTGAGAATGTATCAGAACAGTAATTTAGAATAAAAGCTTTGCTAATCCAATCAGTGATTAATTAACTTAGCACAGACCAGAATGAATACATCAGGCCCTTACTTCATCACAATAACACATCATGTGGTGTCTTTACCCACTAAGCACCAGGGCTCAATTTTCTGCCTATCCTTCATCTCCTGAAGGTGTTGACTTACAGTTCCAGTATACTTCCTCAGATGTTGGTCATCCCTCAGTACCTCAGCCAAATGACCATTGCTCCTGTTTGAGCCGAGACAATAAGGGCTAGAAATTGATTAGCGCAGTTAATTTGGTGCAGGAGTTACAAACATGCAAATTTTGTGTATCCAACTCATCTGTACGAGTGTAACATTGGCCCATGCGGCTCCTGCACTGCTGTCTGTGCTTCCAAGCTGCCTGCAGCCTCTGCATTCCACAGGGGTGCGAGCAGCATTGTTTGCAGAGCACGTGGTACAACCAGCCTGTACTACTTAAAGGCAGGCTGTGTCTCAAAGGCAAGCTGCATAAAAATATTGCTGATGTAAGTTATTGCAAAGTGACACCAGGGCAGAGAGAGGGTTCCAGTGACAAATGCAGTACTAGAGGCATTAGGGGTGCAGGTAGGCAGGAAGAGAGGACCATCCTCAGAAGGAAGTGTCAGAAGGTGTCAACTCCGAGCGTGTGGAGATGAGGACCTGGCAGCAATGCCACAAGGAGATCTAGTGAATGTATCTTCAATGACAGCTCTACTCATTACACCACCAGCCTCTCATACTATTTTTATTATTCGCTCATAGCCTAGCATTGCTGGCTAGGCCAGCATTTATTGCCCATTCCCAATTGTCCTTGCCCTATGCAGCACACCCCCACCTAGCAACACTCCCTGGCACTCAGGACTCACCTAATATATTCCAGATATTCCACCTCACCCTCACACAAGTATCAATGCTGCCAGCTTCACCAACCTCTTGCCTCCACATACCTCCAGCAGTGGTAGATACATCACCCAAACAGTGCAACATGATCACTGACATTCTACCCTCACTCTTGCAGAATAAGGTGGCACACAATATGAGGGAGCATAACAAAACAGGTAAGGGACAAAGACACCTGCATCTCCTGAACCCTATGGAGGAGATGGTTCACTGAATCATGGGGCTGGCTGCAATGAATCCATGGATGAGAATATTCAGGATGATGGTATGTTCCTGTCTCATGCCCCTTCTCAACTCGCAGCTCATGCTCAGCCTGTTATCTGGCATGATGAGCAAGCTGCTGTTGTGACCATGGACGTGTTGCTTCCCACCCCAACACCTTCCTTCACATCAACCATCCCCTTCTGAGTTGCTGCTTCCAGGCACCCATGGCTGAATTTTACCAGCCCTCCGACATCAGGGGTCATGGTGGAGGGGCCTGGAAAATATTTCCGGGAGAGGCCCGCTATGACTCCCGATGCCAGGAAAGCCCCGCTGCATTTTACTGGCAACAGCAAGGCCTCGGTGCCACTCCCCCCACTGCTTGGCGGCAGAGCCTTCATCTGAATATGCAAATGATATTACAATTAAATAATAATGACTTACCTGGTAGCGATGGCTGTCCCATACCGATATTCCAGCCACTGGCCGGAACTCTCGTGCCTTCAGATCTCCATTTGAAGATCCAAGGCATGACACTGGTAGGGAGGGGGAAAAAAAAAGTGAAATTTTCAAAGCGGGTTGGGGGAGGAAGCCAGGAAAACTGTTTCTATTGGCTGAGAAGATGGTGGGAAGGGGTTGAAGGGCAAAGATTATAAAGTTTGAGGGTGAAAGGTTGTGACTGGCAAAAATGGTTTATCGGTGGGGGAAGAGGGAAATAAATATCTTGTTTGATCATTGGGGCGGGGGAAGTAGGAGGAGGGGCTTTGATGTTTAATTGACTTATTTAAATTAAAAGTGCTGTTCTCTTAATCTGTCAGGGCTTGAAGGCCTTTACAAATGGCACTGGTGCCTGCGCGGTGGCGCCATTGCCGGCGACAGAGCGCCTGACCCCTTTACATCAGGAGCAGACGCTCCGCCCCCTCCATACTAATGAGCTGCTGTGTGTAATACCGTGGCAGCTCCACAGTGCACATCTTGTGCGTGCACCGTGGTCATTTTCAAGCTTGCCGTTGTTCTTGGCGGTGAGCCTATAAAGTGCAGCTGCCCAGCCACAGAAGCCCAGGAGGAGGAAAGAAGAAATAGAACAGAATTGATGAACAGCCCAGTCACTTAATCTGACATTTGCAGACACCAGCTGAGATATCAGCACTGCATGTACCTTGGAGGCTGGCAAAGAGTTGGGATCAGCATGTGAGAGTCATCTGGGCATGAGTAACCTGTAGCCCAGTCAGGGTAAAGGATGGTTCATTTGCCAGCTCACTGGAGGGCAAGGTTACAGATGAGTACTGCTGCAGAGGACTTAGATGAGGACTTCAATAGGGCAACATACAGAAGACCGCTGAATAAGCATGTGAACTTAGATGCTCAGCGCATGGGCTGATCTACCAGACAGCCTCCTGTCACTGTCAAGTGTCATAGAGAAAAGTCTGTCCAGAACCAGGCAGAGGCTGGTGCAGAGCTTGCCCTCTCCACAACCTCTGCTCCATCTCTATTGTGCTGCAGCCCCAGAGGCACTGCCACTGCCATTGCTGCTCCCTTACCTGTTGCAGCCTTTGTTTGGACAGGTCACATACTCCTCTGCCCCCTCCACCCCCACTCCTAACCTTGTGAGGATACAGGAAAACAGTCTGGAAAATCCAGGAACTCAACAAAACACATCCAAGAACACTCCAAAAAGTACTTCCAGATATTTAGCAATGGAAAACCTCCAAAAAAAAAAAAGAAAAAAAATCAACTTACCTGCAGGTTGGGTGCCTGGCCCTTTACGTAACACCAGTGCAGAGCCCATCTTGCAGTTTCACGCTTGCGTGCATTCATTGACCATATTTGGAATCTGGCATCACCTCAGCAGTTGTGATGTGTGACGTCAGGATAGTGTTTATTCAGGGTCTACTGGCGTATGCAGGGAACACCCCTACATGTGGCTCTTATCCAGCAATGCCATGCAGACTGTGCAGGAAGCAGCTGATGGCATGGGGCGAACAGGTAGATCAGTGCAAGGCCTCCATAACTCCGCTTGTAGTGGCACTACAATTATATGTCCCAAGTATTAGCAAATTCTTACCGGTTGTTGATATCGCAGTCAAGCTGGATCGTGATCACACCCCTTGCCCATACAAGCACACTTCCACTGGTGACAGGATCGCTATCAAGAGTAGAAACCCTGGTCAGGTTTCCCCTCCCAAGGTTGCTGAGGTTGATAACATCCCAACTGAGATCAGCTAACTTAGCAATTATAGAATCACACAGCACAGAAGGAGGATATTGGCCCACTGTGCTTATGTCAGCTCAGAAAGAGCAGTTTCAGATGGTAAGCCACCTCCAGATAACTTTGTGTAGAGTACATTGACAGAATATTTGTTATCTGCCAGGGTTCCTACTTCTGATCCCTATCCAAAATGAATGTGTGGAGATTGGGTGAAGAAAAGTTTATGCTTGGCTATGATCTCTCCTGTAGAGAGATGACTTGCTGCAATTCACTGTCTCGGCAAGGGGTGCCATTCCTGATGTTGCACATAGAGAAACTTTCAAGCTTGCTTGTGAAGACGACGCCGAGACTAGGATGCTTAGGTAGAGACTGTTCACCCTATTACCTTCAACTACCAGTTATTTAACATGCTGTCTATTCCCCATTGTTTTAAAAAAATAAATAAATAAATAAATAAATAAATAAAAAATTGTTTAAAGAATTTCAAAAGCAATCTTATAAAAAAAAAGTCCATGTTTCCTAACTTATCATAACACAATACGGCCCTCTTAGAGGACATTCAACAATTTCTTCGAACAAGCACCTCTGTAAAACAATCTGACAACTGAAAACTTGCATCGACACATTCTATTTTACAAATTTATTTTCTTTCCAACATTTCCTTTATACTCAAAATCAATCCTCAACCTCTCACTTTTTGTCGAATGGACTTTGTCCCAGAGAGAATGGTTATCTATATAGCATTCTATAGGAACATTTTTCTCTGATTGCCCCTTATATAAAAGAGTTGCTTTAAAATAGTCGATAAATACATACCCATATCTATCGCTTCTATCAGTACAAGTATCTCAGCAGCTCAGGTGCTTTTAACTATCCTCTATCTTAGATTCCCAGGCTATTGGATAACATTTATCATTTCTTCCCACCAAAAATATAATGAACCCTGCTGCACTTGAATAACCATTGGGAAAATTAGCATGTGAGGAGTCATTAAAAATTACCAATTTCATCTCTTCTGGGTCACCCAGTGCTGGAAACTTGTGTACATTTATCAAAACTCAATCTCTTCAATGTTTTATTTGCTTTCAACACCTCCCCAACAGTAGCATGTTTCAGCATGGTGCTCAATTCTAATACATCATAGCAAGATCCGGCCGAGTTTGTGTGCACAACTAGTTTAATTGCCCAACTAAGCTCCTTAATTGGTCTGCTTCATCTTTGGTTGCAGTGTCTTCTTTTTGTGAGGATCCGGCCAGATTTATTGGGATCCTATTAAGATTCTTTAGCCAAGACGTTTGATTCATGGTTGCCCCCAACTTAGTCTGCCTAATATTCAACCCTACATATTTAAAGGCTCCAGAATCCTGACTTCCAATTTTAAATTCCTGCAGAACTTTATCTACCACAAATTTCTCAAATGCCGCAGATCCTCCCCACAGAAAATCACTTATATGCATCAAAAATTGCCTGCTAGTTTTTCTTCTTGGTACTCAGAAAACATTGTCAGATCCGCTGTTAGCTGAATACAACCAGCTTTTAGCAGGACGGACTTAACTGAAAGATACCACACCCCAGATGCATTTTTTTTAGCCCATAAAAACATGTTTTACTTCCATAATTTCTCCTCTATATCTCCAGCTTCTTTTGGTGGCTTTAAAAATACTTCCCT
The DNA here is from genome assembly GCF_036365525.1 of Heterodontus francisci. Taxonomy (NCBI): domain Eukaryota; kingdom Metazoa; phylum Chordata; class Chondrichthyes; order Heterodontiformes; family Heterodontidae; genus Heterodontus; species Heterodontus francisci. Next base: position 104,551,237 of record NC_090373.1, on the reverse strand, counting down.
TTGAAGTTTCTCCCCTTGCAAAAATGCTGCTTTGATGTCAATGGACTTACATTCCCATGAGTGTATCAAGGCGGCTAGGAAAATCCTCAGACTTGCTTTTCCTGCTGTTGGGGAGTCCACTCTAACTTCCTGGTTGCCTAGTCTTTCCTCAAATCCCTGAGCTACAAGTCTGGCCTTCGTTTTATACATACTATCAGGAAGTACTTTCTCTGTACAGATCCATCTATGGGCCAATGCTGGTTGTCCTCTATCTGGCACCTCTGTATATGCCAAACTCTCCAACTGTCAAGCTCTTTACTTAGCATCCTTTACCAACTTACCATGTAACTGATTAGTAGCCACTAGATCTTCTCGATCATAAGGGCTCCTACTTCTCGTCGTGCTCCTCGCCTGCTCTCTGGTCTTTGCTCTTGTGAAACCATGTCCCTTACTAGATTTCATACCCATTTCTGGACTGCTACTACTCGACCTGTACCTCCTACAACCAAACTTCCTTTTACAGGTTAGTGACCTTTTCCTTAGACTACGATCATCTTCAGGCCCACTCTCTGAACTTACACCACATTTTCTGGTCTTCCACATTTTCACTTCTTTCTGCCAATCTATAGGTCTGATATCCTGTCCCTTGTCTTGCACATTCAGCCAATGTTTGTATTTCCCTGTGTCCTTTCCTGCCCTTCCTTGAATGGTGGCTCCCCTCCATTCCCTAGCCCCTTCTGGCATATACATCACTAGTCCCAACTTTTGGTAGTTGACCTTTGGTATAAATGGCCTTATCTGGATCTTCACGATCACTTGGTCCACTCTCGGTCAGCCCATTACCTGCCACAATCTGTTGCTCGCTAAGGTCCGATATATACGCATGCAAAGTACATGGTGCATCATCAATGTCCATCATTTGTTCAGATTCCAACATATTATCAGTGCCAATAAGCAGCAAGGAATGTACTCTAATGGTTTGATTGCCATGTTACAAAATCACCATTTTGCCATCAGTGCGTATAACATTTCCTGGGCCTCTCCATTCTTTCTGCCCTTCTCTTTTGTAATATACCATATCCCCTGTATTAAAATTCTTTTCTGATGGCCTGATCCAATACCTTAAAGCTCTCCTGATTTTTTTCTGAAACCTCCGCCTTAATAAATGCTCTTCTCCCTGCATGCATCGCATTTAAATGTTCCGCAAAATTTGACCTAATCATAGTCCCCTCTAAAGCCGGGTTATGATCCCACAGAACCGAAGGTATTTTTGGATTCCTGCCATAAACTAATTGATATGGGCTGTAGCCCCCAACCATTTAAAATGGTGTTTTTTTGCATGTACTGCCCACGCCACAGCCATAGTCAATTTACAATTTGGTCGGTTAAACTGTTTCGAAGCATTTTGTCAATCACGGTGTGATTTTTCCCCACAAATCCATTAATAAAAAAAAAAAAAAAGGACTTTCTGCTGCCCTGTGCATTGCTACAATATTCATATTTTCACATATTCCTGAAATCATTGGCAAATTCTCCTCCATTGTCAGTTAAGATTCTAGCCGGTGCTCCCAATTGCATTCCTATCCACCTTTCCATTATCTTGTCCCCTATTACTTTTGTCTTCACTATAAATTACTGTTGACAGACTGAATCTAGTTGCTGTGTCTATAAAATGTAGACTAAATATGTTTTTGTCTTTATCCCATACCTTCAAGTCCATGACTACGGTTTCATTAAAGTCCCTTGCTAATGGGAGATTCACTAGGAGTCACGATGGCATCCTCCTGTATTTTTTTTTTTTTAAAAAAAAACAGATATCACATTTTCCACAGATACCCTTGATAAGTTTAGTGTAGTCCTCATCTATTACCCCTGCATCTTTTAACAGAATCTTCAACCTATGACAAGATGGATGTGAAAACTGTCGATGTAGTTTTGAAATAATTTGCCTTTTCTCCTTTAACTCCCTACCCCCAGATGCCATTAATACTTCCTTAACATCCTGCTTAGAGGAGTTAGGTCTCGCTAAAGGAATACAATAATGTTCCGACTGTGTAAATCACAAAGCTACAGATTTCCCCAAAGACAATTAGTCTCATCATGTTCCATATCCAATTTCATCCAAGCCTTTTTAACTTAATAGCAAAGGTATTTCACTGGATACTTCATCCGTACTAATAAAATGGTTTACCCCTGCTATTTTACACAGAATTACCACTATTTTAGTGATTTTAACATGTGGTCATCCCCAAACCTGAAACAGATAGAACTTGCATATTTTTTGACCTTACATTGGTCTTCCTTACTTACAGGATCTGTACAACACCTTAACTAGTCCACTCCACAGACTGGACGTACACCCACTGTCTAGAACTGCGCAATTGAACAAATTTGCGACTAGGACACTCATTACTGGACTGAAGCTTCTTGTGACCAGTACAATTCCTTCTGATTAATCAGTGGAGTCATCTTTGCTTTCCAAACCTTCCACGTCTTGTGTCATCTCAAAAGCCCTGTTATTCCTTTTGGACAATGCAACGCGTAGTGATACTTTGAGTCACATTGGAAACACCTGTTGACCACCCTTTGGTTATTCCTGGGGTTCATCCTTCCACTATAATTGTCCAATTCCTGCTGTTTGTTGTAGCTGCAAAAGAGCCTCTATCCTCATTTGTTTTATGCATGATTCTCCTTTTGTACTGATGTTTGGACCCATTTTTCAATGGCCTCGAAATGCTGCTAGCATTTGATGTCACTGCTGAAAATCCACTTGCACCATGAAAGTGGCCAGAAAGGAATGTTTACCCAGAAAATGTCAGGCCGTCAGACATCTAATCAAAAAGTGTATCTTTCTTTGAATCTAACTCCAGTTAATACCAAGAGCCTATCCATGTTCAAATATCCGAACACAATCCAAAAATTTGAAGGCAAGTACTGATCTATGAATTTCCAAGTAGAACCGCTGCAACCTTGCATATAGTCAGCTAAACTCCACAATATATCTTCTATGGAAGAACCATCCATTTTTCTAAATTTATCAAAGTCCAACCATGCCTCATAGGCACTCTAAGTCATCATGCATATAAATTTTATGAGATTGTCCAAACCTTCATTGTCCAAATGATGAGCCTCTAGCTCCAGAACACTTTTCCCCAATCTTGCTTCTGGCAGGAAGTGAAAGTGCAAGGGCTATGCCTTGCTTCTTTTTTTGGGTGAAGACATAACTTCATTCTTCCATTGATCATAAGGTTCGGTTTCACAAAACAGTAGTGGAAAGTCATATCCCGACACCTTACACCTGGTTTTAGTTATCTTGCTTCAAAAACAAAACTCCAATTCTAATCGCCTGTCTGAAAACAAATCTTAGTGTCCAATCTTCACTTCCAAGCAACCATCCTCTGCTGCCAATGTTAGAAAAACTTCCAAGCCTGTTTGTAAAGAAGATACTGAGACTAGGATGCTAAGGTAGAGACTGTTTATTGCTTGTCATGAAGCTTACTTCTCCACTCCTAACAACACATAACCAGCACTGGCTGGCTCTTCTTTATATATTCACATTTGAGTACAATTAACTAATCAACACCCAACACCTGTTCACCCTATTACGTTCAACTACCTGGTATTTAACATCCATTAACATAACTTTAGACTGTAATAGCACAGGACCCCTGCCATTTTGTCCAGGGCGGGGAAGGCCAATGACAGCCTTCCTGCCCCAGGTCAATTGAGGCCATTATTTGACCACCTAAGGGTCTCTTTCCACCTCCACTCCATTTTTGTGGAGGATGGAGGGGCCCGCTGTTGTGTGGAGTCACTGCCAGGTGAGACCTGGTGGCCTCCTCGCGGGGTTGGAGGGGGGGGTCCCTCCCTTCGAGGCAATCGAGGGCCCCCAGAGGACCATCCTGGTGGCGATGGCTGCCCCCCCAGGGCCCCAGGAAGACTAAGCCCACCCACCTTCACCCTCCACCCCAACCCCCTACCCCATCGCTAGGGCCTGATTGACTGGCCCTTGCAAACTCAACCCCACTTACCTCTCCCACAGTCCCCGATGTCCTCGGTACTGCAGAGCTGCTGGCCTTCCAATTGGCCTGCAGCTCTAGAGGTGGGAGCTTGTCTCTTCGAGGGATGGTGTCCCCGATGTGGACTGTTAATTGGCTGCCTGCCGTTAAATAGCAACGGGGCTCCGGCAGAAGCTGAGGTGGTTTCTCCCCCCGCCTTCCAGCCCGCCGTCGGAATCCCGGTCGCCAGAATAAAATCCGGCCCAGTGACTCCAAGATGGAGGTAGTATTTAAAAACAAGGAAAAAATGTTGGCTTATGAATACTATGGACTATTGGTGATACTCTCAATAAAAATAAATACTATAATATTTTAAATATGAAAATAATTTAATTCACTTGACCTCTTGCATTAGTTCTCCAAGTTTTTTTCCCCACAAAGTCTCAATCTATCTGCTTGTGCACGGGTCCATATCACAAAGCAGTTCATAATTCAGTGCAACACTGTCAGTCTTACTCACAGGCCATAGTTTGTATGGAAAATGCTTAACCAGAAAAAGAGCCACGTCACTTTTACCTACAGCATTGCCAATGATTTGGGGAAATGCCACTCTTTTGTTTACATTGTCTTGTGTGGATAATGCTCCTGCACATTTACTGCAGATTGTTTGGTGTTCCCACAATTATAATCCAACACTTACAATAATTACTGTCATTCCACATCATTCAGCAATAAACACAATTTATATTTAATAGTTTAAGTCAATTGACTAAAACAGCAATTAAGACAATTATTCACAGGCATCTCACTTAACAAGTAAAGCTAGTATTGTCCTATTGTTTCTGTTGCTAAAATGTGATAAGTTAAATTTGAAGCTGAGTTTGATGCTTCCAGTTGCCTTACACTATTAATTGCTTAGAAATCAAATTTATTTATCAATATGAATCTATACAATGAGACACAAAACATAGAAACTCAAATTGGTGTAACCCCCGATACATTTAAGTAGATCATTTGATTTGTGGTTGATTGCAGAAAATAATGATGACTACATTAAATTAGTCACTTCATTTAAAGGAACGATACCAATATTAATGATGCCAATACAGTGTTAAAGAGCAGTGCACTGTATGAAAAATCCAATTATTTTAATATACTTAGTGCTGTTCTAAACCAAGTAAAAGAGAGCCCAACGTGTTAGAATGTAGTGAAATCTGAAAGTCCAGTGTACAAGAGACAGGGGTATTAATTTGTATGGAGCTCTTGCTGTGTTTTAATATGAAATAGCAACTGCCCATCTGCCTTTCTTCATAAAACAATAAAGGAACTGATTTTTCTCCTCCCAACACCTCATGTGTGCCAGTTTTCAGGGAGTTAGGAAGATGAAAAAGGGTGGAAAGCTATAATGCTGGATTTCTCCCCTGTTTGTACGTACAATGGTATTCTGATGCGGGTGAGGGGAAAAGTCTCACCTGAAACAGGTGGCTGCTTCATTATAATGTATGCTAATGACAGTCAGTCTACTTCTTCACCACTTCTCTTGACCACTCGAGTGCCTCCATGCTATCAGACTACTTGTCCAAAATCTAATCCTGGATGAGCCACACTTCATGCAGTTCCATATCAGGAAGAACAAAGTCATTAGGAGGTAAACCTTCAAGCTTGGCAGGGGCATCAAACTTGCAGTATTGGATCAGTATTGGATTAGCACTCTGTTATACATCCCACTGACCTGTTAATGCAGGTTTTACACGCCCACTGAAGTCGAAAGTTCCCAATGTCTCCAGCCTCCACACAAACTCTGTTTCCTTGTCACTGACTTCATCCTCCTCCCCAAACACTCACAGAAACTGAACCAGACTATTTGCAATTCTTCCAACCTGTTTGACCTTGAGCTGAACTTCAAGCACAATATTCTATCTATTCCACTTACTTTTATATTAACAGTATAAACTGTCTCAACTCAGCTCTCTGCTACTAAAACCTTTAAACATGCCTTTGTCACCTTCAAATAAGACTATTACTACACTCTCCAGCTGAGCTCCAATCTCCACCTTCATTAGCTCCAACTTATCTAAACCTCTTCCACTTGCCCATCACCCCTGTCTTTGCTGACCCACATTAACACCCCAACCCCAAAGCATTACATTTTTAATCCTTACCTTTGTTTATTAATCCTACATGGCAACATCTCACCCTATTTCTGTAATCTCCTCCTGCCTTATATCTCTCCAAAATTATTCCTTCCACCTCCCCCTTTCAGCCCACCACTGGTAGTAGAGCTTTCAAACACCTCAATCTTACGGTCGGAACTCTCTCCGCAAACGCCTCTGCTTCTCTTCCTTTCTCCACCTTCAAGAACTTATCTAAAACCCATCTCTTTGACAAAACTTTTAGTCATCCCTCCTCCTGTCTCCCTTCCTGACTAGTCATCCATTACCCTTACACCTAGTTGTGAAGGACCTTAGGACATTTCTTTACGTTAATGAAAGTAATGTCACTGAAGTGCTGTTCTAATGTTTCCTGTATCGAGTGTAATTCAAATATGTTTCAGCTCCCCCTGGCCGAAGCCCCCACCCTTTGCCCCCACCACCCCCTTAACAACCCCATAGGATAATTTTAAAGTTAGGGGCCTTCTGGATGCTCCTCTTCAGTTGCAAATATACTTCATCATTTGGTTGCACAAGGCTGCCTGGATGTAAACCTGGGATTGTCTCCAGGCCACTTTAACAGTCTAGGATAGGAAATACTGTTGCTCCTAGCCTGCAGCAGAGGAAGGACTAAACATTAGCTCCATCTTCTTCCTTGTCGGTCATCTGGACTCTATCCTGCTCCTTGGAAGTTGGCTTTAAAGAATTTTCAGATTCTGTCTGATTCTCAGTGTGCTTCTTCTTAGGCTCCTTAGAAATCTTAATGGACTAATCATCTAAATAAGGAGTAAATATTTGTCTTCACTGCATGGGTGTTAATCTGATGAAATGGATTTCTCACCCATTGTAGAACATGACCATAGAATCATAGAATGGATACAGCACAGACAGAAGCCATTTGGCTTGTCGTGTCTGTGCTGGCTCTCTGCAAGAGCAACTCACTTTGACCCACTCCCCCACCTTTTCCTCATAGCCCTGCAAATCTTTTCTCTTCGGATAATTATCCACTTCTCTTTTGAATGCCTTGATTGAACATGCCTCCGCTACACTCTCAGGCAGTGCATTCCAGATCCTAACCACTTACTGCGTAAAAATGTTTTTCCTCATGTCGCCATTGCTTCTTTTGCCAATCACCTTAAATCGGTGTCTTCTGGTTCTCGACCCTTCCGCCAATGGGAACAGTTTCTCTCTATCTACTCTATCCAAACCTCTCATGATTTTGAACAACCTCTATCAAATCTCATCTTAATCTTCCCTTCTCCAAGGAGCACAGACCCAGCTTCTCCAATCTATCCACGTAACTGAAGTTTCTCATCCCCGGAACCATTCTCGTGAATCTTTTCTGCACCCTCTCTATACTTTAACATCCTTCCTAAAGTGTGGTGCCCAGAACTGGACACAATACTGCAGTTGAGGCCAAACCAGTGTTTTAATCATGTTTATCATAGCTTCCTTGTTCTTGTAATCTATGCCCCTATTTATAAAAGCCAGGATTCCATATGTTTTATTTATTGCTTTCTCAACCTGCCGTGCCACCTTAAATAATTTATGCATATATACTCCCCAGGACTCTCCACTCTGCACCCCCTTTAGAGTTGTACCCTTTATTTTATATTGCCTTTCTTCATTCTTCCTACCAAAATAAATCACTTCACATTTCTCTGCATTAAATTTCATCTGCTACTTGTCTGCCCATTCCACTACCCTGCCTATGTCCTCACAGTTCCAGATTTTGTGCCATCCGCAAATTTTGAAAGTGTGCCCTGTACACCCAAGTCTAGGTTATTAATATATATCAAGAAAAGCATGGGTCCGAACACCGACCCCTGGGAACCCCACAGTATACCTTCCTCCAGTCCAAAATATAATTAAATAAAATCGGGTGGGTTCTGTACTAGGCAAGCAATCTGTTCCACCAGATTATGCCCACGTGGTAAAGATAAATCAATATCATGGGACAGGACATCAGAAATGCTCCATCCATCAATATGGACGACCACACTCTGGAAGTGGTTCAAGAGTTCACCTACCTGGGCTCAACTGTCACCAGCAACCTGTCTCTCGATGCAGAAGTCAACAAGCGCATGGGAAAGGCATCTGTTGCTATGTCCAGACTGGCCAAGAAGGTGTGGGAAAATGGCGCACTGATACTGAACACAAAAATCCGAGTGTTTCAAGCTTGTGTCCTCAATACCTTACTCTACGGCAGCGAGTCCTGGACAACGTATGTCAGCCTAGAGCGAAGACAACGCATTCCATTATCGCTGTCTCCGGAGAATCCTTGGCATCAGGTGGCAGGACCGTATCTCCAATGCAGAAGTCCTCGAGGCAGCCAACATCCCCAGCATGTACGCCCTACTGAGCCAGCGGCGCTTGAGATGGCTTGGCCAATGTGAGCCACATGGAAGATGGCAGGATCCCCAAGGAGGTATTGTACAGCGAGCTCCTCACTGGTATCAGAGCCACCGACCGTCCATGTCTCCACTTTAAAGACATTTGCAAATGCGACACAACGTCTTGCAACATTGACCACAAGTCGTGGGAGCCAGTTGCCAGCGATCGCCAGAGCTGGTGGACAGCTATAAAGGCGGGGCTGAAGAGAGGCGAGTCGAAGAGACTCAGCGGTTGGCAGGAAAAGAAACAGCAGTGTAAGGAGAGAGCCAACTGTGTAACAGCCCCAACAACCAACTTTACCTGCAGTGCCTGAGGAAGAGTCTGTCACTCTAGAATTGGCCTTTATAGCCACTCCAGGCGCTGCTCCACAAACCACTGACCACCTCTAGGCACTTACCCATTGTCTCTCGAGACAAGGAGGCCAAAAATGAAGGAAGATAAAGACAAAGATTTACCCCCAGTATCTATAGTTTGGAATGTTGATTAATAAACTATGAAGGTACAAAGTAAATTATGTGTACTTACAAATCAGCATCAGTGATTTTGTACTTTCGAAAGATAAATGGATTAGATTGGAAAGATTAATGGATTTTTTTTTTAAATTACATCAAGTAATAATGTCACCAAATCCACTTAACTTCTATTAATTGTTTGATATCTGTATATGATGAATAATGTAATATTATGAACATATTGTAAGTAAATTTACCAAAATAACATTTAGTCAATTGGGTCTTCTTCGCATTCTAAACATGGGTGCTGATTATCATTTTCTGCTCCAGTGCTGTCAAATGTTGTTTAAGGAAACAGTTCTGTTTTTTGACTCTTCCTCTCTTTTCTGGAGATCACTTGAGTGTAACCACCTTTTAACACCAAACAATCTGTTTTTTCACTCCACTGCATCGCTAGTGAGACTGGAAAACCTGTTAAAGTAGGTAGTGGATTTTTAGTTGTTAAAGTGGTAACTTAATATCATTCTACAAAAGTGTCACTGGACTACTCAAGCTATCACAAGCATATTGTGGCATACAGACAACATGGGGCTTACATCTCTGTGATAAAATATGATCTTCTTGAGGATGTTTGTCTTGCAAACTGCACCCTTATAAGAAGGTTTCCAATGTACATTTATTTCTAAAGGTATTTTGATCATAAATAGTGAATCAATAGATTTTGTAACTTTTTTGTGTTCATCAAGATAAGCGATACCAGTGGTGGAACATTTTGCCACATTTTCACATATCGTCATTTATATCAGGGACCATTCTCAACACTTCCTCCCTTTATAGCGTTTCAGAGACGTCCAACTTAACGCCAACCAGTTTAGATATATAGACACACTTATATTATGAAATGTTGCACATTTGGAACAGGATTGAGGTTATAAAAAATTATTTAGGATATTTGCAACCATCAGAGAGAGAGAGAGAAATCAGACCTATCCAACAGCTTCCTTGGCCGGAATTTTACCAGCCCTCTGGAGACAGGCTGGGAGGTGGGAGCACTCATAAAATGGTGGCAGAAGGCGTTGAGATGGAAACGCGACATCTTCCCGCCACCACAGGATATTCCCAGAAGTGGAATGGCAGCAGCGTTGTCACCTACCAACCAGAGGCCGGCAGTCAACTAATTCAATTAACTGGCCAATTCAGCCCACCTTCTGCCCCTGCCAGCATTTTACCAGTGTCGGGATGGGGCCTCGCCACGTGGGGAGACCACCAGGTACATTGAAGCAGCCTCCCAATGGCTTCCCAGGGGAGTGGGGGCCCTTCTTTCTGGGTGCTGTATGGCCCATGGAGGGGCTCCACAGCAGCAATGGCCACCTCCACAGCTCCAACACCACTGCTGGAGGGTTCACACTTCTGATCGCCTGGGACCTGCTTGCCTGGCCCCAGTACTTCAAAAAAGAATTCTTACCTGCCCTTCAAGGGCACTTCAACATGGAAGCACACTCTCCTCCCTGCAGCCTCAGCACAGGTCACTTCTATTGGTGGCGCTTGGCACTGCTAAGGCTGCCAAGCTGCAAGCCCTCTGATTGGGCCAACAGCTCTGACAGGCAGGCTGCCATCCTTAATTGGATGCTGGTTCTGGCAGTAGTGTCCTAATTGGCCGCCGCCGATTAAGTAGCTCCTGGGATCCCACTGTCTGCTCACGTGGGCTCGGGACCTACTTTCGTTCCGGGTGGTGGGACTTCACTCTTGCCAGTAAAGTTCTGACCTTTGTTTCTGCCTGCAATGCCTTTGTCTACTTCAAGTTATTCAGGGTCTCCCATCCCACTTTCCTCTGTATAGTCCTAACTTCCCTATCTTCAAATTTGAAGGCCGCATAAGGAAATGCACCAGGTATAGGCTTAGTCTGGTTGTCCTCTGCCAGATCTGACTTGACCATGTCAAGCAATGCCACTCCATGGCCAAACTCTCCTCCTACATTACAGTCATCCACAAAGGCCAGGAAAATCGCAGACTCCTCTTCTCAAAGATCAGCTGCCTGCATCGACATTGACTGTCTCCAAAGGAAGGTACAAAGACACCTCTGGATCTTTCCATAAGTTTATGGCCTACGTCCTCACCCATTTGTGTAGTGTCTGCTCACGCATGCCTTTCATACTGTTGTCATTGTACATCCAAGAGACAACGGCACGCAACACCAAGGAACATCAAGCCACAGAGGTGGGCAAACGTTCCTCAGATCTCTGACACCCATGAGGAAGGGTGGATCTTCTTGGAGTCCAGCAGCTGAAAAAATGGGAAGCAGAGGGAGACAAATCAGAGGCCATGCAGCAGCTGTCAATGAGTGACATTATGCTGCAGTTACATGTTTCCTGAAGGAGTACACATGACCTTCTTAAGACAGACTGCTGCTCTGCTTCCTGTGCAAATGTGTATGGAGTTTTGTTTCCCTGCCATCCACTATGAACTATTTTTCTTTACTCCTTCTGTAGATGTCTCACAATATGAAGAAGAATAAGTCTAAGAAGAAAATGAGTTAAGACTCTGCTTCCAGTCCTGCAAGCATACCCTCTTTCACACCATCAAACATCCTGGGCAGGATTTTCCCTGTGGGTTCTGGACCCCACCATCGGGCTGACATGTGGGTCAGAAACCCGCACTGTGTGGAAAACACTCACTCTTTGTAATCTTCCCCAGGGGCGGGCTCGCTGTATAATCAAGGACAGTGGCCATGCTCTCAAAGCTGCAGGGCCAATCAAAGATCTTCCAGCTTGAAAAGATCAGCAGATTGCTATGGAAATCAGGAGTGTGATGGAACAGTCTCCACTTGCCTGGACGGGTGCAGCTCCAACAACACTCAAGAAGCTCAACACCATCCAGAACAAAGCAGACCGCTTGATTGGCACTCCATCCACCACCTTCAACATTTCAACATTCACTCCCTCCACCACTGACGCACAGTGGCAGCAGTGTGTACCATAAAAGCTATGAGTGCTATTTCGGTACCAAAATGGCATCCGAGCCAAATGCACACTCTTCTGGTCCAGGCTGCACCTGATGCCACTTTGGGTAGGTTGTTAGTGTGGGTGCTGGGACCTTGTGCCAGAAATATACAGAGTAGGCAGATCATATGAACATACGAACATACAAATATACGAATTAGGAGCAGAAGTAGGCCGTTCGGCCCCTCTCGCCTGCTCCGCCATTCAATAGGATCATGGCTGATCTGTTTGCAGGGATCATTAAAGGCCTATTAAGGGCAATTAAAGGAGGCCAACTGGGATTTTCCAGTTGGCCTCCAGGTTCCCACAGGTGGTGGGGGCCAGTTTAACTGCTTGGAGGCAGAGTAGGGGCCAGCACTCCAGGCAGGACTAGAGGCCCTTCCTGCCTCCCTGGGTGCTACAGCAGCTGCAGGCCACCCTGTAGAGGAGCTCCCGCCATACCCCCACCACATGGTGTCCTGGCTGCAAAAGCCGTTTTTTAGTTTAAATTTAGAAAAGTTGGCGAGAGGATGCCTCCATTTTGAAGCACCTCACTTACCTTTTTTTTTCATTCATGGGATGCAGGCATCACTGGCCAGGCCAGCATTTATTGCCCATCCCTAATTGCCCTTGAGAAGGTGGTGGTGAGCTGCCTTCTTGAACCGCTGCAGTCCATGTGGGGTAGGTACACCCACAGTGCTGTTAGGAAGGGAGTTCCAGGATTTTGACCCAACGACAGTGAAAGAACGGCGATATAGTTCCAAGTCAGGATGGTGTGTGACTTGGAGGGGATCTTGCAGGTGGTGATGTTCCCATGCATTTGCTGCCCTTGTCCTTTGAGGTGGTTGTGGTCGTGGGTTTGGAAGGTGCTGTCTAAGGAGCCTTGGTGCGTTGCTGCAGTGCATCTTGAGCTTTTATAGCTTCGAAAATACAGTATCTAAGCAACTGAGTTTTGTGGCATTAACATTTTAATGGCTGGGAAACAGCTCTGCACATGTGTGAATTCAGGCAGGTGCAAAGCTGTTTTCAGCAAAAGTTTGAGCCAGGCAGGAGTCAAGCAATGTGTACATGGTACTACCTGGCTAGGTCCCAATCTGGTAGCCAGTGTACATGCACCCTACATTTCACTGCAACAAGCAGATAGCCCAGGTTTACAGAAATTTCAACCAGAATAAAAGTTGTAAGATGCTTATAATGATCAATGCCAACGTGTTACAGTTTGGGAAGTAAGTACTTGTGAGGGCAACACACAGTCAAAGATTTACTGACCTCCCAGTTTTGTTAAGAGGTCCAAAGAACACAGCGTCAGTTTCAATTATTGTAATCTTGAATTAGAGAACTGGCCTGGGGTGCTGGGACGAATGGAGTAGGGTGGTAATTTCATCAGACTTTTCACTTCCTCACATGATGGGCAGTCTCCCTGAGAGGATAAAATAAACCAACTATTGTAAAACAGCATGATTTCAGCAAAAACAACACTGCTATTTTCACTCTGGAAAAAGCGGACAAAAAGATCAAAGGACACACATCAAAGACCTTCACTGAAAGGGAAAATCAAGGAGCTATTCACTCATTGTTCTTTTGTTTTGGAAGGTTTTTTTGATAACTCCCCTCTCCCACTCCATTTTGTTCCCCAGTTAGTGTCCAACATTTAGAGCTATTCTTCCTGGTCAGCAGAGCAAGATGGTTCATCCCACGTACAGCATGAAGAAACTGGAATGGAAAGAGTTGTGAGGCAACTCACCTTTTGTATCGAAAGAAACTGATTTCTTTTGCACTTTCAGAATGTTAAATTGGAATTGGTTTGTAATGTATTTTTAACAGATTTTCATGAATAAAGTATATTTTGGGGAAAAAATGTACAACATTGATATAGCACGTGATATAATGGCACCAAGCCCCTTGCCCATGCCCCTCATCCCAAGCCAGACATTCCTTCCTTAAGTGACCTGACCTGAGACTAACTAGTAAGACTGCTCACACTTCAGGACTGATTTTAACCCCCCTGCTCTACCCATTGTGAACGAGGTGAGCAAAGGGCTAAAATCACAGCAGCACCATGCACAGTTAATCCTCAATGACTTTGTGCAATTTTAACAGCTGCATTTTGGCCTGTGTGCGAAGGACTCATTGAGATTCACAGGTTGGATCTGATGATGTCGATCAGACCACAACACTATTTTAATTAGTTTCAGTGAGGTCATCACCTGGTGCTGCCCTTGCCAGGGAAATCTAGCATCAAGGAGTAGCAGGCCTAAAAGAACGCCAGGAAGGTTAATGATGTTTATTTTTTAAAGCTTTCCTTGTAGGGTCCTCCGGGCCCCACAAAGAAGCGTAGGACCTCCCACGCCCAGGCTTTCCTCTTCCAATGATCACCTCAAGAAACCACCTCTCATCTTACATCCAGTGAGGCCCATTCTCGCTTGTCCCTGTGTGACAGCCTCCTGCCTGCTCAACCATTCCTGCCCACCAGCGCTGTCAGGTTTAGGAAGTATTGAACCTAACTCATTTAAATGAGGCCTGGAGGTTAAGTTGGCCCAGGCTTCACATTTGCAAGTCAGGGAAAGCCTAATGGTGGCTCTACACTCGTCCCTTGCCCCCAGTTAAACTTCAGTCTATAGTCTCCAGCCCATTGCTGAACAACAACCAAAGCTGAGGTTCAGATTGATGGGTTTTAGTTCAGAACCTAACACTACAGTTTTGGTGTTTTTGAGCTACATCTGTTCACTTGCTCTTAATTTTAAATGTATTATCATAAATAAATAAAATCAACTACAGTTAGCACTGAAATATTATAGAACTAGGATAACTAATATTTTCACTTTATTTTCTAGAAGTTCACACCTACTGCTAAACAATTTCAAATGTGCCTTAAATAACATACACTGTATGGATTTGTCTCGATATTCATTGTGTTCTCTGAAACACAAGGGGAGAACGCTCACTTTAATTGCCAGATGTATTGCATCACTGTGATAAAAGTTGTAAAACAGCAAGTCCAAGTAAACGGATTGTACAGCGACTGCATTCCCAGTGCCTCATTTCGCTGTTTGTAACCAACAGGTGGCTTTCCAAAACGGCTCTCATTCATAATATGTTTGATGTGCTTGTTTACACCACAACCTCCTGAGACTTCCTCTTCAAAAACCCGTCTGACTCTGACCATTGCAGGAAGACGGATCTGCTTATTCTCCACTGTGCAGGGAATCAGAATCACTGTGAACCGGAAAGTTACTGTAATTATATCTATAATTAAATCAGTTCAAAGCAGAATGCTCCAAATCACTCTAAGGTGTGTGTACGGTCTAAGATATGTAAGTTATTATTCAGCCTCTTTGTTGATGTGGCATTTTCCGACCTGTGTTTTTAATAAGACTGGAACACCCACAACGAAAATGTGGAAAGAAATGTCATCACCGTCTAGGTGATAAACTCTGGGAGTGTGTGGGAAGAATGGTAAGTGGATACATTCACATGAATCCTGGCACGGAGCAAAGATTCTTAGTTCAATATTTGTGGTAAATAGCACATGCTCTTAAAACTTTAAAACTAAGCCGCATACAATTAAAGAGGGTGTATTTTTGCATTCATCGCAGTTCCTAGACTCGTGCTGTGCTCTGGTGGTTTTAATTTTTCAGGGGAAAGGAAGAACAGATAACAAAACAAGGCTTTGAGTGCATTTTATTTTTCTAAATCTTTTAGTGCTTAATCAGATGAAGGATGTAACTTCTGCGGAAGCGAATTTTGAGCTACCATGTACACACATGGTAGGCACAGGGCGGCACAGTGGCGCAGTGGTTAGCACCACAGCCTCACAGCTCCAGCGACCCAGGTTCAATTCTGGGTACTGCCTGTGTGGAGTTTGCAAGTTCTCCCTGTGTCTGCGTGGGTTTCCTCTGGGTGCTCCGGTTTCCTCCCACATGTCAAAGACTTGCAGGTTGATCAGTAAATTGCCCATTATAAATTGCCCCTAGTATAGGTAGGTGGTAGGGAAATATAGGGACAGGTGGGGATGTGGTAGGAATATGGAATTAGTGTAGGATTAGTATAAATGGGTGGTTGATGGTCGGCACAGACTCGGTGGGCTGAAGGGCCTGTTTCAGTGCTGTATCTCTAAACTAAACTAAACATGTCAGAATACAATTTTACTTCAAGAGGGAAGCACGCTGAATGCTTGAACTACATCAGAGTGTTCAGCAACACAAAGTGAGCAGAAGCTATGTAAATTGAATCTGTTCTGCCACCAGATCTCAGCAGATTATAACAGGGCTCATTTCCTTTCCCTGCAGGTGCTATACCTGCGGCCGACCGTTAGACAACCCGTTTCCCTCAATTTCAGTTCGATTAAAGTCAATGGAAAGGAAAATCAAGCAGAGTGTATAATAGACAATTGTGATCCACAACTGCCAGCTTAACACCCTCAGTTGACTGTGGAAGACTCACTCACGTGTCAGCAGTCAATGACTCTCAAGTAACATAAAAGCAGCTGCGGATTGAGAGTAAAACTTGCTCTGCTCACCCCCAAAATTTGCCTTCTCCACAACCACAGAAGTACAATTCTTCCTGCACTAGTGTGACATTTCCTGTTCAAAGATGCACTTTAAAACTTACAAACTGTAAAATGAAACGTACAACATAATACCACCCAAGTCAAAAGATCTATCCAACTTTGAAAGGAGAAAACAGGTTAGTTGTATGTTCGTGTTCATTTTTAAGACAGCTAACAAAAGCCTGCAGCCAGCAGATTCTTATATAACTATAACAGTACCTCTCAGTGACCAGGGCTCATCTAATATTGGGCCTTAGAGCTCATTTGTTTAATTCCAAAGACACCAATGTGGGCTGGCTATGACGCTAACAGCAGCTGTCAGATAGGTCCTGGAAGGCAGAGAGAGGAGAATGGGGGCTGGGAGGGTGGTTTGCAACATGGGCCTGCAAAGGTCCACAGTAGTGTTGTGGAGCCAGGAGTTAAAGTTCAAAAACTTGACTTTTTGTTGGTGGTATCCAGTGGGTCTTTTAAGGTTAGTCCAAGGCCCCAAACACTCTTTCCAAGTGTAACAGTGATTTACTTGCACATCTTTCAATTTAGTATACTCTATTCACTGATCACAATGTGGTCTCCTATACATTGGGGAAACTAAACGCAGACTGGGTGACTGCTTTGCGGAACACCTCCATTCAGTCCACAAGCGTGACCCCTAGCTTCCAGTCGCCTGTCATTTTAATTCTCCACCTTGCTCCCACTCTGACCTTTCTGTCCGTGGCCTGCTGCAGGGTTCCAATGAAGCCCAACACAAGCTCGAGGAACAGCAGATCATCTTCCGACTGGGCACTTTACTGCCTTCTGGACTCAACACTGAGTTCAACAATTTTAGATCATTAATTCTGCCCCCATTTTGTTTCATGTTTCTTTACTGCTTTGTTTTTTTCTCTCATTTCTCTCTTGTTTCCTTCTCTTTGCTTTCAGATGGCAGCTATCCTGCCATTCACACCTCCTCTAGACATTTCTTTTGTTTCTTTACTTGACCTATTACCATTCTATTTAGCCTTACAACACGAAACCTTTAATCCTTTGTCCTTTAATCTTTCCTGCCCTCCACCCTATCACAGTCCATCTATTTTGTTCTTCTTCCCACCCTCCCACCTTTCACTTGCTCAAAACCTATTACATTTCTAACTTCTCCCAGTTCTGATAAAAGGTCACAGACCTGAAACGTTAACTTTGTTTCTCTCTCCACAGATACTGCCTGACCTGCTGCGTATTTCGAGATGAACAGGGACATGTGGAAGGAATTATACATGTGGTAATTGGGAAGTAGTGATTTGCATTGTGGTCAGGATTGGCCAAGGTGAACGCTGGGAATTAGTTTCTGAGAAAGTTAAGTTGGAACTGTGGGTGTTTTTGAAAAACCTTTAAAACTGGTGAATTGGATGCAGGAGTTGAAAGGCCTTGAATGCTGTAGTATGCTCCTTGCATCATGGGAATATTGCACATATTGCATTTCTGGTGGGCTGAGTACACCATCAGGAAGATAAACTTTTAAATCCAGCATGTGTTAGATTTTTTAAAAATTGAATATCAACAAGGATGTATTCCACTTATTGGTGAACTCACAGTTGTCCACTGAGTATATGCGACAAAAATTGAAGCAAACCCATGCAGACTAGGAAGTTTGCAGATTTGATCCATGATCTGTTTCAGCTAAGATTGCTCTAGGAGTACCACTATCAGCCTCAGATCCCTAGATTAAACAGGGGAATATCAACCAGAATTCCAGGACCTGATTGCTACCAGTCATCTCTGCTGGGTACGAATAGAATTGGACACAGCTGTTATACCCTTTACAGTTGAATAGTTCATCAACATGCACTACTAAAGCTCAAGTATAAATAATGTCACCTGGACATAGTACTAGAGGGTGTCTGGTACCTGTGGAACATTATGCCAGCGAAGAATCAATGCCTGCAGGCCAAGAGAAAATTGGAATGGGAAAAATAACTGTGATAAGCTAGTTGAGTGCTGTTGTTGTCGTCAGTTTTTTAATGACACATTTCAGAGGCCAAAACAGGACAGTACTTCCAAAGACACCACTAAATAGCATTATATCCTCCATTCCTTTCCATTAATGCCAATGAGAAAGAAAGAATTCAGAACCAAGACATTACTTTTGAAGTGCAGTCACTTGGGCCAAAACTCTTAGTGTGATGCATTGGATCAAATGGAAGGCCACAGACCTTGTCCCACATTCTTGGGATGAGGTCATTTATATGGTTAGGGTGGGTGCAGCAGACCTAATAAGGGTGTAGAAGAAGGAAATTCCAGACAGCTTTAGAACAGGCCCGGACATGCCACTTTGATGTTGATGGAGAGGTTGGAAGGCTTGCTTGCACCCAACCTCCCCCAACCCACTCCTTAACTGCCACTGCAATCTAAGGCAGCAATTTGGTCTGGACACCTGGCAAAGCTTACCAACCAACCTGGTAATATAAATCTCCTATTTTGTTCCCTCCCTTGTCCACTCCACCATTTACCATTATCTGATCAAGAGAAGAGACAAGCAACCTATTCCTATTCCTAAACCTCTGTTCTCTGGTTCGAATGTGTGTGAGAGTTGACTGGAGTAATTCAGCTCCTGACATTTTTCCCACTCCTCCCTGTCATAGGAAAATGGGTAATCAGTTGTTATTTGACTTCTAAAGAGTTAATCAGTTAATATATGGCTCAGTTTTGGCAATGCAGTTAGAGCTACTCATCAACATCTGTTACTTTAAATTACAGACATCATTCTTAAAAATACCAGCACCTCTTACAAAGCCTTATCTCATAACAAAATTTTAATCTAAAGCTTAATTATACCTTTCCCCATGTGCCAAACACATCCATTTCATGTTCTACTTCCTCCAAAATAATCCTCTGAGACACTCAGAGGCAGGCATTTTGTTTTTAATAGTTTTACATGTCTGGGTCCCAGTGTAAGCCATTCCATCACATTTGTTGCTTATCGAACTCTCCCTGGGGCAGCATGCAGGAATGCCGTGGAAGGGTCCAAAGTTCCCAGACAAGGAGCAAGTCTCCCCAGAGAGCAAAAGTGAGTAAGTCTTTGATTAAATGAATTCAAGGGCTTAGCTAAGGGACCAATGTTTATCCCTGTTTATGGACATCTCATTCTTGCACTTTACGATTCCCATGGCCAGCATAAGTCTTTGCACCACACCCCGCTGTCTGAGAATAGGCATATTGGTTACATGGTGGGAAAACACAGTCAAATCAGATTAAATGTCTTTCACACTGATATTTCCAATGTCCGAAGTACAATGAGTTCTGAAAGATGCAGCAAGCATAGACAGCAGCTTTACAATAAAAACATAATTTGTAATTGATTACGCCTGCTTAGGAAAGATGTGTATTTGTGCAATCAACATGGCCCTTCACCAGTTTGTTATCACAATTTGTGGGACAGCAATACATTTTATCAACTCTCCATAACAGCAGCTTACATAAAATTACGTAGAATCTACAGCACAGAA
Organism: Heterodontus francisci; assembly: GCF_036365525.1. Taxonomy (NCBI): domain Eukaryota; kingdom Metazoa; phylum Chordata; class Chondrichthyes; order Heterodontiformes; family Heterodontidae; genus Heterodontus; species Heterodontus francisci. The sequence continues at coordinate 104,531,258 of NC_090373.1, read as the reverse complement.
ACATGCCTTTCAGCTCAACTGGTCTATGCTGGTGTGTTGCTCGACACAGTCTCCTCCCACCTTACTGAATTCCATCGGGTACAACATTCACCAGCACAAAAGTTAGCACTCACACTTAAAAAATGCAACTCATTTAAAAGAAAAGCCTTAATTATTTTTTAAAAACCAAATGTATTTACAAAAGATATATTTTATTTAACTAAAAATTCATTAGCATTTCTAAGCATTTCCACTGAAGCGGCACATTATTTATATAACTAATGGGCCCAATTGGAAAAACACAATTGTCGCTTTGTCGCTCGACTGCAGATGATGCAGTTGATTGCACGGACTGTATAAATACTGTATCAAAGCGGCAGCACACATTGTTCTTTGTTTATATTCAGCAGCATTGTGCAGAGGACTGGACAAGTGTGACGGGTGGCTGTCAGCAGTGTGGAAAGAGGGCATAGGGTGAACTTATCTTGCACATCTGACCATTTTTTTAAAGTTCTTTCCTTATCATAGTTATAAAGTGCACAGATAATTAGGCATGCATTCACCAAGCTTTACATGAGCACATTTTCTGCTAGGCAGCAGTTGCCAGAGATTTGAGTATCTCACTGATCTGTATCTTGCTTTTCTAAAGATGTGGGAATGTGTACTTGCAAGGTTGAATAAAATGCCAATTTTTAAAAAAGAAAAATATACATATTTGTCAAGAATTAAAAAGATTAAAACTGTAAAGTCTGGAGGGAATATTTTCCTATATATGCTCGTTTTGACATAGAGTAGGCAAAGATAAAAATGTGAGTGCATGTTCCATTGGTGTTGCTCATGGTGATAATAGTGAGCCATGGGAGGGATGTTTGAGTTTGGGAGGAGTGGGCATCACTACTGAGAGATTTAGAAAGATATTTGTAAGAGATCTGCTAAGGCAGAGTAAATTAAATATTTATAGTCATAGAGTGATACAGCACTGAAACAAGCCCTTCAGCCCACCCATTTATACTCATCCTACATTAATCCCATATTCCCTACCATATTCCCCCAATTCTCCTACCACATACCTATACTAGGGGAAATTTACAATGGGCAATTTACCTATCAACCTGTAAGTCTTTGGAGGTGGGAGGAAACTGGAGCACCTGGCAGAACCCTATGTGGTCACAGAGGAGAACTTGCAAACTCCACACAGGCAGTACCCAGAATTGAACCTGGGTTGCTGAAGCTGTGAGGCTGCGGTGCTAACCACTGCGCCACTGTGCCACCCTGTAAGAGGAAGGTGGGCAGAAGCAGTGTGCACCTACACTCCTCCTGGATTGCAAGGATATTAAAAGGGTAAAATGTCCCATCTGTTTATGGTGTCAGTTTTTATAGTGAAGACCAAGAAATATAATGCATAAAATTGAGTCTTTTGCATCTTCTCTTCTATGCCAAATATATCTGTCCTACTAAAAGAGTGTTTAAATTGAATAGACACCAAACGTTTGTGATCCTGCTCCACCACCATCACAATATCAGAGTGGGATCTTGTCCTACTGATAACATCGGAGGCGGATCATTCCAATTGTGCTGTCAATTCTGGTTAACATATTATGGGAGGTTTTGCCACGTGACCTCCTACCTCCAACTGCCCTGCCGCCATGCTCCCGCTATTGGTCAACCAACACATCCATCCTCATGATGCACTACCTTTCCCCCACCAACTGGAAAGCGAATAGACTTTTTGCTAACCAATTGGATGATCCTTGACTATCAATCATGCAGCCTTTCCTTCATCGCCAATTTTTATTTAATGAGCCTATGATTTTTCTCCTGGGTTTCTCGCAGCAGTGTCTGGGAGATTAAGTTTCAATTCCTGGAAATTCTCAATCATAGAGTCAAAGAGTCATGGAGTCATTAGGGCACAGAAGGAGGCCATTTGTCCCATTGGATCTGTGCTGGCTCCCCGTAGAGCAATCCAATCAATCCCATTCCCCAGCTCTATCTCCTTAGCCCTGTAAATTTATTGCCCTCAAGTGCCCATCGAATTTCCTTTTGAAATCATTAATCGTCTCCACTTCCAGCACCATCGTAGGCAGCAACTTCCAGGTCATTACCGATCACTGTGTAAAAAAGTTCTTCCTCACATCCCCCTTGCATTTCTTAAAACCTTAAATCTGTGTCCCCAGTCCTCTACCATCAGCTAATGGGAACAGAATTTCTTTGCCTACCTATCTAAACCTGTCATAATCTTGTACACCTCTATCAAATCTCCCCTCAATCTCCTTTGTTCCAAGGAGAACAACCCCAGCTTCTCCAACCTAAGCTTGAAGCTAAAATCCCTCATCTCTGGAACCATTCTAGTAAATCTCCTCTGCACCCTCTCAAGGACCCTCATATCCTTCCTAAAGTGTGGTGAGCAGAACTGGACGATATACTCTAGTTGTGACCTAACCAGAGCTTTATAAAGGTTCAGCATAACTTACTTGTTTTTGTACTCAATACCTCTATTCATGAATCCCAAGATCCCATATACTTTGCTAACTACTCTCTCAATATGTCCTGCCACCTTCAAGGATTTGTGCCCATGAACCCCAAGGTCCGTCTGTTCCTGCACACCCTTTCGAACTGGCCATTAAGTCTATGTTGCTTCATGATATCCCTTCTGCCAAAAGCATCACCTCACACTTTTCCATATTAAATCCCATTTGCCGCTTGTCTGCCCATTCCGCTAGCCTAATTATGTCCTGTTGAAGTTGATTGGTATCATCCTCAATGTTTGCCACACCCCCAAGTTTGGGATCATCAGCAAATTTTGCAATTTTACTCTGTCTTCCAATATCCATGTCACTTATACATATCAAAAAAGCAGCTATCCTAGGACTGACCCTTGGGGAACACCATTGTCTACCATCCTCCAGTCTGAAAAACAACTATTTACCATGACTCACAGTTACTTTGACCCACCTATTCCATGATTTTCAATTTTGTTAACCAACCTCTTATGTGGCACTTTGTCAAACACTTCCTTAAAATCCATATAGACAACATCCATCACATTCCCTTCATCAACCTTCTCTGTTACTTCATCAAAAAATGAAGTTAATTAGTCAAGCATGATCGGCCTTTTGCAAATCCGTGCTGGCTTGCCTTAATTAACTCAAATCTCTCCAAGTGCCTGTTGATTTTCTTCCATGATGATTGTTTCTAAAACCTTACCCACCACTGATGTTAAACTGACTGGTCTGTAGTTGATTGGAATGTTCTTGCATCCTTTTTTGTATAAGGGTGTCATATTTGCTATCAATCCTGAAGAGTTGGTGACCCAACCTGTCAGACTTTCCTGGGCTAGGGTATTTGCATAAATCACTTGAGTGCCTGTGACAGTATTGTCACAGTGTGTGGAGCAAAAGCAGTACTTGCAAACTGTGTGTGGGAAAAGCCCATAAGACATGAAGTCTGAGCTTGACCTTTATCAGGGGAGGATCACACAAATGCCATTTCTGGTTGCCAATATTTTGCCAGCATCCATTTTGTTCAAGCGAAAGGAGGTAAGAGCAGGAATTGGAGCAGGTGACACCATCCTGCTGGCCCCAGTTCCATTTCAAGCTGCAAGTTTTACAGGGGCCTGGCAAAACAGGGGAACAGTCAGGGCTTGCTCTTTGGGGCAGATGCCTGCATTACCAGATCCTGCCCCATTTCCTTTCATGCTAATATTTGCCAATTGGAATAACACCTCAGGTACACCACAGGTCCTGAGGAAATTCATGACCAGGATTTTTATTCAGAAACGCCCTCCAAACCTGAATAATGATAAAGTACCTCTGCCCCTGCCCCCACCACCAACCTCCACACCACCCTCCAGAATTTGGCTGCAAAATTCCTTTTTTTATTTTTGCTTTGACTTCTCCCAAACATACAAGTACAAAATGTAACTGATATAACCACTCAGAACACATTACAAAATAGTAATAAAAATTGAAGAATGGAAAAATTTCAAAATACAATGTGATGTTCGTCACGCATGTTATGTGCTCTATTTGCTGAATAAGCATGTTTTTCCTGCAAAGTTCTCAAGAAAGGTTGCAATGTTCATGCTTTATCTTACTTTGATATTTTAAATAAGGCACAAAAGAATCTTGATTGTTTTCTGTGCTTTTCCTTCCCTCAGCCTTTGCACTAAGCGACTTCTCCTCAGTAATTTTGACCTCCATCTCAATTCATTATGTTTTTCCCCTTTGAGTTCACTGCCCTCGTAACCTACCTTAATTTCTCCCTCCATATTAATGGCCACCTTGCCATGTCACGTGACCTCACCAATCCCTTTGTATCAATCACAGATAAGGCCATCTCTGATCTCTTCCTTGTATTGCTTTCCACCCACATCTAACTTTCATCTCCAAACCCTACTTCCTTCTTTATCCGCCCCTGGAAAAACCTCTCTCCTAATTCACTGACAACTGCACTTCCATTCACCATGAAATTTCTGCAGCTACCAATCTGCTCAAGCACACCCTCACTTCAACCTATGATCCCTTAGTCCCCATGAAAACCATTACTCTCTCTCAGTCTGGCCTTTCCCCCAGTACAACCTTCATTTCCACTGCCTTTAATCCAAGGAACATAGATTTGAACGGAAATGGCAGACAACTGGTTTAGCCAGTCACTGCCAGATCTGGCTGGACCACATAAAGCAGTATCAGGTCCTGCTCTTGTCTACAAAAACTGCTCACTGTTCCAGGATCATCCTGGAATACAAAGATTACCCCTGGCTTCTTTTCTCTACTGCAAACCATCTTCTTAAACCCTCTCCCCTGTCCCCTCTATTCTCACCTCCAACCATAAGTGCGAGGAGCTCATGGACATCTTTATCACTAAGATTGAGACTATCTAATTATCTGCTTCTGTGACTTCTCTCCCTTCCCCTCACCCACTGGGCCAATCTCTCTGCTGCCCTAAACCTGAACTCGCATCTTTCTCTAGTTTCTCTGCTATCTCCCCTCATGCCCTGTTGGAGCTCATCTTATCCATGAAACCCACCTCCTGCTCCCTCAACCCTATTCTCACTAAGATGATGATGACCTAACTTCCCATCCTGGCTCCCATGTTAGCTGATACTGTTAACAGTTCTCTCATCTTAGATACTGTCTCCTTCAAATCTGCTGTCTTCACCGCTTTTCTCAAAAAAAACCTTTGGCCCCTCTATCCTTGCAAACTATTGCCCTATCTCCAACCTCCCTTTCCTTTCCAAAGTCTTAAACGAGTTGTTGCCTCCCAAATCTGTTCCCATCTTTCCTGTAACTCCATGTTTGAATCCCTCCAATCAGATTACCACACTTGCCACAGTACCAAAACAGATCTTATCAAAGTCACAAATGAGATCCGATGTGACTGTGACAAAGGTAAACTTTCCATCCTCAGCCTTCTCAACCTGTCTGCAGCCTTTGACATGGTTGACCCGTACCATCCTCCTCCAATGCCTCTCCACTGTCATCCAGCTGGGTGGGACTGCTCTCACCTGGTTCCATTCTTATCTATCTAATTGTAGCCTGAGAATTGCCTCCAATGGCTTCTCTTTCTGCTCCAACACCATTACCTCTGGTGTCGCTCTAAGGGTCTATCCTTGACTCCTTCCTATTTCCCATCTACATACTGCCCCAAGGCGACATCATTGGAAAGCACAGCATAAGTTTTCAATAAACATTAATGACACCCAGCTCTACTTCATCACCATCTCTGTCTCTAAATTTCTCCAGTTAAATATTGGGAAGTTCAAAGCCATTGTCTTTGGTCCCCACCACAAACTCCCTAGCCACCAGCTCCAACCCTCTCCCTGGCAACTTTCAGACTGAACTAGACTGCTCACAACCTTGTTATCAGATTTGACCCCGAGATGAGCTTCCGGCCATTTTTTCCATGCTGTCACTAAGGCCGCCTTTGTAACTCCATCCAACTCCTCCCTTGCCTCAGCTCCTCTGCTACTGAGACCCTCATCCATGCCTTTGTTACCTCTAAACTTGATTATTCCAACATGCTGCTTCCCAGCTTCTCATGTTCTACCCTCCAGAAACACGAGATCATCCAAAACTCTGCTGCTTGTGTCCTTACTTGCACCAAGTCCCATTCACCCATTCACCCATCACTCCTGTCCTCGCAGATCTGCATTGGGTCCCTCAATTTAAAATTCTCATCCTTGTTTTCAAATTGCTCCATGGCCTCAGCTCTCCATATCTCTGCAATCTACTCCAGCCCCACTAGCCTCCAACATATCTGTGTTCCTTTAACTCTAACCTCTTCAGCATCACTGATTTCAATGGCTCCACCATTGGTGGGCACACCTTCAGCTCCCGAGGCTCTAAGTTCTGAAATTTCCTCTCTAAACCTCTCTGCCTGTCTACATCTCTTTCCTCCTTTAAGACACTCCTTAAAACCTACTTCTTTGACCACGCTTTTGGTCATCTGCCCTAATACCTCCTTATGTGCCTTGGTGTCAAATTTTGTCGTAACACCTTCCTGTGTTGTGCCCACGTTAAAGGCACTATATAAATAGAGGTTGTTATTATTGTTACCACGCTCACAGGAAGTGCAGCAATGGAAATACAAAAACAAACCGAAGAGGTTTATATTTAAAAAAATTTAAAAAGACTGATACACTTGCCTTCAACAAAATGGAAGGCAAAGTCACATGACACATACCTTCTCCTGCACTGAATTACACACTCTTGTCTGCTAAAACTGAAACTCATTAGCCCCATTTGCATTGAAATTAAACAGCTCATCACACACAGAGGTGAGCTATCCACAAAGTGAGCTAAAACAAAGGCATTAGCAGACATTCCGTCTCCAGCTACAATCACTACAGTAAGGTGTGAACATCCCTAATATCATCAAAATGGGCTGAAATCAGAAGCCATTGTGTAGCCCACATGGGCAAAACTAACACTTTATGAATTTACCTTTAAAGGTAACTGTTTTGGAGAACATGAGCACGTCAGTCTGAGATCCCCGGCCACAGAGAGAACATTGAAAGCCATCTTGAATTCCAGCGCAAGGTTGTGTGTGAGAGAGAGATCAACTCCAGCTAAGACTGTTGAACCCGGCTGAGACGAGCTGGCAACGAACTGCAGCAGAGAAATAAGAGAGTGCCTTTTGAACAACTCCTCCACCTGCAAAAATTCAATTAAGAATTTGAGTATGCTACCCCACATGAACTGCAACTGGTTCAAGAAGGCAGCTCACCACCACCTTCTCAAGGGCAATTAGGGATGGGCAATAAATGTTGGCCTAGCCAGTGATGCCTACATCCCATGAATGAATTTTTAAAAAAGACTTCAGCACCCCAGCAAGGGCAAGACAGCCAGCAAACAGGCCTGCAACTTTAAAAACTTCCTTTCCAAGAGGATCCCACAGGTTTTTCCAAAAAACAGCAGACTTTTTCACCTTGAACACTTAATTCTTCTTACCCTTTACCTTCTATCTATCTTTTCTTGAGTGTGCATGAGAGAGTAAATGCATGCATGGGTGGTGTAGCGAACATTTTGGGTGACTAGTGTTCAATAAATATTTAATCCTCTGTTTTAAACTGTCAGGATAACACAATATGCCAAATGAGGGATTTTTAATTCATTGGTTGGAAACTTACATTACACTTGCAATGTAAAAAATCCTGCAGTTAACTTTTTAAAAAAACTAGCAGCCTAGATGCATCTGAAACACCTCTTCACATTCCAAAGGCCAACTCAGAGTCAGAGGTCTGGGCAGTATGGACCCAGAACAATAGCTTGCTCTAAGTGATTGAATTACCTAAGATTGCTTCATTAGCAATGTTATGTTATTAGCAGTGTTATGACCAGGTGAGAAAGGTGTCTAGGGGTTCCCTCTCAGCCTTCACCTGGTCTTACCGTAACAGGGTTTAATTTTAAACATACCGTGTTTTTAGCTCTCACTTGGTGAATCCTTGTTCACCGCTTTCCAATTATAAGGCATCGAAACCAGCACAAACAGGCTTTCTTAGGTTTAAAGAAGAAAAGTTGAAATTTATTAATTTTGAACTTAAACTCTAATTCAGTTAATGCCTACAGATACACGACGCGCTCCACACTAGCACGGATATGTGATACACACATGCAAATAGAGACAGAAAAGAGCAGAAGAAAAATAAAGTGGAAAAGTTTGAGGCAATATTTGAAGAGTTGTTGTTCTGGTTCTTCAAGCTCACTGTAGAGTCCTTGATTGTAGATAGATCTTGCTTTTTGTTGGGGCCCAGTATTCTTCTTAAACCTTGTTTACTGTAGGAGATTTTTCTCTCTTGGGGTACATGTGTCTTCAGTGGATTCAGAGGCTTGTGAGAAAGAGATGGGAGCAGACAGGAGAGAGATCTTCTCAGTCCAGGAGCAAATAGACACTCTGCCTTCAACGTCTTTGTGGCCAGTTCAAAAGAAAACCCTGGAACAGCCAGGTAGTCATGTAACCATAAAATAAAAACAAGAAATGCTGGAACCACTCAGCAGGTCTGGCAGCATCTGTGGAAAGAGAAGCAGAGTTAACGTTTCGGGTCAGTGACCCTTCTTCGGAACTTATTTTATTTTATTTTATTTTATTTAAATTTATTAGTCATGTAACCAGCTGGTCTAACCAGTCCTGACCCTTGTGGATTGTATCCTCCCTAGCAGGCCCTGGAATGCACTCCCTCACCTTCGATGTCTGTTAACATGTAAATGTGTTATTCCAGCCTTTAACAAGTCATTTCCTCGCTCCAACAACAGTTAAAAATCAATGTTCATGACAAAACCGATGCCTCATTCTTGGCAGGTGGGGCCTAGCATGACACAGCAATCACAGCAATCCTAACACCTTGACTTTGAACGAGCCATCCCCTCCAAGTGTAAATATTGGAATCCTGGGGCCTGGGGAGCTAATTCCGAACTTTGAATCTCATTAGAAGTTTCCAGTGAATACATGGAGGCAGTCATATGACCATCTGACCATCTTTGTGAGAGCCAAAACATTTCCTTGAACAAAGACAGGCAGTAGCTCAAACTGTGCAACACGAGAAAGGCTGTGTGACTCTCTCTCTTTCTCTCCAGATAACAGAAGTTTGAACCTCATCTGCGACTGTTCACCCTCCAAATCTACAGATTGCTATAGTCAGAGACCAGGGGAGGAGAGCCACCTACAAGTCTGCCTCCAAGAAAGCCTTGAGCCAAGTGGATCAGCCACAAGGGGCACTTTGACCAGCCAAGGAGGTCAAGAATACAACTTCATCCAATTTCACAGACTGTGTAGTTAATTTCCATTTATTCTGGACAGCTTTTAGAGGGCAGCTTCCCTAAGTGGTGAAGAGCCTCCCTGCCATTGGTAAAATACCATTGGAGATGGGAAGAGGCTCTTAAGTGACCCTTAATTGGCTACTTAAGGGCCTCAGTTGGCCCCTGAGTGGAAGGCCATCCTTGACCTTCCCCACTCCTGGTAAAATTCCATGATGTTGGGAAGCGGATGGGCAGTCCGCAACCCCCCCCCCCCCCCCCGCCATCCCTTGTCATTTTATGCCCCCCCCCCCCCCACTGCCTCCCAGCTTGGCCCTCGAGGGCTGATAAAATCCAGCCCCTTATTTCTAAATCTAAGCCCTCAGGTTAGAGCCGAAAGCAGGTGGTCTCTAAAAGAGTTTTCAAAAGATATTTTGAGTGATTTAATTGTTCCAACTTTTTCACCTTGATGTCAGCAGCTATTTTTAACTGTCCATTTCCATTTGTCGTTATCAACGATGTGATTCATAGTTTTCATTCTTGTTTTTCCCGTTTTGATATTTGCGTCTTTACCTGTTCAAAAATGTCTTATTAAAATGTTACGAAATTTTAGCCAATCACATGCGTATCAAGTGTGTAGTTTGAGACTGCTACCTGAAATATAACAAACAGAAACTTGTGAGAAAAGGGAGATTCTAAGGAATGTGGGGGGCGGTTGGTGGAGGCAACAACATGTACTGAAAATGGGACAGTAAAAGATTGTGAAGGGTTGGTTGGCATTGATGCAAGCCCAACGTAGTTCCAGTATTTTCTACTTTTGTTTCAGATCTCCAGCATTTGCACATTTTCTTTGCATTCACTGATTTTCATTTTGCTGTTTACTTTTTAACAGCTAAACCTTTTTGACTTTATGTATGTCTGTATGTGTGTGTGTTTGTGTATGTCTGTATGTGTGTGCGTGTGTTAGTGTGTATGTGTGTGTGTGTGTCGACACTGTGTGTTTACAAACTGGGTTCGAGCACATCTCATTAAGAAATCAAGTGTAACACAAACAACTGGCTGTTGCAGAACATTTATCTTATGGTCCAGAACTCTTCATGCCCACAGATCAAAGACTGTGGGAACAGGCGCCACTACTCTGCACAGCAGCTGCACTAAAATCCTGTCCACACCCTTCCTGTTTGTAATGTCCTACCCTGGGGTTATTATTTCCCATCATGCTGCTGATTGTGCGGTCGCTCCCTGGCTGCCATTGGTATTCTCTCTGGGGAGTCTGAAGTAGCACTTTTCAATTTATATTCTGGTTTGTCAGTTTTTGAGTACTCACTTAATATTCAGGTTGCATGATTCTTGAAATTTTGCTAATGGTATAACAGCTAGGTGAATTTGAAAGTATTTACAAATTAAGAGATGTCAAGGAAAAGCACAAAAGCACAGAACCAAATGTTGGTCATCAGTTTCTTATTGCACTGTGGTATGGGAATGGTGAAGAGTGGGAGATGAACAGCAGTTTAGGTTCTCAACAAATAAAGGAATGATAATTTTTCAATGGCAGTTAGAGGTGAATGATTTTGAACCAGTTTCTGCAGTGCTGAATGGACCATAAAGTAAACTTTTTAAAATGTTTTCATGGGATGTGAGTGTCATTGGCTAGGCCAGCATTGATTGCCCATCCCTAATCGCCTTTGAGAAGGTAGTGGTGAGCTGCCTTCTTGAAATGCTGCAGTCCATCTGGTATAGGTACACCCACAGTGCTGTTAGGAAGTGGGGTCCTGGTTTTTGACCCAATGGCAATAAAGAAACGGCGATATAGTTCCAAGTCAGGATGGTGAGTGACTTGGAGGGAAATTTCCAGCTGGTAGTGTTCCCATACACCTGCTATCTTTATCCTTCTAGCTGGTAGAGATAGTGGGTTTGGAGGGTGCTGTTGAAGGAGCCTTGGCGAGTTGTTGTAGTGCGTCTTGTAGATGGTACACGTTGCTGCCACGTGCGTCGGTGGTGGAGGGAGTGAATGTTTAAGTTGGTGGATGGGGTGCTGATCAAGCGGGCTGCTTTGTACTGAATGGTGTCGAGCTTCCTAAGTGTTGTTGGAGCTGCACCTATCCAGGCAAGTGGAGATTATTCCATCACACTTGCAGCTGGTGGACAGGTTTTGGGGAGTCAGGAGGTGGGTTGCTTGGCACAGAATTCCCAGCTTCTGACCTGCTTTATAGCCACAGTATTTATATGGCTGGTCCAGTTCAATTTATGGTCAATGGTAACCCCCAGGATGTTGATAGTGTGGGATTCAGTGATGGTAATGCCGTTGAATGTCAAGAGGAGATAGTCAGAGTCTCTCTTGTTGGAGGTAGTCATTGCCTGGCACTTGTTTGGCATGAATGTTACTTGTCACTTGTCAGCCCAAACCTGGATATTGTCCAGGTCTTGCTGCATTTCTACACAGGCTGCTTCAGTATCTGAGGAGTTGCGAATAGTACTGAACATTGTGCGATCATCAGCGAACATTCCCACTTCTGACTTTATGATGGAGGAAAGGTCATTGATGAAGCAGCTGAAGATGTTTGGGCCTAGGATACTACCCTGAGGAACTCCTGCAGTGATATCCTGGGGCTGAGATGATTGGCCTCCACTGACTTCAATTTTGCTAGGGCTCCTTGATGCCACACTCGGACAAATGCTATCTTGATGTCAAGGGCAATCACTCTCACCTCATCTCTTAAATTCAGCTCTTTTGTCCACATTTGGATCAAGGCTGTAATGATGTCTGGAGCCAGGTGACCCTGGCAGAATCCAAACTGTGCATTTGTGAGCAGATTATTGCTATGTCACTGCCGCTTGATAGCACCTTCGATGCACCTTCAATCACTTTGCTTATGATCGTGAGGAGACTGATGGGGCAGTAATTGGCCAGATTGGATTTTTCCTCCTTTTTGTGAACAGGACATAGCTGGGCAATTTTCCGCATCGTCGGGTAGATGCCAGTATTGTAGCTGTACTGGAACAGCTTGGCTAGGGGTGCGGCCAGTTCTGGAGCACAAGTCTTGGGGATGTTTGTGGAGCCTCCTCCTCTGGTTAGTTGCTTTATTGTCCACCACCATTCCCAATGAGATGTGGCAATGATTTGATGTGAGATTTTACAATGTATCCATGAGAGTGTAGTAGGGGCTACAAACAGATTGAAAGTTCTGGGGTGGCTTAGAGAAATAATAACTGCTTGAATTGTATCAGTAAAAATTCATTGTGAGCCATTCCCACAGGTCCCTAGAAATAGCTACCTTAAGTAGGCTATATGCTAGGAAAATTTGTCCGAGATCCCAGCCCATCATTTCCATATGGCGGGTTGTGGAAGAAACAGCCTGCAGTGGCCCTGGGTCGGGCTGATGGGGAGAAATTCAAGTCAGCTTGGTGAGACAGCAATAAGCCTCACCATTCAAATGTCTTCTCAAGTCCTCCACCAACATGCACTGTTCCATGATCCCACCTGAAACAGAAATTAGCTCATCATATCTGATTTACAGTGTGGTCTGAGTGTGCTGAACTCAAAGAGCATGTAGAACACAAACACTCACACATGTACACGCACATTCAAGGTGGACTGGCGGCACAACACACTAGTAGACATAACATGTGGCTCTACAGCATGGCAGAAGGTGGTTTTATGTCTGCCATCCCACACCCCACACTAGTTAACATCATTCTTCATTCAAGGCACCAAGCAGACGACAAACAGCGAAAGAGATAATGGGTAAAACAGAGCATATCCATGACCTGGTTAAAGAGTGGGATTGGCAGATTCCTTGGAACCCTTTCTGACAAGAGGATTGTGCTTGGAGCAAGCCCCAGGAGGGAAGGGTTGGCAGAGATAGTAAAACGTTGGAAAGACAAAACAAAAACAAAGAGGGAAAAACATTTTTAAAATATGCATTAATTGCAACCTTTTTGCATGAAGTTTGTGCTTATAAGTATGGGATGTGAGCAAATGGAATATTTTCCATCTCAGGATCCCAGTATCAGCAACAAACACTCAGATATAGCACGGCTCAAAGAGACACTGCACAAATGATTTGTCTCAGCTCTAACCACAGAAGCACTTGTCCAATGCACCAATGTGATATTTTTCCACTGCCCATGCCAGCCTCACTAGGTAAAATTTCCAAAGTTAGGAACAGTTTTATGCTGTTAATCCTGTCCACAAGTAACTGGATTGAGAGTGTCCAACCTCATTTAACATAGTACTCTTGCAGCCTGTAGACAAGAGGGTTTCATTTGATCAATTAGGCTGAACTCAGGCCCCAGAAGGGAAAGGTCAATGTTTAGCCTGTCTCCTTAGCATCCCATAGTATGATAAGCACATGATTCACACAAAACAATGTAATTAAAAAAATGTAAAACTTGCAAAGTCCATTATTTCTGCACAATGTTTGAAGACATGTCTGTTAAAGAGCAGAGGTTCTGTCCCTTACGAGGCCAGCCAGCAAATCACAGAAACAGCAGGGACTTGGCACAATTACGTCCTTGCCATTTTTCCCATGGGTTCCACTAGATTCTTGCTGCAGTTATACTGGGAATCTGGCAGAATCCCCAAGGAAATTCAGGGTCATCATTTCTATTAACGGCAGATAAACCAGAACAGACATTGTCATCACTAAGGCATAATGAGCAAACACTTTTCAATTAAGACATTGTCCCTTTAAGTGAAAAGCTGTGCAAATGCTGTTTCGAACTGATGATGGTATTACATGTACTACATGCAAAAACACATCAAGGGGTTTTGACTATCATGAACAGTGTGAGCAATGTGTCAATGTCATCTGAGCCTCAAGATGTGTTCATTCCTGGACGCACACTCCAAGCTGTGTTATTCTAATTGACTGGTGGGGCTCATGAGGGATGTTAATTCTACTTTGTCAGTCTTGTTTATTTTTTTTTTATCAGGAGCAGGTGTCATGGTAGCCAGCAATGGGTGATAAATAATTGTGATCGAATCAAATGACATGAGAACTCAAGCGTTATTGTACCTTCTGACCTGAACTACAGCGATACTGGGATTTACTGCCAGGCATGTTTACAGGAACTTGGTGTATATTATAGGATTTTATCAATCTGACAGACTGCTCCACCAGGTAGCAGTATGGTACTAAACAAAGGACCCATCAAAGCTTCTGTGCACACGTGGCAGTTAATAATTTATTACATCAGCCAATTTAATGATGTGTACTTGCATTTAAGAAGCTTCAGTAGAGTTGCCAGTTAAGAGACTAGAGAACATTTTTTCTATACTTTGAAACAAGTTTAGTCTGTTGAGAGATACTCCGGACTAAAGTCGAATACAGTGCACTGTGAGGCTTCTAAACCCTAGTGAATACAAGCCTAGTTGACCCAATCTCTCTTTATACATCAGTCCTGCCATCCCAGGAATCAGTCTGGTGAACCTTTGCTGCACTCCCTTCATAGCAAGAACATCCTTCCTCAGATAAGGAGTCCAAAACTGCACACAATACTCCAGATGTGGTCTCACCAAGGCCTTGTATAATTGCAGCAAGGCATCCTTGCTCCTGTACTCGAATCCTCTCGCTGTGAAGGCATCTTTAACTTTGTGCTCTACCTCAGAGTTAACATTTTCAAGCAGTGGTTTGCTTTATTTATTTTAACAAAAACAAAGAAAAATATCCTTACTGTTAGCCAGCTGGAGTGACAGTGTGATAACAAACCTAGTGAAGCTGTCCTTTGGCTGCCTGGGAAAGGCAGGCAAGAACAGGCAGCTATAGTCTGTTCAGCCCACTGACATTCAACTTGATAACCCTGGAGGTAATTTTGGCTTTGGGCAATAGTGTAAAAATTCAACAGAAATTGTGAGAGGTGACTAATTTCATATCGGCCTTTTTACACTCTGTGCCAAAATCAAAATTATGCCCTCACCCACCTCCTCGAATGGATATCAGGGGGTTGCTCTGTTCAGCTTTATTTCTGTTACTTTGGAATATTTTAAAAACAGAAAATGCTCAGCATCTGTGGTGAGAGAAACAAAGTTAACATTTCAGATAAAAGACTGGAAAAACTTAGAGATGCAACAGGTTTCAAGCAAGTGAAATAACAAAAGGGAAGGTCTATGATAGGGTGGACGACAGTAGAGATTAAATGGCAAAAGGGATAATGATGCAAAATGGAATGGTAATGGGAAAAGCAAGGAAACAAAAGGTGGGTCTAGAAAAGATGGATCTAGCCAGTGGCAGAGATCAGTAATTCTATAATTTGTTCTTTGGGGTCCAGAGGAGACATTCTTGATTGTCATTATTTTACACAATAGTTTCAAAATGGAACAACACAAAATTATATTTGCAATGCTGAGAAAACCTTTTGCCAAGATATTTTGTTACAATTTTGGTGTCTTGCCTGCCCCTCTTGCTCAAGATACTTTGGCTTCTGCATGATAGATTATGTTCAAAAGTATTTTTGTCTAGTTATAGTCAGTAATAACTTCTAGTCATATGCATAACTGAGCAAATCACACAACATAGGGGGAATTTTAACCAGCAAAGGTGGCAGGTTAAAACACCAGAAACTGCAAGCGTGTTGGCTACAAGAGCAGGTCAGAGACTCGGAATTCTGCAGCGAGTAGCTCACCTCCTGTCTCCTCAATGACTGTCCACCAAGTCAGGAGTGTGATGAAATACTCTCCACTTGCCTGGATGGGTGCAGCTCCAACAACACTCAAGAAGCTCGACACCATCAAGCCTGCTTGATTGGCACCCCATCCACCACCTTCAACATTCACTCCCTCCACCACCGATGCACAGTGGCCGCAGTGTGTACCATCTACAAGATGCACTGCAGCAACGCACCAAGGCTCCTTCGACAGCACCTTCTAAACCCACAACCCCTATCACCTAGAAGGACAAGGGCAGCAGATAAATGTGAATGCCACCACCTGCAAGTTCCCCTCCAAGCCACACACCATTCTGACTTGGAACTCTATTGGTATTCCTTCACTTTTGCTGGGTCAAAATTCTGGAACTCCCTTCCTAACAGCACTGTGAGCATACCTACATCCCAAAGACTGCAGTGGTTCAAGAAGGCGGCCCACCACTAGCTTCTCAAGGGCAATTAGGGATGGGCAATAAATGCTGGCCTGGGCAGTGACGCCCACATCCCATGAACGAATAGAAAAAAGGTGGACAGGAACCCACTGACTCCCACCTTTAACCCAAGCACATTCTTCAGTACCAGGAAACCCCCATGGGACAGGTGGGTCTGCCACTTAAATATGTTAAGTGGTCATTAACTGCAGCTTTAACCGAGAATGCTGATTTTCACTCTGTATGCATGGGTTTCCCAGGCTTCCTGGAACTCACCAGGTAAAACAAGGTGGGAGGAAAGCAGGAATTGGTGTGGCTGAGCAATTGACAGGCAAGAAAGGCAGCTGCATCCTTGCCTAATTGAAAGGTTTTTGCTCAAAGGACTTTTTCTGAGAGTGTACTTTCACTGCTTTGGAGGTGATTTCCAATATTTGGAGGTCATTTCTGCTACCTTGGAGTTTTTGCCTTTGATCTGCACTTCCCACTGTCAGCTTTCACAGCAGTATGGAAGCCATTTATGCAGATTTACCTTGGATCTCAGATGAGGAACAAGAGGAGCAACACCAGCAGCACCAGCAGGAGCAGTAAGAGCCTTCTCCTCAACCACCTGCCACTGCACAGGACAGGGAGAATGAGCACAGAGCACCAGTGTCTCAGGAGGCTTATATGTAGCCGTCAGGAGATTGCTGTCATTTGCATGCTCTTTGAAGAAGAATTTCTTCCAAGTGGACCAGTGGTAGACAAAGTCTTAATTTCTTCGCCTCCAACTCCTTCCATTTTGTCGAATTTCACAATCTGCTGCCCGCAAGTGCATCTCAGAAATGACGAATGTCATGTTTGGCAGGGCCGACACTTATGTGCACTTTGCTACTGATGAGGCCAGTCTGAATGAGAGGGCCCTGGGATTTGTTGCTCTGGCTGGATTCCCACAGCTACAGAGAGATATAGATGGTACAAATGTGGCAATCAAGGTGCCCTCAGATCACCCAGGATTCCACGCCACAAATGCTCAGCTGGTATGCAACCACCAAAAGATCATCAGGCATGTATGTGCAAGATACCCAGGAAGTCACCATGATGTGTTCATCCTGCACTAGTCACGTCTCCCACGGATATTCATACCTCCAAGCACAGTCAGCAGATGGTGCCTTCGAGACCTCTAAGGACATGGCTGCTGAGACCTGTGAAGACCCCCAAAACTGACGCCCAGGAAACGTATAATCAAAGCCACATGAGCACCTGAATTGTAATTGAACAAGCAATGCTGAAGATACGATTCAAGTGCCTGGACGGATCAAGGGAAACCCTTCAGAATGCACCAGCCAGGATTTTCAGAATGGTGGTGTTCGCTGTGCCTTGCACAACATTGCACAACAGTGAGACTGGAACTCCAAGAGGAGGAAGGTGAGGAGTGTTCTGCATCTGTGGAGGAGGAGGAGGAGCCTGATGTACTGAGGGCACATGTAGCCGCTCACTTAGCTGTCAGGAATGCTTGGGATACTGATTCAGGCACGTTTCAGCTAATCTGAGGCAGTGCAACCATCTGACACACTAATGTGAACCCACTGTGTCCCCGCAACTCCCAGCATAAAGCAGCCCCACAAGCAACAATTCATCCCTCTTACAGACACCCATTGCTCACCTTTAATTCTTATCATACCATTTTTCACAAGGAAGATGGCCACTTGGCTGGCGGCAGGCAAAAATGGACAGAATGGGACAATGGTGCTTTGAAATAAAGTTGATGCTTCATAAACATTAAACAGAAATGTAACAATGTAACATTGTGTTACACATCCAAGTGAATAACCTTGTGCAATTACAAATCTTTTTCTTCCTTTTTCTATGACTCTGACATGGTACAACCCCTGTGCCTTAAGCAGCACTAGAGGCAGGCTGCTCATATTCCTGCTGTGACTACTCAGATGCTCATGGTCAACGTCCTCTGAGTTTTGGAGCCAAAGAGAGCCATGCCAAAGACTGCTCCACCTGCACCTGTGCAGGCTTAGACACAGCCATCGGGACAGGAGGTAGCATGTGGAGCTCTGACTGAGGAGGAGTGAGGGCGGGGGCTGGGGGGAGGGAGGTGAGGAGTAAGAGTGCTTTGAGCAGAGTCCCTACTTCCCTGTGCCCTTTCTCCATCTTCCCTCTCATGGCCCTCCCACACTTACCTGCCAGCAATGAACTGGAGAGCACTTTGCTGCACTTCAGTGAGTTATTGAATGGCCAAAGCAAATCTTTCCTCAGTTCTGATGAAAGGTCACAGACCTGAAACGTTAACTCTGCTTCTCTCTCCACAGATGCTGCCAGACCTGCTGAGTATTTTCAGCATTTTCTGTTTTTATTTAAGCTTTCTTCAACCCTGCTTAAGATGGCAGCCTGAGTGTGCAGGCCAATGGTGAGGGCCAACATGCACTCTGTTGCCTTTTGTGTCTGATGCCTCATGTGTCCCTGGAAATACGTAACAGCATGAATGCCTGAAACATCATGGCTCTCATGCTAAAGATGGACTCCTCCAATCTTTCTCCAGTCATGCACAGTGCCTCTGGAAAAGCTGGCAGAGCCTCATACATTTTCTGCTATTGCTCCAGAATTGTCCTCTTCATCGACGACACCCAAAGCTCAACACATTCATCCAGCCGAACGGTGCTCCTGCACCCTCTGACACCCTCCGATCACTGCACTACTGTCCCTGTCTCCAATATATGCTCCTGCTCACTTCTAATGTGCTTCTCACCATGTGACAACCCAACTACCTGTCCTGGTGGTGCTACCGAGGTGTGTGTATCTGAGCTGTTGGAAGGTGCACATGAATCATGTGATGGGCATCCTCAGACTAAGTTATCATTGTGCAGCTCATCATATTTCAGTAGTTGCTGACATCAAGTCAATATGTGTGAGCGTTTTATGCCAATGTGACTGTGTGATATTTAATTCTGTCACCAGGTAGCTGGGAGATTCCCCATCTCTCCATCTCCAATGGCCAACCATGCTGAGACTCGGCTTATATGCACCTCCTCTGCAGCTGTCAGTATGGAGATGACTGGAGGGTCACCCCAGGCTCTCTGCCTCTCCCTGGTGTTCTGTTCTTTCTTCTCCTGCAAGGAGAGAAAGAAGAGAGCTATGAGTGTGAGCTGTGGAATGTTTTGAGAGATGGAAGAACAACATTTGTGGAGGGTCACTGTGAGAGGTGGGTGTGACATTACAATAAGGAAAAGCTGAGTATCAGTGGCAGCTGGTTAGATGGGGATCTGAGGAGATGGGAGGAGGGGGCACTCGGATAGGAGGAGGAGTTCTAGTCCTCTGAGTTTCCTGAAAACCCTGGAGTTTTAACTCCGTGGTATGTGGATTTTGTTAACACGTTCCCTGCCCAGAAGTCAGCATGATTTTCAGGCTTAGCTCCATGTTAGGCGGGTAACTCTGCAGAAGAGATTGTAGCCCAAGAGCAGGTAGGTTTCTAGACCAAACTTACCTGTTTTGGGAGGTTAAAATTCCCACCGTTGGGCCTGGAAACCAATAATCCAACTTACCGCAGTAACTATGGAGATAGCAAGAGTTCCAACCCACCGGTGTCCCAGTTGCCTGACTGACCCTGTAGAATTTCTCGGGGTCAGGCAATGTTGTCGGGTGTTTGCAACAGTATCAGCACATCTTGGAGCAGTAAAGTATGGCACTGGCTATCGCTGGCAGATCCAGTTGAAGAAGAGAAATCACCATTTTTCAGAGACTGCAAATCTTCTGAGTGGCCCAGGTCATGGACCCTTTTGGACTCCACTTCTACTGCAGAAATGTGGGCTGGATTTTGTGCTGGAGGCGGGGTTTCTGCCACCTCTGCATTTTCTTGCCTTTTCTTAAAGACTTTAAAGGGATGGGGATCCTGCTTTCCTGCTTCCTAGAGCTGCTGGCCAATCAGAGGGCTGGCAGCTCAGCAGGATCGGCAGTGCCACCGGGCGCAGTGGCCACTGTCAGTACTGCAGGGGTCTCAGACCCAGCGCTGGAATCCCAAACAAGAGGTAGGGTGACGCAGGATCCCTGGGGCCAGTCCAGAAGGCCCCAACGAGAGTGGTTGCTGGGGGGGTGGTCCTGCATACCGGGGGAGGGGGTTCCAGGGTAGGGGTGGTGGTTCCTGGTGGGGGTTCTCCTTGGGCCACAAATTGCCCTTGGAGATTTGATGCGACCCCCCTCACCCCACCCCCACCCCCACCACAAACCCACAGGCAGGGCGCCTAGTTTTACAAAGCGTCCTCCCCGTGCAGCGGAGGCCCCCTCGCCGCTGGTAAGATCCCAGTGGCAGCAGGGAGAGGCCCCTAATTGGCCATTAATAGGCCACTTAAGGGCTTCAATTGGCCTCTGGGCAGGAAGGATGTCATTTACCTATCCCGCCCCCAGGAAAATCGCTGTGCGACATGGAGGCGATGGGCCCTCTGCCCCACCACCACCCGTCGCAATACTCCGTGCCCCCCTGCCTCCGATCCCGCCTCGGGGGGAGGCCATAAAATCCAGCCTGTAACTGTGCACATGCATTGTGGGGCAGTATGCTGAGAGCTCAAGAAGTGAAACTAGTGGAAATTCTAATGGAGTGATTTCATCCATCAGTCCTGCCTCCATTTATTATATCAGGCTGCAACGGGGCAGACACAGCACCCAGTCACCTACCCCTGTACCCACAGGAAATCCCAGGGAAATGGTCCATGGGATGGAAACCCAGTGTAGCTCAGTCCTGCCACAATACCTGCTTCTGAACCTCTCCTCCCACTCTGCCTCCATTGTCAATCTTCTCATGATTTTTGTGGCCCTTCTGTCTTGTGACTGGGTTAAAGGCACTGCTACCAAGCTAAGACTACAAACAATGCTTTAATTTTGTCAGGTTTTACAGTGACAAATTACTGTTTACATTTCACAAGATCAATCAGATTTGAAAAAAATTGTACACCGTTTTAGGAAAACACTTGTAATCCCTTGTAATGGCTTAGTGCGGTAACTGTACCACCTGGTGTGGTATAAAGAATGCAGATCAAGAAGGTTCCATTCTCAATCTCTGTGCTGAGTTAGCTGATCTTTGATGGGGTGGTGAGGGAGGGGAAGGAGCACAATGATTATTCTCAGTATCCCCAGTCTGGAGCCAAAAAATCAGCACAGTTGCCCCTCACCCCATTTCGTGAGTCTATCCAGTGAATTCCTTCCCACTGGAAAAGGTGGATGTCAACTGAGGATAACTGTCATACCATGAACAATAGCCTACTAACACTCTGTCTAGGCTACTGGATGTTGAGAGAGAAAAAGTCAGGTCAACCTAGGGCACATCTGCAGCAAGTGACTCAATGGTGACAAAGCACTATAAAGCACCATATGGAATTACACCATGGAAACATGCCATGGGCTGGATTTTATGCTCTGTTAGAAGGCAGGATTTTTGGTGGGGGGGCCGGAGAATCGGCCCAGAGTCGTCTGCCATGGAACCCGACCCTGTAATGCCAGTTACCGATTTTCTCAGAGGCGACAAAGTTCTGTGGCACCACCTCTGCCGCGACGCGATGGGATTGCAATTTAAATCAGTTACATACTGTTTTGCATGAATGTGTGTCTAGTTTGCCACGATCCTGCCAGGCATTCACAATCTTATGCATGGCGTGCGGCACTCATATGCCTTCACTTTCCCGTCTTTGAAAAGCTGGCGCCATCGAGATGATAGTCATTGGTGCCTGCAAAGGTTAGGTAAGTTATCCATTGTTATCTTATGGAATTTTTTTTCACATTGGACATTGCTGCTGAACTCAGTCTGCAGATGTGAGGGAAGGAGGAAACTCTGCAAGTGGATACTGTTTGGGGGGGACAAGGAGTGACATCTGCATTCCAACATCAGGAGACCCCATTAACAGTGTCGCCAATGCCATCCCGCCACATGATTGGGGTGACGGCAGCCCTCAATTTGCTAAATGGCAGCCCGCTGCATAATCATGGCGGCGTGGCCGTTAACCTCACAGGCGGGGACGCCACCATTTTACACACCTGATATAATAAAACCCACCCCATGCTGTTTGACCCAACAAGGCCATGTTGGTATAGGACCACCACAGAAGCAGCAGTCCTAATCCCATGTGCCTGACTTGTTCCCATATTGCTTTATCTCCCTTTCCTTAATCCACATATGTAACCTATTCTTAATTGTTGATATGCTTTAATTGCTAACTCCAGTGGTGTATTTCACAGTCTTACAGCCTTGTACATAAAAAATGTTCTCTCACTCTCTGTCCTAAATCTCTTACAGTTAATCTTATTGTGCCCTCTTTCTAATTTTGAACACTGCTATCAGATCAGCTTGTAATCTCCTCCTCTAGCAAAAACAGTCCCAAATTTCAATAGACCGGTTGGACCAGGACATCTGACCATCATTTCAAATCTACATTGTATCCAAGGAGCTAAAGAGGATAATAATTATAAAAGAAGAAAAGATATTATTCCAGTAAACCCTGTACATGTATATTAGCATAAAACATAAAATTAGCATAAAAAACATTATTGAGTTTAACTTTTATTAAAGGTAGCTATGGTGTACTAAATAGATTTGCATGTGCACGATTTTTTGTGAGGAGAGCCTTATTTTTTAATCATGAAAGAGTTCTAGAAATGTTCTCTTGTTCACATGCTACAGTAATCAAAGCTTGGATTTTACATATTGAATAAAATAAATATGTGTAAACTACTCTTAGTGCTTTACAAGGTATATGTGTTGTTTGTCAGTTTGAAGAAATTGATGAATTAATGGCATCACTCTTTGTTTTCAATTAATTAAACCAGGTCGAACACCTATAAGTGACTAGTATGGGTGGATTTGTCACTGTGAGCAACTTTATTCCCATCATGTCTTAATCCCACTCAAACTGGTTATTCTTTCTGTCTGCCCTGTTATAGGGTGCTGGACTTGAAACATTCTTGGGCATTGCAGTGATTTGTATTGAAGCCAAGAGACTTTGCCATGTTTTTTATATTGTTAAGGGCACAATGACATGATTACAAGGTAATCATGTCACATGCGTGCATTGCAACAGATTTATTGTTTTACCTTAACTTTACAGGAATCAAATAAAATGGATTTTTAAAAAACATGCCCAAGCCGCCTGTGCCTGTCCCGCAAGGTGAACCTGCTGTGTCCAATCTGCAAGCTATGCTGAGGTGTCTTGGGACCCTTGGTAATGCAGCCACTCTGCCCAGTGACTCAGGAACACCATTCATTACAAGCTGAATCATGAACCTGCTTGAAAAACACTAATAGACCTGCTCTACAGACATGCAGTTAGGCACTGATGCTGTAGGAAATGCTGCATTATTGTCACTCTCAGTGTTTATACTCCTGCACGTTTGTGGTTGCAGCTGGACAGATGGTTTTTTCCCCCATAATACTTAGATGAAGTGAGTAAACAGAGTTTGATTTTTGTGAGAATTTGGTGCCCAGGGGAGTTCAGACTCACACTATCTATGTTTTAAGTTAGACAGACACAGAGACAGTGCAGTGAAACCTTATGATGTGTGTGGTATATGGGCTATCATTGGATCCTCAATGTATCCAGAAGCAACGCTTTTACACTGTGTTCAAAAATTTTGTCCAGAGGATCATTGTGCTCAGGCAGTAATTGACTGCACACCACAGAATCAGAGAGGAGTAGCGTAGTAGGTAGTGAGTACCAGACAGCTCAGGATCCAAGTATAATGCAGAAAAAGTGAGGTGTCAAAAGTAAGCAGAAGGATACAGGTCTCCCAGATACAGAGAGTTGTTGCTCAAGTTAGTGGAATTATCCACAGATACATAGGAGGTAATTTTTACTTTCAGGAGGAAAATGGAGGTGGATGATGGTTGTGGGGGAGGGGGGATGTGGGTGGTGGAGAAAACTGGGAGGGCAGGGTTGAAATCTGTCGTTGAGCATCCAAATTCTGAGATAGATTTAGTGACCATTTATAAATGCATGGCTTGATTGGAAACAGCCAGTATGGATTTGTTAAAAGAAAATCATGTTTGACAAATTAAATGTTTTTTTTGAAAAAGTGACTGATTGGATAGATACAGGGAATATAGTAGTGTATATGAATTTTCAGAAACTTTTAATAAGATGTCTCGTAAGAGGAGAGAAATTAGCTGAAACTTTTTTACATAGTAGGTAGTTGTGGCTTTGCCACGGGGAGTGGTTGAGGCAGAGATTATTATATTTTACAAATGGAAATTTGATGTTTTTGAAGGAGAGCAAGATACAGCATTATGGGAAGAAAACAGGAAAATGAGCAAAATAAAGCATGACAATTGAAGTGTGAACACCCATATAAGAACCAAATAACAGGGTGTTATGTTTTTGGGTCTTTTCTAACTTTCTTACTGTATATTATTTCAGCTCTCTTTCTTTAGATAACTCCTTGTTTTGACATCCAGTTAAGCTTCTGGTAAGGTGCACAGGAATATGAGCAGTTAACCCCTGTCTGGTCTGTCCTTTTAGCTACTAGACTTATCTTCTGTCTCAATAAAGCCTTCAAAAGCAGTACAGCATCATATCAAACCTCATTTAAAGTTTAAGGTGCAATGCACCTTTGTTTTACAAAAGAAAGACAGACACATAAGTAGCAGTCATTTAATAAAGTAATATATTTATGGTAGACATCCTTCGATTCTCACTCATTAAGTGGACAAAATAGAAAGATTGCAACTCTCTAATTTGATGATTTGTAAATAACTTTTTTAAAAATAGTGTTTACTTTCCATGAATTTCTGACAACTGTGGAAGCCTAATTAAGCAATATAATTTCTTTGAAATTCCAATTAATTTTTCTCTCTTTTTGGCAGTTTCTTACTGATCAGTTCTTTTCTAACTGAGATTTTGAACAGACTCCCAATTCAAACATAATCAAGAGCGAATTGTACCTCTTCCAAATGGTAACTGGAAGGAAAAGGACTTATATTAAAGTTGCTCTACAAAATGCCTCACAGCAGGTTTAACCTGGCTGTTTTTGCCAGTGGCTGAGTTGTTCACCTGTGTGCCTGTTCAATAAACCTGTCAGGGAAGAAGCAAAGTTTATAAAAGGCAAACCTTCTTGAACTGCTGCAGTCCATGTGGGGTAGGGACATCAACAGTGCTGTTAGGAAGGAAGTTCCAGGATTTTGACCCAGTGACAGTGAAGGGACGGTGATATAGTTCTAATTCAAGATGGTGTGTGGCTTGGAGGGGAACTTGCAGGTGGTGGTGTTCCTATTCATCTGCTGTCCTTGTCCTTCTAGGTGGCAGAGGTCATGGATTTGGAAGGTGCTGTTGAAGGAGTCTGGGTGAGTTGCTGCAGTGCATCTTGTAGATGGTACACACAGACCCAAAAACATAGGTGGTGAAGAAAGTGAATGTTGAAGGTGGTGGATTGAGTGCCAATCAAGTGGGCTGCTTTGTCCTGGATGGTTTCGAGCTTCTTGAGTGTTGTTGGAGCTGCACTCATCCAGGCATGTGGAGAGTATTCCATCACACTCCTGACTTGTGCCCTGTAGATAGTGGAAAGGCATTGGGGAGATAGGAGGTGAGTTACTTGCCACAGAATGCCTAGGCTCTGACATACTTTTGTAGCCAGTGGTCAATGGTAACCCAGGATGTTGATAGTGGTGGATTCAGCGATATGAATGTCATTGAACATCAAGGGGAGATGGTTAGATTCTCTCTTGTTTGAGATGGTCATTGCCTGGCACTTGTGTGGTGCAAATGTTATTTGCAAAATATTGTAATCAAATTTTTTATGTCCACCTGCGAGGGCAGATATGACAGCACCTCTGACAGTGTGACACTCCCTCAAAACTGCACTGGCTTGTCAACCTAGATGTGCTCAAGTCTTGGGGTGAGGCCAGAACCCACAACCTTTGCTATCACTGAGCCATAGCTGACCCATCATTTAATTAGAGATACAGCACTGAAACAGGCCCTTCGGCCCACCAAGTCTGTGCTGACCAACAACCACCCATTTATACTAACCCTGCAGTAATCCCATAATCCCTGCCACCTACCTACACTAGGGGCAATTTACAATGGCCAATTTACCTATCAACCTACAAGTCTTTGGCTGTGGGAGGAAACCGGAGCACCCGGCGAAAACCCACAGGGAGAACTTGCAAACTCCGCACAGGCAGTGCCCAGAATCGAACCTGGGTCCCTGGAGCTGTGAGGCTGCGGTGCTAACCACTGCGCCACTGTGCCACCCAATCATGTATTGTGATTGGATTTAAAAGAAACTAAATCAAAAATACCTAATTTGGATCACACAGGGACTTCAGCTTCTTCCAGACAAAACTTCAAAATTGTTATGGGTATAGTACAGAGTGTATTTAATAATAATTGATAATGATACAATGGTAACAGCATTTTACACCTCTCTCTCGGGGTAATTTTGACTTTGGGTGATAATGTAAAATGGGTAAATCAATGCCCGTTAAACGTCTTACCTGATTATCATTTCCATTGAAGTTAGTCATTCATAAAGCTCTAATTTAACCAGTCTCATTAGAATACCCTCATTTTAAGTCTCAAGGGACTCTCATTATAATTTTCATATCATGGTAGTTGGGGTTATATCTCTTGTCCTGCAGGCTGTTTCACATTGTGCTGTGCCTGTGCATTGTGGAGATTAGTACTGTTTGATTTGCACAATAGTTGTCACTGTATATTCCTTCTGACTTGGACGTCAGCTTGTGAAAGAGTTTTACCATTTCGGGTCTGCTTTCAACCCTTTGTCATTCTATCTGTGCAACCTATTACAATACACCACGACAGCCTTTGGCTATAATAGATTTCTCTGAAAAATGTTGTTGGCTTTGGCCTGATATTATCTAATGAGTTGGTGAGCTCTGTTCCATGGTATTCCAATTAGTCACATAAATTGATAGCTCTTTACCAACGGCTGAGATGATTGGCCTCCAATAACTACAACCATCCTTCCTGTGCAAAGTATATCCCCAGCCACTGGGTTCCCCCGATTCCCATTGACTTCAGTTTTACTGGACTCCTGGGTTCCACACACGATCGGATGCTATCTTGATGCCAAGGGTAGCCACTCTCACCTTACCTCAGCTCTGAATTCAGCTCTTGTGTCCATGTTTGGACCAAGGCTGTAATGAGGTCTGGAGTTGAGTGGTCCTGGCAAAACTCAAGTTGAGTATCAGTGAGCAGAGTATTAGTGAGTACTGGTGGCACTGTCAATGACTCCTTCTTTCACTCTGGTGATGATTGAGAATAAGTTGATGGGGAGGTAATTGGCTGGGTTGGGTCTGTCCTGGGCAATTTTCCACTTTGTTGGGTAGATGCCAGTGTTGCAGCTGTACTGTAGCAGCTTGGTTAGAGGTGTGGCCATTTCTGGAACACAAGTCTTCTGCACCACAGCCAGAATGTTATCAGGGTTTGTAGCATTTACTGTGTCCAGCGCTGTTAGACCCCAACATTGCAGGCAAAAAATTGGAAAGGATCTTTGACAAGTGGTTGCTCAGTGCTGAGCCTCCCATTTTCCTTCACAGTCTGTCCTGAATCTACCACAAAACGAGCAGCAAATGGAAGGGAAATCTAGGGTCCTGATTTTAATTCTGGACAGATGGGCGGCAGCTGAGTTGAAAACTCCTCCACTACAGCAGGAAATAGGCCCAGGCTATTTTAACTCACAGGCCCCATTAACATACCGCCAGTCCACTTCCCAATACAGGTGGGGAATGAGTGAGAAGCGGCTGCCAGCCTCTGTAAAATGGAGCAGTACTCTGGTAAGTGTGGGGACAGTGGTTCTTGGGGTGGGGGGATTCTGTGTAGTAGGGAAAGTGGGGGGATGTCTGGTGTAGTGAACACCTAATCTTTCCTTATTAGCTTTGCTAATGGGGCATGGAGGAACATTCCTGCTCCTCCTGGCTCCACAAGAAAAAGTATAAAACTTAACTTTTATGGTTTTTAGTTCTCCGCAGTGGGTCCTGACTGGACATCATCTGGTGGGAGATGTGCAGCATCTTTGTTGCTCAGGCCAGAGTTAAAATTGCTGTCAAGGATTGATGTCATCATTAGGCCCCAACCTTCACATTTAAAGAAGGACTCCAACGGAAAAAAAAATCAGGCCTAGTGTAAAACAGGCTGCCAATTCGCTACCACCTATTTCGTGGTTTTGCCCAAAACCAATTTCATCCCTCGGGAGTAAAGCACAGTTGTCTGATATACGGACGCCAAAAATTATATCATGAGGGGGAAAAAGGACAAAAAGGCCTAAAAATGCAACAGAAGTGCACCTATTTGAATTGAGGAAGAATAGTGCCCATGTGAATTAGGAGGAGTGGAGGAGGAGAGAAAGTCTCGGTGATAGGGTGGGGAGTTGAATAGAGTGCAATGTCCCTCTGACCTGGGTCAACAAGTGGTACAAAGACATCTTAACGTCTCGTTATATAGGTTTATAAACAGGACCATTATTGAGTTGCCAGATTTTAGGGGCATGTGTCATTTTAATTTTGAAAGAGTTGGTCAGCTTTTATGAATTTTCTAGGTTGGCAAAGCTGCCCACACACCACGGTGGGAATTTTATGCTGTCCCCCACGGTGGATTTGGAGGCGGGGAGAGCATAGAATCGGGTGGGATGGTGGTGAGGGGGGGGGGGTTCCTGGCTCCGAGGAGGGGGTGGGGGGGGGTCCTTCATTAAAAGGTACTTAGTGCCTGAATGAGGGATCCGGCTTCAGGAAAGGAGGGGGGCCAGCTGAGAGCCACATCGCTACCTTTGCTACTGACCCCCCCAACACGACCATCCCCCACGACCCCCACCCCCTGAGACCTCTCCCGCCCTGACCTACCTGTGGCCTGCGTCCAGCGCCACTCTTGGACCTCGGGTAGCTGCTCCACCAACAGCAGCCACCGCCTTTGCTGTGGTGCTGCTCAGTGGAAGAGCTACCGGCCTCCGATTAGCCGATAGCTCTTCGAGGGCAGGACTTCCAAAGCCAGGATCTTTGATCCCATGGAAGGCCCGCTGCTGTCCACTTAAGTGCCTGATTGGCACCAGATTCAGCCGGCCTTCTGGAGAAGAGGTGACACGGGGATCTCAGCATTGTTTTTTGCCAGACATCAAGAGCCCGGTCGCCAGAATAAAATCCCAGCCCAAATCCAATTTCCCCCCCGCCACCCCCACTTTTGATTTACTATTGTTCAGTTTCTTCTGGATGATCCCAATGATTTATATAGGTTGGAGCTAGTTTTCATCAATAGCCTTTTATTTTCAACATGCAGTACATATCATGGCAGCAGCTTCAAAAACAATTGAATACAATCAGATTCAATGGCAGCTAAGTGCCTTGAATAATGATAATGGAAATTTTGGCAATTTTCATATAAAAATACTGGCTGCAAAACTCCACACGCCTTTGATCGCTTTCTAAATGCCAGAATCTATTTTTTGGTGACACCTGGCACTGACCTCACCAAAGCTTTCAGGATTAGGGTGGGGTCACCCAATTTAAATAACAGTGGTGGGCACTTAAGCCACTAGGGGTTGCATCTTGCAACCTGCTTAAGCATCACCTGCTTAAAGATTGGAGGGCAAAATTCAATAGCCCCAGAAAACGGGTGTGGGGACCACAATGCAAGATTAACCCATGCCCGTTCCTTCCGATGCAGCAGCATGCAAACTTCGTCCTGCCTGCTAATTTAAATGATAGTAGCATGCAGCCCAGTGCTAAATGCAGTGTTGAAAAAGAGGGAAAAGAGTGGAAGGGCGATAGTCATAGGGGATTCGATTGTAAGGGGAGTAGATAGGCGGTTCTGTGGTCGAAAACGAGACTCCCGAATGGTATGTTGCCTCCCAGGTGCACGGGTCAGGGATGTCTCAGATCGGCTGCAGAACATTCTGAAGGGGGAGGGTGAACAGCCAGTTGTCATTGTGCACATAGGCACCAATGATATAGGTAAAAAACGGGATGAGGTCCTACAAGCAGAATTTAGGGAGTTAGGAGCCAAGTTAAAAAGTAGGACCTCAGAGATAGTAATCTCAGGATTGCTACCAGTGCCACGTGCTAGTCACAGTAGAAATGAAAGAATAGTCAGGATGAATGCGTGGCTTGAGAGATGGTGCAGGAAGGAGGGGTTCAGATTTTTGGGACATTGGGACCGGTTCTGGGGGAGGTGGGGCTATTACAAATTGGACAGTCTACACCTGGGCTGGACTGGAACCAATGTCCTTGGGGATGCTTTTGCTAACGCTGTTGGGGAGGGTTTAAACTAATGTGGCAGGGGGATGGGAACCAAATGAGGAGGTCAGTGGACAGTAAGGAGGTAGTAACTAAAGCCTGTAAGGAACTAGATAATGAAGTCAGCGTGACTAAGGGGAAGAGTAGGCAGGGAGCAGATGATGAACGCAAAGGGACTGGTGGTCTGAGGTGCATTTGTTTTAATGCAAGAAGTGTAGTAGGTAAGGCAGATGAACTTAGGGCTTGGATTAGCACCTGGGAGTATGATGTTATTGCTATTACTGAGACTTGGTTGAGGGAAGGGCACGATTGGCAACTTAATATCCCAGGATATCGATGCTTCAGGCGGGATAGAGAGGGAGGTAAAAGGGGTGGAGGAGTTGCATTACTGGTCAAAGAGGATATCACAGCTGTGCTGAAGGAGGGCACTATGGAGGACTCGAGCAGTGAGGCAATATGGGCAGAACTCAGAAATAGGAAGGGTGCGGTAACAATGTTGGGGCTGTACTACAGGCCTCCCAACAGCGAGCGTGAGATAGAGGTACAAATATGTAAACAGATTATGGAAAGCTGTAGGAGCAACAGGGTGGTGGTGATAGGAGATTTTAATTTTCCCAACATTGACTGGGATTCACTTAGTGTTGGAGGTCTAGATGGAGCAGAATTTGTAAGGAGCATCCAGGAGGGTTTTCTAGAGCAGTATGTAAATAGTCCAACTCGGGAAGGGGCCATACTGGACCTGGTGTTGGGGAATGAGCCCGGCCAGGTGGTTGAAGTTTCAGTAGGGGACTACTTTGGGAATAGTGATCACAATTCCGTAAGTTTTAGAATACTCATGGACAAAGACGAGAGTGGTTCCAAAGGAAGAGTGCTAAATTGGGGGAAGGCCAACTATACCAAAATTCGGCAGGAGCTGGGGAATGTAGATTGGGAGCAGCTGTTTGAAGATAAATCCACATTTGATATGTGGGAGGCTTTTAAAGAGAGGTTGATTAGCGTGCAGGAGAGACATGTTCCTGTGAAAATGAGGGATAGAAATGGCAAGATTAGGGAACCATGGATGACAGGTCAAATTGTGAAACTAGCTAAGAGGAAAAAGGAAGCACACATAAGGTCTAGGCGGCTGAAGAAAGACGAAGCTTTGGAAGAGTATCGGGAATATAGGACCAATCTGAAACAAGGAATTAAGAGGGCTAAAAGGGGTCATGAAATATGTTTAGCAAACAGGGTTAAGGAAAATCCCAAAGCCTTTTATTCATATATAAGGAGCAAGAGGGTAACTAGAGAAAGGATTGGCCCACTCAAGGACAAAGGAGGAAAATTATGCGTGGAGTCAGAGAAAATGGGTGAGATTCTAAACGAGTACTTTGCATCGGTATTCACCGAGGAGAGGGACATGACGGATGTTAAGGTTAGGGATAGATGTTTGATTACTCTAGGTCAAGTCGGCATAAGGAGGGAGGAAGTGTTGGGTATTCTAAAAGGCATTAAGGTGGACAAGTCCCCAGGTCTGGATGGGATCTATCCCAGGTTACTGAGGGAAGCGAGAGAGGAAATAGCTGGGGCCTTAACAGATACCTTTGCAGCATCCTTAAACACGGGTGAGGTCCCGGAGGACTGGAGAATTGCTAATGTTGTCCCCTTGTTTAAGAAGGGTAGCAGGAATAATCCAGGTAATTATAGACCGGTGAGCCTGACGTCAGTGGTAGGGAAGCTGCTGGAGAAGATACTGAGGGATAGGATCTATTCCCATTTGGAAGAAAATGGGCTTATCAGTGATAGGCCACACGGTTTTGTGCAGGGAAGGTCATGTCTTACCAACTTAATAGAATTCTTTGAGGAAGTGACAAAGTTGATTGATGAGGGAAGGGCTGTAGATGTCATATACATGGACTTCAGTAAGGCGTTTGATAAGGTTCCCCATGGTAGGTTGATGGAGAAAGTGAAGTCGCATGGGGTCCAGGGTGTACTAGCTAGATGGATAAAGAACTGGCTGGGCAACAGGAGACAGAGAGTAGCAGTGGAAGGGAGTTTCTCAAAATGGAGACGTGTGACCAGTGGTGTTCCACAGGGATCCATGCTGGGACCACTGTTGTTTGTGATATACATAAATGATTTGGAGGAAAGTATAGGTGGTCTGATTAGCAAGTTTGTAGACGACACTAAGATTGGTGGAGGAGCAGATAGTGAAGGGGACTGTCAGTGACTACAGCAGAATATAGATAGATTGGAGAGTTGAGCAGAGAAATGGCAGATGGAGTTCAATCCGGGCAAATGCGAGATGATGCATTTTGGAAGATCCAATTCAAGAGTGAACTGTACAATAAATGGAAAAGTCCTGGGGAAAATTGATGTACGGAGAGATTTGGGTGTTCAGGTCCATTGTTCCCTGAAGGTGGCAACGCAGGTCAATAGAGTGGTCAAGAAGGCATACGGCATGCTTTCCTTCATCGGACGGGGTATTGAGTATAAGAGTTGGCAGGTCATGTTACAGTTGTATAAGACTTTGGTTCGGCCACATTTGGAATACTGCGTGCAGTTCTGGTCGCCACATTACCAAAAGGATGTAGATGCTTTGGAGAGGGTGCAGAGGAGGTTCACCAGGATGTTGCCTGGTATGGAGGGTGATAGCTATGAAGAGAGGTTGAGTAGATTAGGATTATTTTCATTAGAAAGACGGAGGTTGAGGGGGGGACCTGATTGAGGTGTACAAAATCATGAGAGGTATAGACAGGGTGGTTAGCAAGAAGCTTTTTCCCAGAGTGGGATATTCAATTACTAGGGGTCACGAGTTCAAAGTGAGAGGGGAAAAGTTTAGGGGGGATATGCGTGGAAAGTTCTTTACGCAGAGGGTGGTGGGTGCCTGGAACGCGTTGTCAGCGGAGGTGGTAGACGCGGGCACGATAGCATCTTTTAAGATGTATCTGGACAGATGCATGAATGGGCAGGAAGCAAATAGATACAGACCCTTAGAAAATAGGCGACAGGTTTAGATAGAGGATCTGGATCGGCACAGGCTTGGAGGGCCGAAGGGCCTGTTCCTGTGCTGTAATTTTCTTTGTTCTTTGTTCTTTGAATGGATGCACGCCTCAGTAGGGGCCAAGTTTGTGCAAAGTCAGCACCACTTGAAGCCAGACTGCACCTCTTAAGGGGTAGGTGCATTCTGACTGCAGCAGATGCTGGAAGTGGCTGGGGAAGACAGTCTGACCTGGGAGAAGACTGATAGTGCAACAGGGCTGAGAGTGTGCTCCAAAGTTCTCAGAAGCAGCCTTGGTGTAGGAAGTGCACAGGAGGAGTGAGGTTCTCTTTCCACAGGGAAGCAGAAGGCTCTCCAGACAAACTGTGAGAAGGCAGCAGGAGCAGATTGCAGTTGTTCTCAGTGCCAGCAGTATAACCCCAAGGACCTGGATGCAGTGCTGCAAGAAGGTTAATGACTTCACACGGGTGATCACTTTCATTGAATTCATTTTCAAATGCCATATCCTTACAACTGCACCACTTGCCTCACACATTGCTCCATTTACCACACCCTCATCACTGACCTCCCAACAATCTCTATCAATCACATCTTTACTTCACCTTATCCTCACACGCTTCACACTTCTGCAAGCCTCACACCCACATCTCACAGCTTTCTCACAATGCCAGCTATTCAACCAAGACAGGCACATCACCCATACAGATGGCCATCACACTCACTGACACACTCCCTTTCCTTGCAGGACAAGATGGTGCATAATCCGAGGCAGCAGCAGCAGCTAACTGGCAGTGTCAGGCACAGCTGCATGTCCTCCCACCCCCCGCCCCCCCCCCCACACCTCACTGCACCCCCCCCACCCCCATGGAGGAGATGTGCTCTCCATCATTGGAGCAGCCATGACTGAGTTTATGGCCAGCGGCGAGGCAGAAACCATCGAAGGTGATGGTATACTCATACATAATCCTCTTTCTCACATCACACTTCCCCCTCATCCCACAATCTCTGATTTGCAAGCTGCACATCGTATAACCTCCCTCCACACTCCGCCACCCACCCCCCTCCCCACCCCTCCACTCACAACAGCCTTGGGCCTTTCTTCTTTCAGATATCCAAGAATTGCCACCTGGCCAGGCAGTGGTGGAAGAGCAAGAGGCACAAGAACAGGAAGATAGTGATGAAGAAGAAACACCATCACTCGATCACACACTTGCAGCCATCAGCTCAGATACTGACACTGTGCATGGTTTAAAGGGTAGTTTAGAGGCGGGATCTGCAAGTGATGAGACACAGGGCACGAGTGGCCTGCAGCCAGGGCAGGGGACAAAGGTAGCACAGGTATCAACTCACCAGAGGGCGAGGCCGCACACAAGTTCTGCTACAGGGGATCCAGATGAGGACTTCGATGGGACAGTGTACGAAAAAGGCTGATGCGCATGCACACAGAAATGCTTGGTGCATTGGCAGACCTGCCAGAAAGCCTTCAGTCAATGTCAAGGAGCAAGGAGTCTGGTACCAATTTCTTTCGTATTCATTCATGGGGTGTGAGCGTCACTGGCAAAGTCAGCATTTATTACCCATCTCGAATTGCCTTTGAGAAAGTGGTGGTGAGCCACCTTCTTGAACTGTTGCAGCCCATGTGGTCTCGGTACATCCATAGTATTGTTAGAGAGGGAGTACCAGGATTTTGACCCAGCAATGGTGAAGGAACAGCGAAATAGATCCAAGTCAGGATGGTGAGTGATTCAGAAAGGAACTTGCAGGTGGTGGTGTTCCCAAGCATCTGCTGCTCTGGTCCTTCTATTCAGTAGTAGTCGCAGGTTTGGAAGGCACTGTCAAAGGAGCCTTGGCAGGTTGCTGCAGTGCATCTTGTAGATAGTACACGTGACTGCCACTGTGCATTGGGGGTGGAGGGAGTGAATGTTGAAGGTGGTGGATGGGATGCTTTGACCTGGATGGTGTCGAGCTTCTTGAGTGTTGTTGGAGCTGCACCCATCCAGGTATGTGGAGAGTATTCCATCACACTCCTGACTTGTGCCCTGTAGATGGTTGACAGGCTTTGGGGAGTCAGGAGGTGAGTTACTCACCACAGAATTTCCAGCCTCTGATCTGCTCTTATAGCTCAGTATTTATGTGGCTGCTCCAGTTAACTTTCTGGTCACTGGTAATCCCCAGGATGTTGATGGTGTGGGTTCAGCGATGATAACGCCATTGAATGTCAAGGGGAGATGGTTAGATTCTCTCCTGTTTGAGATGGTCATTGTTTTGCACTTGCCAGGTGCAAATGTTACTTGCCACTTATCAGCCCAAGCCTGAATGTTGTCCAGGTCTTGTTGCATGCGGGCACAGACTGCTTCATTATCAGAGGAGTTGTGAAGACTGTGCAATCATCAGCGAACTTCCCTCTGACCTTATGATGGAGGGTAGGTCATTGATGAAGCAGCTGAAGATGGTTGGGCCTAGGACACTACCCTGAGGAACTCCTGCAGACATGTCCTGGAGCTGAGATGATTGACCTCCAACAACCACAATCATCTTCCTTTGTCCTAGGTATGACTCCAACCAGTGGAAAGTTTTCATCTGATTCCCATTGACTTCAATTTTACTTGGGTTCCTTGATGCCACACTCGGTCAAATGCTGCCTTGATGTCAAGGGCAATCACTCTCATCTCACTTTTCTGGAATTCAGCTCTTTTGTCCATGTTTGGATCAAGGCTGTAATGAGGTCTGGAGCTGAGTGGTGCTGAGTAAGTGCAGCTCGATAGCACTATCAATGACACCTTCCATCACTTTGCTGATGATTAAGAGTAGACTGATGGAGCGGTAATTGGCCAGATTGGATTTGTCTTGCTTTTTGCAGCCAGACAATATCTGGGCAATTTTCCAGTTTGTTGGGTATATACCAATGTAGATGCCAGGCAAAGTCACGCTGAAGACAGGCACTCAGGGAATGCACAAAGGTGATCAGATACCTTTTGTATGGAATATTGGATGGTTTGATTTATAAATTTGGTTTGGAATATTTGTTTTGTGCTGGCTTTTATTTTCAATGTTGTGAAAACAGGATGCTGTGATGGTCAGTGACAGAGGGAACATAAGGTGTGGGACTGTTGGTGAATGGGAAATTAGGATTGAGCTCACTGCTACCACGGTAGGATGAGTCAATTATGGACAGCCCATCCAGAAAGGGGGTGTGTTGGCTGTCACCTCCTCTTTCTACTCCTCCTCTTTCTCCTCCTCTTCCTCCTCCTCCTCCTCAGCTGTTCACTGTATAACTTGAGCAAGGTCTGTGCTCTCAAGATGGTGAAGTTGTGTGGTGTGCAGCGGAGCATGGTGAGTCTTGGCATGCATTCTTTTGAGTACTGCAGGGCTCCTTGAGAGGAGTTCAGGCAGTCAAAGCATTGTATAAGCACTCCAGTGGTCTGCTCAATCATATTTTGTGTGACAGCATGGCTTTCTTTACACGCATGCTGTCCACATGTGCATCAGTTGCATACCTGAATGAGCCAGATGGTCAGCAGATAGCCCTTTTCGCCCAGTAGCCACTCTCTGGTTTGTCATGATGGCTCAAATGTAGATAGTACAACGAACTGCCACAGAATGTAGGCAACATGACTGCTGCCGTGATACCAAGCATTGACTTGCATAATGGGCTGAGTATAGTTAAACACGAGCTGGACACTGAAGAGGTGGAATCCCTTCCAGTTATGGTGAATCTCAGAACTGGCATGTGGTACCCACAAATCAACGCGTGTGCAGTCAATCGCACCCTGCACCATGGGGAAGCATGCAATCCTTGCCAAGTCATGTGCTCACCCCGCCTGCTTCTTTCTGGCAAGAGAAAATGAAATGTACGCGTAACACTGAAAATACAAGTGGTATGAAACGAAATGTTGCAGCTTATGAATCATAGCAGAACAAGTCAGCTCCAAGAGGAGCTTTGCAGGTATGTGCCTACCACCACCAACCCCCTTCCCCCCAACCCCGCCCCCCCGCCGTCCCCTTTATAAGAGGACAGTTTATCCTAATTAAGCTTTCAACTCTTCAGGAGTTCATGCTCTGACCCAGGTCCCCAAGTTAAGCCCCACTTCCAAAATTAGCAGGCACTTGTTTTCCCTACTCATAGAAGCCTGATAATTGTTAATTGTATATTAATTGTATTTAATTTTATGCAGGCGTTGGGCTTTAACTGTGAATACACTTGTACTCCTATAACTAGGAACAGACTGAAACTGTGGTGCTTAATTTAGGAGATGCATGTTTGCAGTGTGTAATTCTGTAAATTAAAGCTTATAAAAGTGTGTAAAGATTGGCTTTGGTTCTATCCTTCACTACCTGGCTTTCTGGAGTAGAACACTGATGACCAACCATCTGTGGACACAGGACTCCTCTCTTGGGGGAACCCGTCCCATCTTACATAGGTGTCCTTGTTTGGGGCAAAGAAGAGCTTGCATTGAGTACAGAGCTTCAGTGTCCTCCCTTATGCAACAGTGGATGCCAAAGTGGAAACTGTTGCAAATGTCACTTGCTCCAGCCTGGAAGGAGTCCAATGAATAACATTCATGGTCATGGTCACCTTCACATTCACTGGCAATGCAGTCCTCGCCCTGCTCTGAGGCTGCATATCAGCATACCTCCTCGGTGAAACAGAGACATCTGACACACTGTTCCTCACTAAGTTTGATATAAGAGAGTTGCTCCCTGAAGACCCTGGGCGAATATGGCCTTCTGCTGAGAGCGCTTCTCCCCCTCTTCCTCTCTCTTCAAGCTGCTTGTCCCGCTCTGTGCCGCCTCTGCTCATTCTCACTGTCATACTGCAGGCTAAAGGGTGAAAGAAACTATAGCACCCATGACTGGAAGAAAATTGTCTGAGCAGAAACCTTGAAGTCAAGACCAAGTCCTTCAGCACCTGCCACATCACTCCCTGTAGACTTCAGCAACTTTAACAATACAAGCAATCAAACCTTTTTAATAACTCAGGAACAGTGATTGGAAATCAAAGAGCAACTTGCCTGAAAGTAGTTTTTTTTTCATTTCATGGGATGTAGGCATCACTGGCAAGGCCAGCATTTGTTGCCCATCCCTGATGATACCTTTAAATAGTGCTTGTGGGGAAGTCCTTCCTGAACACGCATTCAGCTGTGTGAGGTGAAGAGAGGGCATTTGCTGGAGTGTTGAGCTCCAAAATGACAATGCTGGCCTCAATAAAGCCACAATCTGCCTACTCAGCATAGTTATGGCACTGCTTCCTGTGCCAGCGCTAACACCCCACTCAAAATGGCATCCACTGCAGCTCACACCAGAAGTGTACATACGCATTGTGGATTCCATTTAGGAACCAAAATGGAACCCATTGCACCGAAAATATCACGCTTTTCAACCGAACTTTGTGGCCTCAGAATCCTAGCAGAACATGTCGGTTCCAAGAGGAACTTGGCAGGTGTGTGCTCATCACCCCCTTTATAAAAGTTGGGGGGACAATATATCCAAAGTAAACTTTCAACCCTTTGGGAGTCCATGCTATGATCCAAATCCCCAAGGTGAGACCTGCTTCCAAAATTGGAAGGCAATTGCATTTCCTACTCAAACAAGCCTGCAGATCTCCAACCATATGTGGACACAGGACTCTTTTCATGGGGGAACCTGCCCAATCTAATGTTGGTATCCTTGTTTGGGACAAGGGAGGCTCCAACCCCTCAAATAAGGTTCATTGGAAGCTGTCAGGGAAGGCAGGAGGTTGGCATAACAAGGCCTAGTTTAATTTGTGGCTCTTCCACTGCACTCTCATCCAACTCATGCTGAGAGTGTATAAGAAGGATGCCGATTTTTGGCCTCATTGTATTTAACAATTAAGGCTGAAGGATTCAAGGCATCTACCTCACAAGTGATCACAAAGTATAAGACTGCCCACGTTCCCCCAACCCTTTTTAAACCTCCGCTCCCGCCGTGCTCCTCTCTCTCTAGCTCTGTCTCCGGTCTCCGACTCTGGGCTTTTGGTGTGCTTTTAAAACCTCCGCTCCCACCGTGCTCCTCTCGCTCTCTGTCTCCAGTCTCCGACTGGGATTTTGGTGCGCTTTTTAAACCTCCGCTCCCGCTGTGCTCCTCTCGCTCTCTGTCTCCAGTCTCACAACTTGCCCACACTGCCAGTCATTTAATTATGACAGACACATTACCCAAACAGATTGTACCACACTCACTGACAGTCTTCCCTCTCTCTTGCAGGACAAAGCAGTTCACAACTGGAGGCAGCAGCAGCTAACCAGCAGGGGACAGGCACAGCTGCATGGAACTCTACTTGAACAGCTTGGCAAGGGGCACGGCAGGTTCTGGAGCACAGGTCTTCAGTATGACTGCTGGAATTTTGTCAGGGCCCATAGCTTGTTCAGTATTCAGATCCTTCAGTTGTTTCTTGATATCACACTGAGTAAATCGAATTGGCTGAAAACTGTCATCAGGGATGCTGGGGACCTCAGGAGGAGGCCGAGATAGATCATCAATTAGGTATTTCTGGCTGATGATTGTTGCAAATACTTCAGCCTTATCTTTCGCACTGATGTGCTGGGCTCCCCCATCGTTGAGGATGGGGATATTTGTGCAGCCACCTCCTCCAGTTAGTTGTTTAATTGTCCACCACCCATTCATGACTGGATGTGGCAGGACTGCAGAGCTTAGATCTGATCCGTTGGTTATGGGATCACTTAGCTCTGTCTACTGCATGCTGCTTACGCTGTTTGGCATGCAAGTAGTCCTGTGTTGTCGTTTCACCAGGTTGACACCTCATTTTGAGGTATGCCTGGTGCTACTCCTGGCATGCTCTCCTGCACTCTTCTGTGAACCAGGGTTGATTCCTCAGCTTGACGGTAATGATAGTGTGGGGTATATGCCGGACCATGAGGTTACAGATTGTGGTTGAGTACAATTCTGCTGCTGCTGGTGGCCCACAGCGCCTCATGGATGCCCAGTTTTGCATTGCTAGATCTGTTCGAAATCTAACCCATTTAGCACAGTGGTAGTGCCATACAACACGATGGAGGGTATCCTCAATGTGCAGATGGGACTTTGTCTCCACCAGGACTGTGCAGTGGTCACACCTCCCAATGCTGTCATGGACAGATGCATCTGCGACAGGTAGATTGGTGAGGACGAATCAAGTATATTTTTCCCTCTTGTTGGTTCCCTCACCACCTGCCACAGACCCAGTCTAGCAGCTATGTCCTTTAGGACTCAGCCAGGTCGGTCAGTAGTGGTGCTACCGAGCCACTCTTGGTGACGGACATTAAAGTCCCCCACCCAGAGTACATTCTGAGCCCATGCCACCCTCAGTGCTTCCTCCAAGTGCTGTTCAACATGGAGGAGTAATAATTCATCAGCTGAGGGGAGGCAGTAGGTGATAATCAGTAGGAGGTTACCTTGCCCATGTTTGACCTGATGCTTTGAGACTTCATGGGATCTGGAGTCGTTGTTGAGGACTCCCAGGGCAACTCCCTCTCGGGAGTGCATACCACTGTGCCACCATTTCTGCTGGGTTTGTCCTGCCGGTGGGACAGGACATACTCAGGATGGTAATGGCAGTGTCCAGGACATTGTCTGTAAGGTATGATCCCATGAGTATGACTATGTCAGGCTGTTGATTGACTAGTCTGCAGGACAGCTCTCCCAACTTTGGCACAAGCCCCCAGACGTTAGTAAGGAGGACTTTGCAGGGTCGACAGGGCTGGGTTTGCCATGTCCTTTCTGGTGCCTAGATCGATGCTGGGTGATCCGTCTGGTTTCATTCCTTATTGACTTCATAGCAGCGAGATACAACTGAGTGGCTTGCTAGGCCATTTCAAAGGGCATTTAAGAGTCAACCACATTGCTGTGGGTCTGGAGTGATATGTAGGCCAGAGCAGGTCAGGACAGCAGATTTCCTTCCCTAAAGGACATTGTCCAGCAATCTATTCTCCAGTGGATTACTAGGATTGCTGCAGTGCCATCCTGGGGAGTACACGTGGCTTTGCAGAGCATGATCCTGTTGTCTTCTCTCAGGATGACACCACTGTCACTCTGCTATACCCCTGCTGTTTCCTGCCAGCAGCTAGCCCGGACTGCTGCCACCCATTCTAGGCTCGGAAGTGCTCAAAGGTCCTCCCCCATTCAAAGTCAGCATCGTTCCACCAGTGATGCTGCAGCCACTAGAGCAGCACTGTGTAGGAGCACTAGACCAGACAAAGGTACCTGCAAGATATGGGAATGCACAAAGGTGATTACTTGAGGTTTGTGTGGAATATTAGATGTTCTGTTGGATAAAGTTGGTATGGAATGGTTGTTTTGTGGTGGCATTTATTTCATCATTGTAGCCAAGAGGACTCTGTGATGGTCCGTAACAGAGGGATGAAAAGGTGTGGGGCTAATGTATAATGGGGATTTGGAGTTGTGCTCACGGAAACTAAAGTCAACTGAGGCAATCGTGTACAGTCCAGCCGGAACATTGATACACCAGCTGCCATCTCCCTTTCTCCTCCACCTCTTCCTCCTGCTCCTCCTCCTCTTCTTCACCATATCCCTGGTAACAAGGACTATGCCTTCATGATGGCCAGGCTTGTGGAGGAAACAGGACACTCGCTCCGGCAAGTATTGGAATGCTCCACCAGATTGGTCGAGGAAGCTCTGGCTTAAACAGACCAATGGTCTGCTCTACAATGTTTCTCGTGGCAGCATGGCTCTCATTGCATGCATGTTGGCCACATGAGGTTCAGTTACAGAGGGGCATCATCAGCCAGGTGTGGAGCAGATAGCCCTTGTCACCCAGAGGCCACCCTCTTATTTGGTGTGATGGCTGAAAAATTGAATAAACAGTAGACTGGTGCAGAATGAAAGCATCATGACTGCTGTCAGAATACTGTGCATTCACCAGCATGACGTGCTGGGCCTGATCACACACCAACTGTACATTCAATAAGTGGTAATCTTTGTGCCTGAGGTACAGCTCAGCATTGAGATGCGGCACTCACAAGGTCATGTGTGCGCAGTCAATGCTCTATGGGGAAGTTCACTATCCTGGTAAAGCCACATGCATACTCCACCGGCTTCGCTCTGTTCTGAGCGAACACAATGAACTCTGTGCCCTCTCCTGGCATAAAGACAGTCTGTCACCTCTCTGATGTAGCAATGGATGGCAAACTGGGGAACGTTAGATATGTTGCCTGTTTCAGCCTGGAAGGATCCTGATGCGAAGAAATTCAGGGCCACGGGCACCTTCACAGACACTGGTAGTGCCATTCTCGCCCTGGTCTCAGACTGCAGTCTGGTTACAAGAGGTGGCAGAATTCTGTGAGCTCCTCCTTTATAAAACACAGACAAGGCAGACACTGTTCCTGACTTAGGAGAGAAATGCTCCCAAGAGATCCTAGGTGGATAAGACCCCCTATTGAGAGCCCTCCCCCCCTTCTTCTCCTCTCTTTGTGAGCAGCTTGTCCTTCTCATTGCTGTCTCTGCTTCATCTCCCTCTCCTGCTGCAGCCCAAGCAACATTGCAACCACAACACCCACGAATGG
Organism: Heterodontus francisci; assembly: GCF_036365525.1. Lineage (NCBI taxonomy): Eukaryota > Metazoa > Chordata > Chondrichthyes > Heterodontiformes > Heterodontidae > Heterodontus > Heterodontus francisci. The sequence continues at coordinate 104,488,254 of NC_090373.1, read as the reverse complement.
AGCAAGTGGTGTGACAAGAGCCCTTGCAGTCACAACCAAGGCCTTCTCCACATGCAGCCACTTCCTGCAGATTTCACCAACTGCAACCAACTCCTCTAAATATCCAGCACTTCCACAAACTCAGAGCCAGTAGAAAGTAATCAGCACCTAACCTGCAAGTTGTTGATGAACCCTCTAAATAGTGCAGGTGGCGGGGGGTTGTTGGGGTCGGGGGGGGGGGGGGGGGTGGTTGTTGGGAGGGGTGGGATGGGGTGGGGTCCTTCATGCTGTTTAATGCATGTTCATTGTGCAAGGTTAAGAGAGGGTATTAGTTAGAGCGGTGAAGTCGTAAATAACAATGCTGACATTAAATCAGTATTACAAGCTGCCTACTCCACATCCTTTTGGCGCACATTCCTAATGTCCACCCTAATACCCTCACCAAGTTGGCATTGGGTGCGGGCCACGTTGGAAATGTACATGAACGGTAGCAGGCATCATTTTGGGGGGAAGGTGTTAGGGAATATTTCTCTTCCAACTGGTAAACTGTGATCTTCCATATTTTCAGTTTAAACATGGGTAATTTAAACAGGGTAATTTTCACTTATGCTGGGGCCAGAAAACAAGTAGCAGCATATCAGCAACCTGTTATACACCCCTAGTCAGTATGTTGATGGCCAACAAATATGATGCCCTGATTGCTTTTAACTTCCCATAAGGAAAAGTCACAGGATCATTTTCACTTTGTGCGATAGTGTAAAACAGGTGATGGTGAATCAGCAGCTCATTTTACAATTCTTATGAGTCACTGGAAATAAAAATCAGGAGAAATGTAAACTAGCCACTGATTCACTATAATTCATTCCTCACTATCACCCAGGCCCAGTCAGAATTGAGACTGTTGCTGGGAGGTTTGAGTGTCAGGCAGCTCTGAGGCTGAAACTCATAACAATAAAGTGATGCATCAAGTGGTTTAACTGGTATGTTGCAGAGTTCATCTGCTCTTTGCTAGCATTTGAAACAAATAGTAGTTTCATCCTCCCAGTACGAACTCTAATGTCTGGACAACAGGCTGCTATGGTTACCTGGCAGCTAAGCTCTGTTAAGCTCTGTTCCTAAAGCCCATTGGCAGAACATCTATTATTGTAGCTTTAAAATTACTAGTTACTTCATTGCTAGGCATGATTAATTTCAAAAGCAGGATGTGGGAAATATCTGTGGCACAAATAGAAAACACGTTTACAAGCAGGTCTGGAAGTTGACAAAAAGAAACAGTGAGATGATATTTTAGTGAGATGATCAGAATGGGAGCATCAACAGAAGGCAAAACCTCTCCTTGTATGATGTGTTTTTGAGTTTGTTACCAATATACAATCTTGTTATAGACATCAGGTCATACTTCAGCTGTGCAAGAACCCACAGCACCTTACTTGTACATTTGCTTCAGTTCAATGAGATTATTGATTATAATTTTCTAATTCAACCATAGACATCAGCAAAATAATTTTACAACGAATGTTGAGAAAGAAAAAGGAGTAGAAAGATACAGTGGAGCAAAGAGAACAAGAGTGATCCTGGAGGAGATGAGACATAAGAACATAAGAAATAGGAACAGGAGTAGGCCATTTTCCCCTCAAGCCTGCCCCGTCATTCAATAAGATCATGGTTGATCTGCCCCAGACCTTAGGATGGAAAGGACAAAGCACATGGGGACAGATAGGGAGACAGAATTGGGAGTCTTAATAGAGAGATTGAACTGTTGTGTCAGAGCAAATCATTATTTTACTAATCTTGCTCTCTATAAATTGTGGACTTAAAAGTGTTGGTTCATGAATTGCTGTCAAAATAATGACACTTTATTTATGTGCAAATGCTAGAGCAACTTCAACTGAGGGCATAAAAGCAAAATACTGCGGATGCTGGAAATCTGAAATAAAAACAAGAAATGCTGGAACCACTCAGCACGTCTGGCAGCATCTGTGGAAAGAGAAGCAGAGTTAACGTTTCGGGTCAGCGACCCTTCTTCGATTCCGAAGAAGGGTCACTGACCCAAAACGTTAACTCTGCTTCTCTTTCCACAGTTGCTACCAGACCTGCTGAGTGGTTCCAGTATTTCTTGGTTTTATTTCAACTGAGGGCAGATGCATGGGGAAACAAGGAGATCCAAAATTGCTGAACAGTTTGCGCTGATTGGCTATTAGCTTCACGAGAAAGGCACCTTGCTGTCTGCTTCACCATTGAAAAGGATTGAATGGTGAAGTTGCTGTATTTTTAAGGTAGATATGAACTGAACTCACCACAGAAAATTTAGTGCTAATAAAAAAGCAAAATACTAAGAATGCTGGAAATAAAAATGGAAAATGCTGGAAATATTCAGAAAGAACTCTGATGAAACATCATCAACCTGAAACATTAACTCTTTTTCTCTCTCTTCAGATGCTGTCAGGCCTGCTGAGCATTTTTGGTGTTTTCTGTTTCTATTGCAGGAAGTTAAGTCTTGTCCATTTCAGTCCAAGTGCCCTTTTAATCATCTGATAAGTGTTAATTGCTGCAAGTCAACCTTTCTGTCACTGAAAATTAACCACTATAAGTGTCGAGCCTCGTTTCTCTTATTTCTTATTTCTCTTCCTGTACTTGATTTGACATTGAATTTACACTTCCTTCGTCCTTGTGTTGTTTATTTCTCAATTGTTCAATCTGATTGTGAAGTAAATATACAGTTGCTTGCCCTGTTCAGGTCCCAGATGTCCAGTTTCCCTTGCTGCACCATTAGCAACCTAAACAGGTACAGATAAGTCTATATAATGGCAGATACCATTAGATATCCTGCCACAACAAGTTCAGGCTCCTTGTGGATAGCACACATTTCCTATAAGTGCCACACTTAATTCCGTTCAGATTTTAGTCATCTACTTCAGATGCCACGCTGAAAACATCTCTTGTGGGGTGGTGGTGGTGTAGTGGTAATGTCACTGGACTAGTAATCCACAGGCCTAGGCTAATGCTCTGGTGATATGTGTTCAAATCCTACAATGGTGGTTGGTGAAATTTGAATTTAATTAATCAGACTGGATTTTTTTTGAAAAGGCTAGTCTAATGGTGACCATGAAACCATTGTCAATTGTTGTAAAATCACATCTGATTCACTAACGTCCTTTAGGGAAGGAAATCTGCTGTCCTTACCTGGTCTGGCCTGCATGTGACTCCAGACCGAAAGCATGTGGTTGACTCTTAAATGCCCTCTGAAATGCCCTAGCAAGCTACGCAGTTGCATCAAACTGTTACAAAGTGTAAGAAAAGGAATGAAACCGGACAGACCACCCGACCTAGGCACTGGAAACAACAACGGCAAACCCAGCCCTGTCGACCCTGCAATGTTCTCCTCACTAACATCTGGGGGCTTGTCCCAAAATTAAGAGGTCTGTCCCACAGACTAGTCAAGCAACAGACTGAAACAGTCATACTCATGGAATCATACCTTACAGACAATGTCCTAGACACCACTATCACCATCCCTGGGCATGGTGCAGCTCAGTGGTATACCATCAAGAGGGTGTTGCCCTGGGAGTCCTCAACAACGAGGACCACATAAAGTCTCATGACATCAGGTCAAACATTGGCAACAAAACCTCCTTCTGATTACCACCTACCACACACCCTCGCCTGATGAAACAGTGCTTCTCCATGTTGAACGCCAATTGGAACAGCACTGAGGATAGCAAGGGCACAGAATATACTCTGGGTGGGGGACTTCAATGTCCATCACCAACAGTGGCTCGGTAGCACCACTACTGACCGAGCAGACTGAGTCCTAAAAGGTCTAGCTGCTAGAATGGGTCTGCGGCAGGTGATGAGGGAACCAACAAAGAGAAAAAACTACTTGAGTTTGTCCTCACCAATCTACCTGTCACGGATGCATCTGTCCATGACAGTATTGGTAGGATTGGCCAACACACAGTCCTTGTGGAGACAAGGTCGCATCCTCACATTGAGGATAGTGTTATGTGGCACGACCACTGTGCTAAATGGGATAGATTTCAAACAGATCTAGCAACTCACAACTGGGCATCCATGAAGTGCTCTGGGCCATCAGCAACAGCAGAATTGTATTCAACCACGATCTGTAACCTCATGGGTTGGCATATCCCCCATTCTGCCATTACCATTAAGCTGGGGGACCAGCCTGGTTCAAAGAAGAGTGCAGGAGGGCATGCCATGAGCAGTACCACGTATACCTCAAAATGAAGTATCAGCCTAGTGAAGCTACAGGACTACTTTCATGTCAAACAGCGGAAGCAGCTTTCGATAGACAGAGCTAAGTGATCCCACAATCAACGGATCAGATCTAAGCTCTGTAGTCCTACCACATCCAGTAGTGAATGTTGGTGGACAATTAAGCAACTAACAGGAGGAGGAGGCTCCACAAATATCCCCATCCTCAATGATGGGGGAGCCCAGCACATCAGTGCGAAAGACAAGGATGAAGCATTTACATCCATCTTCAGCCAGAAGTGCCAAGTGGATGATCCATCTCGGCCTCCTCCTGAGGTCCCCAGCATCACGGATGCCAGTCTTCAGCCAAACCGATTCACTCCACGTGATATCAAGAAATGGCTTAAGGCAGTGGATACTGCAAAGGCTATGGGCCCTGACAACATTCCAGCAATCGTACTGAAGACTTTGCTCCAGAACGTGCTGTGCCCCTAGCCAAGCTGTTTCAGTAGAACTGCAACACTGGCATCTACCCGGCAATGTGTAAAATTGGACAAGTATGTCCTGTGCACAAAAACCAGGACGAATCTAATCTGGCCAATTACAACCCTATCAATCTACTCTCGATCATCAGCAAAGTGATGGAAGGCGTTGTCAACAGTGCTATCAAGCGGCACTTGCTCAGCAATAACCTGCTCACTGACGCTCAGTTTGGGTTCTGCCAGGGTCGCTCATCTCCTGACCTCATTACAGCCTTGGTTCAAACATGGACAAAAAAGCTGAACTCAAGAGGTGAGGTGAGAGTGACTTCCCTTGACATCAGGGAAGCATTTGATCAGGTATGGCATCAAGGAGCCCCAGAGAAACTGGAGTCAATGGGAATCAGGGGGAAAACTGTCCACTGGTTGGGAGTCATACCTACACAAAGGAAGATGGTTTTGTTTGTTAGAGAGCAATCATCACAGTCCCAGGACATCACTGCAGGAGTTCCTCAGGATAGTGTTCTAGGCCTAACCATCTTCAGCTGCTTCAGCAATGGCCTCCCCTCCATCATAAGGTCAGAAGTGGGGATGGTCACCGATGATTGCACAATGTTCAACTCCAGTCGTGACTCCTCAAATACTGAAAAAGCCTGTGTCCAGATGCAACAAGACCTGGACAACATCCAAGCTTGGGCTGATAAGTGGCAAGTAACATTCGCACCACACAAGTGCCAGGCAATGACCATCTCAAACAAGAGAGAATCTAACCATCTCCCCTTGACATTCAACGGCATTACCATCGCTGAATCCCCCACTATCAACATCCTAGGGGCTACCATTGACCAGAAACTGAACTCGAGTAGCCATATAAATACTGTGGCTACAAGAGCAGGTCAGAGGCTAGGAATCCTGAGGCAAGTAACTCACCTCCTGACTCCCCAAAGCCTGTTCACCATCTACAAGGCACAAGTCAGGAGTGTGATGGAATACTCTACACTTGCCTGGATGGGTGCAGCTCCAACAACACTCAAGAAGCTCGACACCATCCAGGACAAAGCAGCCCGCTTGATTGGCACCCCATCCACAAACATTCACTCCCTCCACCACCGACACACAGTGGCAGCAGTGTGTACCATCTACAAGATACACTGCAGCAACGCACCAAGGCTCCTTAGACAGCACCTTCCAAACCCGCGACCTCTACCAACTAGAAGGACAAGGGCTGCAAATGCATGGGAACACCACCACCTGCAAGTTCCCCTCCAAGTCACACACCATCCTGACTTGGAACTATATCGCCATTCCTTCACTGTCGTAGGGTCAAAATCCTGGAACTCCCTTCCTAACAGCACTGTGGGTATACCTACCCCAAATGGACTGCAGCGGTTCAAGAAGGCAGCTCACCACCACCTTCTCAAGGGCAATTAGGGATGGGCAATAAATGCTGGCCTGGCCAGCGACGCCCACATCCCATGAATGAATAAAAAAAAACAGCACCTTCCAAATCCACGACCTCTACCGCCTAGAAGGACAAGGGCAGCAGATATATGGGAACACCACCACCTGCAAGTTCCCCTTCAAGCCACACACCATCCTGACTTGGAACTATATTGCTGTTCCATCACTGTTGCTGGGTCAGAATCTTGGAACTCCTTTTCTAATAGCACTGTGGGAGTACCTACACCCCAAGGACTGCAGTGATCTAAGAAGGCAGCTCACCATCACCTTCTCAAGGGCAATTAGGGATGGGCAACGAAAATTGGAGCCCATATCCCATGAATGAATTTTTAAAAACCTTAGTGATCACAAAAGAAAAATATTGTGGATGCTGGAAATCTGAAATAAAAACAGAAAATGCTCGAAATGCTCAACAGGTCAGGCAGCATCTGTGGAGAGAGAAAGGTCAGTGACCTTTTCATCAGAACTGGAAATGTTAGAGGTGTTAGAGTTAGAGTTAGAGGCTTTAAGCAAGTATAGAGGTAGCGAAAGGGGGAAGCGGAGGAAAGTATAAAAGGGAAGGTCTGAGATAGGGTGAATGGCAAGAGGGACTAAATGAAAAAAAAAATGATGATGCAAAACAAAAGGGGATGGGAATGGGACAAGTAAAGAAACTAAAGATGGATCTAGAGGAGGTGTAAATGGACATAGCAGAATCATTACCAGCAACTGCTATCTGAAAAAATGGGGGCAGTGGCTATGATCTGAAATTATTGAACTCACTGTTGAATCTGATAGTTGCAAAGTGCTGAACCACTTGCAGGGAGGTGATGGTGTAGTGGTAACGTCACTGGATGAGCAATCCAGAAGCCTAGGCTAAAATGTTGGAGACATGGGTTCAAGTCCCACCATATCAAGCTGGTGAAATTTAAATACAATTAATAAAAATCTGGAATTAAAAGCTAGTCTAATAGTGACCATGAAACCATAATCAATTGTTGTTAAAAAACCCATCTGATTCATTAATGTCCCTTAGGGAAAGAAATCTGCTGATCTGACCTATATGTGATTCCAAACCCACAGCAATGTGGTTGTCTCTGACATGGCCTGATGGGCAATAAATGCTGGCCTAGCCAGTGACACCCACATCCCACAAACAAGTTTAAAAAAAGTTTATTTGTGTAATGCCGCTTCAAGTAGCGCTATGTGTACTTACATCAATTCACTGGGCAAGTAGTGCCACCGACCACTACCTGTGCGGCCCACACAGCATTCTTCAAAGATGTCAATGAAGAATGCCGCATGTGCATTTCAGGTAGCAGCCCCCAGTGCTGCCTGCCCCGTGAATTGAGGTAAGTCTGCTTAAAGCAGCTCAGCACAAATGAATTCCTCCCTTGAAGTGTTGCTCTTTGAGCTTCATTGCAACAGTGTAGGAGGCCAGGATCAGAGAGGGAATGGGGCAGAGAATTCAAATAATGGGCGACTGGAAGCTTAGGGTCACACTTGTGGACTGAATGGAGATGTTCTGGAAAGTGATCATCCAGTCTGCATTTGGGTCTTCCCAATGTAGAGGAGACTGCATCATGAGCAGCGAATGAAATACAAGTAATTCACTGTTTCAACTGGAAGGAGTGGTTTGGGACACTGGACGGTCCTCTCACTCATTGAGCTATGTGGTGGAAGAACTGCTGGTGTAATAAAAAGAAAGTTGTGAATGCGGGGTTCGGGTTTGCTTTCGGATTTATCCATAAAAGGTCAGTTACATTAGAGTAACATAAGACAGCCATGACCACTATGCACACTTGTAAGATGTCACCTCTGAAACTCAGACCAACAACAACAGCCAGTTTAGAATGCAGTGCTGATGAAGGAGTCTCATGCCACAACCTACCAGCAGCAGAACTAGCATCCAGCCTCCGAGTTCCAGACCCTGTACTATCTGTGAACAATGTCACTTGAAATTGAATAGGAACTGCTGAATAGTAATTTGGGCGGCACAGTGGCGCAGTGGTTAGCACTGCAGCCTCACAGCTCCAGCGACCCGGGTTAAATTCTGGGTCCTGCCTGTGTGGAGTTTGCAAGTTCTCCCTGTGTCTGCGTGGGTTTTCTCCGGGTGCTCCGGTTTCCTCCCACAAGCCAAAAGACTTGCAGGTTGGTAGGTAAATTGGCCATTATAAATTGTCACTAGTATAGGTAGGTGGTAGGGAAATATAGGGACAGGTGGGGATGTTTGGTAGGAATATGGGATTAGTGTAGGATTAGTATAAATGGGTGGTTGATGGTCGGCACAGACTCGGTGGGCCGAAGGACCTGTTTCAGTGCTGTATCACTAAACTAAACTAAACTAATTAGGAGACAGATCAAACCTGGGATCATACTGTCTATATGGTTCATTTCCACACCATGATGTGCACTTACTAACTAAATCACAGTGGAAATACTTTGAAAAATCTAACTATATTTCCAAATCTAGAACACAATACTATGACCCTAAATTCCCTCAAACCTTCTGACACAGTGCTACCGGAACTTCTTGCTTCTGGTGCCGATTGGGAATTGTTGTCTGTATTGATACTGGCCACCGTTTAACAGGGTTTCCCTCATATTTCTGACAAAGTCACGGTGGAGCAGGGTAGAAAGTTAAAGGAAATTCAGGGACATTATATATTCTTAAGTGCGAAGAAATTTTCATCCTAATCAGTGATACTCACTGGCATGAGCAAAGTGGTCCTGTTATTCTTCAGTGGAAAACAGATCAGATACTCTTTAAGTTTGGTGCCTCTAATGTACTGGTCACAATTCACTACAGATGTGAAAAGGAGAATGAGACATATCAGAATTCCAACTACAACTACTAACACTCTTGGGGCTGGATTTTACCTTAGGCGGACGCGAATTCGCCACCGACGTAAAAGTTTAAAACTTTAATAATTATAAGCAAGCCACTGGTCTGTGCTATTTACATAAAATGGAAAGATTTGGGAAACAGGATCCCTTAACATCAATGAAAATCCTGGAATTCCATGTTATTAAAATGGAATTTGACTCATTCAGCCATCATAAGCCAATGGACCCGATTATAACAGTTCACTTAAAAGTTCTGAGAATAAAAAGATTTGGAGAAAAAATAAACTATTATTTTTTTTTTCTCTAAAACTGTCCTTACAGTCTTTTTGGCTCAGGACATTTCCCAGAATATGGATCTAATAAACCAGACTGGGAGGCATTTGTAAAACTCATCAATCTACTTCACTGATGGCGTAATTGCTCTTTTTCCAAGAATGTTAAGAATTGGAATTGTTGTCAATTAAAGATTTTGCTCCATTTTAGTTAGTAGACATTATGAAGTTGTAGATTCTTTGAACTGAGCAGATCACACCTATTGCATCAAAGAACAAAGTGTGTGGAATGCTTAATTTAGACTACATACTGTTAACATTATGTAGTCAACAGCTCCATTATAGCTATACCATGCAATACCAGGGTAGTAGAAGGCAAACTAGATGGACCTTGATCTTTTTACTTCTAGCAATTTCTATGTTCCTAATATTTTCACCCAGTTGTCATTCCAAGGCTGATGATGTCAACATTTCAAAGAAAACTGTTGAAACCATTTCTAATATGAACACTTTTTTTCAACAATTTGTGTCTGACATTGTTAATACTTATGTAGCTTTCTCTGTTATAGACCGATTTATGCATTTGTCAATTTATTTCAATCTTTTTGGTATAGTGAGTCCTATTAAAATCAAGAAATCTCATTACATATTTTCCCAAATGTCCATTTGGGACATGAGGAATGCTAGTGTTGAGGAATGAAAACCGTCCCAGTATAGCACAACCAGATGCAGGATAAAGCTCTCTGTGCTCTCCATAACAGGATGCCTCAGTCCCCAACCTCAGAAGAGCACTCCCCCACTACAACTGTGCAATATTTTTCCATTTCTCATACCAGCCTCGCTGAGTGAAACTGCCAAATTAGTGCCAGTTTTGTGCTGTAGGCTCAAACTAACTAGGAGTTGGATTGTAACTGACCAAACTAATTTCACGTTGGAAACTGATATAGAAGATTTTTATCTCATCGTTCTGGACTGGTTTTGAACCCAGGTTTGAGAGGTGAAAGACCAATATCCAACCTACAGTTAATTGTTTATTTTTGGGACAAAAATAATGAAACAATTTTTGAACATTTAAGTCACCAAAACAGCGGCTGGCTCAATGAAGAAGTGCCTTGAATGTTGTAACACTGGCCCATCCAGACCAGAAGAGTCTAGTTCATGGTGATTTGGTTGATTTTAGGGGAAGACTGTAGTGAGTGACCTCAATATTCAAGATAGGGAGAAGAAAAGTCAGCCTGCATTTCCACTCCTGATGGCTGGCCATTGACTCCTGTTAGTGTATGTGATGTGTATTTATTTTGTGTGTGCATGGGTGTATGAGTGTGTGCTTGTGTATGTGAGTGTAGAGGTTTTGTGTGTATGTGTGGGTGGGTGCATGTGTAAGTGTGTGTGTGTTTCTATGCACGGAACAGGAGCAAAGTCAGTTCTGTACTCCTCCACTCTCACTCACTGTCCAGGTATACACATGGAGCAATTGCTGCAGCATTAGCAGTGTATTTGGAGTTGTACTTTGGCAGAGGAGCACTACAGAAACAAAACTGGAGGGAAAATACCACCATGCAAAACTACAATAACCCTTTTACCTTCTGTAGTACCAAAAGTTGCTTCTAAAAAAACACAGGGAGAATGTTTCTTCTTCCTGTGAGGGCAAAGGTTTAAAAGAGATCATCAGTGCAATGACATTCCTTTGACTGATGTATACAGAAGTCCTGATGACAGTTATTTTCCAGGGCAGTACAGTGACAATCAGTGTTCTGAGAGGTTTCCCACATGAAGTGTTTGTCAGAGTGGTCAAAGTGTCAATGATCCCCAGAGTGCAGCGCCTGGCCTGTCGAAGAGGGCTGATGCTGAGAAGTGATAAATTCCTAACTGTCGTCACATCCCAGCAATGATTAGATTCCCTTGTCTTAGATTATCGTGCAAACACTAGTAGTGAAGAGTGCATGAGTTAAATTTGAGCAGATTGACAGTGTACAATCAGAGCACTAAGAGCTCTTTGAATTCCTTACAATTGAGTAACTATGTGTTTTATTTAAACTCTCCATTTATGTGGAACCATTTGAACTTTATCAAGGGTCAATTTGGACACAACTATGTTGTGCAAAAGTCATGACACTCTTAAATCATTCAATTCAAATAAAAGGAACAACATGTCTTGTTGCAATTCCATTTAAGCCTGATGTAAAACTATAAATTACCAAACATATTACCTTTTAAAAATGCTCCAAGTTCATTCTAGCTTCTTTAAGCACTCAGTTAGAACTTCAAGCTCTGTCAGTGTCAGTGATTGATTCATTCCTTTTATTCACTGAACTTTATGATAAAGTGGAGAAATATAAATAAGGTTTTATGTTTATATCAAATTAATTTGTCCCACTTTACTGAGTGGGAGCTGGAGCATTCTTTGGATTTATTTAAGTATTTGATCAAAATACAATTGAAAAAAAAAAGGTTACTATTTTCTCTCTGTCCCTCTTTTCATTCTCTACCGTATACTTACCATGGCTAAGCAGAATCACAGGAGCCTAGAAATTCTGCAATTGTTTTGGGACAAGATAGCTGATTTCCAGAAGAGGGTCTGGATTGGGTGTGGCAGAGTTACTGCCTTTCTGAAATACATTGTGAATTCCTGTGGACAGGGAGTGAATGGAAGCCATGTGCACCTCCAAAGTGGCAATCTATGCAAATGATGGGATACTGAGGACATAACCTGTTCTGTCAGAAGTGTCATCATTTTCGCTAATATTGCACCTAACTTACCTCAAGCCTGCAAGAAGAGGCATGGGTTAGCTACATGACTTGCTGAACCACAACGGGCTGGATTTTATACAACCACCCCTGGGAGTGGCAGTGGGTGAAAAAAATGGTGGCCCGCATATGCAGGCCGCACGCCGCCACGCCACCATGATCTTCCTTGCGGCAACCCACAACAATATGCCAGTCAGGCCACCCACCTCCACCCACCACCCCCCCCCACCATCACAAGGAGGGGGTGGGCTCTCCGATGCCCGGAAGGGCGACAGCTGCCTGTGCACAGGTGCTGGCACCATTTTTAAAGCCCTGCCGGCTAATTTAAATTTTTTAAGTTATAAACCCCCACTGTACTGAATAAATATCTGCCACCCCTTTCCCACTCCCAATAACAATAAAATTCATTATTTGCCCTCTACCCCGCATGCCCCCCGCCCCCCACCCCGAAGCACATCTCTTCCACACTTGACCGTCCCCCCACCCCCCACAAACTGAACAAAGTGCACAGGTCACCACTTCCCACCATCCCCAACACTAATGATGTAAATTGACCCCGTCCAACCCCCATCACCACCCTTCCCCACCACTGCGGTGCCTGCTTTCCCCAGACAGGAAAGTGAAGGCGCATGAGTACCGGCGGCCGCTCAGAAGTTCAAGGCCCAACAGTAAGATTGGAGTCAATTTTATTTAAATGTATGCATTCTGCTAATTTGAATATTTTAATCCAGGTCCCGTTGCCCAGCAGCAGGGGGGGTGGGGGGCGGGGGGGGGCGCCACGAAGTCTTGCCACCATTGAGGCATACAGTATAAGACAGGGAGGTTATGATAGAATTGTATACAGCACTAGTTAGACAACAGCTCGAGTACTGCATACAGTTCTGGTCACCACATTACAGGTAAAGGTCTGTTTGCACTGGAGAGGGTGCAGATGAGATTTACGAGGATGTTGCCAGGACTGGAAAATTTTAGCTGTGAGGAAAGATTGGATAGGCTGGCGTTGTTTTCCTTGGAACAGAGGAGGCTGAGAAGTGACTTAATTGAGGTGTATAGAATCATGAAGGGCCTAGATAGAGTAAATAGGAATGACCTATTTACCTTAGCAGAGGGGTTAAAAAAACCAAGGGGCATAGATTTAAAGTAATTGGTAGAAGGACTAGAGGGGAGATGAGGAAACAGTTTTTCATCCAAAGGATGGTAGGAACCTGGAACTCACTGCCTGAAAGGGTGGTAGAGGCAGAAACTCTCAATACATTTAAAAAGTACTTGGATGTCTACTTGAAGAACTGTGACCTGCAGTGTCGTAAATTTTCTAGGATTCCGTGATCCTATGATTCATTTTAAATGTGCACTTTAATATTAGTATTTCCTTTGTCATTGTGTTTTCCTGGTGCCTCTCTATGCTGTTCCTAATCCAGACCAGTGTTCCATCTTGGTGCTACCTAATGGCCATAGTGTTTGGCTGTGCTCTGATATCATAAGCCTCTTGTAATTGAGGTGTCCCTGATCTTGAGACTTCCAGCTCCCCGGAAGATTCTTCAGCAGGCAGTGTTGCCACTGCATTCTTGTGGGAAGTCACCATCAGAATCCTTCCACTTAGATCAATGGGTATCTGAGGGAGGTAACTGAAAATATCATGCGAGCTATCATCAGGAGTACAGGTAGCATCACTGGGGAAGAGACTACCCACACCATTTCTGCTGGCTCCTGGATCTGCATTCCCACTGTTCCAGATTGTATTGTATCATTTTGAATCCATCCCAGATACTAGCAGAGAGGATGGCATTGGACACTACCATGACACCTGCTACCTTTCTAAGGTCCTCGATGACAATCCACATAAGTGCAATGTCAATCAGCATTCTTCTTTTTAGAGCAAGGCCTCTGAGATCTGAACCCTGAGATTCTAAGGTCAGTAGTTGACATTGGCAGACACTTCACTGAAAACTATCAATCCCCACTATCACCTCTAATTTTCAGCATCCTGTGGTCTGTGACTCACCCAGTTACAAACCATCATCAGAACTATCCAGATTCCACCATCACACTGCCATGGGTTTTTCTGGGCTGGTGCATGAGATTGAAAGACTGAATTTTGGCATGAGTAATGAGAGGGTTGATAGAACAGAACTGAAAGGTCTACCTTAATTTTGCTCCTCCATCACATTTTGCTGTGGCCCATCTGAGGAGGAAAGCAAAGCAATAGACATTAGAAGGGCTGACTGATTAGTGGAGTCTCAACGGCTGCATATGAATGATGGCAATCTGGCTCCTAGCAATCTGTTCCACACGCCACAATTACAGTGAACTCCAGACTGGTCTGGCAAATCTGCAAGTGCCATAGGCCCTCTCATTTCACCATTGTGGCTATGTTTGGTGATTGCTTCCCCGACATGTCTGTGGTATTAAATGTCAAATGGTGGATGGTCTGCCTATAACCTGTGACTGGTAATTATTGTGGGCAAGCTTCTCTTGTCATGGAATGCATTCAGGATAATTTTCTAGGTCAATATGTTGAAGAACCAACTGGGGAACAGACTATATTAGATCTAGTATTGTTCATTGAGGCAGGGTTAAGTAGTAACCTTGTAGTAAAGGAGCCTCTGGCAAAGAGTGATCATAATATGGTAGAATTTTATATTGAGTTTGAGAGTGATTTCATGAAGTATGAAACTAGGGTCTTAAATCTGAACAAAGCAAACTACATAGGTATGAGGGGAGAGTTAGCTAAGGTAGATTGGGAAACTAGATTAAAAGATATGACAGTAGATAAGCAATGGTAAACATTTAAAGAATTAATTCATAATTCACAATGGGTATGAATTCCCTTAAGCAATAAAAAGCCAATGGGAAATTAGTCCAACTGTGGCTAACAAGGGAAGTTAAAGATAGTATTATATAAAATTGGGGCGGCACAGTGGCGCAGTGGTTAGCACCGCAGCCTCACAGCTCCAGCGACCCGGGTTCAATTCTGGGTCCTGCCTGTGTGGAGTTTGCAAGTTCTCCCTGTGTCTGCGTGGGTTTTCTCTGGGTGCTCCGGTTTCCTCCCACAAGCCAAAAGACTTGCAGGTTGGTAGGTAAATTGGCCATTATAAATTGCCCCTAGTATAGGTAGGTGGTAGGGAAATATAGGGACAGGTGGGGATGTGGTAGGAAGATGGGATTAGTGTAGGATTAGTATAAATGGGTGGTTGATGGTCAGCACAGACTCAGTGGGCCGAAGGGCCTGTTTCAGTGCTGTATCTCTAAATAAAAGAAAGAGGCTTATAATATTGCCAGAAAGTGTAGTAACTGTGAGGATTCAAAGGATTTCAGAAATCAGCAAGGGATGACCAAGAAATTGGTGAAAAAAGAGAAAATAGCATATAAGAGTAAATGAGCAAGGGATATAAAAACATGTAAAATCTTATATATATTTATAAAAAGGAAGAGATTAGCAAAAGTAAATGTGGGTCCTTAGAGGCAGAGACAGGAGAAATTATAATGGGGAATGAGGAAATGGCATAGACATTAAATGAATACTTTGTTGTCTTCACGATAGAAGACACACAAAACATTCCAGAAATAGCGAGGAACCAAGGTGAGAATGAGGAACCAAAAGAAATTAGGAGTGGAGAAATTAATGGGATTAAAAGTCAACAGATCCCTTGGACTTGATGGTCTATGTCCTAGGGTTTTAAAAGAGGTCACTACAGAAATAGTGGATTCATTTATTTTGATCTTCCAGAATTCCCTAGATTCTAGAGCAGTCCCCATGGATTGGAGAAAGCAGGGAACCATAGATCACTTAGCCTAAAGTCTGTAGCAGGGAAAATGCTAGAATCTATTCTTAAATACTTGTCAATAGGGCACTTATGAAACTGTAATATGATTGGGCGGATTTTTGAAAGGCAAATTGTGTTTGGCAAATCTGTTTTTAAGTTTTTTGAGGATGTAACTATCAGGGTAGATAAGAGGGAACTAGTGGATGTCGTATATTTGGATTTTTAAAATGCATTTGATCAGGTGACATACAAGAAGCTATTACACATGGGATTACGGATAGATTGAGGATTGGTTAAAGAACAGAAACCACAAAGTAGGAATAAAGGGAACATCTTTGGTTTGGCAGGCTATAACTAGTGAGGTGCTACATTTTGTCATCTATGTTATATGTCTCGGAGACATGGACGACAAACAAAGAAACTATTGATAACCCGAATCCATTCAAGATACGGACATGTAGGAGGATGTTCTGCATATCCTACACAGATGGAAAGACTAATGAAGAAGTGCTGGAGATGACTGGAGAAAAGAGGAAATTAGCACATAACATCAAAGAGAAAAAGATTCAGTATTTCAGACACATCATTAGAGCAGAAGATAGACAGCGACGATTATTGCAAAGAAAGATCAACGGAAAATGTAGGAGAGGGAAGCAGAGAAGAAAATGGATGATGAATATAATGAAATAAAACAGAAATTGCTGTAAATACTCCACAGGTCAGGCAGCATTTGTGGAGAGAGAAGCAGAGTTAATATTTCAGGTCTGTGAATATAATGGACTGGATGCAGTTGACCTATGCAGAATGTGTAAGGGCAGCACATGAAAGACAGAGGTGGAGATCCATGACAGTCAACTTTCTGGGAAGAAGATGACCCCCATGAAAGAACAAACTAGTGAGGTACGACAGGATCAGTACATGGGCCTCAGCTATTTATAATCTATATTAATGACTTGGATGAGGGGACCAAGTGTAATGTATCCAAGTTTTCTGACAATACAAAGTTAGGTTGGAAAGTAAGCTGTGAGGAGGACACAAAGAGGCTGCAAAGGGATATAGGCAGGATAAGTGAGTGGCAAAAATGTGGCAGATAGAATATAATGTGCAGCAATGTAAAGTTATCAATTATGGTAAGAAAAATAAAAAAGCAGAACATTTTTTAAATGGTGAGACTGAGAAATGTTGGTACTCAGAATGCCCAGGGTGTCCTTGTACATGTATCACTGAAGTTAACATAACAGTAAGCAAGCAATTAGGAAAGCAAATGATATGTTAGATTTTATTTATTTTTTATTTTTTTATTTTATTTAGAGATACAGCACTGAAACAGGCCCTTCGGCCCACCGAGTCTGTGCCGACCAACAACCACCCATTTATACTAACCCTACAGTAATCCCATATTCCCTACCTACACTAGGGGCAATTTACAACGGCCAATTTACAAATTGACAAAGAGGGTGGACGAAGACAGTGCAGTTGCTGTTGTGTATATGGACTTCCAAAAGGCTTTGATAAAGTACCAGATATTAGACTTGTTAGCAAAATTGAAGCCCATGGAATAAAACAGGCAGTAGCAGCATTGATATAAAATTAGCTAAAGTATAGTAAACAGAGAGTTGTGGTGAATGGCTGTTTTTTGTACTGGAGAACAATGGAGTTTCCCAAGGTTCAATACTAGGGCCACTGCTGTTTTTGATATACATTAATGACTTGGACTTGGGGTACAGAGCAAAATTTAAAAATTTTCAGGTGACATGAAATTTGGCAGTGTAGTAAAAAATGAAGAAGATAGTAATAGACTTCAAGAGGACATATACTGGTTGGTGGAATGGGCAAACAGATGGCAAATGAAATTCAATACAATAAAGTGTGAGGTGATATCTCACACTTGGTAGGAAGAATGAGGAAAGACCATATATACTAAATGGTACAATTTTAAAGTGGATGCAAGAACAGAGAGACAGGGAAATTTGTGCATAAATTGAAGGTGACAGGACAGGTTAACAAAGCAGTTAATAAAGCATACGAGATACTAAACTTTACAAATAGAGGCATACAATACAAAAGCCAGGAAGTTATGCGAAACCTATATTAAACAATAGTTCAGCCCAGCTGGAGAATTGTGTCCAATTTGAGACACCACACTTTAGGAAGCACATAAAGATTTGGAAAGAGAACAGAAAAGATTCACTAGAATGGTTCTAGAGATGAGGGATTACAGTTATGCGGATAGACTGGCGAAGCTGGGGTTGTTCCCCTTAGAGCAGGGAAGACTTGATTGAGTTGTTTGATAGAATAAATGAAGAGAAACTGTTCCCATTTGCTGAAGGATTGATAACCAGAGGGCACAGAGTTATGATGATTACCACAAGAGCCAGAGGCAACATGAGGAAAAACTATTTTACACAATGAATGGTTAGGATTCAGAATGTACTACTTAATAAAGTGGTGGAATTGGGTAAATAATTGAAGGAGAAAAAATGCAGTGATATGGGGAAGGAGTGGGTGAGTGGGACTAACTGAATTGCTCTTCAAAAGAGCCGGAGCAGGCTCGATGGGCCAAATAACAAGCTTCTGTGCTGTACTATTCAATTATTCTACACCTCCTCTCCCTGACACTGAACTGCTGGTTCCTCTTTCTTCTAATCTTTTCTGATGAAATATCACCTTCAGACTCCCAGAAGTCAAAATCTCTTCACTGATCTGCCCTGACTGCTCCTATCTGTGTTTTCCCCAGTGCTCCATTAAACAGCAACAGGTTTTATATAAAAGCAAAATACTGCAGATGCTGGAAATCTGAAATAAAAATAAGCAGTTCTGATGAAGGGTCACTGCCCTGAAACGTTAACTCTGCTTCTCTCTCCACAGATGCTGCCAGACCTGCTGAGTATTTCCAGCATTTCTTGTTTTTACAACAGGTTTTATATGCTTTTCTGCACCCTATCTCTGCCTGTCCCAAACTCATTTTCTGCCTCTCGCCCAGTGTTCCAACCAAATATTATTGAAAAAATTATAGAATGAAAGTTATTAATAATAAATCATCTTTTACAAAGGAGACTGTTAAAGTCCAGCGGATCTCTGGATTGATTGAGGAGAAGGAATGTTACAGAAAATAAATGTAGGTAATGAGAAAGCGAAAGGAACAGCAGAAAAATTAAAGGAAGCGCCAGAGTTATATTAACTGCATATTCAGACGCAAGGAGAATCAGAATCTCAACTGATAGTTGAGGACCGAGAGATAACTAATCCCATAGAGATGAGCATAAGAGAGAAGGCCATTTGAGCCATTATGTTGCTTCTTCCACAGACCAAGTATGATTTATTCTTCTGAGGCAAATTTGTGCCTCTCATATATCAAGTATGCCTTCAAGATACCCAGTTCTTTAGAGTCAGAAGAATCCTGCAATGGACAATTGCTGGTAACACTCCAGGAATGGAATCCCCTTTTGGGTAAAGCACACCAGATTTAAATGGGAAAGAATATTTAATCTCAGACTGGTTTATTTTCCAGAGACTGGTGTCCAGGTGGGTCACAATAGCGGTCATGTTTTCTGTCACATGGTTGGAATACATCTACAAGTACTTAGAAAACAACTTTGTTTAAAAAGCAATTATCTTTAACCAAAATAACCACAGGGAACAGTAGGTTTACATTAATTTACATTGCACTGCATTCAACAGTTAGATTATATGCTATTTCTTGCCAAAACAGCAAACAAAAGATTGCTGTTTTATTATTTAAGCTTGAATGAACAGAACAGTATGTTTAAAAAGTGGCTTAGTCTAAGCTTTTTGAAAGAAAACTCATATTGTGCTTCAGTGTGAGATGTGCTTTAATAAATGGGCACTCAAGTGTGGGCAAATAAAATTGAACTGAACAGCAAACGTGTGGTCTCCCCTGTCCTGCACACAGCTGAAACTTAAGCTACCTCCAAGGCCTCTCACGAGTAAACAAAAGCTAGGATACACTCACAATAAATGTCTCAGCAAAATAAGACAAAGTCATGCACTCATCCAACAGCTCCACACATGATCGCTGACACGTCTGAGGCACTGTACTTTTCATTCAGGCATCATTTGTGAAATAAAAGAAAGTCTCCCTCTGTGTAGATTGTGGCTGGGTGTTGTGAAGACAGTAGTTTAACAGTGGAACAGGCGCAGGGTCACTACCAGATCACTAACAACCATGTCAGCCTGCAGTGTTTTTTTTGACTGATATGTCTGGAGATTTTCTAGTCCTTTACCATGGGATCTTTACTCAAGTCGCATACACATACCAAGCAGGAGGTCATAGGAAGGAAAAGGGCAACAGAAGGCCAACAGAGATCATTTACTTCTCATCTTTTCCTTCCAATTAGTTGTATCTTATCATTTCCTGTAGTACTATAACTTACAATCTCATTCTTATCATTAATAAAATATACTAACAATAACATTTGTTCTATTAATGACTAAAAAAAATGGTGCAACCTGTACTACAGCTGTCTATTACTAAAGGGAACTTAAATAAAATTAAATCCCTGGAGTTAGATTTTCCAACTGAGACTTTTAGAAAGTCACTTCTGTTCACTAGAAAGTTAAATTAACTTTTCACCATTCTTATTTGAATGATGGAATGAAAAACCGAAAATGCTGGAAATGTACAGCAGGTCAGTCAGTATCGAGACCAGAAAAGTAAGTCAATATCTTGGGTGGGTCCATTCATCAGAACTCAGCTGCAATTCAAAGTTATTACTAGGAATTGAGTCAGATTTGCAGGCAAGGGTGTAAGGATAAGCCCAGCAACTACAGGCCACTCAGTTTAACCTCGGTGGTACGAAAGCTTTTAGAAACTATAATCGTGGACAAAATTAACAGTCACTTGAACAAATGTGGATTAATTAAGGAAAGCCAGCACAGATTTATTAAGGGAAGATAATGTTTAGCTAACTTGATTGAGCTTTTTGATGAGGTAACAGAGAGGGTTGATGAGGGTAATGCAGGTAATGTGGTGTAAATGGATTTCCAAAAGGCATTTGATAAAGTGCCACACAACAGGCTTCTCAGTAAAGTTAGAGCCCATGGAATAAAAGGGACAGCAGCAGCATGGATACAAAATTGGCTGAGTGACAGGAAATAGAGAGTGGTGGTTAATGGTGGTTTTTCAGACTGGAGGAACGTATATAGTGGGGTTCCCCAGGGGTCAGTGGTGTAGTGGTAATGTCATTGGACTAGTAATCAAAGCCCAGGCTAATGTTCTGATTCTAATGTTGCAGATGGTGAAATTTGAATTCAATTAATAAATCTGGAATTAAAAGCTAGTCTAATGGTGACCATGGAACCATTGTCAATTGTTGTAAAAAAAAACCCTACTGGTTCACTAATGTCCTTTAAGGAAGGAAATCTGCCAACCTTACCAGGTCTGGCCTGCATGTGACTCCAGACCCACAGCGATGTGGTTGACTCTTAAATGTTCTCTGAAATGGCCTGGCAAGCCACTCAGTTCAAGGCAATTAGGGATGGGCAACAAATGCTGGCCTAGCCAGTGATGCCCACATCCCACAAATGAACAAAAAAAAAGGTGGGGCTGTTCTCCTTGGAGAAGAGGAGATTTGATAGAGGTGTTCAAAATCATGAAGAGTCTGAATAGAGTAGATAAGGAGAAACTGTTCCAATTGGTGGAAGGATTGAGAACCAGAGGGCACCAATATAAGGTGATCAGCAAAAGAAGCAACGGCAACATGAGGAAAATCTTTTTTACAAAGTGAGTGGTTAGGATCTGGAATGCAGTGCCTGATAGTGTGTTGGATTCAATTGTGACTTTCAAAAGAGAATTGGACAAATATCTGCAGAGAAAAAATTGCTGGGGAAAAGTTGGAGGAATGGGACGAGGTGAGTTGCTCGTAGAGAGCCAGCACGGACACAACGGACCAAATAACCTCTTTCTGTGGTGTAACCATTCTATGATCCTATGGCCGGAATTTTACACCTCCGCTGGGCCTGGAAGCCATGCTGTGATTTTACGTGACAATGACAGGCAGGAAGTCCCACTTCCAAGAGCTGCGAGCCAATCAGTGGGCTGGCAGCTCTTCAGTCCCAGCAGTGCCATTGGGAGTGGTGGCCACTGCTGGGACTGCACCCAGTGAAAGGAGCAGCAATGGAGGAGGCCTGGAATGGAGGTAAATATATGGAACCTCGCTGGGGACAATCGGCTGAGCCCCGGAGAAGCGGGGGGTGGGCGGGGGGGGAGGTTGGCTGGTTGGGTGAGATGAGGGGTGCTTCAGTGGGGGCGAGTGTGCCATGGGGTGGGGCCGTCCATGGGCCCCCCACCCCGCAGCCTGCAAGGAGGCCACCAGATTTAACTAGGCAGCCTCCTCAACTGGCAAAGTGGGAACTAATTGGCCACTTTAGGGCCTTAATTGGCCTGGGGTGGGCGGGCCAATTGTCACCTCCTCCACAGGGAACAGCACCTCCCACTCAATTTTACGCTCCCCCCCCCACCCCCCCCACCTCCAGCCCGCTCCTGGGGAGGGGTGGGGGGTGTGGTGGTCGTGTAAAATTCTGGCCTATGATTCTGATTCCCAGTGCTTCAGAACAGATTTGGCTATTAATTTTTAGGGGAAAATACAACACAAACAAGAAGGGGCAAACATAGCATCAACAGTGAACAAGACAAAAAAGAAAACATAAATCAGCAAAGAGAAGAACAACACTTGCTTGGATCTGAAAAGAATTGGCAATAAATCAAATAGTGAAAGTAAAATTATTTGTGATTTTGATGAGTACCTGATTATTGGAATGATTGGCCTGCTTGATATGTAAACAGGCCTGCTACTGATTAGATGCCTTATATCCATTTCTAAACCCAATTTATTACACAGCGCTAATGGAAAAATTGTATTTCTGATGAAATGACAGCACATTGGTAAAGTAACATCACAAAGCAGTTTCAATTGATTTTCTTGGGCTACAAAAAAGTGTTTTAAAAAATGTCCGTTAAAATTATTCAACTTCAGTTGAAGACTCCCTGGAATTTCAGTTGGCAGAGACCCAATTCATTTAAACCACGTGGTACCATTTTCCCATACTCCATCCCCTTCCCCACCCCACCTCCAATGATAGACACCTCACTTTCACTTCACCTCCAAATGACCCAGTCATAGAATAACAAAACGGAAATTTTGAGATCTGAACTCAAGTCCATTTGGTTGGGAATTGAGCAAAGCCCATTTGGCATCTAATTCATTCATGTTCATATTTAAGCCATGTCGAATAAATTTTGACATGATGATTAAAAACTTCATGAAACCTTCTGAATTTCTGTTGAGATGAAGCTGAGAGGCTGATGTTTTGCTACTTTGCAAGTAGAATAGTTTGATAAGTTGTGCACAGTTTGGGTTAATTTGACATAAAATATTACAGATTTCAAGAAATACTATGTGGAGAAATCTGGACTTTATTCAGTCAAAAGTAAAAAAAAGAGCTAACAAGTTGTGAGGCCCAATATGATGTTTCAAATACTTTTTCAAAGATACACTTAAAATATGATAAATATTTCTCTCGGTAATATGCTTCTTTTAAAAATGTCAGGGTACCTTTTACAATTCTGACACTGAAGCAGTGAGTCTGGAGGGTTGTGAACTATGTGCTGTCTTGAGTTAGGAACAACTGGCCTTGCGCTTGTAGTAGGTGGGAGTCTCACACAGCTGGAGCACTTTACAGGGCTGCAGCTAACATTTATTTTGTTGGCACTGAGAGTATCACAGATAACAAGTGGATCACAGGTAGCAAGTGCACATCGCTAGAATGCAATGATGCGTAGCTCAGAGATAATGCCAACATTTAGCAATGCAACTTTGGAGCTGCTGCTTTCAGAAGTGAGCCAAGGGAGATTACCCTATACCATTGTAGTTTTATTGTTTTATTTTAGATTTTTGATTTTACATGTGGTCTAATGTTCCCTTTTAATTATTTATTCCCTTGAATGTTTAATTTAACTGTCCCATTTCCCTCACGGCTGCTTCCTTTTGTTTCTGCCTTTATTTTTACTTTGGTGGTCCCTATTTAGTTTTCCTGCTCCCATTGTTATCGCAGAAGGTCCTTGCTGTCTCGAATATAAAAACAGAAAGTGCTAGCAATAATCAGCAGGTCTGGTAGCATCTGTGGAGAGAGAAACGTTTCAGGTCGATGACTGTTCACAGAACTGGCAAAGGTTAGAAACTTTGAGCAAGTGAAAGGACGAGGAGGGAAGAAGAACAAAAGGGAAGGTTTGTGATAGGGTGGAGGGCAGGAGAGATTAAATGACAAAGATGTCACAGAATAAAAGGCAAAGGGAGTGCTAACCGTTGTAGTAAAAGACAAAGCATTAGACCAGAGAGAGTGTTAATGGCAGAATAATGAACAGCTCTGTCTGAAAGCAAAAACATGAAAAACAAATTTAAGACTGGAACATAGTTATAAAATAAAAATAAAAAAAAAAATAAAAAAGTCAGTCACTCTCTGAAATTTTTCAATTCAATGTTGAGTACAGAAGGCTGTGGAGTGTTGAATTGGAAGATTAGATGCTGTTCCTCAAGTTTACGTTGAGCTTCACTGGAACACTCCAGCAGGCCAAGGACAGAAATGTGGGCGTGTGAGCAGGGAGGTGAATTAAAATGGCAAGCAACTGGAAGCTTGGGGTCATGCTTGCAGATGGAGCGGAGATGTTCTGCAAAGCGGTCACCCAATCTGCATTTGTTCTTCCCAGTGTAGAGGAGACGGCATTGTGAGCAGTGAATACAGTTTACTAATTTGATAGAGGTACAAGTAAATTGTTGCTTCACCTGGAAGGTGTATTTGGGGCCTTGGATGGCGCGGAGAGAGGAGATAAAAGGGCAGATGTTACATAGAAACATAGAAAATTGGAGCAAGTGTAGGCCATTCTGCCTTTCGAGCCTGCTCTGCCATTCATTATGATCATGGCTAATCATCCAACTCAGTAACCTGTTCCTGCTTCCCCCCCCCCCCCCAATATCCTTTGATCCCTTTCACCCCAAGAGCTATATCTAACTCCTTCTTGAAAACATACAATGTTTTGGCCTCAACTGCTTTCTGTGGTAGCGAATTCCACAGGCTCACCACTCTCTGGATGAAGAAAATTCTCCTCATCTCAGTCCTGAAAGGTTTACCCTGTATCCTTAGACTATAACCCCTGGTTCTGGACTCCCCCACCATCGGGAACATCTTTCCTGCATCTACCCTATCAGGTCCTGTTAGAATTTTATAGGTTTCTATGAGAACCCCCCCCCCTCACTCTTCTAAACTCCAGCGAATATAATCCTAACCGACTCAATCTCTCCTCATACGTCAGTCCCACCATCCCAGGAGTCAGTCTGGTAAACCTTCACTGCACTCCTTCTATAGCAAGAACATCCTTCCTCAGATAAGGAGACCAAAACTGTACACAATATTCCAGGTGTGGCCTCACCAAGGCCCTGTATCATTGCAGCAAGACATCCCTGCTCCTGTACTCGAATCCTCTCGCTATGAAGGCCAACATACCATTTGCCTTTTTTACCGCCTGTTGCACCTGCATGCTTACCTTCAGTGACTGGTGTATGAGAACACCCAGGTCTCATTGCATATTCCCCTCTCCCAGTTTATAACCATTCAGATAATAATCTGCCTTCCTGTTTTTGCTACCAAAGTGGATAACCTCACATTTATCCAAATTATACTGCATCTGCCATGCATTTGCCCACTCACTCAACTTGTCCAAATCACCCTGAAACCTCTCTGCATCCTCTTCACAACTCATCCTCCAACCCAGTTTTGTGTCAACTGCAAATTTGGAGATATTACATTTAGTTCACTAATCTAAATCATTAATATATATTGTGAATAGCTGGGGTTCCAGCACCAATTTCTGTGGTACCCCACTAGTCACTGCCTGCCATTCGGAAAAAGACCGGTTTATTCCGACTCTTTGTTTCCTGTCTGCCAATTAATTTTCAATCCATCGCAATACACTACCCCCAATCCCATGTGCTTTAAATTTACACGCTAATCTCTCATGTGGGAATTTGTCGAAAGCCTTCTGAAAGTCCAAATAAACCACATCCACTGGCTCCCCCTTATCAATTCCACTAGCTACCTCCTCAAAGAATTCCAGTAGATTTGTCACGCATGATTTCCCTTTCGTAAATCCATGCTGACTCTGCCCGATTCTACCACTGTTCTCCAAGTGCTCTGCTATAAAATCTTTGATAATGGACTCTAGAATTTTCCCCACTACTGACATCAGGCTGACTGGTCTATAATTCCCTGTTTTCTCTCTACCTCCCTTTTCAAATAGTAGGGTTACATTAGCTACCCTCCAATCTGTAGGAATTGTTCCAGAGTCTATAGAATCTTGGAAGATGACCACCAATGCATCCACTATTTCTAGGGCCACTTCCTTAAGTACTCTGAGATGTAGATTATCAAACCCTGGGGATTTATCGGCCTTCAATCCCATCAATTTCCCCAACACCATTTCTCTACTAATACTGATTTCTTTCAGTTCCTCCCATCACTAAACCATGTGTTCCCAAACATTTCTGGTATGTTATTTGTGTCCCACTTTGTGAAGATAGAACCAAAGTATGCATTTAGTTGGTCAGCCATTTCTTTATTCCCCATGTTAAATTCCCCTGTTTCTGACTGTAAGGGACCTACATTTGTCTTCACCAATCTTTTTCTCTTCACATACCTATAGAAACTTTTACAGTCAGTTTTTATGTTCCCCGCAAGCTTGCTCTCGTACTCTATTTTCCCCTTCTTAATCAATCCCTTGGTCCTCCTTTGCTGAATTCTAAACTGCTCCCAATCCTCAGGTCTGTTGTTTTTTCAGGAGAAGTTATATGCCTCTTCCTTGGATCTAATGGTATCTCTAATTTCTTTTGTAAGCCATGGTTTGGCTACCTTTCCATTTTACTTTTGCGCCAGACAGGGATAAACAATTGTTGCAGTTCATCCATGCGCTCTTTAAATGTTTGCCATTGCCTATCCACCGTGCTCCCTTTAAGTAACATTTCCCAATCCGTCATGGCCAACTCGTGCCTCATACCTTCGTAGTTTCCTTTACTAAGATTCAGGACCCTTGTCTCAGAATCAACGACATCATTCTCCATCTTGATGAAGAATTCTATCATACTATGGTTGCTCATCCCCAAGGGGTCTCGCACAACTCGATTGTTAATTATTCCTCTCTCATTACACAATATCCAGTCTAGGATGACCTATCTCTAGTTGGTTCCTCAACGTATTGGTCCAGAAAACCATCCCGTATACACTTCAAGAATTCCTCCACTACGGTTTGTGACTAATTTGATTTGCCCAATCTATATGCAGATTTTAACTCACCCATGATTACAGATGTTCCTTTATCGCATGCATCTCTAATTTCCTGTTTAATGCCATTCCCAACATCACCACTGCAGTTTGGGGATTTATATACAACCCCCACTAATGTTTTTTGCCCCTTAGTGTTTCTCAGCTGTACCCATACAGATTCCACATTGTCAGAGCTAAAATCCTTCCTCACTATTGCCTTAATTTCTTCTTTAACCAGCAATGCAACTCCACCACCTTTTACTTTTTGTCTGTCCTTCCTAAATACTGAATACCCCTAAATGTTCATTTTCCATCCCTGGTCACCCTGCAGCCATGTCTCTGTAATCCCAAATATATCATACCCGTTTACATCTATTTGCGCGATTAATTCATCCACTTTATTGCGAATGCTCTGCACATTAAGTCACAAAGCCTTAAGGTTTGTCTTTTTAACATTACTTGTCCCCTTCCCACTATTTTTCACTATGGCCCTGTTTGATTCTGGCCCTTGATTTCTCTGCGTATCACTTTTCTTATTCCCCTTACTGTCTTTTGTTCTTGTCTTTGATCCCCCCTCCTCTGACTCCTTGCAAAGGTTCCCATCCCCCTGCCATTTTAGGTTAAACCCTCCCCTACAACTCTAGCAAATACTCCCCCTCAGACATCAGTCCTGCTCCTGTTCAGGTGTAACCCATCCAGTTTGTACAGGTCCCACCTCCCCCAGAACCGGTCCCAACATCCCAGGAATCTAAAACTCTCCCCTTCGCACCATCTCTTCAGCCACGTATTCATCTGATATATCCTGCTATTTCTATTCTGACTAGCAAGTGACACTGGTAGTAATCCTGAAATCACTACCTTTGAGGTCCTACTTTTCAACTTACTTCCTAGCTCCCTATAATCTGCTTTTAGGACCTCTTCCTTTTTTTTACCTATGTTGTTTGTACCAATGTGTACCACGACCACTAGCTGTTCACCCTCCCCCTTCAGAATGTCCTGGAACCACTCTGAGACATCCTTGACCCCAGCATCAGGGAGGCAACATACCATCCTGGAGTCTCGTTTGCAGCCACAGAAATGCCTATCTATTCCCCTTACAATTGAATCCCCTATAACTATTGCATTCCCGCACTTTTTACTCCTCCCCTGTGCAACAGAGCCAACCGTGGTGCAACAAATTGGGCTGTTGCTGCTTTCCCCTGAGAGGCCATTTCCCCCCAACAGTATTCAAAGCATATCTGCTTTGCAGGGCAATAGCCACAGGAGATTCCTGAATTGCCTGCCTAGTCCTCTTGCTGTGCCTGGTGGTCACCCATTCCCCTCCTGCCTGTGGAGACTGAGCCTGTGGTGTGACCACCTCTCTATACGTACTATCCACGATACTCTCCGCCTCGCGGATGCTCCACAGTGTCCCCAGCCGCCGCTCCAGCTCTGAAACCCGGGTTTCCAGGAGCTGCAGCTGGAGACACTGCCTGCACACATGCTGGTCCCGGGCACTGGAATTGTTCCCGGCTTCCCACATAGAACATGAGGAGCACACCATGGTTTTGAGCTCTCCTGCCATGACTTAACCCTTAAAATTAAACTTTTTGGAAGATGCTTAATATCAAATAATATCAATTACTCTAGGACCCTTCTTCCCTGGCCCTCATTGCTACAGAACTCCCTAAAAAACATTACTTACTATATATGAAAATGAACTGTAGACCTTTCTTATCCTAGTAAGGCGTTTGATAAGGTTCCCCACGGTAGGCTATTGCAGAAAATACGGAAGTATGGGGTTGAAGGTGATTTAGAGCTTTGGATCAGAAATTGGCTAGCTGAAAGAAGACAGAGGGTGGTGGTTGATGGCAAATGTTCATCCTGGAGTTTAGTTACTAGTGGTGTACCGCAAGGATCTGTTTTGGGGCCATTGCTGTTTGTCATTTTTATAAATGACCTGGAAGAGGGTGTAGAAGGGTGGGTTAGTAAATTTGCAGATGACACTAAGGTCGGTGGAGTTGTGGATAGTGCCGAAGGATGTTGTAGGGTACAGAGAGACATAGATAGGCTGCAGAGCTGGGCTGAGAGATGGCAAATGGAGTTTAATGCGGAAAAGTGTGAGGTGATTCACTTTGGAAGGAGTAACAGGAATGCAGAGTACTGGGCTAATGGGAAGATTCTTGTTAGTGTAGATGAGCAGAGAGATCTTGGTGTCCAGGTGCATAAATCCCTGAAGGTTGCTAACCAGGTTAATAGGGCTGTCAAGAAGGCATATGGTGTGTTAGCTTTTATTAGTAGGGGGGTCGAGTTTCGGAGCCACGAGGTCATGCTGCAGCTGTACAAGACTCTGGTGAGACCGCACCTGGAGTATTGCGTGCAGTTCTGGTCACCGCATTATAGAAAGGATGTGGAAGCTATGGAAAGGGTGCAGAGGAGATTTACTAGGATGTTGCCTGGTATGGAGGGAAGGTCTTACAAGGAAAGGCTGAGGGACTTGAGGTTGTTTTCGTTGGAGAGAAGGAGGAGGAGAGGTGACTTAATAGAGACATATAAGATAATCAGAGGGTTAGATAGGGTGGATAGTGAGCGTCTTTTTCCTCGGATGGTGATGGCAAACACGAGGGGACATAGCTTCAAGTTGAGGGGTGATAGATATAGGACAGATGTGAGAGGTAGTTTCTTTACTCAGAGAGTAGTAAGGGCGTGGAATGCCCTGCCTGCAGCAGTAGTAGATTCGCCAACTTTAAGGGCATTTAAGTGGACATTGGATAGACACATGGATGAAAATGGAATAGTGTAGGTCAGATGGTTTCACAGCTCGGCGCAACATCGAGGGCCGAAGGGCCTGTACTGCGCTGTAATATTCTAATTCTAATTCTATTTAGAGCAGTTACTCACCAACCAATCACCTTGCAGCTTTCCTGTGATATCACTGTTGATGTTTTTTTCAAACACTCCGGCGTGCCTGGACTGTGTCTGTTTTTATCCTCTCCTCGGTCGATAAATCTCCCCGCAGGTCCGCTCCACTCCGCTCGGCTCCTGGAAGGTAAATAACCAGGCCGCGATCCTCGGTCTCTATTTATCCTCTCCTCAGTCGATGATTCTCCCCGCAGGTCCGCTCCACTCTGCTCGGCTCCCAGAAGGTAAGTAACCAGGCCGCGATCCTCGGCCTCTATTTATCCTCTCCTCAGTCGGTGATTCTCCCCACAGGTCCACTCCACTCTGCTCGGCTCCCAGAAGGTAAGTAACCAGGCCGCGATCCTCGGTCTCTATTTATCCTCTCCTCGGTCGATGATTCTCCCCGCAGGTCCGCTCCACTCTGCTCGGCTCCCGGAAGGTAAGTGACACCTCCTGCGATTCCATGAAAAGGTTTCGTGGGAAGGGGTCGAGGTGTTGAGGTGTTGGAGGAGCGGACCAGGGTGTCGTGGAGGAAATGATTCCTTTGGAATGCTGACAAGGGAGGTGGGGGGAAGATGTGTTTGGTGGTGGCATCACACCAGAGGTGGCAGAAATAGTGGAGGATAATCCTTTGGATGTGGAGGCTGGTAGGTTGGAAAGTGAGGACAAGGGGAACCCTGTTATTGTTCTGGGAGGGAGGGGAAGGGGTGAGGGCAGAAGTACGGGAAATGGGTCAGACATGGTGGGGGGTCCTGATAACCACTGTCTCTTGCAATTCCCAAGTCTTTGAAACACTTAACTTACTTCAGCGGGTTTCTTTTTCCCCCGATGCTGATAGCTCCTGATGGAGTTTTCTTTCCTTAATCCACCACAGCAACAACTTGCATTTATATGGCTCCTTCACATGGCAAACCGTTCCAAGGCGCTACAAAGGAGAGTTATCATTTGACACCAAACCACATAAGGAGATATCAGGAGAGGTGACTAAAAGCTTGATCAAGGAGTTAGGTTTTAAGGAGCATCTTCAAAGGATCATAGAATGGTTACAGCACAGAAAGATTCCATTTGGTCCAACATATCCATGCCGGCTCTTTACAAGAGAAACTCAGCTGGTGCCACTTACCCGCCCATTCCCCTCAGCCTCTGCAATTTTTTTTTCTTTTCAGATGCTTATCCAGTTCCCTTTGAAAACCACTATTGAATCAGTCTCCACCATACTTTCAACCTGTGCATTCCCGATCCTAACCACTCACTGCATAAAAAAGATTTTCCTCATGTCACCATTGTTTCTTTTGCCAATCACCTTGAACCTATGTCTTCTGATTCTCAGCCCTCCACCAATGTCTAGATCACTCATGATTTTGAACATCTCCATCAAATCACCACTCAACTTCTCCAAGGAGAACAGCCCCAACTTTGCCAGTCTCTCCACGTAACTGAAGTCCCTCATCCCTGGTACCATTCTCGTAAATCTTTTCTGCATCCTCTCTAAAGCCTTCACATCCTTCCTCAAGTGTGATTCCCAGAATTGGACACAACACTCCAGTTGAGGCCAAACCAGTCTTTTATAGAGATTCATCATAATTGCCTTGTTTATGTACTCTATGGCCAAGATTTTATTCTGGCGGCGGGGGTCTCGACGTCCGGAAAAAGAGATGCTAAGGTCCCCATGCACCTCCTCCAGAAGACCTGCCGGATTTAACACCAATCAGGCACTTAAGTGGACAGCGGCGGGCCTTCCACAGGATCAAGGACCCTGTCGTGAGAGGTCCTGCCCTTGGAGAGCTGCTGGCCAATCAGAGGCTGGCAACTGCAGAGCCATTGTGGAGGTGATGGCTGCTGCTGGAGGAGCAACTACTGGAGACTGAGGACCGTCGCTGGACCCAGGCCACAGGTAGGTCAGGGCGAGAGGAGTCTCGTGGAGGAGAGGGGAGGAGGGTCACTATCAAGGTCAGGGGGGTGGCAGCAGGCCCCCCCACCCTCTGATGCCGGGTTTCCTCGTTCAGACACTAAGTGCCTTTTAACAGGAACCCCCGTTGATAGTATCCCACCCAATTTTATGCTCTCCTCACTGCCAAACCCACAACAGAGGAGAGCATAAAATTGTTCCCATGTCTCTATGTATGATGCCCAGGATCCCGTATGCCTTATTAACGGCTTTCTCAACCTGCCCTGCCACCTTCAACAATTTGTGTACATATACCCCCATGTCTCTCTCTTCCTGTACCCCCTTTGGAATTGCACCCTTTATTTTATATTGTCTCTCCTCATTCTTCTTTCCAAAATGTATCACTTCATACTTCTCTGGATTAAATTTCACCTGCCATGTATCAGCCCATTCCACCAGCTTGTCTGTATCCTCTTGAGGTCTGTTATTATCCTCCTCAGAGTTCACTATGTTTTCAGGTTTTGTGTCATCTGTAAATGTTGAAATTGTGCCTGGTACACTCAAGTCTAGGTTATTAATACATATCAAGACAAGTAGAGCTTCTAGTACCAACCCCTGGGGAAACCTTCCTCCAGTCTGGAAAACAACTGTTCACCCTACTCTTTGTTTCCTGTCACTCAGCCAATTTTTTTATCCATACTGCCACTGTCCCTTTTATTTCATGGTCTTCAACTTTGCCATCAAGCCTATTGGCACTTTATGAAGCGCCTTTTGGAAGTCATTATACACCACATCACCTGCATTACCCTGATCAACCAACTCTTGTTATCTCATCAAAAAACTCAATCAATTTAGATAAACATAATTTGCCTTTAACAAATCCATACTGGCTTTCCTTAATTATTCTACACCTGTCCAAGTGACTGTTAATTTTGTCCCAAATTATCATTTCTAAAAGCTTTCCCACTGCTAATGTTAAACTGATTGTAGTTGTTGGGTTTATCCATACACCATCTTTTGAGCAAGGATAAACATTTGCAATTCTCCAGTCCTCTGGCATCACCTCTGTATCTAAGGAGGATTGGAAGATTATAACCAGGGCCTCCCTTGGCACCCTCAGTGCATCCGATCCAGTGCTGATCACTTATTAACTTTAAGTACAGCCAGTCTTTCTACTACCCCCTCTTTATCAATTTTCAGTCCATCCATTATCTCACCTAACTCCTCTTTCACTATGACTTTGGCAACATCTTCTTCCTTGGTAAAGACTGATGCAAAGTATTTGTTTAGTACCTCAGCCATGCCCTCTGTTTCCATGTGGAGATCCCCCTTTTTGGTCCCTAATTGGCCCCACCCCTCCTCCTACTACCTTCTTACTATTTAAGTGCCTATAGAAGACTTTTGGATTCCCTTTTATGTCAGTTGCCAGTCTCTTCTCATGCTCTCTCTTTCCCTCTCTTATTTCCTTTTTCACTTCCCCTCTGAACTTTCTATATCTAGCCTGATTCTCACTTGTATGATCAGCCTGACATCTGTCATACACACCCTTTTTTTTGCTTCATCTTGCTCCTTATCTCTTTTCTCATCCAGGGAGCTCTGGCTTTGGTTACCCTATTTTTCTAGAGCTTAAGGCTTAGATTGCTGAAGGTATGGCTGCCACTAGAGGGGGGAAGGAATCGGGAATGCACGAGAAGCCAGAATTGGAGGAACATAGAGTTCTCAGAGGGTTGTAGGACTGGAGGAGGTTACAGAAATAGGGAAGGGCAAGATCATATATATTCTCAATATAAAGGTTAACAGTCTTCGATGTCACTCCACCTCAATATATTAAGATTAGTGATTTCAGAGCACTGGATATTTCTTGTGCTGCCCTTTTCAGCAGTGAAGGGTACTTTCTCCACCAGGAAATCTGTTTGGACTGCACAGGAAAATGTGGCACAAAATGTCTAAATGGTATCCCACAGTCAGAGGAGTTAGTTGTAGATAAGGCCAGTCTCAGAAAATCTGCCCAAGTCGGACTACCCATGGCACAAAGAGTTTCCTCTGAGCCTGTTCAATAATAATTGCAGCCTGATGCAAACTAGTTAAACAACCTTATAGTTCTCTGCTAACTTCACATGCTACAGAAAGTCAAACTCCTGAGTTGCAACTTGAGACTAAAATTATTGTTGCAATAGGATTTAAGAAGCTGACCTGACAATGCAAGCTTCCAACAAAATCTAGTTGCAGGCTGTAAGCTAATTTACTTGCAAATGTTCGGTTGTAACATGGGTGTCATGTATGGATTTTTACTAAATCCCAGAACTACTTCTCTGCTTGCAAAAAAAGGTGGCACCCAGTTCAGGAAGCACACCACACAGGAAGGGAGCACTGAACTTTCTTCCCTTAAATAAATAGGAGACTGTAGAAATCCTGAGGCTTGTGATTATCGAGGGAGTGAGTCAGAGTGAAACTGAACATTTCCTCCAAGCTCAGTGCTATATCTATCCTATACCAATCTTCTTTAATTCCTACTTATTCACTCACACAGGTACATACAAAATAAATTTGCTATCTGAGCATCAACATTATCTGTAGCCATTTGGGTCTGTCCAAAACACCTTGCAAATTTTATCGACATCTTGAGGACTCCATGAGCCACACCTGCGTACCGTTGGACATTATCTTATCAGAACTTCAAACTTTGCAATCGCACAGGCTTCTATGTTTCAACAGTGACAGAACACTTTTGTACACTGGGAGTATTTTTCATGAATGCTCAAACTGCTGCTATGGAGACCTTGGGCTTTAACATACAGCAGGCTCTCCTGTTCAACTGCAACATGCTGAGGGATCAGGTGGGTTTCACTGATCTTATTGCCACCCAGAGGTCTGTTCCTACACTGTTCGGTCAATGTCGTGATAGAAGGCCAATAGCAGAGGTTTCCTTCATATGGCAGGAACACTAGATGTGCTTCAAGTATCATTAAGGGTGACCATTTAATTTCCCATTTGCAAGGAAATTATGGAATTTTCCTGACCTCGAAAAGTTTACTGGGGTCAGTGAGGAAATTCCTGGTGTAACACAATCTTTGTGCAAGATTTGGAATCAGGGCCACTGTGTTTTATTAAAACATAATTTACAAAGAAATAGTTATGTTCTTAGATTGAAATCTTTTTATTATTTTGTTCATTTGAGATTGCTGGAAGGATATTTTCTGTAAGTATATTATTGTATTACACAAATGTTAATTATGTACTCGTCCATGAAGAAAATTCACTCAATATTTTAAACTTAGAATGAGGTATAAAGTGATGTTCTATTGCTTTTGCAAACTGGTGTATGAACATATTGAAGCATAAGATTGGTTATGCAATTCATTTCCCAGACATATTACAAAAAGCTTACCAAGATCCCAAGGCGAGGATAGATACTTCTGCAGGTATGTGGAGATGGGATTCTTGCATGAGAATAATCTAAGATGAGAGAGGCAAGTAAGAATGTTAGAAAAGGCCAAACATGTTATGAACATGCTTCCACTGTTAATATTTTTTGAGGATTGCGTTTAAAAGACTGTGGAGAATACCTGAGGAGATGCTGGACTTGTTTTTTTTTGAAGGGGTCACTGGAGGGACACTTGGGACTTTGTTTAAAAGCAAGCACTTACTGGAAGTCACATGTCTTAAGGTAAGTAAACAGCTGGAGCCTTATGGACTATGGAACTATTTGGAGTTTACAGAGAAATCACATGTCTCGATTTATGGCTCAGGAGTTTTGTTTCTATTTTTGGAGATTGTTTGAAGTGCAGTTGGTGTGTATCCTACCAAGAAAGAAGCCACCCAACTCATCCTTTTCCACCTGTTTTGAAAAATCTTCCAAGAATCTAGTGTGATAGCTGAATCCACTGATGCGGTAATTCTTCCGAAAAGCCTGCAAGACTACTCCTCAACGTCTCCTGAACAGAACTGCTCCAGAAAGATCCCGGTGACAGCAGTCTACATGTACATGAATGCCAGACCAAAGGGCCAGCTGGAACATTTCATCTCTTATCCATTTTTTCTTCAAGAATTAACAATTATTTGGCCAAAGTATTATTTTTGTAAAGTTGATCTCTGCAGTGAAAGTCTATATTTTTCATTAACTGATGTGGGTATGTACATGTGTGTTGGGTTATTTAGAAGGGAATATATTTATACTGCCATATTTCAACCTGTGTGTTAATAATCTTTGCAGCTTTATTGAATAGGTCTTGTTTTATAATAAATTAATAATTTTATTGTTTATTAAAGAAACCTGGTTGGTGGATTTGTATTCTGAAACGGATAGATAAAAGCATATAATTGGCCATATCCATAACTAGTTAAAATATTTTTAAAGATATGTTGTGACCAGTGGGACTAGAGGGAGATAGCACACTCCTCCAACCTCGGTCATAACACATTGTACAAAAAGCTTACCAAGATCTCAAGGCCAGGATAGATACTTCTATAGGTATGTGGAGATGGGATTCTCGCATGAGAGTAATCTAACATAAGAGAGACAATTAGGCAGATAAAAATGTTAGAAAAGGCCAAATACAATAACAAATCTTAATGATGATTCTGGTACTATGTACACCTTGTTATGTCTGCACTCATTTGTTGTTCTTGGCATCCATAAAGTTGTTGTGAAGCAGACTGAAGAGGTTAGCCTTTGCCTCCTTGAAGCAATCCGTTGAATTTGATTTCTCGTTCAAGTAACTCTGGCATACAGGATTTCTGTAAAATAAAGAAATCATGACTGTTTTATGTTGTAGAACTCCATGTCATTTTCCACTGAACATCTTCACGTTGATGAATTGGAATTCCCTCATTTCACTAAAACCATGTGTA
Organism: Heterodontus francisci; assembly: GCF_036365525.1. Taxonomy (NCBI): domain Eukaryota; kingdom Metazoa; phylum Chordata; class Chondrichthyes; order Heterodontiformes; family Heterodontidae; genus Heterodontus; species Heterodontus francisci. The sequence goes on along the minus strand of NC_090373.1, from coordinate 104,451,563 downwards.
GTGTCCAGATGGCAGCTTTGGTGCTATTAATAATGCCTTAAACTTTGGGGAATTCTGTGATATGGAAAGATTGCAATGTACTGAGCTGCTGATTTTCTATGGGGAATCTGATAATGGTGTTTGCTCTGCTATACAACACATTGGTGACTTGCTTGATCCACAGATGCACTGTGGATTGACTGATGCTGTGAATGTCTCCTGTAGTCATTTGAACGATAAAATCCAAGGTTCTGATGACTTTGACTGCCACTGGTAGTTCTATCCCTGTACTGGAGGACAAATTATACTCCAGATAATGGCACAACTCTGTCACTTCCTCCCTGATAAAGTGGAACCTGCAAAGACAATCTGATGAAAGGTCACAGATCTGAAACATTAACTCTGTTTCTTTATCCACAGATGCTGCCTGATGTACATAGAAACATAGAAAATAGGAGCAGGAGTAGGCCATTTGGCCCTTCGAGCCTGCTCCGCTATTCATTATGTTCATGGATGATCATCCAACTCAGTAGCCTGTTCCTGCTTTCGCTCCATACCCTTTGATCCCTTTACACCCAAGAGCTATATCTAACTCCTTCTTGAAAACATACAATGTTTTGGCCTCAACTGCTTTCTGTAGTAGCGAATTCCACAGGCTCACCACTCTCTGGGTGAAGAAATTTCTCCTCATCTCAGTCCTGAAAGGTTTACCCCATATCCTTAGACTATGACCCCTGGTTCTGGACTCCCCCATCATCAGGAACATACTTCCTGCATCTACCCTGTCAAGGCCTGTTAGAATTTTATAGGTTTCTATGAGATCCCCCCTCACTCTTCTGGACTCCAGCAAATATAATCCTAACCGACTCAATCTCTCCTCATACGTCAGTCCCACCATCCCAGGACTCAGTCTGCTAAACCTTCGCTGCACTCCTTCTATGGCAAGAACATCCTTCCTCAGATAAGGTGACCAAAACTGCACACAATATTCCAGGCGTGGCCTCACCAAGGCCCTGTATAATTGCAGCAAGACATCCCTGCTCCTGTACTCGAATCATCTCGCTATGAAGGCCATTTGCCTTTTTTACCGCTTGTTGTACCTGCATGCTTACCTTCAGTGACTGGTGTATGAGAACACCCAGGTCTCATTGCATATTCCCCTCTCTCAGTTTATAGCCGTTCAGATAATAAACTGCCTTCCTGTTTTTGCTACCAAAGTGGATAACCTCACATTTATCCACATTATACTGCATCTGCCATGCATTTGCCCACTCACTCAACTTGTCCAAATTGCCCTGAAACCTCTCTGCATTCTCCTCACAACTCACCCTCCCACCCAGTTTTGTGTCAACTGCAAATTTGGAGATATTTAGTTCCCTCATCTAAATCATTAATGTATATTGTAAATAGGGTCCCTGCGGTACCACACTAGTCACTGCCTGCCATTCAGAAAAAGACCCATTTATCCCGACTCTTTGTTTCCTGTCTGCCAGCCAATTTTCTATCCATCGCAACACATTACCCCAATCCCATGCGCTTTAATTTTACATGTTAATCTCTTATGTGGGACTTTGTTGAAAGACTTCTGAACATCCAGATAAACCACATCCACTGGCTCCCCCTCCTCAACTCCACCAGTTACATCCTCGAAGAATTCTAGTAGATTTGTCAAGCATGATTTCCCTTTCGTAAATCCATGCTGACTCTTCCCGATTCTACCACTGTTCTTTAAGTGCTCTGCTACAAAATCTTTGATAATGGACTCTAGAATTTTCCCCACTACCAATGTCAGGCTGACTGGTCTATAATTCCCTGTTTTCTCTCTACCTCCCTTTTTAAATAGTGGGGTTACATTAGCTACCCTCCAATCTGTAGGAACTGTTCCAGAGTCTATAGAATCTTGGAAGATGACCACCAATGCATCCACTATTTCTAGGGCCACTTCCTTAAGTACTCTGGGATGTAGATTATCAGGCCTTGGGGATTTATCGGCCTTCAATCCCATCAATTTCCCCAACACCATTTCTCTACTAATACTGATTTCTTTCAGTTCCTCTCTCTCACTAAGCCCTGTGTTCCCCAACATTTCTGGCATGATATTTGTGTCCTCCTTTGTGAAGATAGAACCAAAGTATGCATTTAGTTGGTCAGCTATTTCTTTATTCCCCTAATAAATTCCCCTGTTTCTGACTGTAAAGGACCTACATTTGTCTTCACCAATCTTTTTCTCTTCACATACCTTTAGAAACTTTTACAGTCAGTTTTTATGTTCCCCACAAGCTTGCTCTCGTACTCTATTTTCCCCTTCTTAATCAATCCCTTGATCCTCCTTTGCTGAATTCTAAACTGCTCCCAATCCTCAGGTCTGTTGTTTTTCCTGGCAAATTTATATGCTTCTTCCTTGGATCTAATGCTATCTCTAATTTCCCTTGTAAGCCAATGGTTTGGCTACCTTTCCCGTTTTACTTTTGCGCCAGAAAGGGATAAACAATTGTTGCAGTTCATCCATGCGCTCTTTAAATGTTTGCCATTGCCTATCCACCATCATCCCTTTGTGTAACATTTCCCAATCCATCATGGCCAACTCGCGCCTCATACCTTCGTAGTTTCCTTTACTAAGATTCAGGACCCTTGTCTCAGAATCAACTACATCACTCTCCATCTTGATGAAGAATTCTATCATATTATGGTCGCTCGTCCCCAAGGGGTTTTGCCCCACGAGATTGTCAATTATTCCTCTCTCATTACACAACACCCAGTCTAGGATGGCCTGCTCTCTTGTTGGGTCCTCAACGTATTGGTCCAGAAAACCATCCCATATGCACTCCAAGAATTCCTCCACTACGGTATTTGACTAATTTGATTTGCCCAATCTATATGCAGATTAAACTCAGCCATAATTACAGATGTTCCTTTATCGCATGCATCTCTAATTTCCTGTTTAATGCCATTCCCAACATCACCACTACAGTTTGGGGGTTTATAGACCAACCCCACTAATGTTTTTTGCCCCTTAGTGTTTCTCAGCTGTACCCATACACATGCCACATCGTCAGAGCTAATATCTTTCCTCACTATTGTGTTAATTTCCTCTTTAACCAGCAATGCAACTCCACCGCCTTTTGCTTTTTGTCTGTCCTTCCTAAATACTGAATATCCCTGGATGTTCATTTCCCATCCCTGGTCACCTTGCAGCCATGTCTCCGTAATCACAACTATATCATACCCGTTTACATCTATTTACACGATTAATTCATCCACTTTATTGCGAATGCTCCGCGCGTTAAGTCACAAAGCCTTAAGGCTTGTCTTTTTCATATTACTTGTCTCCTTCCCACTATTTTTCACTGTGGCCCTGTTTCATTCTAGACCTTGATTTCTCTGCCTATCACTTTTCTTATTCCCCTTACTGTCTTTTGTTCTTGTCTTTGATCCCCCCCCCCTCCTCTGACTCCTTGCAAAGGTTCTCATCCCCCTGCCATTTTAGGTTAAACCCTCCCCAACAACTCTAGCAAATACTCCCCCTCGGACATCAGTCCCGGTCCTGCCCAGGTGTAGCCCGTCCAGTTTGTAAGGTTCCACCTCCCCCAGAACCGGTCCCAATGCCCCAGGAATCTCTTCAGCCATGTATTCATCTGATATATCCTGCTATTTCTATTCTGACTAGCATGTGGCACTGGCAGTAATCCTGAAATCACTACCTTTGAGGTCCTACTTTTCAACTTACTTCCTAGCTCCCTATATTCTGCTTTTAGGACCTCATCCTTTTTTTTACCTATGTCGTTTGTACCAATGTGTACCACGACCACTAGCTGTTCACCCTCCCCCTTCAGAATGTCCTGGAACCACTCTGAGACATCCTTGACCCTAGCACCAGGGAGGCAACATTCCATCCTGGAGTCTCTTTTGTGGCCACAGAAACGCCTATCTATTCCCCTTACAATTGAATCCCCTATAACTATTGCATTCCCACACTTTTTACTCCTCCCCTGTGCAACAGAGCCAACCGTGGTGCAACGAATTGGGCTGTTGCTGCTTTCCCCTGAGAGGCCATTTCCCCCAACAGTATCCAAAGCAGTATACCTGTTTTGCAAGGGAATAGCCAGAGGAGATTCCTGAACTGCCTGCCTAGTCCTCTTGCTGTGCCTGGTGGTCACCCATTTCCTTCCTGCCTGTGGAGTCTGAGCCTGCGGTGTGACCACCTCTCATATTTGCTATCCACGATACTCTCCGCCTCGCGGATGCTCCACAGTGTCCCCAGCCGCCGCTCCAGATCTGAAACCCGGGTTTCCAGGAGCTGCAGCTGGAGACACTGCCTGCACACATGCTGGTCCTGGGCACTGGAATTGTTCCCGGCTTTTTGCTGAGTATTTCCAGCACTTTCTGTTTTTATTTCAGATTTCCAGCATCCGCAGTATTTTGCTTTTATTTTATGCCCTTGGATATTCCCAGATAGGAATGCCTGTGTTTTTACGCATTAAAATGTCAGCACATTAGCATCAATTGCAACATCAGCCAGCAGCCCCCTTGGGCAGAGTGCTGACAATGTCAGAGGTCAGAGAAAGGGTGGCCCCACACTTCTGTGTTGCATCCCTGCTGATCCTCCTCCAGGCTGCAAGGGAAATGCGGGAGGTTCTCTTCCTCAGCAACAGCAGGAAGAGGTCCTCCCGCCTGACCAAGCAAGACTGCACGGAGATTAGAAAGGAGGTCAGCAGCCGTGGTGCAATGGGGTGCAATGCAGGAAGAGGGTCAATGACCTCCTGCATTCAGCCAAGGTAAGTGCCACGTTCCAATATTACTTTGTGTGATTCAGATGTCATTCCACAGTGTGCCACATGGTAAGGGTGCCACTGCCATTCCAGAGATAGGGAGGTCATAACAGATTTGTGGCAGATGCATGGCTGCATCTGTGAAACCAGTCCCCCACCTCAGCCCAAATAAATCCCATGACAGGGTGATTCAGTATGCGATATATAACATCCTCCAGTTGTTGACAAGGGGCCCATTTTAGCAAAACTGTCATGATGAAATGGCAATTTTTAATTGTTACATCCTTGCTCTTGCAGAAGAAGAATGCCCATGACAGGAGGAAGGTTGCCAGGACCGGTGGCGGAATGCTGAACATGCATCCTGTCAGCCATGCCGAAGAAGAGGCCCTAGAACTAATGGGTTGCCAAGGTAGACGTGTTCTATCAGAGGGTGAGATCGTAGTCCCTGCGCAAGGGAGTCATTATTGCCAATCAGCTAAAAATGCAATAATAATGGAGAACTAGCTCTGGCATGCTGTCCTTAATGGGATATGTGCAGCCTAACCTACACATGGGACTGAATCGTAAGTGCTCACTGCCGAGAATGGCAGCGAGCTTGAAAAAGTGCGCGGCACATGCACAAGGCCTGCGCCACGGAGCCGCCGCAGTATTATGCACGGCGGCTCATTAGCATGGAGGGGGGCAGAGCACCGATCTCTGATGACATAAAGTGGGTGGGTGCTTCATCCCCGGCAACGGTGTCCGGCACCACTTTTAAAGGGCTTCAGGCCCTTCATTCTCATTTAAGTTTTTAAAGGCCCCGTTTCAATTCAAATCTGCAGAAAATTTTTATTTCAAATTTGATTCCCCCGCCGCCTCCCTGACCCACTGAGTCCTCATTTAATAAATTGACATAGCCCTCCAAAAAAGCACCTTTTAATTCTCTGAACTTTCCCCCCCAACTTCAGCATCTTTGACCCTCAATCCCTTCCCATCATCCCCACAGCCAATAACAATCGGTCTCCCAGCTATCCCCGCCGCTCCCATCCTGAGAATTTCACTCCTCCCCCCTCCCCACCAGTGTCAGCGCCTTGGATCTCCAAATGGAGATCCCAAGATGTGGGAGTTCTGGCCACTGACCAGAATATCGGTGTGGGATGGCCGTTGGGACAAGGTCAGTTGATATGAATTCATTAAAATTTACTTGCATATTAAAATGAAGGCTCTGCTCCCGAGCGGTGGGGGGTCCGCACCGAGGTCTCGCCGCTGCCAGTAAAATGTGGCAGAGCCTTCCCGGCATCAGGGGTCGTGGTGGGCCTCTCCCAGAAATATCTTCGGGGCTCCAGACATCAGAAGGCTGGTAATCTTCAGCCGTGTTGTTTTCACTGTATCTTGCAGATCGGTGTTCACAGGTGACCGCAGCCCCAGAGCGACTCCCATCAACCTCTGAGGAGGACCAACGCTCAGAGGATGCAGCGTCCCATGACTCTCCTGCACCTTCCAACAGTGCAGATACTTTCACCTCAGTGGGTCACTGCTTGGCTTTAGAATCAGGGTCACAAGCTGTTGGGACCATCAGACATGCGCCGAGTAGCTAGCAGAAGCTGAGATAGCCCAGGCCTCTGATGGTCGGAGGACTATGGGTAGCCAGGCTCATGCTGAACCCCAGGCTGATGACAAGCCTCTGCTGTCGACAGCACAGGGCATGCTGGAGTTGCAGGGAGAAGTAAGGCAACATCTGGCGGAGATGCCAAAAGTCTTGAGCGGACAGTGGGGGAGTCCATCCATGCCGTGACTGCCATGTCCCAGGCATATAGACGCATGGCTTCCTGCATCAAGAGGTTGGCAACCCTTTTGGAGAGCCACATTCCACAGATGCGCCATGACCTGCAAACCATCGCCTTGGTCATGAGTTCAGATCAGCAGTGGCAAGGCGAGAGAAGGAATAGGAGCATGGAGAGTTTTCCCACTCCTAGTGCTTCACTTGAGAGCAGGGAAGTTCAAACGAGCCTGGAGAGGGAGGAGGAGAGGCTGTGCTCCACATTCGGGGTCTCCTCTCAGGGTATTTCAAGTGTGGACACAGGCTCCTCAGATTCTCCGCCAGTGAGTCCAGTTCCAGCAGCTGCGATGCCCGAGGAGAATCCTGCACCAGTGCAGGAAACCCTCAGGCAGCCGGGGCCCTCCAGACCTCAGGCACCCAGAGGACAACCGCCGAAGTAATCTCAGGCCAAGGGGCGTCCTGATCAGCATCCTGCCTCCAACCCAGCTGCTAGCGCAGAGGTCACACTGCGGAGCAGCACCTGCAAGCATATTAAAAAAAACACCTAGCCACACATGGGTATTCGCGGGTGACACAATTATGACATGTACAATTTAATTAAACTCTCTTTGGTGCCGATAATGAACCTTCATTGTGTGGAAACCAACTTCCACCATGCCTTAATTGTGACCCTCTGAATCCCAACATACCCCTTAGAGCAGTGTCAATGTGACCATAGACCTCATTATCATGGCAATGTCCGTGAAGAAGTAATCAACATATGCTCTCCCATGGACCCTCGCGCACAATGTAGGTGGCCTTCATTCAGGTAACACAAATGAAAAGGAGGTGGAAGGCTACGTGCATGAAGGTCAATATTTATTGCATTGTTATTGAGTAGACATAAGGGTTGCTGAAATTGGGTCATTATGAGGTTGCCACTTGCCTCCTTTGCGCGTCACTTACCATGTCTGGCCTCCATTGCTGTGTTGTCTTCGTCCTTAACTGTTTAGCTCTGTTACCTCTGCATCCTCTTCATCGGAGGAGACATGTTTTCTCATGTTTTCCTCATGTAAGGCCTCCCCCCTCTGAAGAGCTGTCTTATGTAGAGCGCAGCAGACCATGACGATATGCGAGACCCTCGCTGGGGCATATTGCAGGCCTCCACCAGATCAATCAAGACAACGGAATCTCATCTTCAGCAGCCCAATGCCCTGCTCAATGGTCGCTCGGGTGGAGTTGTGGCAAGTGTTGTACCTCTCCTCCACTCCACTTGTCTTCAATGGATAGCCCTTGTCCCTGAAAATCTACCCCTGAAAATCAGCCGGGATCGTGAAAAGCTATGGCACCTGGGACCATCGAAAATGTAAGTGCTTTGACTGCTTCCCGGGAAGCGGGCACACACCTGCAGGAAACGCTTTCGGTGGTCGCAGACCAATTCAATGTTGATTGAGTGGAAGCCCTTCCTGTTGATGAAGGCGGCTGGCTGCTCCTTTGGAGCCTTGATCACCACATGTGTGCAATCAATTAAGCTTTGCACCTGCGGGAATCCAGCTATTGCCCCAAATCTGATGGCCCTCTCAGCCTGTCAGGTTCAGTCCAGTAGCGCACATAGACTTCTTGAACCTCCTTGATGCAGTGGTGGGCTGCAGCCTGGGAGACACCATACATGTCCCAGGTGGATCCCCGGGAAGTTCCCAATGCATAAAAGTTGAGCGCCACGGTTATCTTTAGGGCCACAGGCATAGGGTGACCACCAAATACCATCGGTCGCAAATCGTCCTTCAGAAGGCCACATATGTCTGTGACAGCCTCCCTGGACAGACATAGCCTTTGCTGACAGTGTCGCTCAGACATCTGCAGGTAGATGACTCTCTGGTGTACTTGGGTCCTTCTTGGCCGTGCTGGCTGCTGCTGTTCGCTTCTTGGAGCCTCAGGATCAGGCGCAGCTGCCTCTTGAGCCTGTCTCCATCAGATGCTCCTCAACACGCCAAGGGGATCCGAAAACACAGGGTGAATGAGACCCCTGGCAGGTGACTTGGGCCCTTCAGCTCTCTTCTGATGCAGAGATGAGTCTGTCTAGCCAAATATCTTTGTAAATCTTTGTTAGTCTGGATGCCTGTAGATCAAGAGTAAAGGTTAATGTGGTCTAACATCTTTTCCAGCTGGTTTCCAGACATTGAGGGGCATAGATTTAAAGTGATTGGTAGAAATATTAGACGGGAAATGAGGAAAACCTTTTTCACCCAGCAGGTGGTGATGGTCTGGAACTCACTGCCTGAAAGGGTAGTTGAGGCAGACCCACAATGCATTCAAAAGGAGTCTGGATATGCACCTCAACTGCCATAAGCTGCAGGGCTATGGATCAAATGCTGGGAGGTGGGATTAGAATAGGTGGATCGTTTTTCAGCCAGCACAGACACAATGGGCCAAGTGGCCTTTTTCTGTGCCTTAAACTTCCTATGATTCTATGATCACGCATATAACAGCATCATTTGTGATACCTTCTAATGGCTCCCCCGACAGCAGAGCTCCGCCCATTCACACATCCCCCTTGCATAATTCCCCCCATTCACAGAACCCCATTTCAGAGCCCCCCCCATTCACACATCCCCCTTGTAACACTCCCCCTATTCACACATCCATCTTGCAGCGCTCCCCCCATTCACACATCCACCTTGCAGCGCTCCCCCCATTCACAGATCTACCTTGCAGAGCTCATTTCATTCACACATCCCCCTTGCAACACTCCCCCCATTCACACATCCCCCTTGCAGATCTCCCCCCATTCATACATTGCCCTTGCAGAGCTCACCTGGTACACTGAACCCCCTTGCAGAGCACCTCTGGTACACATAGCTCCCTTGTACAGCACCCCCAGTACACACAATACCTTTGAACACTCAGCATAGCAGCAATGGTCACTGTACCTCTCACTTCCCCTTTGCTGCTGTGGTCATGATTAGCTTCCCTTTCGCGGCACCAAGGCCTCTTGCCTCAGTGCTGCCAGTTTTTCAGGGTCGCGAAACTGAAGGGACACAAAATTGCAGGACATTCATTGGATCACAGATAATTAGATCAAAATTAATGTAAAACAGAATTTCAGGCATTTAAATTATGATGCCGTCACATCGGAGCATCAATACTGCTTTCCCCGCCTCTGATGTCATCGAAACGCTGCGACATGGCGCCAGGTTTTGGGATGGACCACTCCGCGGCAATTCTCCGACCCCCCACGCCACCAAGCCCTCCTTAGACGGGAGTGCAAAATTCCGCCCATGTGTGGAATTATGGGTGGGAACTGTATCTGATCACTCCATCCAAGATCAGGCTTCAGTATGCAACAGCACCGCATCACTCCTTTAATAATCCTCATTAATTTCCCAGCGTTTCGGTACGAAGCTATGTGCAGTGTAATTCTTATCATTCTTCACAATAGCTACTTGATAGTGAGAAAACAGTCCATTAAATGGAATACAACATTTATCAAAATGCAATGCTGTAAATCTAAAAGGCCTTAATAAGCTACAAATCATCAAAAAGTAAATATTTGAAACAGCCATTCAAAGGAATGGTGACTAATTTATGCTTCACTGAAAGGACTGCATTCTTTCCAGGAACTAACCACTGAACTGGTTATAGGTCAACATAAACAGCATAATTACAGATGATGTATGTGATAGTTGGAAAGAAAGAGAAGGCTGTAAGTGAGTTGTGAAGCAGGTTTTCAACTGCAGAATTGTCAAAAATCCGTCTAGAATTTCTAGGCCTAACTTTCCTTCCCAACCTCTCCTGAACAAAGCCAATCAAGCAGTGGGGAAAAAAATAAAGTGTCACAATAGGATCCGTTCTTTTGAATTTTACTGAACAGGGCAGCGTCCTGTAGGATGTGTTGCATTTGTAATGTTTTGAAGTCACAGACAGTCAAAGAGGGAAGAAGGGCAACCAGCTCATTGGCACCTTTGGTGTGATGGAGGCTGCTCTTCAAGGTCAGAAATGTTATCACCAGAGTGTGAGGCAGAAGCAATGCCAACCATCAGCCTGAAGGACAACACTAACCAACATCCAAGGCTTTCAACAAAGCAAAAAGTGGCTATTTCTGTTTTATTATGAAACTGGAAGAAAATAGGAATGAGAATGCATAGAGTAATTGAGGTAAATCGCATTGATGCATTTAATGGGAAGCTTTCTAAGTACATGAGGGAGAAAGCAATAGAAAGATTGTAGATAGGGTTAACGGAAGTCGGGTACGAGAAGTCTAGTGTGGAGTATAAACACCAGCCTAGACCCAGTTGGACCAAATGGCTTGTTTCAATGTTGCAAATTCTATGTAATTCTACATAAAGTCTTGCAAAAGCACAGGAACCTGGGGTTAGTAATCACTGCAGTTGGACAGTCTGACAAAAGCTGGAGGAGAAAACACACAACCATGGGCCAGGATAGTAAGCCCCATGCAACATGGAAGTAAATCATTGGGGGCGGTGAGGAAGAGGAAACTCATTGCTGCAGTTAGCAGCAAACTTTTGGTGGCACAATGGATAGGTGTTGTGTGTTTTCTCCTCCAGCTTTTTTCAGAATGTCCACCTGCAGTGATTACTAATCAAAGGATTCCAATTGCTCACAAGGAAGAGCTCAGGAGGGGGCGGCAGAAGGAGGCCAGGACAAAACTCTTCAGATGCTGATCTGCAGACTTTCCTTGATGAGATTATTGAGCGAGAGAGACCACCTGCTGGGCCTGCAGGGAAGGAGGTCACCCAAAGCAGTCACCAGATCTTTGAGGAAGGAGGTGACAGTAGTAATGAGTTCCACCTCCCTTGACCCCAGTACAGAGAACCAGTGCCACAAGAAACTTAATAACCTGACAAGGCAACTAAAAAACTATGACCTTCCTTTTTCACTTGACATGACAGGATTCCCTGCACTGATCATTCTAGTTTCTTAAATGGGTTGGTATGTCTTTATTGACAATGCACCTTGGCTGACTGGCTCTCTAACCTGTCCACTTGGTGCCACTGTTTAGAACTCCCCTCACAAGTCGTATTTACATGTGCCCTCTATAACTCCAAACTTTCATGTTACAAGGCCCTTTAGTTCTTGTCCTTGTAGTTACGTCAGCTATCTGCTGCTTGGCAGAGTTCATTCACCCAAAGGACCAAATGGTTATAACTCTTGGGAGCTGTCTGTATCTTCTCTGGGTTTTATACACTGGTACTTACCTCATGTCCTCATCTTCAGCAGATCATGCACAGCAAGTGGGATGGTAGATGATGAGGGTAAGAAACAAAGGTCAATAAAAAGGGAACAGAGGCTTGTTTTGCTGCGCCACTGCTCTCCTTTTCATCGATCTGGATTTTCAGGGGCTTTCTGACAGGATGGGGGTGGAGGTGATTCTGTGCCTGCTGTAGGTGCTACCCTACCACTGTCCTGATAATGAGGTAGGGGTGTTTTGAGCTTCTTGCCACTTTCTCCTGCAGTGGGTGCCCAGGTGCAGGGATGACCCAAGAAGATGATGGAGAGTTTGCATCAGGAACTGTCTTTAGACTAGACAATCTGCTGTAGAGCCTGAGGCTAACAACCAGAAACATGGCTGAAGATCTCTCAGGCCTGCAGCTTTATCCTGTTTCCAACATTAGATACAGCCAGAAGGCAGCGCAGGGCTGAGCTGGGCTGCCCCTGGATCATGTCAATGTCTGGGACAGGGGTTTTCAGCAGACCTGGGCCTGGACAGGCACAGCACACTTTCAGTGCTTAGTATTCTGGTGGTGGTGGGGGCAGGGAGACGGGACAGGAAAATTGGCCCTAATTTCCCCTTAATCTTCTTTCCTGCAATTAAACAGGTTTTATTCTATGAGTATTTCCTCATAACTTAGAGTCTAAATCCATAGAATCATCAAACAATAAGCTACAACACAGAACTATATGCATGCTAAAAGAGGGAAGCAGAATGCTATAGACAGATGCTCAGTTTGGGTTCCGCCAGGGCCATTCAGCCCCTGACGTCATTACAGCCTTGCTTCAAACATGGACAAAAGAGCTGAATTTCGGAGTCGAGGTGAGAGTGACTGCACTTGACATCAAGGCAGCATTTGACCAAGTGTGGCATCAAGGAGCCTAGTAAAATTGAAGTCAATAGGATCAGAGGGCAAACTGGTTGGAGTCATACCTAGCACAAAGGAAAATGGTTGTGGACATCACTGCTGGACCTCCTCAGGATAGTGACTTGGAATTTTATCGCCGTTCCTTCATTGTTGCTCAGTCAAAATCCTGGAACTCTCTCCCTAACAGCACTGTGGGTGTACCTACATCACATGGACTGCAGGGGTTGAAGAAGGTAGCTCACCACCACCTTCTCCAGGGCAACGAGGGGTGGGTAACAAATGCTGGCCTTGTCAGCAAAGTTCTCCACCCAAGGATTAATTTTTAAAAAAACTTGACAGGGTGGATGCTGAGAGGATGTTTCTCCTTGTCAGGGATTCTAGAACTAGGGGACACAGTTTAAAAATTAAAACTGAGATGAGATTTTTTTTTTCTCAAAGGGTCTTTAGTCTGGAATTCTCTTCTCCAGAAAGCAGTGGAAGTTGATTCATTACATTTATTCAAGGCTGAGTTAGATATATTTTTGATAGACAAGGGAGTCAAGGGTTATGGGGGGCAGATGGGAAAGTGGAGTTGAGACCACAATCAGATCAGCCATAATCTTATCGAATGGCAGAGCAAGCATGAAGGGCCAAATGGCTTACTCCTGCTCCTAAGTCCTATGTTCCAAATACTGGAAATCTAAAACAAAAGAAGGAAAAATTGGAAACATAGCAGGCCAATCAGCATTGTTATCAATCTCAAACCCTTCTTCAGAACGAAAAAATAAGAGACGAATAAGTATATTAGAAGAATCAGAAAAAGGGAGGGAGACACAAAACATATAAAAGCTGAGAGGAAGTATTAGTGGGATAATTGTTGATTGTCCACTTCGCTCACCAGAGCCTCCAAGATGGTGTTGCTGAAACGTTATGTTTTCCCAGGTAGGCAGGAAGTTCTCATGCAATAGTCTGAGAAGGGAGTAGGAGCAAGTCAGCAGGGAGGTTACTGCCTGGAGTCTGGTCCTAAGAACAGCACAGCAGTGCCAGAAAAAGTACAATGACCTCACATGAGTGTTAAAGGTGAGTGAAACTACATTTCCTCACATTAAATCTCATACCACACCACCAACCTCTTACTCTGCTTAATGCATTGCATTCCATCACTTACCCAGCAGCATTCCCATATGCTCAGGATTTATTCACATACTGTATCCCATCAATACACACCTTCCAATGCTGCCAGCATCACATCCACCTCTTGCTGCCTCCACACACCTCCAGATATCCAGCTATGGCAGGCACATCACCCAAGCACAAGGCCACACGATCACTGAAAGTCTACCCTCTCCCTTGCAGGAAAACGTAGAGCACAACAATCAGAAGACCAGAGATCTGAAGTGGGGTGCTCCAAGTCCCATACCTCAGCCCCTGGAGGGGATAGTGCCTGAGATTATGGACTCGGAGGCGATACAGCCCATGGCATCTGGCGCCCCAGAGACTATCCAGGATGACAGTAAGTATCCCCCTTCTGAACTCCCTCCTCACTCTCATCCTGAGGTGTCTCATCAAGTGGAATCTTCAGATGGTGTGACCATGGATCTCCTGCTTTCTTTCCCCCATCCCAACCCTCCCCTTAGCTTATAGGCTTTCAGATACCCAAGACCTGCATGAACAGCTTTCGCAGAGCCAGAAGAAATAGGAGGAGGAATTCCGTAACAGTGATGAGGAGGCACTGTCACTTGATCTCTCACTCGCAACCAACAGCTCAGATACAGGCACACTGTGAACCTTAGAGGTATAGAGTAGGGATCTGCACATGGTGGGTTGGATTTTACTGGGAGGCAGGGACAGGGCCATAAAATGGCGAAGGAGGGCAGGGGGTGGAGTGCCCGTCAGCATCCAACTGCCATGACATTCCTCCTAGAGGCCAATAATGCCATTTAAGTGGCCAAATAATGGCCTCTTCCCGCTGCCACTTGCATTTTACCAGCAGTGGATGGGCCCATCGCCATGTGGGGAGACTGACTGCGGTCTCAGGGGGGGCCCTCATAATTGGGCATTTTGTGCCCCACAGAGGGGCTCCCCCAACAGCAATGGCTGCCCCCACCATAACACCACCATCCACCCTCACCAAACAATTCCACCACCCCATCCTTGCCCAGTCTGCCTGACTGGCCCTGGCAACCCCCGATGCCTCTCACCTTCTTCTGAGTGTGGCGCCCATTGCTACGTCTCTTGGCTTGGTACAGTCCCAGTAGTGGTCACTGCTACTGGTAGCGCTGCTGGGACTGAAGAGCTGCTCATGCTCCGATTGGATGGCAGCTCTTGGAGGCGGGCTTTCATCCCTTAAAGGGACAGAAGCCCTGCCAAAAGCTAATTAGCTGCATGATGGGCCTACAATCCAGCTGGGGGTACTCCAAATGGCCAAAGCAGGGTTGTCCCTGTCTTTCCAACCTGCCATCAGGGTCCCCCATCGCCCCAACCAAATCCACCCTGACAAGTGACCGGGCAGGAGTGGGCTGCAGCCAGGCTGGGGTTAGGGTGACTTGTGTTCCTGCTCCCTGAAGGATGAAGCCACAGACGAATTCAGCTGCAGGGGATTGAGATGAGGACTTTGATGGGGTGGCATACAGGAGCACATTGATGACCATGCATACTAAGATGCTTGGGAAATTGGTAGGCCTGCCAGACAGCCTGCTGTGACTGTCTAGGAGCATGGAGGAATCTGACTTCAACAGAGTCTGGAGCTCATCCTTTCCAACATGGAAGCGGTGGCCAAATCCATGGAAGCCCACCGACTCCCACAGCTACCTCGACTACACTTCTTCACACCCTGACTCATGTAAGGACTCCATTTCATTCTCCCAGTTCCTCCGTCTCTGACGCATCTGCTCTGATGATGCTACCTTCCATGACAGTGCTTCTGATATGTCTTCCTTTTTCCTCAATCGAGGACTCCCCCCCACTCTGGTTGACAATGCCCTCAACTGTGTCCGGCCCATTTCTCACACCTTGACCCTCACCCCTTCCCCTCCCTCCCAGAATTGCAACAGGGTTCCCCTTGTCCTAACTTTCCACCCCACCAGCCTCCACATCCAAAGGATCATCCTCCACCATTTCCGCCACCTGCAGCATGATGCCACCATCAAATGCATTTTCCCCTCCCTTCCCCTGTCAGCATTCCGAAGGGATCGTTCCTTCCACGACACCCTGCTCCACTCCTCCATTATCCCCACCACCTCGTCCCCTTCCCACGGCACCTTCCCCTGCAATCGCAGGAGGTGTAATACCTGCCCATTTACCTCCTCTCTCCTCAGTATCCAATGCCCCAAACACTCCTTTCAGGTGAAGCAGCAATTTATTTGTACTTCTTTCAATTTAGAATACAGTATTCGCTGCTCACAATGTGGTCTTCTCTACATTCGTGAGACCAAATTGCTGCAGCATTCCCGTGAACATCAACACAAGCTCAAGGAACAGCACCTCATTTACCGATTAGGCACACTACAGCCTGCCGGACTGAACATTCAGTTC
Source organism: Heterodontus francisci (assembly GCF_036365525.1). Lineage (NCBI taxonomy): Eukaryota > Metazoa > Chordata > Chondrichthyes > Heterodontiformes > Heterodontidae > Heterodontus > Heterodontus francisci. The sequence goes on along the minus strand of NC_090373.1, from coordinate 104,435,466 downwards.
AATAATTTCAGAGCATATCGTGCCCCCTTTTTATTTTTATTTTTAGTTATTTTTTATTTTTTATGCGTTTATTTTATTTTAGTTTGCTTAGTTTGTTTCTACTGTGCCTACCCACTGTTTTTTCATGTTTGTGCTTGGGGCCAGGCTGCTCAGTTTTCTGTCTATTAACACCCTCTCTGTACTAATGCTTTGTCTTTCAGCACACCATTAACATACCGTTTGCCTTTGTTCCATGACCTTCTGGTCAGTTATTCTCTGTGACCTTGCCTTTCAACAACTCTTTTGTTATCTCTTGCCCCACCCCCGCTTTACTTGCTTAAAACCTTTTACATTTCTAATACCTGCCAGTTCTGACCTGAAATATTAACTCTGCTTCTCTCTCCACAGATGCTGCCAGACCTGCTCAGTGTTTCCAGCATTTCTTGTTTATGTTACTGAAAAACTGGTTTGGACTGAATGTAAGCAGGTTTATTAGAAAGCACCTGTTTGCAAAGAACCCAGCAAGGGGTTGTGTTTTGACCTGAAGAGCTATTTGCAAGGAAGTAACAAGCCAGGATTTATAGATGTCACACAACTTGCCTCTGGATAGGGTTTTGGTTTCATTTTGAACTGTTAAAAACAGGCAGTTGGAGTTTGCTTATTGACCTGCCAGGAGAACAGAAGAAGATCCAGCCAGCCCATCTTTCTGTTGAAAAGCAAATCCTGTGCCAAACGTGTTTCCTGTTGCTTCCTGTATTTGAAAAAAATCCTGCATGTTTGCAGAAACCTTGCATCCTTGGCCAGCAGGAACTTTGCATTGAATGTGTGAGAATTGAAATGTTTATTGCTGCACACCTGATGTAAGACCTATGTGAAGACATCTTTTTGAAAGCCTATCCAAGCTGATCATCAACATCACCTGGAAAGAACTGTTCTAAGAAGATTCCATTGACAGCTGCCTATTTGCCTTTGGGACATCTCGCCAAAACAAAGGACATCTTCTCAGTCTAAGTGTTTTTTTATTCCTCCTATTTCTTTGTAACAGCTGTAAACAAAAATCCCTTTTTTTTCCAGTTAACCAGTTGTGTATGTATATGTGTGCATGAAGACTAGGATAAAATAAGGGGCTTTAATATTTCCATTTGTGTATATGTTTTACTTCATTATTGGTTAAGACTTGGTTTATAATAAATGGATAATTTAGTTGTTTATTAAAGAAACCTTGTTGGTGTGCTTTATTCTGGGGGGAAGATGGTTTCGGTAAGTGGGAAAATTTAAATATATGCTGAGACCTGTGGAGAAATGGAACTGAATTAACAGTGCACTCCTCCCACCTCGGCCGTAATATGAGTGATGCATGAATTTGTGGGCTGGACCTGCATTAGTTCAAGTTTCCAATCCTGGCATCTCATCAGCCGGTTGGACTGTGTGGCATCAGGATAATGTCTATTTAATAATAATATATTGTATATTCATGGTCGTCTGGCACAAGTTCCTCACCAAGCCACACATCATCCTGACTTGGAAATATGTCGCCGTTCCTTCACTGTCACTGGATCAAAATCCTGGAACTCCCTCCCAAACAGCACTATGGGTGTACCTGCACCAGATGGACTGCAGCAGCTCAAGAAGCAAGCGTACTACCACTTTCTGAAGGGCAATTAAGGATGGGCAACAAATGTCAACCTTGACAGCGATGCCCATAATCCATGAAATTAATAGAAAAAGGTGCAGATTTGCTGCAAACATTCAAAAAGGAGCTGGATGAGTTCCTGGAGGAGGCTGATATCACTGCATACAAAAGGTGGGTTAGATGTTGGATAATTTACCTTGTAGTCGTTTTTAACTTCTGGAACTCATTTTGATCACCTTCAGCAGTTGGTGAGGAATTTCCTAGAACTTATTTTTCCCCTGAATTAGCCTAAAGGATTTTTTTATCTGTCTTTCTGCCTCCCCCAATAGATTACCTGGCTGCTGATGAGGTGGGGAATACTGGGGGTTATGTGTTGTCTAGTTGCAATGCAGCTGAGATGAGAGAGACTTGATGGACCAGTTGTTGTCCTGTTGTCTTCAGGTCAAAAGGTTTCTGTCCTTTCTTGTATGTTAGAACGTTTGTATGTTCGTGAGGCAGCTACTGAATCTATACTGAATATTCCCAATGCCCCTGGAAATTACACTATGGGGTGGGAACCGATGATCTCTTAAGGATTTATCAGAAATTTCTCTGATATTTTAGTGAAGGTTTTGATCCATTTAAAATTAAATAGCCAAAAGAGTATTTCAGACAAGCATCTGAAACATTTGTCCACTGGTATCATGTGTAATTTCAGCATCCATATCCTTTCGATGAGCATTCATACCATCCAATAATGTGTTCTTCTGTATTGTCATAATTTTGGACATAGACTAGCTGATTGATAATTCTAGATTGATTTTCATTCCTTTTTTGGAATAGCAATTGCTTTCTTGCAACCATCAGGTGGTAGAGCAGATAACAAGAGAAGCTCATCCCAACATACTGAACCAGCTTCAAAACCACTATCCAGAAGTGACATAACAATGGCCATTTCCCACTGCATTAACCTGAGATAATGATTAGTGTCAATTTTATTTCAGTTTCCAACATCCACAGTATTTTACTTCAATGCTGTGTTGTCCCGTGATTAGAATATTTCAGCTGTACTTGCCAATTTAACTTAATTTTGTGCTGTCTGGCTCATTAATTCATCCAAGCCATTTCCCCCAAGGATGCCAGGAGTACTGAATATGAGTAAACAAAGCAAGGAAAAGGATGTTAAAGCTACTTCTAATTCTTTGTACCTTTTTGTTGTTTGAGAGTAATGTTGACAGTGAGCATTTCTCTTTAAGAATACATACAATGTGCTAACTTGTTTGTTTTTTTCTTTAATCCATTTTATTTTTATTGAGTTATAATAATAGCAGTTTCACAAAGTTCATACAGTTAAGGCAATAAAGTAGAGTTCATTAAAAGGTTCCAGACATTGGGCAAGACATTTCTAAACCAGTGCAGTTACACAAAACATATGAGACTGGCAAAGTGACAAGATGTCTTAGAACAGGTTTAAATTAAGCAGTATTAGTTCCAGGATTAGTTTTACAAGGTGACAAACAGCTTGGTTACACAAGAGATTGTGGTATAAATGTGTAGGATAAAGTTTTGGGGAGTGATACGGATCCTATTTTGTGTCTGTCTCACATTATTATCAGCTTCATGACCTCCCTTATCTTGACAAATCATGAGTTTTGACAGCTGGTCTGGGACGTTTAGTTGACTAAAATAAACCTTTTTGTTACTAGAAGGCCCTCTAGGAATAGATGCATTTTATCGGCTAGCCAGTTGATGACGTTGTGCAACTGTACAGTGAGCATAAAAGATGCTGAACTGTCATTTATAAGCCTCTCCACAACACTAGACTAGAAAACTCATTACTCATTGTCACTTGTTCATGTACCCCATACTTTATATTGGAATCAGCAAGAGTTACAGCAATGGTAGAAATAAATCATCAAAATTAAATCACTGTTAGAACCACCATGGGTGGAAAATTCAGCTACATTAAACAACTTCAGTAAATTTGTCTCTTTGTTCACTTATCATTTGGAACTATGTTCAATTAGCTTGTTTCTAAGATTGACAGCACTTGAACTAAATTATTTAAATTAGGCTGGACAAGCAGCCCTTCAGTAACCCTTTGATAAACATTTCCTCTGTCTGCCATAAATTTGCAAATCTTCCACTCACTGCCTCCCTCGGTGTTTTGCACTCAGCAGCATCTGCAATTGCATTGATTTGTTTGAATGGCCCTTTCTTTTAAAACAAAATGGAAATAAGAAAATCAGTAAAAACAAAAATTACATAATATAAGCTGTAGCTGAGAAAATAATCCAAACAGTGATCCAAAAAGCTACAGGTGCAAATACAGCTACAGGTGCACAGTGGCGCAGTGGTTAGCATCGCAGCCTCACAGCTCCAGCGACCCGGGTTCAATTCTGGGTACTGCCTGTGTGGAGTTTGCAAGTTCTCCCTGTGTCTGCGTGGGTTTCCTCCGGGTGCTCCGGTTTCCTCCCACATGCCAAAGACTTGCAGGTTGATAGGTTAATTGGCCATTATAAATTGCCCCTAGTATAGGTAGGTGGTAGGGAAATATAGGGACAGGTGGGGATGTGGTAGGAATGTGGGATTAGTGTAGGATTAGTATAAATGGGTGGTTGATGGTCGGCACAGACTCGGTGGGCCGAAGGGCCTGTTTCAGTGCTGTATCTCTAAACTAAACTAATCAGATTATCAGTGGCAATGTGCAGTCGCAATAGTATTAACGAGAACTGAACTATAAATACAATAGTCAATAAAATATACAGACACACCCACACTAAACAATGTTAGTAACAAGACTCCAATGGCAGTAATTTACCAAATGAGTATTTGTATGCTGTGCAAATATGCGTATTTGAACTTCAATTTGAAGGTGCATTCACACTACCTGTAGCATTGTGAAAGTGGTTTTGCTTCATACCAATGCTGCACTTATAGTTTAAATCAAATGGCCAAATACATCTGGATTTGCCAGTTGTGACACTGAACAAAAGCAAAGTGACCAACAAAACAGTATATCCCTGTAGGGGCATATCCCACTTATCCAAGTCCAGAGGGCTTAGCTGCAAATTGATAGGCCCAAGTGTGCACAGCAATAGTTTTACCGGCTAAATCCTACCAGAGCAGATCACTACCTTACCCATTAAGGCACTGACCTATAAGGTTATCTGAAGCCATTAGTCAGCCAGCTTGATAATCATCAGTGCCTGGAGTACCAGGGACCTGTTTAGTCTGCTATGGAGGGTTGTCTTAGTTCCAAATTTCTATCGCCAACCATGTCACTTTGGAACCATCTCAAGTTCAAAGAGATTCAGCCTACCTTCTTCCAAGGAGGATAGTCATTGGTTGATCATAAGAGAAATGGTAAGCATGGGTTTGAGCTCTCTCTAGGCTGACAGCAGCTATTCAGATCTTCACACAAGCAGCATAGTGAGCAGTATAAGATACTATAAAATGGATGAATAGACTACCACAATCCTCCTGACCACAGCAATACAACCATTGAATGATGCTTCTAAGCAACACAATCATGACAGGCACTGAGACCTAAATATAGGAGTACATTTTTTTTGCATGGCCTCCAGTTCTTCATTGCAAAATTCTCGATTTTTGTTTACGAAGACAACCACGATATATAGAATTACATCTGAAAAAGAGCTTGAATCTATATACTAGTTTATCATATATACAATAAATTAAAGTCACTGCCATTGTGTATGTAGGTAAATACAACAGACGATCTGCACACAGTAATGTCTCACAAACAGCAATATCATCAATATCATCAATAACCATATAGTATATTTTTTGAGGGATAAATGCTGGCCAGGACAGTATACCTCCCTGAATAGTGAAACCTTTTTTATTGGAATGGGCAGACAGGTCTTTGGTTTAAAAATCTTATCTGAAGGATGACGCGAGCACCTTGCTCAAGGTCAAGAAGCTTGGGCTGTTTTACTACGTTAGATGCACTATGTAAATGGAGCTGTTAGCGTTGTATGGTACCTCAGGCAATGCAGAACTCCCTTAGTAATGAAGTGTCAGCAGAGATTACAGTTTGAAATAATCTGCAGGCCTTTGAGCATGCTGGCACCGTAAACCAAGCAAATGCGGTGAAAGGCCTGTGAATTAGGCCAGGATCTGGATATACCTCCTTTATAAGGGGTCAGCTAGGCCCTTTGAAATGTTTTATTTCCACTGCGGCTGCCACTTTGTGTATGAGCAATTGTCCTCCACCACTTCTTCCACTTTCCTGTTTAGTTGGATGCCCATGATGCACCTACTAATTGTGCTGCGGACACCTGCCAACATTATTTACATTAAAGAATCTCCCCAACACTGCAGTGGGGTTATCGGCGTAAGTTCCTTATGCCAATTCCATACATTGTGAGCAAAGGCCTGTAGATTTTTCAACTCCACTATGTGCTCAGTTTTGAGAATGGAGGTGAATCTACTAATGTCCGGCTCAGAGACAAGAGTGTTATCAACTAAGCCAAGTTGAGAACTAGGAATAGTTTGTCTTTTTGGGGCACTTGTTCTTGAAAACATTTACACTCATCCTTTGAATTAAATATGCCACATGAACGTAGACAGTGCATACAGTAACTCTGTTTAATACTGACATGCATTTCAGTCAAATAATGACCCTTAGCTGCCTTCAGTAGTGTGTCCCATGTAACTTAGGATGAATACAAGCCAACCATACATGTTAGTATGTTTTTTTATTGCAGTAGACTGTATTTAAATGCTATTAAACTCTCACATTTCTTTTTAAATTATTGATTTTCTTCCTACCTAGCCAATAAAAGCATTAATAATAAAAACAGAAAAAGCTGGAAGCACTAAGCAACTGGCAGCATTTGTGGAGAGAAAAACAGTGGTAATGTTTCAGGTCTGTGATAAAAGATCGCTGACCTGAATATGGCTCTGGGGGCCATATTATGCTCTCCCCTACGGTGAGTTTGGAGGTGGGAAGAGCATTTAACCAGGCAGGAAGGCCCATGGACGGCCTGTCGCCACATGGGGAGCACGCCAAGCAAACCTGTGCGTGTTGCTTGCCAGCTCTTGGGTTGGGGGAGGCATTTAGTGCCTGATCGAGTGACCCGCATCAGGAAGGGGGAGCCCACTGACAGCCATTTGCCCTTGCTGCTGACCGCCATACAACCCCCACCCCGTGAAACCCGACCCACCATCCGTCATGACTCACCTGTGGCTTGGGACCCTCACCTCCGGTGGGTCCATTACCATCAGCAACCACAGCCTCCGTGGTGGCGCTGCTCAGTAAAAGAGCTGCTGGCCTCTGATTCGCAGCTGGCCTCACTTAAGTGGACAGTGGCGGGCCTTCCCTGCACTCAAAGACCCTGCTGACAGAAGTCCTGCCTGCTGGGAACTGCTGGCCAATCAGAGTTCAGCCGCTAATTGGCACGTAATGCAGCAGGCCTTCCCCAGAGGAAGTTGGCACTTTAGCCGGTGGCCAAGACCCCCATCGCCCACAGAAAATCCCCCCCTTATTTCGGGTTTCCAGCATCCACAGTATTTGCTTTTGCGATAAAAGCATTAAAAATATTTTATGGCATACAAATCTCAATTTAAGACTTATTGAAACAGAACTTTTTAAAGAAATTCTTCTTGATGTATCAGGGATGCACTGGTGTCGTTCTTTTATATTAATATTGTTCAAATCATTTTGGATCAAAAGCTGTGATAGAAAGGGCCACAACTTGTGTGAAGTACACCTTTCAAGATATGAGGAAATAAAGAACTTTAAGAAGAAATGTGATAATTGGAGGAAGTTTCTCCAACCTGGTCAGAAGCGGAAAGGGGAAACATCAGTGAGATTGATGACAGTTCTGCACAGAGGGAATGTAGCAGTGCCAAGATCTTACAATAGACATTGTCAGAGGCCATTCATCTGAGCTCAGCCCAACTGTGTGAAGTGCCTTCGAGGCACTGCATTCAGGACCTGAGTGAAGGAAATAAAAAACAGAAAAGGAAAACCTCTGACTCTCAGTAAATAACTCTTAAAGTAAATATTTCTTTGAATGTAAGATCATGTAGATATCTTTTCTCTTAATTTGTATTTTGAATGAACAGGAAACTAAGCCAACAGTAACATTTCAGCTAACTTGCATATGGTATCAGAAGCTTCAATGTTATCAGCTTTTCTGGGATTTTTGGTCAGGGTTGGGTGGGTGAAGTGATTTCTTTAACAATTTATACAATCAGAAAAGCTTTGAATCTTTTACGAGTTTAATTATAGTGCCACTTTTATCTGCCTAGCCTACCCTTCCATAGGTTCAAACCACTTGTATTGTTAAATAGCCCCCTCACTTTAACCTATCAATATTTCCTAATATTCACAGAGTAAAGATAACATCTTCCCTGAACTTACTGCAGAACAAGATTAAGTTGCGAAAGGGAGAATTTTTTTAATAAGACACAATGAATTCAACCAATGTCTATCAGGCAGAGATTGTTTCACCATAGCTGGGATTCTTTCACATTGTAAATGAAGTTTCTCTGTCATTTTTCTGAAGTGCAACACATCAATAGTACTTCATTGGCTGCAAAGTGCTTTGAGAAATCCAGAGGTTGTGAAAGATGCTATATAAATGCAAGTCTTTCCTTTCTTTCTTGATTTCCTTTTGCTTTCATTCTTTTTTTAAATCTTCTTTTACTTCACTGTTTTTCCTTTCTTCCATATTTTGTTTCTTTATCTTTCTTTTCCTAACTTTACTTCTGGAGCTACTTCTGCATTTGAATCACTATTTTCTGAAGATCATTCTTTTTTTTAAAGCAAAGTCAACAATGGAATATTCCAATAAGCTGCAGCCTGAAAAACTGCAGTGTAGCCATTTTTTTCCTTATTTCTCCAATTTTCACCACTCCTCTCTCTCCTGAAGGTGTTGACTCCTTACTGGAATATAGGTGTAATGTTGCTAGTCAACTATCAATATCTTATCAAAATAACGATTATTCATGTGTGACAGAGACTGTTAACATTAGGGCGGCACAGTGGCGCAGTGGTTAGCACCGCAGCCTCACAGCTCCAAGGACCCAGGTTCGATTCCGGGTACTGCCTGTGTGGAGTTTGCAAGTTCTCCCTGTGTCTGTGTGGGTTTTCTCCGGGTGCTCCGGTTTCCTCCCACAAGCCAAAAGACTTGCAGGTTGACAGGTAAATTGGCCGTTATAAATTGTCACTAGTATAGGTAGGTGGTAGGGCAATATAGGGACAGGTGGGGATGTTTGGTAGGAATATAGGATTAGTATAAATGGGTGGTTGATGTTCGGCACAGACTCGGTGGGCCGAAGGGCCTGTTTCAGTGCTGTATCTCTAATCTAATCTAATCTAATCATTCAACACTGGGGGAATCAATCACTAAATCATACCTTTTACTCACCTGGATCCACAAATATGCATTGCCAGCTGGGGTTGCTGGATAGAGATGTGGAGCAACAGCGAGCTGATGTTCACCTCCCTTACCTAGAATGCTGAAGGTGGATGTACCCCGCAACCACCCCCCCCCCCCCCCCCCAATAATTCACCAAAAAAAAGTGACCTCTGTCTGAGTGATTGGCCATGTCAAAACTGGTTACAAAAACTAAAAACATCCTAAAAGTACTAAAGAAATTAAGAAAAAAACTCATAGCTTTATTCAGAACACCATGCTTTAACCTTCTTATCCCAATGCCACTATATTCTCCTTGTTGCTAGGACGTTTAATCAACATTAATGAACAGCAGTGAATCTATCAAAATTTGCTTCAAGAAATATTGTTTTTTTCTGTGGGCAAATGCACTACCTACTGTGATATTGAGTCACTCAAACCAAAGCCTTCCCAGTTTCAATCTCTGGGCTGATAATTATAGCAGCTATCAACATCTGCTGAGTTAAGTCTGCATATCAGTGTTTCCATGACAAAAATGAGTGCTTCCTGCACTGGGCCTTGCCCCTTTCCTAAGGCCACTCTAGAATGCTCACAATTCCTTTCTGCGCATGTGCAGAGCTTAAATGACCACACGGGTTCTGTACATGATTGTGATCAGCACCAAACGACAGGGAAGATATGAAAAATAATTCTTTGTGCCGTGTTTGAGGCTGTATAGTTGCCAACCATAAAAGCTAACTATTGCTGTAGGCAAAGGGGAAATAACAGTGATTTTAAACATTGCCAGCTATCAGCGTCAGAACTTTCTCTAGTGAGGTCGGTGATTATGATTCTATTTGAGGCATCTGTAATACAGTGCACAGTTGTGGTTTCTACCTACAAGTAAGGAGATTCACAGTGAACCCAAAAACTACCAAGGAATCTCAGTGATCTCAATGGTTTTTAAAGTTGTTGCGGTACAACATCCTGGAGCTACAAAATAGTCATAAAGGAACAGGTTACATTTTTTCTCTCATGGGAGGTGTTTCAGATGGGTTGGGGCTTTATACACAATTGCAAAGCATCATGAGGCTCAAGAGACATTGTTTTCATCGATTCTTTGAAGGTTTTCAACCTCTTGCCTCTTGTCTTATGAAGAAGCCGAAAACTATCAGCACCTAGGGGTCCTGATGGCTGCTAGCCTCAAATTGGACATTTCTGAACCAAGCTCAGAGGGCAGTTTTATCTTTCTCATCTTTGTTCACAGACAGCAAAGCCACAAACCTTTAAGGCTGTGACATGTAAGCCAAGTGTGCAAAGAGTTCCTCTGCCTGTGGCAAATTTATGTCAGACAGTAATTGCATGTTGAAATAAAAATAATTTTATCAATTTCCTGACTTAACAAAATGCTTAGCTCACTCTCAACAGCATGATTTGAAATTGTATATTGCCTTTCATAAAACACACTTTTGAATAAATAATACATGAAATTTTGATTGCAGGAGACAAGAGAGGTTCTAAATGGAGGGGCAATAATAAACCAGTTATATCCCCACTAGTATTATGGCCTGAAATGAACTGTAAATGAGTCTGTGAGTGAGATATATGTGCAGCCAATGAGTGAAGGTATAAATCGCAGCTCATTGTTCCCATACAGTATTGTTATAATATCCTGTACACAGCGTATTCTATTACCCCAGAACTGGAATGAAACACAATACCACGACAGTTCACATCATATACAAAAGCACATTAGTAAATATCACATGATTCAATCATGGGACCTCGTCATCCATCACAGTCCAAAGTGACACCTGCTATCAGGAAAAAATGAATTAAATTGTTTTCGCAAACCAACTCCACATCTTAGTAAATCCTAGTATTACCACAGTTTATATGGCACCGTTCAATTACAGGAGCCACACGATCACACCATCAACCAAAAAATTTATAAACAGGCAGTAATACTGTATATTCTCAGAAAGATAAAGAAAGGAAATAAAGATGGAACTTGCATTTCTACAGCTCCTTTCACAATCTCAGGATGCCCCAAAAGGGCTTCACAATCGGTGACGTATTTTTGAAATCTAGGCACTGTTGTAATGTAGGAGAAACAGCAGCCACTTTGAGCATACAACAGCAATGAGATAAATGGCCAAATAGTCTGTTGTAGTGAAATTAGTTTAGGGATAGATATGAGCCAAGACACAAGAAAAACTTGCCTGCTTTGTCCTCCAACAGCTTTAGGGAACATTTATCTTCAACTAAAAGGGCAAATAGGGCCTCAGTTTACATCTCATTCAAATGAAAAGATAGTACTGCCAACATTACAGCAATACCTCAGTACTGCAGTGCAGTGTCTGCTTAGTTTATATGCTCAGGTCTCTGGAGTGAGACAATAAACCCTCTGACTGTGGAGTGAGATGATGAACCCTCTGACTCTGGAGTGAGACGACGAACCCTCTGACTCTGGAGTGAGACAATAAACCCTCTGACTCTGGAGTGAGACAATAAACCCTCTGACTCTGGAGTGAGACAATAAACCCTCTGACTGTGGAGTGAGACGATGAACCCTCTGACTCTGGAGTGAGATGACGAACCCTCTGACTCTGGAGTGAGACGACGAACCCTCTGACTCTGGAGTGAGACAATAAATCCTCTGACTCTGGAGTGAGGCAATAAACCCTCTGACTCTGGAGTGAGACGACGAACCCTCTGACTCTGGAGTGAGACAATAAATCCTCTGACTCTGGAGTGAGACTATAAACCCTCTGACTTTGGAGTGAGACAATAAATCCTCTGACTCTGGAGTGAGACAATAAATCCTCTGACTCTGGAGTGAGACAATAAACCCTCTGACTCAGGAGTGAGACGATGCACCCTCTGACTGTGGAGTGAGACAATAAACCCTCTGACTGTGGAGTGAGACGATGAACTCTCTGACTCTGGAGTGAGACGATGAACCCTCTGACTGTGGAGTGAGATGATGAACTCTCTGACTCTGGAGTGACACGATGAACTCTCTGACTCTGGAGTGAGACGATGAATCCTCTGACTCTGGAGTGAGACAATAAACCCTCTGACTCTGAAGTGAGACAATAAACCCTCTGACTCTGGAGTGAGACAATAAACCCTCTGACTCTGGAGTGAGACAATAAACCCTCTGACTCTGGAGTGAGACGACGAACCCTCTGACTCTGGAGTGAGACAATAAACGCTCTGACTCTGGAGTGAGACGACGAACCCTCTGACTCTGGAGTGAGCCGATAAACCCTCTGACTCTGGAGTGAGACGATGAATCCTCTGACTCTGGAGTGAGACGACAAACCCTCAGACTCTGGAGGGAGACGATGAACCCTCTGACTCTGGAGTGAGACAATAAACCCTCTGACTCTGGAGTGAGACGATGAACCCTCTGACTCTGGAGTGAGATGACGAACTCGCTGACTCTGGAGTGAGACAATAAACCCTCTGACTCTGGAGTGAGACGACGAACCCTCTGACTCTGGAGTGAGACAATAAACCCTCTGACTCTGGAGTGAGACAATAAACCCTCTGACTCTGGAGTGAGACGATGAACCCTCTGACTCTGGAGTGAGACAATAAACCCTCTGACTCTGGAGTGAGACGATGAACCCTCTGACTCTGGAGTGAGACGATGAACCCTCTGACTGTGGAGTGAGACGATGAACTCTCTGACTCTGGAGTGAGACGATGAACTCTCTGACTCTGGAGTGAGACGATGAACCCTCTGACTCTGGAGTGAGACAATAAACCCTCTGACTCTGGAGTGAGACAATAAACCCTCTGACTGTGGAGTGAGACGATGAACCCTCTGACTCTGGAGTGAGACAATAAACCCTCTGACTCTGGAGTGAGACAATAAACCCTCTGACCCTGGAGTGAGACAATAAACCCTCTGACTCTGGAGTGAGACAATAAACCCTCTGACTCTGGAGTGAGACGATGAACCCTCTGACTCTGGAGTGAGACAATAAACCCTCTGACTCTGGAGTGAGACAATAAACCCTCTGACTCTGGAGTGAGACAATAAATCCTCTGACTCTGGAGTGAGGCAATAAACCCTCTGACTCTGGAGTGAGACTATAAACCCTCTGACTTTGGAGTGAGACAATAAATCCTCTGACTCTGGAGTGAGACAATAAATCCTCTGACTCTGGAGTGAGACAATAAACCCTCTGACTCAGGAGTGAGACGATGCACCCTCTGACTGTGGAGTGAGACAATAAACCCTCTGACTGTGGAGTGAGACGATGAACTCTCTGACTCTGGAGTGAGACGATGAACCCTCTGACTGTGGAGTGAGATGATGAACTCTCTGACTCTGGAGTGACACGATGAACTCTCTGACTCTGGAGTGAGACGATGAATCCTCTGACTCTGGAGTGAGACAATAAACCCTCTGACTCTGAAGTGAGACAATAAACCCTCTGACTCTGGAGTGAGACAATAAACCCTCTGACTCTGGAGTGAGACAATAAACCCTCTGACTCTGGAGTGAGACGACGAACCCTCTGACTCTGGAGTGAGACAATAAACGCTCTGACTCTGGAGTGAGACGATGAACCCTCTGACTCTGGAGTGAGACAATAAACCCTCTGACTCTGGAGTGAGACAATAAACCCTCTGACCCTGGAGTGAGACAATAAACCCTCTGACTCTGGAGTGAGACAATAAACCCTCTGACTCTGGAGTGAGACGATGAACCCTCTGACTCTGGAGTGAGACAATAAACACTCTGACTCTGGAGTGAGACAATAAACCCTCTGACTCTGGAGTGAGACAATAAATCCTCTGACTCTGGAGTGAGGCAATAAACCCTCTGACTCTGGAGTGAGACTATAAACCCTCTGACTTTGGAGTGAGACAATAAATCCTCTGACTCTGGAGTGAGACAATAAATCCTCTGACTCTGGAGTGAGACAATAAACCCTCTGACTCAGGAGTGAGACGATGCACCCTCTGACTGTGGAGTGAGACAATAAACCCTCTGACTGTGGAGTGAGACGATGAACTCTCTGACTCTGGAGTGAGACGATGAACCCTCTGACTGTGGAGTGAGATGATGAACTCTCTGACTCTGGAGTGACACGATGAACTCTCTGACTCTGGAGTGAGACGATGAATCCTCTGACTCTGGAGTGAGACAATAAACCCTCTGACTCTGGAGTGAGACAATAAACCCTCTGACTCTGAAGTGAGACAATAAACCCTCTGACTCTGGAGTGAGACAATAAACCCTCTGACTCTGGAGTGAGACAATAAACCCTCTGACTCTGGAGTGAGACGACGAACCCTCTGACTCTGGAGTGAGACAATAAACGCTCTGACTCTGGAGTGAGACGACGAACCCTCTGACTCTGGAGTGAGCCGATAAACCCTCTGACTCTGGAGTGAGACGATGAATCCTCTGACTCTGGAGTGAGACGACAAACCCTCAGACTCTGGAGGGAGACGATGAACCCTCTGACTGTGGAGAGAGACGATGAACCCTCTGACTCTGGAGTGAGACAATAAACCCTCTGACTGTGGAGAGAGACGATGAACCCTCTGACTCTGGAGTGAGACAATAAACCCTCTGACTCTGGAGTGAGACAATAAACCCTCTGACTGTGGAGAGAGACGATGAACCCTCTGACTCTGGAGTGAGACAATAAACCCTCTAACTCTGGAGTGAGACAATAAACCCTCTGACTCTGGAGTGAGACAATAAACCCTCTGACTCTGGAGTGAGACGACGAACCCTCTGACTCTGGAGTGAGACAATAAACCCTCTGACTCTGGAGTGAGACAATAAACCCTCTGACTCTGGAGTGAGACGATGAACCCTCTGACTCTGGAGTGAGACAATAAACCCTCTGACTCTGGAGTGAGACGATGAACCCTCTGACTGTGGAGTGAGACGATGAACTCTCTGACTCTGGAGTGAGACGATGAACTCTCTGACTCTGGAGTGAGACGATGAACCCTCTGACTCTGGAGTGAGACAATAAACCCTCTGACTCTGGAGTGAGACAATAAACCCTCTGACTGTGGAGTGAGACGATGAACCCTCTGACTCTGGAGTGAGACAATAAACCCTCTGACTCTGGAGTGAGACAATAAACCCTCTGACCCTGGAGTGAGACAATAAACCCTCTGACTCTGGAGTGAGACAATAAACCCTCTGACTCTGGAGTGAGACGATGAACCCTCTGACTCTGGAGTGAGACAATAAACCCTCTGACTCTGGAGTGAGACAATAAACCCTCTGACTCTGGAGTGAGACAATAAACCCTCTGACTCTGGAGTGAGATGATGAACCCTCTGACTCTGGAGTGAGACAATAAACCCTCTGACTCTGGAGTGAGACGACGAACCCTCTGACTCTGGAGTGAGACGACGAACCCTCTGACTCTGGAGTGAGACGACGAACCCTCTGACTCTGGAGTGAGACGACGAACCCTCTGACTCTGGAGTGGGACGACAAACCCTCTAACTCTGGAGTGAGACGACGAACCCTCCGACTCTGGAGTGAGACAATAAACCCTCTGACTCTGGAGTGAGACAATAAACCCTCTGACTCTGGAGTGAGACGATGAATCCTCTGACTCTGGAGTGAGACAATAAACCCTCTGACTCTGGAGTGAGACAATAAACCCTCTGACTCTGGAGTGAGACGATGAATCCTCTGACTCTGGAGTGAGACAATAAACCCTCTGACTCTGGAGTGAGACAATAAACCCTCTGACTCTGGAGTGAGACAATAAATCCTCTGACTCTGGAGTGAGACGATGAACCCTCTGACTGTGGAGTGAGACAATAAACCCTCTGACAGTGGAGTGAGACGATGAACTCTCTGACTCTGGAGTGAGACGACGAACCCTCTGACTCTGGAGTGAGACGACGAACCCACTGACTCTGGAGTGAGACAATAAACCCTCTGACTCTGGAGTGAGACGATGAATCCTCTGACTCTGGAGTGAGACAATAAACCCTCTGACTCTGGAGTGAGACGATGAATCCTCTGACTCTGGAGTGAGACAATAAACCCTCTGACTCTGGAGTGAGACAATAAACCCTCTGACTCTGGAGTGAGACGATGAATCGTCTGACTCTGGAGTGAGACAATAAACCCTCTGACTCTGGAGTGAGACAATAAACCCTCTGACTCTGGAGTGAGACGATGAATTCTCTGACTCTGGAGTGAGACAATAAAACCTCTGACTCTGGAGTGAGACGATGAACCCTCTGACTCTGGAGTGAGACAATAAACCCTCTGACTCTGGAGTGAGACGATGAATTCTCTGACTCTGGAGTGAGATAATAAAACCTCTGACTCTGGAGTGAGACGACGAACCCTCTGACTCTGGAGTGAGACAATAAACCCTCTGACTCTGGAGTGAGACAATAAACCCTCTGACTCTGGAGTGAGACGATTAATTCTCTGACTCTGGAGTGAGACAATAAAACCTCTGACTCTGGAGTGAGACGACGAACCCTCTGACTGTGGAGTGAGACGATGAACCCTTCTGACTCTGAGGCAAGAATGTGACCACAAAACGCACAGGAGTAGCAAAATCAGAATAAGTTAATTTTATTGCAAGGTCTGACTTACAACAACCTTAAACATTAATTTATTCAAATAACCCTCAAACAAGTACTAAACCAGCGGATCCTTAAACTTAAGAAGAAAAGTGTTTTTTTGGCACCAAGGATCCCTGATCACTTCATCTTTAGGTCTCGGTGACTGAAACACAAAACGGGGGAAACCTTTTCTGAATAATTCATTAAATACTGTATGAAAGAAATCCTCTTCAACAAATAGAACTCTTTGTAAAGGCAGCTTTATAATTATACCATAGAAAGGAATTTTTCTCAAAACCTTTATGCAATAAATAAGGTATGTAAATTGGCTTATTTCCTTTATCCTGTATCACCGGATAGCAGCAGTCAAACATGCTCCAAAATGTAGATTACTTGGCATTTGTAACATTGCAAAGAATAACACAGGTTGGAGCCTGTTTCAAGGATTTAACATATTGCAACAACAAAAGTAGGAACAAATTAGATCAGAAAGAAGGATAAGTGCTTCTGACACCATATCAGACTACAAATAGTTATCATGTGTTGTGTGCTGTGCCATGGCAAAATGGCTGAGTATTGTGGGCCTTTGCATGCAACTTTTACTGTTTACTTGTTCTTGTCATTATTCTGGCTGCTGTCCAATGAAAATGCTTCAGCAGGCAAGTCCTAGGCAGCCACACAACTTAAGGAAGCTCAATGGGCCACAACCTGCACAACATATTTTCCAGGAAAATAACTTTAAATCAGAAAGCGTTCAGGTGGGACTTTTTGACATAAGTTTAGGACTGTAGAAAATTATCTAAAATTGGAAAAAGAAACATTAAACGTAAGGCATTTAGCAATCTCCATCCATTCCCTTTGCCCAAATTAATTTGGCACCAAAATTCTAACCAAAGCTTCAGTGGTCACTGCTGATATATAAACACAAGGATCAGCTGGCAAAATAAAATCAGTACAGCCACAAATAGGGCACCAGAGCTAAATCCCATCACATCAGGATCAACTTAGTAAATAGATTTATGAATAAATTGGAGGAAAACAAATGATTTAGACAGGAGGATCCTATAATGAAGGTCAGGATCAGATGTTATGGCTTTAGCCTGCCCCAACAGCATATGCTGATTATGTAAAAATGTTGGAGAAAGTAGCATAAGTGGGAAAATCCATCTTCTCTCTTCATCTCAACCATAAAAGTTTTTCAATATGTAGGGCCCTTGCTTGCAAGTATGGCTCCCCATCCTGCTTGAGAGAGAAGGAGATGTTGCTGTTTCTGCAGTGGTTGGATCGTTTTTTTGTCAATTATTTGTGACAATCTTATATGAGTCCCTTCCTAAATTACCAAATAATTTTCAGAGACACAGCTGTCCAGATCTAAATATGGAAAATACACCATTTCCAGTGTTGAGCAAGGAGCTGTTCTCAAAGATGCAATATTCTCCCATGTCTCCAGGAGTTGTTATTTTCTTACTGTATTGCTTGTTGTTTTCCTTGTTGTTTCCCTGGTTACTGAATTTTTCTTTGGACTTAGTGGAAATGATAAAGAGAATACTTTTTTTAAAGTTTCCTGTTCGGGAGCAATCAGCAATCCAGGCGGACATTGCGGTCAAAATTGCATTGGATTTCTGAATTGAATTTTTTGCTCAATTTTCCACTCAAACTTATTTGCATATCAATTAACATAAAATCTTCCATGAACCAGCGCAATCGGGCAGTGTTTTAGCATGTAATTGTTTAGTTTTTTCTCCTGCATTATTCCTTGATATACTTAAGAGTGGTAACCTGGTGCATTTTTATGAATACAGCTGGAAATGGGTTTAATCACAAAAAATAAGCATTTTTAACGACAGTGTTAATCCAGTACCTGGGAAAAACCAGATTTTAAATAACTGAAAATAATTTTAGAAAATTATACAAAACCATTTATTAGTTTCATTGTTGTACAGTAGTCAGTTTCTTAGTAAGTTAAATATTTTTAATATTTCAAAGCTTTTAAAAGGCATCGGAAAAAAACTTAATTTTTAAAAGCTCCCTCGAAGGGTCACAAACAAGTGCAATTAGCAGAAACTTGCCATGGTGATTGATTCATTCTGAGGGTGTAACCAGTTTTGTGGGCGGGGCTGGTTTCCAGCATGATGTTTTTTAAACCAGTGCAAAAGATTGCAGAACTTCTATTTGCACTGGATGCAACTTGCACTTGAAATACCTTGATCTTTTGCACTGGTTTGGCCCACTTTGGGCAAATTGCGCTGGACAAAAGGTGCAACCTAGAAAAAACACTACCCTTCCAAATGTAATTGTTTTGGACACGTCAGATTGAAGTTGGCTGCAGAATAAAGTAGGATGATTGTACAAGTCTGGCAGCAGCACCAATCATAAAGTCACAAAATAGATATAAATGTGGAAGGCTGCTTGGCTCATTCGAATTCAGCTAGCCAGAAAGAACATACAGTCACCCACCACAGCATGCAGCTGTTTCCTAAATGTTTCCAGGGAGTTTGCCTCCAACGCCCGACCCATGCTTCCACATGTTGATCACTCTAAGTGTGATGAAGAACTTCCTGATATAAGTCTGAAATTTACCTTGCACTAGTTTGCGCTTGTGTGACCTTGACAGACTGCAACCATTTAATTTGAAGTAACGTTATGGGTTTTTCCTTCTATACTGTTTACTATTTTACATATCTCTATGAGATCCCTTCTTAGTCACCTCTTCCAAAGAGCAAACAACCCAAGTCTGTCCTTCAAATTGTTCTGGCACTCAGAATCAGGTTTATAGCTCTTCTCTGCACCATCCCCAAGACTTGAATGTTTCCTTGTTACCTTGGTAATCAGAACTCTGCACAGCACACAGGGTGACTGGTAATATGATTGCAGGAACTCCACACAATCAGGCATGGAGGCCTGAAACCTGCAATGCTGCCAAAGCTCTCACGATGCCCCAGTGCAGCTGATGAGCAAAGAGAACTGGAAGTCAGTAAGCAAACTGTGCACTGCACACATTAGGCACCTAAGTAATATGCTGATTTGGTGCCTGGAGTGCTTCAACGGTGCCTCCACATGGTGCCCATTCCAAGCAAGCACTGAAGGAGAGGCCATCATTAAGCCTAGGCCTAAGAAATTAGGGCACGCCCGTCACCATTCACCTGGCAGCCCTGACACCAATGCTTACCCAGTGCCTTGATGTCCTCAGTGTCCTTTACATCCTTGCACATTGCCTGGTGTCCTCCCCCATGCTAGTTAAATGCCTGCTG
This sequence comes from Heterodontus francisci, assembly GCF_036365525.1. NCBI lineage: Eukaryota > Metazoa > Chordata > Chondrichthyes > Heterodontiformes > Heterodontidae > Heterodontus > Heterodontus francisci. The sequence goes on along the minus strand of NC_090373.1, from coordinate 104,415,667 downwards.
CACAACAGTCAGCCAGTAGATCTTAACATCTGCTGACACCCAAGAGTACAACCTGGGTGCATCTTGAGAGACATGTCCATAGCACCAATAATTTTTGCAGATGAGATCATTTCATATTATCCAGCAAGGTCCGCCATTGTGTGAAGGCACTGATAACACTTCCACAGTGCTGGCACCAATGGTGCAGGGCTCAGGCAGCATTGTCAACCTCAAGGTGTGGTTTGACCAGAGCCCCGTACAGTTTAAGCATGACTTCCTACAACTTATAATCTGCTGTTTTGCCTATACAGTTTAACATTATATTTTCTTTGTCAAATGCTGCTCCACATTGATTAGACATATGAAGGGCCAAGTCTAATAAAAGTCCAAAATCACTTTCAGTTTCACCATTAATATTTTGGCTCCTGACCTCATTACAGCCTTGGTCCAAACATGGACAAAAGAAATGAACTCAAGAGGGGAGGTGAGAGTGACTACCCTTGACATCAAAGCAGCATTTGACCAAGTGTGGTATTAAGGAGCCCCAACAAAACTGAAGTCAATGGGAATCGGGGAAAGCTCTCCACTGGTTGGAGTTATACCTAGCACAAATGAAGATGGTTGTGGTTGTTGGAGGCCAATCAGCTCAGTCCCAGGACATTGTGCAGATGTTCCTCAGGGTTGTGTCCTAGGCCCAACCATCTTCAGCTGCTTCATCAATGACCTTCCCTCCATCATAAGGTCAGAAGTTGGGATGTTCACTGACGATTGTACATTGTTCAGTACCATTCACATCTCCTCAGATACTGAGGCAGTCCATGTCCATATGCAACAAGATCTGGACAACATTCAGGCTTGGGCTGATAAGTGGCAAGTAGCATTTGCACCACAAAAATGCCAGGCAATGACCATCTCCAACAAGAGAGAATCTAACCATTTCCCCTTGACATTCAATGGCATTACCATCACTGAATTCCCTCACTATCAACATCCTAGGGGTTACCATTGACCAGAAACTGAACTGGACCAGCCATATAAATACTATGGCTACAAGAGCAGGTCAGAGACTGGGAATTGTGAGGCAAGTAACTCACCTCCTAACTCCCCAAAGCATGTCCACCAACTATAAGGTACAAGTCAGGAGTGTGATGGAATACTCTCCACTTGCCTGGATGGGTGTGGGTCCACCAACCCTCAAGAAGCATGACACGATCCAGGACAAAGTTTGATCGGCACCCCATCCATCAACTTAAACACTGACTCCCTCCACCACCGACGCACAGTGTACCATATACAAGATGCACTGCAGCAACTCACCAAGGCTCCTTACACAGCACCTTCCAAATCTGCAACCTCTACCACCTGCACCTCTGCAACCTCTACTATAAGGGCAGCAGACATATGGGAACACCACCACCTGCAAGTTCCCCTCCAAGCAACACATCATCCTGACTTGGAACTATATCACCGTTCCTTCACTGTCACTGGGTCATAATCCTGGAACTCCCTTACTAACAGCGTACCTACCCCATATGGACTGCAGTGGTTCACCACCACCTTCTCAAGAGCAATTAGGGATGGGCAACAAATGCTGGCCTTGCCAGCGATGCTCACATCCCATGAAATAATTTTTAAAAATTCTTCCTATGTGAAATCATTCACATTTATTATTTATAATATTCTACCATTTCACCTATCTACATTTGTAATTTAACTCATTTTTTTAGATCCTTGGTTATCTCCTCAAATTTGATTCAGTTTGGTTTCATTTGCACATTAGATTAGTTTTCACTAAGTTTCCAGATCTAAGTCATAACTTAGTAAAGTGTAGGGGTCCAAAAACCTAACATTGGGAAAGAAAGACTTCCATTTATTTAGTGCTTTCTGTGACCTCCGGACATCCCAAAGTGCTTTATAACCAGTGAAGTACTTTTGAAGTGCAGTCACTGCTATTAAGTAGGCAACATGGCAGTTCCCACAAATAGCAATGTGATAATGAGTGGACCATCTGTAGTGATACTAGTTGAAGGATAAACATTGGCAAGAACTCCTCTTCAAATAGTGGCACGGGATCATTTACATTCACTGGAGAGAGTCCAAAGCACAACACCTCCGACAGTAAAGCACTGCCTCAATACTGCACTGGATAGTCAGCCTAGATTTTGTGCTTAAATCTCAGGAGTAGGACTTGAACCCACAGCCTTCTGATTCAGAGGCAAAGGTGCTACCACTGAACCACAGCTAACAGCCACTTGATATCTCCTTTCACCCCGCTATCATTACTCTAATAAATACCCACTGATTAACACCACTCAAACAATCTTATCTTTTCCGCAATTTAGCTTGAATGCCCACCACTTTAATATTAAATAGTGTATTTTCGTGGATAATATGGTCAAAGGCTTTTTGGAGATCTGTGCACATTTTCAAGATTTCAGCAAACCATGTGAATGTCACTTCCTTGGAGAAATCAAGGAAATTGGTTATCCAGGATCCTCTCCTTTCAAATCCACGTTGGCTGCTATTTACTGGGTTATTCTCTATAAGCAATCGTCCAATTTAGTCTTGAAGATTGAATCTATTATTTTAACCGGTATTGGTGCTGCATCTATAGTTGCCTGGGTTTACATTGTCACTGTTTTTAAAACTGAATAGTATGTTGGCTCATTTCCAATCTAGTGGATTTCAGTATTCATCAATTCCTCCACAATGATATTGTCATCAGCTCATAAATCTCATCTATTGTCTCTCAGACCCTAAGCTAAATACTGACAATCCCTGGAGGTCTCCTGATTAATCACACAAAAGATTGTAAAACCATTGTGTAATGTTTCTCATCTAGATTTGAGCATCAATTTATTAACTTTATCAGATATCAGATGGAAATTAGATGGGAACAATCCCTACGCTGGAACTGGGACACTGGGAATGCCTAACAAAAGGGCCCCACAAAAAGTGGGACTAATGTCTCTGCAGATTAGGCGTAGGTCATCCCACTGCTTAATTGATACACCTTGTGCCCATTTTATAACCGAACAACGGGCACAACACATACCAATTTCTATCCCAAAGACTACAATGATCCTATCTTATAGTCATCTCCTTCATAGATGTGAAAATAGGAGAAGACTGACCCTCACTTTCAAAGCCCAGGATCAATAAATTTCCCCAAATCTGTTAGAATGATATCAAATTAAGGGTGGGGAACACCAAATTGTGAGGGAAACTGTAGGAGGCGGAAGAAGGTGCAGATAACTAAACAAGATGGGCAGATAGGTGGCACATGCTGATTAGGATCAACTGGAAGGATAAGTGACAATAAAGAGGAGTGGCCTGCATGCATTAATAGAACATGTTACAGCAAAAAACTTGGGGCGAGTGACCTTATGTGCCAGCAAACTAAAGTTGAATACCCTCAGAAGGTGAGAAAAGGATACCAGATCAAAAAGAAGCCAAAGCTCAGATGGCAGGATTGTGTACGGCAAGAACAAAATGGACTATTTTCTTTATTGTGGGGGACTTTGTAACCACCAGTTCTACAGCTGTTTACAGTTGTTCTACAGTTGACGGCATAACTTTAAACTTAAGAAATAACACAGAGTTTTGGCAGCTAGCCTTTTGGAGGTGAAGGATCGGACTGCACCATTTGATATAAATTTAAAATCAAAACTGTGAACCTAACTGAATACATAGCATTAATTAGGAATCAAATATATGTAAACTCAGCATAGAATTTCCTGGTAACCAACAGCAAATTGTTTCTCCACAAACTTTTTGTAATGACACAAGCATTATCCTTCAGTGTTGATTTTGTGTGGTGTATGCCAAATTATACCTGCTGCTGCCATTAAATATGGATCCAAAATTGAATTAAATCATTTCCTAAATTGCCAGACAATCATATTAAAATAACATTCCATATGGTGCATCAAATGACTGATCTATTTTTGTGGTTTAGATGTGATGTCATCTGAACACCCCCTCCAACCCCATCATTCTATAACTTACATTGTACTGCACTGCAACTGATCACAGATATTCATTATACTACATTGTGGTGCTCTGTTATACAGATAATAATATATTGTTGGTGGCTCAGCTAGGGATCTACTGTGCTGTAATTTTGAACAATGATCTAACCGGTTGGATATGGTTCTGAGTTCCCTCAAGAGCTGTGAGTTCCCTCAAGCTTTCTATGACCCAAGTGGGGATTTCAAAAGTATTGAGTGGAAGTTATAAGATCATCTGTCTGAATTTGTTGATAAAATGAATATCTGGGGTCTTGGTGGATGTCAGTTTCAACTTCAATGAAATCTTTTGGATCATGCTAAATAGTGCTGACCAGGATTTTGATCTGTTCATTTGGTCATAAAAGACAGCAAGGTCCGAATACATGTACAGCTTGTACCTTAATATGTGTCCAAAACAGTTCTTTTTCATAGTTCAGAACTAACTAGGCATGCAATAAAGGGACCTCCTGTATTCCATGTATGAAATCCAGGACAAAGCTATAAAGTGGGCTTGTAGCAAAAAAGGGAAGGATGGCTGCAGCTTACACTAATCTGTCACCTTGGAGGAGGAGTCAGATTCACAGAACATGTGTCCTTTTGCCAAATGCTCACATGAGGACCTGGATTAAACAGTTGTTGATGAAAGATTGGTAATGACACTGGAATTGAACATGTAGAACATCAAAGTGGCTGGCCCATCACAAGTTGCCCTATGTTGATCCTTCCACTACATTAAAGGCAGATATCTATTGTACAGCTGATTGGGAAACTAAGATTTGGGATATCAGCTGCTATAATACATTGCTTGGAAGCCAGGTTTGAGAACATGTGTTCAGGGCTCAGTACCTACCATGAATCAGTTGCAGAAAGGCAAACGGCTGCTGCTGAAGTTTCTCATCACCAATTGGTGGAAATACAATCAACAGGATATGGGGTGTGTCCATGTTATAGTGAGGAGAATAATGGGGAATGCATTCACATATTCTATTGCAGATTGTAATGCTTACTTTGCCACTTTTAAGAGCTTCTGGTACTTGCTCTTTGCTAAGCAAGGCTGAAATCCACATTTGTCAGTTGATTAATAACCAACTAGCAATTATCCTCTGTAGACAGGGGTAAGTAAGATCTTTTTGAGGGTCAGATGGCTCCAAAATGTTATGCTTGGTGATGGAAATGTAGAATTATATGGCAGACATGCTAATCTAATATCTGAACAAGGCTGTAGTATTCCAGAGCACTATTGATGATTGACTAGCCAACCAGGCTCACTAATGGAACCTGAAGAGGTAGATCTGTCACTGGGGCTCAGAATCTTATTACTTGGCTGTGCATAACCCCACAGCATAATGCTTAAATAGGGTGGTTCTGGCTAGACAAGTAGCGGGAAGCTTACGAATGCTCCTTGCTGGTGGGTAACACAGTTTTAGCTAATTAAACTCCAGCAGCACCTCTGTGCACACTTCTAGGTCACTGAGCCTTGGCTCTGCCAATTTGTGCCTGAGCTCTCCAAACTAACATGACTGAGGTGTGTCCCTCTAGGAAGAGAGTGTACACTCTATATAGGGCAGATAAAAACTCTACCTCTGTAGATTTCCCAGTAACTTGATTTGGAGGCTTTTAAACAGAGGATGGATTTTCATGCGTATCATTGCTCCAACAAAATGGAACTTTGTTCATACATATTTAAAGACTCCAGCTCAGTGGAGTCTCGTTGTTAGTGAAAGATTTAATGTTAATAAGGATCTGGCTATCATGTGTTGAGAACTTGTTAAACTTTAGTTAAACTGCATAGCCACAGTAGTGTGAGACTAGTCAGTGGTCTCAGACAGCTTGTAATAAACCGATATGCACTCTGATCAATTGTAACTATAATACAGATTCTACAATATATATCATGAGAAAATTATGTGGAGTCAAGGCAAAATACAACTGGCCCATTAGACACTTTGATCAGTGTCAAGTTGACATTACTTCTAACTTTCGTTATGCATTTGATACCAGAAATGCCAATTCCAATGATCCTGAAACCAGTAGTAACTATTTCAAAAGCACTTCTAAAAAAGATGGTGCATGACAATTGAAATGAATGGAAAATTCCCTTTGTGCTTGATACTGAATGTTCTAGAGGGATATTCATAGCAGAAGAAAAAGACAAAAGGGGAAAAATTAGACAGGGTACGAAAATGGGTGAGGGGATCATGATGCAGGATTACCCCGTTGCTGCCGATGTGAATTTAAATATTTGCAGTGAGCAGCCAGTGCTAAGCGACTGTTGAGTAGCTGCATGCCTGAGCAGGGGGTATAAAATCATGAGAGGCTAGCACAAGTTCCAGCTAGCCTGCACTTCTTAAAGCCAGCCTGCAACTCTTAAAGGGAGGTGCATTTTGACTGGAGCAGCTGCTGGAAGTCATTCTAAAAGTGATTTTGAGTGTGCAACATTCAATAATGGCACATCACTGCAGAAAGTAGGTTCCAAGATTTTCTGATACTGCACAGGGGGCCTTGGTGCAAGACGTTGACAGGAGGAGAAATTTGATCTATTCACAGGAAGCCAGGAGACTCTCCAGACAAATCTTGTGAAGGCAGTGGAACCAGATAGCCATGGTAGGACCAAGAGTCTAGCCCCGAGGATCTGGATGCAGTGCCGCAAAACGTTCAATGATCTCACATGGGTGGTCAAGTGAATCTATCTTCAAATAGCATTTCCTTACAACTGTACTACTAGCCACACACATTGCTCAATGCACCACACCCCATCACTCACCTATCAATAATCTCTATCAATCAGAAATCATAACTAACATTCATAGGTTCACCTCACCCTCACATACTTAGCACCGCTACAAGCCTCACACCCATGTGTCACAGCTTGCACACACAGCCAGCTATTCAATCATGACCACATCACCCAAACACATTGCACTAAATTCACTGGCACACTTCCCCATTTCTTCCAGGACAATGTGGTGCATAACTGGAGGCAGCAGGGCATATGTGGCAGGGAACAGGCATGGTTGCATGTCCTTACACCCATGGAGGAGACACAGATAGCCATCACTGCTTTGGCCATTGCTGTGAATTTAGTGCAATGTGTATTTGACCAACAGCAGGGATGAAACCATTGAAAATGATGGCAGTAGGGTTTCCTGGTGTTCTAGTAGTTAGGATATGGTACTTTTACTGCCATGGCCAGGTTCTGAGGTGCTGTGGGCTATCAGCAGAAGCAGAACTGTATTTAACTACAATCTTTAATCTCATGGCCCGGCATATCCCTCACTCTGTTATTGCCATAAACCCTGGTTCAATGAGGTTCCAACCTGGGCCAGCTACAATACAGGATTGCATGTATGCAGAACAGTGGAAGTAGCATGCGGTAGACAGAGCAAAGCAATCCGACAACCAACGAATCAGATCAAAGCTCTCCAGTCCTGTCAAATCCAGTCATGAATGGTGGTGAACAATTAATCAACCAACTGGAGGAGGAGGTTCCACGAATGTCCCCATCCTCAATAATGGAAGAGCCCAGTACGTTAGTGCAAAAGACAAGGCTGAAGCATTTGCAACCATCTTCAGCCAGAAGTGACAAGTGGATGATCCATCTAGGCCTCCTCCTGAGGATCCCAGAATCACAGATGCCAGTCTTCAGACAATTTAATTCACTACAGGTGATATCATGAAACAGCTGAAGGCACTGGATACAGAAAAGGCTATGGGATATAGGGTCAGGACAAGAGCATCAGATGCATAGGAAAACCAGCACCTGCACGTTTCTCTCCAAGTCACACACCTTACTGACTTGGAACTATATCACCATTCCTTCACTGTCACTGGGTCAAAAACCTCAAGCTCTGTCCCTAACAGCACTGTGGCTTCTCTTATCCTTCTAGGTTGTATAGATCGGGGGTTTGGAAGGTGTTGCCAAAGGAGTCTTGTTGAGTTGCTGCAGTGCATCTTGTAGATGGAACATACTGTTGTCACTGTGTGCTGGTGGTGGAGGGAGTGAATGTTTAAGGTGGAGGATGGGGGAGGGCGGGGGGGGGGGGGTGTCAATCAAGCGTGCTGCTTTGTCCTGGATGGTGTCGAGCTTCTTGAGTGTTGTTGGAGCTGCACTCATCCAGGCAAGTGGAGAGTATTACATCACACTCCTGACTTGTCCTTACACCACATAGACTGCAATGGCTCAAGAAGGTGGCTCATCACCACTTTCTCAAGTTCAATTTTGGATGGGCAACAAATGCTGGCCTTTCCTTCAATGCTCACATCCCATGAACAAATAGGGGGGAAAAAATCATCTGAACCCTTCCATTAAAGTTTTGGACCGCCCTCTTTCAGCATGTAGCATTCTCTATATTTTCTGTCTCAGCATGGCTGAATTGATAGCACCTCTGGGTTGGAAGGTTGGGGGTTTGAGGCCTGTATGCTAGTTTGAGTTGATAATCTAAAATGACACTTCAGTGCAGTACAGAGGGAGTGCCCCATTACTGGAGCTGCTTTCCTTCTGATGAGATTTTAAACTAAGGTCCCATTTGCCTGCACTCTTGTCTCTGGTTCTGGTGGTTATTAAAGGTCCCATGTCATTTCAGCCGTCCTTCACCTTTCTTTTAATAACATGAATGCCCTTGTGCTACGTTAGAAAATTTCACAAAACCCATCTCTTCTCACAATTAGCTTGTGTCCATGAATGATTCGCAGTCTCTGAAGGCCATTTTGCACCCACAACCATACTGATAATAGAAAGTCACATCAACACCTCAACTTGCATCTATAAACGGCTTTAATGTAATAAACATTGCAAGGCACTTCATGTGAGCATTGTCAGAAAAAATCTGACACCAAGCCTCTTTCCCTCTCCTCTCCATGTTGACTTTGTGGCTGGCACTGCCACTTTGGTGCTCAACACTCCAGCTAACACCCAATCTTAACCTTATGTTCAGAGTGGGAGCAGATTCCCTGCTGTGCATTGGCAAAAACTATTCCAAGATCACAAATTCCCATGCAGAAGATACAACAAAGTCCACTCCCTGAGCACATCTGGAAGGAGGGCAACACTGAGGAGCAGACTGCTGAGGAGGAGGTATTGGCAAGTGGACCTGCAGTGCCCCCGCTATGAGTTGGGGGCAGGTGTTGGTCACAACTGACAAGTGAAAATCATTGTACTATTTGAAGAAGGTTAGGGAGTTCCTCTTACCTGGCCAGGACTCTACCCTCAACAAATAACCCAAAATGATTAACTTCTAATTCATCTCATTGCTCCTTGTGGCATCTGCTGGAGCAGACTAGCTGGCCATTTGCCTTCAAAACATCAGTCATTGTATTTTGAAAGTGAGACATTTGTGAAGCAATTTAAGATAATACATATTTTTAAAATATATTTTCACAATATATTTTTCACATGAAAATTAGTTTTTCTTGGTATTAATGAAATTTGAAGCAATGAACCACCTTTCAGTGCTGGCTAGTAATGAAACATATAAATGCTCAAAAATTGCGATCAGTTGCTATTGGCTGAACAGCTGGAACATTATTTGGCTGAATATTTGTCTGCATACAGATAACCGGAGAGACACAAACAAACACTCAACAACAACTTGTATTTATATAGCGCGCACACATATTTTACAATACATGTCAACCACACTGAATAAGAAGTCTGTAAAATACAAACCATTTGAACAGTTCATCCGAGATTTTATTTTCACTTGTGCGCACTGGTATCACGATTGGTTAGAACAAAAGCGCTGGTATTAGAATTTTGTACTTGTTTCTCGCTGATTTTATACTCAAAAGTTATTTACAGTTCTTTTCTCTGATAACTTACTGGATGACAGTCGGTCCCACTTCTCAAGCAGCTCACATGCCGAGGAGATCACTGCTTGACTGATTGATCTGGTATTGATAAAATGGACAAACCTTTGGAAGAATAGGATAGTACGGCTTTAAGGAGACTGAGAAGTGAAGCATAAATACTTCAGCCTTAAATCCCAATTTTAAGCCTCTGACAGGAGATTTATGAAAGTGCTATATATTATTGTGAATGGCAGGAAAGCCTCTATTATTCCCTTACATTATATATGACACTGGGCAGTGTGGCGCCTGGAGACTGTCTGCTTTAAACTAACTTCCCATGATTTCCGAGTCACAGCCAGACTTGTCCTGAAAGCCAAATATTTCACTCCTGAGACATTCTACATTTCCTGATATAGGATGCACTTGCGTGTCTCTCGGTGACCTTAAGCATCAATTAGCGAGTCATAATATCGCTCAGATATGGCCTGGGAGTCACTGAGAAAGTTGGCATGGAACTGCAGTCACTAATGGCAGCGTGAGGTTGGGAGAACCGTTAGAAAATAGAGCCGCTGTTTTCATTGTGTGCTCTCTAATCAGTGCAGGGAGAACAATAAATGCATGTAATGCTGATTTTGGACCAATTCCATCCAACTTTTCCCATGCAACCAGCCTTGGGAACTGCTGATTGAGTGGCACACAAGGGGCACAGCCTTTACTCACTCAGCCGAAGACGTGGGTCGACCTTTTTTTTTCTTTTTATATATGTGTGGGCATGAAAAGAATGTTTCCAAGATGAATACGCAGTAAACAATCTCTGTATTCTGCTTGAAAACTCTTACAACGTTTTGATGTTTTCCATCATAAAAAATATATGCAGAGGGTCACCTTTTGAAGTAATGTTTCATTTGCTTCAGCTCACATTTCTCGGAGTTTTGGAGAGGAAAAACTTACATTCAACTTAAAAATGTATATTCTATATCTTTGGACGAAACAACTTCCATGATGTTTTGCACAGTAAGATCCAACGGTCAATTACAGCTGTGCTATTAGGTCTCTTTCAAAAACTAAAATTACTCAATTTCATGAGAATGAAAATGTGAAGATGTAAAATATGTTTTCTAACCGGCCCAGGAATAATCAACAGGAGCCGACAGGGGAGAGGTTTGTTTAGTTGGGTCTGAATTATGAAATTGGCAAGAAGACACTGATGTATGTAAGAAGTGAATCTTCAGCTGTGATTCCGACCGTGCGGCCATATGAACAGATACATTCCTCACTGGTATCTTAACTCTTAGATTAAAACAGCCTTCTCATTGACTCACACAAAATACAGTTCAGCTAAGCATATCACCCTCACCCCCAACACACCTCTTTCAACCCCGCCAAAAATGCATTTGATCAAGTGGAGATTGTTCCTTGTACTGTCTGAAGTAAAATAAAGATTTGTTGACTCCCCTTGAAACGTTACATGTAATTAAATATAGCGATCGCAAACTGGTAACAGAGCTGAACATTTCTCATAACGCACGCATCTTCTTACAATTGCAGGGCAGATATGTTGGTGGGATGTTAATAAGTTAGTAACTTCAAAAGATAAAATCACAAGAAATTTAGAATGATTTTGTAATTGATCGATGTAGAAGTATATTTAAAAGGCCGTCTTGTTTGAACCCAATGGATGGACAAAATTAATTTTAAAACTACACAATTTAGCAGGGGAAGATTCACTCAGCGCGGTCAGAAAGTTTAATTATTTGAAAAGACTATAATGTATTGAAATTATATTTGGCAATTATTTATGCCAAGGGAAATGATATTAACTACGTGTCACACACTGTATTGCCGTGATTTCTAACAAGCCTATTTTTGTTTGAACACATTTTTCACGTAAAGTACTGCATGAATAATTGCAAAATGATTCTTGTATTCAGCCAAATAAAGCAACACGTTACATTGCAAGACTTAAAACATATGCCCTGCGCTTTTTTTTTCAAGGCCACATTTAGCACAACCCTTTGGTTATGATTTATGATTTAGAGATACAGCACTGAAACAGGCCCTTCAGCCCACCGAGTCTGTGCCGACCATTAACCACCCATTTATACTAATCCTACACTAATCCCATATTCCTACCATCCCCACCTGTCCCTATATTCCCCTACCACCTACCTACACTAGGGGCAATTTATAATGGCCAATTTACCTATCAACCTGCAAGTCTTTTGGCTGTGGGAGGAAACCAGAGCACCCGGAGGAAACCCACACAGACACAGGGAGAACTTGCAAACTCCACACAGGCAGTACCCAGAATCAAACCCGGGTCACTGAAGCTGTGAGGCTGCAGTGCTAACCACTGCGCCACTGTGCCACCCATAGATAAACCCAAATTCTTGGCTGGATTGGATTTGTCCTGCTTTTTGTAGACAGAACATACCTGGGCAATTTTCAGCTACATATCAGTGTTGTAGCTGTACTGGAATAGCTTGTTTAGAGGCACAGATAGTTCTGCAGCACAAGTCTTCAACACTGCAGCCTGCATGTTCTTGGGCCCACAGCCTTTGCTGCATCCAGTGCACTCAGCCATTTCTTGGTATCAGGTAGAGTGAATCAAATTGGCTGAAGACTGGCATCTGTGATGGTGAGGACATCAGGAGGAGATCAAGATAGATCATCCACTTAGCACTACTACTAAAAATGGTTGTAAATACTTCAGCCTTGTCTTTTGCAGTCAGCATAGACAAAGGATTGAACCTAGAACAGTTTGTATATATTAGTGCTACACCAAACAGTGATTTTATCTAATAGTCTACTAGGAAATACGTCCTTCAGAATTCGAATGGCTTAAATTTCATTTTGGGATGACATTGATACCCCTGGTCACCAATCCTCACAATACTTGGGATATATTTGATGCAATTTGACATCTAGATGCACATTCAGAGTGGTGGCAGAGTTTCTTTCAAAGGAATGCATCAGAACCTTTTAGCTCACTTTTTTTTGTTTGGGGAGTAGAGGGATTCAAACTTTATTATGCACTGTTCATTCTTTTTTCAAAACAGTAAAGATAAATACAAATCACCATTCCCATTGATTGGATGCATCATGGGTCTATGTTATATGACTGGTACAGTGGTACAGTGGTTAGCACTGCAGCCTCACAGCTCCAGCAACCCGGGTTCGATTCTGGGTACTGCCTGTGCGGAGTTTGCAAGTTCTCCCTGTGTCTGCGTGGGTTTTCACTGGGTGCTCCGGTTTCCCACCTCCAAAAGACTTGCAAGTTGATAGGTAAATTGGCCATTGTAAATTGCCCCTAGTGTAGGTAGGAGAATGGTGGGGATGTGGTAGAAAATGTGGGGGTAGTGTAGGGTTAGTATAAATGGGTGGTTGTTGGTCGGCACAGACTTGGTGGGCTGAAGGGTCTGTTTCAGTGCTGTATCTCTAAATAAATAAATAAATAAATAAAAACAACTTGGTGCAGCCAATGCTAAGTACCTCCACCTGGTGTAAATTGAAAATGGAAGCAGGTCACTTACTGCCATGTTTACAATGATAATCTGGCCACTGCTATCTAGAGTATGATCCTGAACAGGATTGCTGGTATGCAACTTGTAATACATGAAACAGGGTCCTATGACATACATAGGTCCGCAATTGCAATTTTGAGATACAAATGGTCTAATGCTCTACCCACTCATGCCAAAATTGGGCAGAATAAACATCGGGCCTTAAAGAGGCTGCTCCAAAAAAGGCCGAAGATATCTTCAACTTTCATTTTTTGTGGAGTCAGGAGAAACAGGAGTGCTTCTCCTTGGCCTGCAAAAAAAAAACTCTGGGCCACTGCCTGCTTGTGCAAGGAGCATTCTCAAGGATCCAAAGGTTTTAACTGTCAGCCAGCTCTACAACTTCCACCTTCCCCAGCTGATGAGCTGTCTCACCTGCAGCTTGCTGACAGCATGCAAATAAACCCAATGCTACAAAATGGCTCAGGCTCATAGTGGCAACAATGGGCAGGTGTTGGACAAGCTTGTTATGTGCCTGAACCAGTATCAATCACAGTACAGTAGACCATAATATTATCTAGGTCTGGTAAGGTGGAATTATATCAAAATGATAATTTCACTCTTTAGCATTTGTTTGAATATTATGAAAATGTATATTCCATTTGTAGAATGAATGTTGCACACAGATATAAATATATAAATACATGAATGAGCAATGTTGGTGACATTGAATTGCTAGCACCCATCTCTGTACTGCCTGTACAGTACACCAGGTTCATAACAAAGCAAATCGAGTTGATGTGTGAGCTTGGTGTTGCCACAACTTTGTAGAAATCTTTTGATTTCTTTGTACATTTCCAAGATAACACATAAACATTAGGTACTGTTTTCACAGCTGATACATTAATAATGAACTTGGAGGTCAAAATTATTTTTCTTAAATGGGAACAATGCCATTTTGTTACATTAATAAACTATGAGCAAAATTCTGGCAACATTAAAGAATAAAAAATGATGGGAAGCACAACCCCAATTTACAAATATGCCATCTCAGTGAGTGAAATTTCACGCTGGGACTACACATTTGTAAAATCAGCCCAATGATGCAATAGTGTGAAGATCAGAGTCAAAAGTAGTGAATTTTTCTAAATTGTGGAGAATTTTGTAACTAGTAGAACTTATGTGAAGGAGACTGTTGAGTAGATTAGATACCAGAGATTTGCACCCTGTATATAGTATTTTGTTTCTATATTCATGTCCTTCATAACAAACTGAGCACTCAGTGCAGATTTAGAAGGATACATCTCCAACCTGCTTATGAATGTTTGACTGACAAGTGTCTGTTACATGTATTGCTTACATGGTTTTTATTTAATATATATACTAGCAAACTGTGATAACGTTGAAATTTAATGAAGTTCAGGTTTCCACCTCTACCTATCATCTGCACGATAATGTTATGTTGAAGGAAGCCTCTGGCTTCAGTACTTGGATTGTATTCTGCTATTCACATTACCAATCTACCCTTAAGAAGCAGGAACGTTTTTGTGTTGCTATCAGTACAGCATCCACCTCTGTATGAATGTCACCTCAATAGCCCTAAAGCATTTCTGATCAGATTTAACTGGACTCAATTAAAACTTCCTCTCAACAGTCCTTTTAAAATCAAGCATTTGCTTTTACTTTGAAATATAACTGCTAGAAACTACAATGATGAAGCTTACTGTGCATGATGCAAAGTCAAGCCAGTGTGAGATTACTTCCTGAGGGAGTCACTTGAGAGACAGATTAGGAACTAACTAGCAAGTTATACTTCCACTTTGGGTCTTTGCATGCTCAAAACCATTCTGTATCAACATGGCAGTAGCAGTAAACTGCATGTTAAAATGCTAGAAGCATAAAATAGAGAACACAGGTTTATAACTAGCGAGCCTCTGTCAAGACAACAAATTGGAAAACAACTTTTTACCCCACAGTGTTTTGGATTTGAGAAAGAGGAGGAGGCTTCCAGCAGGAGCAGTTAATGCTGTTTTGATTAACTCTTTCAAAGAGATACTAGGTAAATAGAGTGAAGCTATAGACGTAGGACACAATGATTACTATGTTGCTGACCATCGGGGGGTTGGGAAGGGGTGGGGTGAGGAGGTGGGGACAATTTAGTAGCTTGTATAGAGGATTAGCTGACCAACAGAAAACAGAGAGTCGAGATAAATGGGTCCTTTTCTGGTTGGCAAGATGTAACTAGTGGGGTGCCACAGGGTTCAGTCCTCAGGCCCCAACTATTTACAATCTATATTAATGTCTTGGGTGCAGGGGTAGAAGGTGCTATAGCCAAGTTTACAGATGACACTAAAATAGGTAGGATAGTAAGTTGCAATAAAGAAATAAGAAATTTACAAATGGATATGGATAGGTTAGGTGAATGGGCCAAAATTTGGAAGATGGAGTTTAACGTGGATAAGTGTGAGGTTATCCATTTTGGTTGGAAGAATAGAAAGGCAAATTATTATCTAAATGGAGAGAAACTTCAGAGTGCTTCAGTGCAGAGGGATCTGGGTGTCCTCGTGCATGAATCGCGGAAAACTGGTATGCAGGTGCAGCAGGTAATAAGGAAGGCAAATGGAATTTTGGCATTTATTGCTAAAGGAATAGAATATAAAAGTAAGGAAGTGTTGCTGCAACTGTACAAGGCATTAGTGAGACCGCACCTGGAGTATTGCGTACAGTTTTGATCCCCTTACTTGAGGAGGGATGTAGTTTCATTGGAGGCAGTTCACAGGAGGTTCACTAGATTGATTCCAGAGACAATAGGTTTGTCTTATGAAGAGAGATTGAGCAGTTTAGGCCTGTACTCTCTCGAGTTTAGAAGAATGAGAGGAGATCTAATTGAGGTATATAAGATGATTAAGGGGATTGACAAAGTAGACGTAGAGAGGATGTTGCCTCTGGTGGGGCAATCTAGAACAGGAGGTCATAGTTTTAGGAAAAGGGGTAGCAGATTTAAAACAGAGATGAGCAGAAATTACTTCTCTCAAAGGGTCGTGAGTCTATGGAATTCACTACTCCAAAGTGCGGTGGATGCCGGGACATTGAGTAAATTTAAGGAGGAGACAGACAGATTTTTATTTAGTAATGGGTTGAAGGGTTATGAAGAACAGGCAGGAAAGTGGAGTTGAGGCCGAGGTGAGATCAGCCATGATCGTATTGAATGGCGCAGCAGGCTCGAGGGGCTGAATTGCCTACTCCTGCTCCTAGTTCATATGTTCTTATGTTGCTTTTGGGTGGCATCATGCCAAAGTTGAGATACATAATTATTCCAGAGTCTCAGGTCATTACCATTGGTGATTGTGTATTTATCCCCCAGGAGATTAAATGTGCATGTGCATGTTGGGAAGGGGTGAGATGGGGTGCTGGGGCAGTGTTGATTGGGGGAAGGAAATTAAAGATTAATAGTGCATGTTCTGTGAAGGACCAGACATGGTGCACCAAATTGCTTTTTCTCTTACCATGCTTTAGGACACACAACATAATTTCTTCCACTGGCTTGCTACTCCTCTGTTTCCTGCTGTTAATAGCTGATTATATTGTACCAAGATCTGTACTAGTGATGCCAATTTCAGATACGAAGGGCTCATACAGCCAGCTACAACCTGAAAGCATACCTGCTGTGATTTGCTTGGATGGCCAAGAAAACCTATTACAGTACTTAGTTTTGTTAGAGGTCTCTGTAAGCCAGGCATTTGTTGCTTTTATATTGCAGCCTGGCCAGCCATTAGTTTTAGCGAGTCCTGAGATTTGGATTGCAGCTGGCTGCATGGAACCTGTACATCAAGAGTTCACACATAATATTCTTCTTCTTTGGCCTCCTTATCTCGAGAGACAATGGATAAGCGCCTGGAGGTGGTCAGTGGTTTGTGAAGCAGCGCCTGGAGTGGCTATAAAGGCCAATTCTAGAGTGACAGGCTCTTCCACAGGTGCTGCAGAAAAATTTGTTTGTCGGGGCTGTTACACAGTTGGCTCTCCCCTTGCGCCCCTGTCTTTTTTCCTGCCAACTAAGTCTCTTCGACTCGCCACACTTTAGCCCCGTCTTTATGGCTGCCCGCCAGCTCTGGCAAACACATAATATGGATCTCAAGTAATATAAAGCAACTAATGTTCTGTTCAGAGATACCTCCAATTCACTTAGTTTATTGTAATCCTTTCTTGAGGGTTTCATTAATATTAATTAAAGAAAGAACTTTGAGTTATATAAGGGAATGCCAAAAGCTTTGCACTACAATAGGTCATTTTGAAGTGCAGTTACTGTTGATGTGTCAGTAAATTTGGCAGCCCCTCTGCATAGAGGAAAATCCCATAAACAGCAATGAAATAAATCGCCTACTAATGTTTTTTTGAGGGAGGAATGTTAGCATGGACACTGAGACAACTGGTTTCTCATTCATATAATGAGCTGGCTGACCTAGAGAGGCTAAAAGGGCTCAAATGAGTTGAAGAGGAAAACTGGGACCAATCAAATCACTCTGCTGCCAATTAGCTTTTCTTCACCATTTGGGCAAAACAGCACAAGTATTGAAATATAGGTAACCAAGGCAGAGATGAGGATTCAATAGCTGATGGGCTGAGGTAACAGCATAGGCAATGTTGCTGAGGCAGTCAACGTCTTTGTGATAGAAAGGATATGGGGTCAGTTGCTCAGCTTGGGGTCAAAAAGGATACCAAAGTTGAGAACAGTCTGGTTCAACCTGAGACAGCAGCCAGGGAGAAGAACAGAATCAGTGACAAGGGTATTGAATTTGTGGAGGAGAAACAAAGATTTGGTCTTCCCAATGTTTAAATGGAGGAAATTGTAGCTCATCCAGGATGGATGTTGAACAACCAGGCTGACAACACAGGGGCAGTGGAGTGGTCAACAGAGGTAGTGCTCACTGCTGTCATGTGGAATATTGCCTCATGTCTTCAGATGATGTATCCCAAGGTGCAGCATGTAAATGAAGGGTCCACATCTAAAATGTTAACTTGTTGGTTATCTCCATAGATGCTACCTGACCTGCTGAGTGTTTCCATCATTTTCCATATTTGGACGGATACATTATACACTGAACATCACTTCCGGCAGCCAACAGAATAGCCCCTTAAAAAGTTTCTGCTGCATTTCACTGGAGTTATGCTGCTGTAACTCCAGATGAAATCTATGCTGCAGATATAAGATGTGTAGCAGCTAGTTAAACTTGAAGTGTAGTTTTCCAACTTTACATTCCTTCCAAGAAGTCTTCTCTGTCAAGAACGAATATCAGAAATTCTGCCAATGCACTGCATATGATTGCTAACAAAAATTAGATTAAAATTCCGTAGCACAGGAATTTTTGATATGCATTCTCAGCATGAGCACAAAGTGAGAAATTTAGCTCTTCAAAGCTGAGAGAATCTACATTGTGTAAAACAGAGCTCACTCACACAGAATGCCACTCTTCTGCTGAGCTCCACTGCAGTGCTCACCTTGTTCATGTAAGATAGGTGCATAACTAATTTGTTAATACAGCCTGCAGAAGTCAAATTCTTAAAACTGGAAATTTTTTTGAAAAATTGCGACAAAAACTTATTTTTTTCCACTAAGCATGTATATTTATATTTTGTTCCCTCCACTACATCATCTGCAGGAGGTCAATTTTTGCACAGCAAGATTATTTTTTTAACTAATATTTTTTTCAAGTTTCACTGCAATTGAAATTACAGTAAAGTGCTGAGAATGGGAATTCCTTTGGAGGTTCCTATAGTACAGCAAAATTTAAGTGAGGAAAACAATTCATGACACAAATTAATTGCAGGTGTGACAACAAATGAGGTGTTATGTCTACACTGGTCATTACCCCAGGATGAACACTTACAGAGCCTGACACACCTTTTGGGCATGCTAGGGGAGACCTGTCTTCACGAAGTTATGCTCTTTGCTCCAAGCTGGTTTGCAGCCAATGTCAAGAATAGAGGAAACACTTAACAAAAGTGTGAAGTTTATTATATCATTAAGTTTTAGATTAGATTAGAGATACAGCACTGAAACAGGCCCTTCGGCCCACCGAGTCTGTGCCGACCATCAACCACCCATTTATACTAATCCTAATCTTATACTAATTACTTATACTAATTACTTATACTAATCACTGACCAATGCAAACAGATGGACCGCTGGGTTGAGCACTACCTAGAACTGTACTCCAGGGAGAATGCTGTCACTGAGACTGCCCTCAATGCAGCCCAGCCTCTACCAGTCATGGATGAGCTGGACATACAGCCAACCAAATCGGAACTCAGTGATGCCATTGATTCCCTAGCCAGCGGAAAAGCCCCTGGGAAGGACAGCATTACCCCTGAAATAATCAAGAGTGCCAAGCCTGCTATACTCTCAGCACTACATGAACTGCTATGCCTGTGCTGGGACGAGGGAGCAGTACCCCAGGACATGCGCGATGCCAACATCATCACCCTCTATAAAAACAAAGGTGACCGCGGTGACTGCAACAACTACCGTGGAATCTCCCTGCTCAGCATAGTGGGGAAAGTCTTTGCTCGAGTCGCTCTGAACAGGCTCCAGAAGCTGGCCGAGCGCGTCTACCCTGAGGCACAGTGTGGCTTTCGTGCAGAGAGATCGACTATTGACATGCTGTTCTCCCTTCGTCAGATACAGGAGAAATGCCGTGAACAACAGATGCCCCTCTACATTGCTTTCATTGATCTCACCAAAGCCTTTGACCTCGTCAGCAGACGTGGTCTCTTCAGACTACTAGAAAAGATCGGATGTCCACCAAAGCTACTAAGTATCATCACCTCATTCCATGACAATATGAAAGGCACAATTCAACATGGTGGCTCCTCATCAGAGCCCTTTCCTATCCTGAGTGGTGTGAAACAGGGCTGTGTTCTCGCACCCACACTTTTTGGGATTTTCTTCTCCCTGCTGCTTTCACATGCGTTCAAATCCTCTGAAGAAGGAATTTTCCTCCACACAAGATCAGGGGGCAGGTTGTTCAACCTTGCCCGTCTAAGAACGAAGTCCAAAGTACGGAAAGTCCTCATCAGAGAACTCCTCTTTGCTGACGATGCTGCTTTAACATCTCACACTGAAGAATGCCTGCAGAGTCTCATCGACAGGTTTGCGTCTGCCTGCAATGAATTTGGCCTAACCATCAGCCTCAAGAAAACGAACATCATGGGGCAGGATGTCAGAAATGCTCCATCCATCAATATTGGCGACCACGCTCTGGAAGTGGTTCAAGAGTTCACCTACCGAGGCTCAACTATCACCAGTAACCTGTCTCTAGATGCAGAAATCAACAAGCGCATGGGTAAGGCTTCCACTGCTATGTCCAGACTGGCCAAGAGAGTGTGGGAAAATGGCGCACTGACACGGAACACAAAAGTCCGAGTGTATCAGGCCTGTGTCCTCAGTACCTTGCTCTACGGCAGCGAGGCCTGGACAACGTATGCCAGCCAAGAGCGACGTCTCAATTCATTCCATCTTCGCTGCCTTCGGAGAATACTTGGCATCAGGTGGCAGGACTATATCTCCAACACAGAAGTCCTTGAAGCGGCCAACACCCCCAGCTTATACACACTACTGAGTCAGCGGCGCTTGAGATGGCTTGGCCATGTGAGCCGCATGGAAGATGGCAGGATCCCCAAAGACACATTGTACAGCGAGCTCGCCACTGGTATCAGACCCACCGGCCGTCCATGTCTCCGTTATAAAGACGTTTGCAAACGCGACATGAAATCGTGTGACATTGATCACAAGTCGTGGGAGTCAGTTGCCAGCATTCGCCAGAGCTGGCGGGCAGCCATAAAGACAGGGCTAAATTGTGGCGAGTCGAAGAGACTTAGTAGTTGGCAGGAAAAAAGACAGAGGCGCAAGGGGAGAGCCAACTGTGCAACAGCCCCAACAAACAAATTTCTCTGCAGCACCTGTGGAAGAGCCTGTCACTCCAGAATTGGCCTTTATAGCCACTCCAGGCGCTGCTTCACAAACCACTGACCACCTCCAGGCGCGTATCCATTGTCTCTCGAGATAAGGAGGCCCAAAAGAAAAAAAGAAACACTAATCCCATATTCCTACCAAACATCCCCACCTGTCCCTATATTTCCCTACCACCTACCTATACTAGTGACAATTTATAATGGCCAATTTACCTACCAACCTGCAAGTCTTTTGGCTTGTGGGAGGAAACCGGAGCACCCGGAGGAAACCCACGCAGACACAGGGAGAACTTGCAAACTCCACACAGGCAGTACCCAGAATCGAACCCGGGTCCCTGCAATCCTTCAAATCCACTGCAAGGACCTCTGTCGAATTAGCCTTTTTTTGGCTACTCCAGAAACTGCTGGCCAAGCTACAGAAGCATAGATACACTAAAAAAATCAACCCCCTCCCCCCACCACTGCCACAACAGTCAACACACAACTCAAAATCAGTAATATATTAAGGATTACTTCCCTATACACCGACTATATACTACTATTCTATACATACCACTATAAACTGTATAACTCTTTCAGATGAGACATTAAAACAAGGCCTTGTCTACCTTCTCATGTAGATGTAAAATATTCCATGGCACTATTTTGAAGAAGAGCAGGGGAGTTAACCCAGCTGCCCTAGCCAATATTTATCTCTCATCAACAACACTATAAAAAAACAGATTACCTGGTCATTATCACATTGCTGTTTGTGGACAGCTTGCTGTGTACAAATTGGCTGCCATGTTTCCTACATCAGTGACTACATGTCAAAAGTACTTAATTGTTGTAAATCACTTTGGGATGTTCTGAGGTTGTGAAAGGCACTATATAAATGCAAGCAATTTCTTTCTTTATCCTATACAAAAATCTTGTTTTCATTCACTAAAAATCAGACACCATACATAACAGGAGTGTAACATTTGCAATCCTCCAATCCTCCAGCACCACTCCCATATCTAAGGAGGATTAGAATATTGTGGTCACAGCCTCTGCATTTTCCATCCTTACTTCCCTCAGCAACCTAGAATGCATCCCATCTGTACTGGATGACTTTTCTACTTTCAGCTCTGCTTATCTTTTAAGTACACCTGTTTATCTTTTTTTATCAAATCCAGTTTTGCTACTACCTCCCCCTTTACTGTGATATTGGCAGCATCTTCTTCTCTCGTGAAGACATATTCAAAGTACTCATTTAGTTGCCATGCATTCTGCCACCACAAGAAGATCTTCTTTTTGGTCACCAATCAGCTCCACCCTTCTTTTGACTAACCTTTTACTATCATCATAGTGAATCTCTTTTGCACCCTTTCCATAGCCTTTCTATTTCCTAAAGTACATGTAAATTTCCTGAACATGCTTAAAACTGTGCACAACACTGTGGCCTAACCAATTAATCCAATTAATATTAGTATAAGTTTGGTAATACCTCTGCTGCAGTGGAATCCAAAACAGCACATCAAATATTGCTGCAGAATCACAATCTGACAAATAACAAAGGTTACGATGATACACATTGTTGCATTGTAAGACTCAGAGGCAGATCTTGTAATAAGTAACTACTTTATGCCATTCTGTTACATTTGTGATTCATTTTGAGACCAAAACCTAGAATTTGCTGCTAAATAGTAATGAATAATTGTTTTATGTGCTCATATGATATTTGTTTTATGCTTTTTTAACAAAGGCCACAATGATCACAAAAATAAGTAGAGATGAGGATGGCCATTTGACCCATCAACTTCATCATTCCACAGAAACCTACAATCCCTCCATCACAACATCTAACTTGCTCTACAATGACTTTAAAAATTTTTGTCTCTTGCCCAAAAAGCTTTTCAGTTTTGTATGAAGTGCCTCCTGATATCAGTTATCTTGCCTTTCCTAAATTTGTGACTATGTCGCCTTGTCATGCAGTTTAAGTAAAAAGCATGAAACATTAACTCTGTTTTTCTATCCACAGATGCTGCCAGACTTGTTGCGTATTGTCAGCACTTTCTGTTTTATTATATATAATCATTAGTGCTGTTCTAAGCGAGCCCTGCCTGTCAGAGAAGAGATTTTAAACTGAGGTGTTTTTCGGTGGATGTACAATGACTCACTAGCACTGTTCCAAGAAGAGCAGCAAAGTTATCTTGATGTCTCGACTGACATTTATCTCTCAATCAACTTCACAAAAAAAAATTATTTGGGACATCCTGGGATTGTGAAAGGGACTATATTAAATGCACTTTTTTACTATGGTGCAGCAAGAAACAAGTATATTACTTTATTAAAAGCAAAATACTGCGGATGCTGGAAATCTGAAACAAGAACAAGAAATGCTGGATTCACTCAGCAGGTCTGGCAATTGTAGTAATTGACTACTACAGCACATTTGATTCAGTATTCTAGTTTGGGATATAGCTTAGCTGGGTATATTGTCTCGATAAAGTATTATACATGTCAGAACATATCTAAAAAGTCTAAGAAGGGTCACTGACCCGAAACGTTAACTCTGCTTCTCTTTTCACAGATGCTGCCAGACCTGCTGAGTGGTTCCAGCATTTCTTGTTTTTATTTCTAAAAAGTCTAATCCAGGTGTTGGAAAATGAAGCAAATAAAGGTTTACAAATCTAGGTTTTCTGTGGAAGATTGCGCCCTGACCCCCACCTCCAAGAAAAATATCCTGTTCATGATGTACAATATAACTTATTTTGTGGTCTCTTGCATGTAGTGTACTATGTAACAGCAATGTGGCTGGATGTGTGCCCTTATATTATGCAATCATAAACTGGTGTGCATTGTATTACAGCAGTTTGAGAATATGCTCTGTGAATTTGCATTTCACAATGGGAGCTTAATGGGTTGCTGGGTGCCTTTATATTGCACAACAGTAGTCTGATCTGTTGCTGTGTGCGTGTACACAGTACAGCAGCAGTTGGATGGGTTGCTGTGTGCGTGTGTATTGTGGAGCGGTCCTTTGATGGTTCTGGGATGCATGTGCGGCACGATGTGATTGACCCAGGGCCTTGCTGGGCGGGTCCCGCTGAGTGACGCGCACGCTCTGCACGGCGCTCACACGGCGATAGAGTTACATTGCAGTCAGGGGGAGCTGTGGGAAAGAGGAAAGAGCTTGGCACTGATCCCAGCCATGTAAAACTCTCCATCAGAACTCCAGTACTGCAAACAGTGATCGCTCAATACAAACACTGGATTGTATGTTAAATCGAAGTGTAATAACCGCTTCTATTTCTCATTAAAAATAACGAGTACATTCAAATATTTTGATCTATGTAATGATTTGCAAATTCTTATTTATAAAAATGCTTATCGATTTTAATAAGGTTATGACTTTTATTGCAGTGGGGCACACTTATACCTTGTTTTCTTGCACAAATATTGGATCAACTGCTCTTTTGGGCCTCCTTATCTCGAGAGACAATGGATACGCGCCTGGAGGTGGTCAGTGGTTTGTGAAGCAGCGCCTGGAGTGGCTATAAAGGCCAATTCTGGAGTAACAGGCTCTTCCACAGGTGCTGCAGAGAAATTTGTTTGTTGGGGCTGTTGCACAGTTGGCTCTCCCCTTGCGCCTCTGTCTTTTTTCCTGCCAACTACTAAGTCTCTTCGACTCGCCACAATTTAGCCCTGTCTTTATGGCTGCCCGCCAGCTCTGGCGAATGCTGGCAACTGACTCCCACGACTTGTGATCAATGTCACACGATTTCATGTCGCGTTTGCAGACGTCTTTATAACGGAGACATGGACGGCCGGTGGGTCTGATACCAGTGGCGAGCTCGCTGTACAATGTGTCTTTGGGGATCCTGCCATCTTCCATGCGGCTCACATGGCCAAGCCATCTCAAGCGCCGCTGACTCAGTAGTGTGTATAAGCTGGGGATGTTGGCCGCTTCAAGGACTTCTGTGTTGGAGATATAGTCCTGCCACCTGATGCCAAGTATTCTCCGAAGGCAGCGAAGATGGAATGAATTGAGACGTCGCTCTTGGCTGGCATACGTTGTCCAGGCCTCGCTGCCGTAGAGCAAGGTACTGAGGACACAGGCCTGATACACTCGGACTTTTGTGTTCCGTGTCAGTGCGCCATTTTCCCACACTCTCTTGGCCAGTCTGAACATAGCAGTGGAAGCCTTACCCATGCGCTTGTTGATTTCTGCATCTAGAGACAGGTTACTGGTGATAGTTGAGCCTAGGTAGGTGAACTCTTGAACCACTTCCAGAGCGTGGTCGCCAATATTGATGGATGGAGCATTTCTGACATCCTGCCCCATGATGTTCGTTTTCTTGAGGCTGATGGTTAGGCCAAATTCATTGCAGGCAGACGCAAACCTGTCGATGAGACTCTGCAGGCATTCTTCAGTGTGAGATGTTAAAGCAGCATCGTCAGCAAAGAGGAGTTCTCTGATGAGGACTTTCCGTACTTTGGACTTCGCTCTTAGACGGGCAAGGTTGAACAACCTGCCCCCTGATCTTGTGTGGAGGAAAATTCCTTCTTCAGAGGATTTGAACGCATGTGAAAGCAGCAGGGAGAAGAAAATCCCAAAAAGTGTGGGTGCGAGAACACAGCCCTGTTTCACACCACTCAGGATAGGAAAGGGCTCTGATGAGGAGCCACCATGTTGAATTGTGCCTTTCATATTGTCATGGAATGAGGTGATGATACTTAGTAGCTTTGGTGGACATCCGATCTTTTCTAGTAGTCTGAAGAGACCACGTCTGCTGACGAGGTCAAAGGCTTTGGTGAGATCAATGAAAGCAATGTAGAGGGGCATCTGCTGTTCACGGCATTTCTCCTGTATCTGACGAAGGGAGAACAGCATGTCAATAGTCGATCTCTCTGCACGAAAGCCACACTGTGCCTCAGGGTAGACGCGCTCGGCCAGCTTCTGGAGCCTGTTCAGAGCGACTCGAGCAAAGACTTTCCCCACTATGCTGAGCAGGGAGATTCCACGGTAGTTGTTGCAGTCACCGCGGTCACCTTTGTTTTTATAGAGGGTGATGATGTTGGCATCGCGCATGTCCTGGGGTACTGCTCCCTCGTCCCAGCACAGGCATAGCAGTTCATGTAGTGCTGAGAGTATAGCAGGCTTGGCACTCTTGATTATTTCAGGGGTAATGCTGTCCTTCCCAGGGGCTTTTCCGCTGGCTAGGGAATCAATGGCATCACTGAGTTCCGATTTGGTTGGCTGTATGTCCAGCTCATCCATGACTGGTAGAGGCTGGGCTGCATTGAGGGCAGTCTCAGTGACAGCATTCTCCCTGGAGTACAGTTCTAGGTAGTGCTCAACCCAGCGGTCCATCTGTTTGCGTTGGTCAGTGATTATGTCCCCCGATTTAGATTTGAGGGGGGTGATCTTCTTGATGGTTGGCCCAAGAGCTCTCTTCATGCCATCATACATTCCTCTGATGTTTCCGGTGTCTGAGGCCAGCTGAATATGACTGTATAGGTGTTGCCAGTAGTCGTTTGCGCAACGCCTAGCTGTTCTTTGTGCAGTACTTCTGGCTGCTTTAAGTGCTGCGGATGTTAAATCGCTGGGGGCTTTCTTGTAGTTCAAAAGTGCAATGCGCTTAGCGGCTATGACAGGTTCCAGCTCTTCATTATGAGATTGAAACCAGTCTGCATTTCTCTTCGCACTTTTGCCGTAGGTGGTCAAAGCTGACTCATAGATGGCGTCTCTGATGTGGGCCCACTTGGTCTCAGCATCCCCTGTGGGAGTGTTTTGAAGGGCTGTTACAAGTGAATTTAGAAATTTTTGTAACAGCTGTGGGTGAGAAATTCTGCTCGTGTTGATGCGCGGGTGGCCCTTCTGCTTGGAATGATGCAACTTCTTTGGTCTGAGTCTAACCTTGCTGCACACCAGGGAGTGGTCGGTGTCGCAGTCCGCACTGTGGAAGCTGCGTGTGATTTGAACACTGTTTAAGGCGGCTCGCCTTGTGACAATGAGGTCTAGCTGGTGCCAACGACGTGATCTTGGGTGCCTCCATGAAACCTGGTGACAGGGTTTAGTGTGAAAGAACGAGTTGGTGATGCAGAGGTTATGATAGGTACACAACTCAAGCAGTCTCTGCCCGTTCTCATTCATCCTTCCAACGCCATAGCGCCCAAGGCAGGAGGGCCATGAGTCATGGTCGGCCCCAACCCTGGCATTAAAGTCCCCCAGCAGGAATAGGTGTTCGGTGTTGGGGATGCTGCTAATGATGTTATGGAGTTGTTCATAGAACTGGTCTTTAGCTTCAGGTGCGGAACAGAGTGTTGGAGCATAGATGCTGAGTAGGTGTACTGGACCAGAGGTGGTGAGCAGTCGGATGGACAGTATGCGTTCCGAGCCATTTGAGGGAGGCTCTATCATGCTGAGCAAGGAGTTTCTGATGGCGAAGCCCACTCCATGCTGTCTTGGTTCTTCAGGATCCCTGCCCTGCCAGAAGAAGGTGTAGTCTTGCTCTGCTAGAGAGCCACTCTCGGGGAGGCGAGTCTCCTGAAGTGCTGCAATGTCCACATTGAGTCTACTGAGCTCGTTGTTAATGATGGCGGTCTTCCGAGAATCGTTGATTTGTGTAAGGTCTTCCGACAGGCCAGGACACATAGTTCTGACGTTCCAGCTTGCAAAGCGAAGGGCTGGTACCTTCTTTCCTTTTTTCATGTTGTTTGGTGCGGTGTATCAGTCCACCTTTCGGGCAATGACCCTGAGCTCCAAGCACCCATTGAAGCAGGCAGACTGTGGCGGGACAGAACCTTATTGACCGGGGGCTGCCCGGTTTGAGGCGGGCGGTAGCTGTCCAGTGAGGTGCAATGACCTCTCCCACCGACAAAGGCAACCCGTGGCACCCAGTTTCTACGCCAATTTATCTGGACTTATAACCCGTAACTGCTGCCTTCCGTGTTGTTTCAGTCGCTGTGAGGCAACTATGGAGTGACCTCTCCATGGCGCATGCCTGGGCAAATTTATGGAGGTTGAGAGTTGCCCAGTCGTCAAAACCCCCCTCTCGGCCTTTCTGGTGGGGTCCAAAGGAGTGCAGGACACGACGTTTGGCACCAGTATGGCTGCAGGAACTGCCGGAAACATGCCAAAGGTGACACATGACCGCCTACGGGGTTCCGCTCCGGATTTTCTGTTAGGGTTTACTCCCTTAGCCTTGGTCTCTCCCGAGACGCCCACAAGGCAGTGGGGTTGTTGGGGCCCCTACACAGGTGTAGGATGGTGCCGGTGGGAGGAGGGGATGCAAGGGGGAGGGGTAGAGGGAGGAGGGGGGGGTGCAGGGGAAGGGGGTGCGGGGTGAAGATGGTGCGAGGGGGGGGCGGGCTGGGACGGGGTTGTGAGGGGGTGAGCTGAGAGGGTGGAGCAGGGAAGGGGAGGGGGGTGGAAGGGGGGTAAAGGGGGGGGAGGGGGGGCGGAATCTGGCGCAGGTAATAAGCCATTTCCTCAGTGCCCACCATCGACGTCAACTGCTACAAAGAACAAATTAGTCAAACTGCAGTTTATCCTTGTCATAATATTTCAAGTGGATTGCGTTTCGCTGCAATACCACTAACATTTTTACAATAAAAACGCTCATACCTGCTAAAATCACCAGGATGCCTGTCAAATTTGACTACTTGTATTCTGTTTGGATGGGCTCTCGTCTCCAGTTGTACGTTCTTTAAAATGCGTACGTTTTGGACATAAAAGGTTTGCGAGGCCCACCATCGCCTAGCCCTGACTCTGACCTGCCTCTGACTTCAGTCTGCAGCTCACCATGTAGCACTGACTCCTTGCTTGTTAACTGTGACTGTTACTGCCCTATAGGTTCATCTTGATTTTTACTGCGTGCTTGTTTGTGCTCCTGACTATGAATTATTGCTCGGCCTAAAATTTCAAACTTGAAATGTAACACTTAATAATGAGCCATACACACATTCAGTGATCCTTTTATGTCAGATTGTTTGACCCTCAAGTTACTGCGAAGATATTTGGAGCGGGTAACGGATCTGGTGGAGGGTACGTTGAATCCCGAGCAGCCCTGGGATCTCTGTAATTGCTAGTCATTGTTACAGTTATTCTGGGAACAGTCGTCTTTGGTAGATTCAGTGACCAGTCAACAGCAACACGTGTTTTCCCGACCGGAGACCACTGCTGGACCCTTACTACAGATCTTAAATCTAATCCACGGTCATTAGCAACGGCCGTTTCCAAACACTTTGCACCTGATTCACACTGTACGGTATGGTTTCAAAATATTAATGCCATTTAAAGAGCCACTTCTTCGGTGGCTCTCAGAACGAACCTGCCAAATACTAAATATGCATTAAATAAATACATTTCCATACAACCAATTCGTGTATAGTTTTATTCTTCTTAACGTCCAATTTATTTCCACTCCCGCCCCCCTCTTTTTTATATTGATATTAAGCCGGTCTTTTGTTAACATCACGTTACAGTACATGGTGCGATGTGAGCACTTAAAGAGAAATATGAAGTCCTTATTAATTTCCCTAGTGTTAGTCTTTGAACTTGCAGTGAATATAGTTAGATTTCGAAATTTGGTCAATTGTTACACGTATCATTACGGATCTTGATGTATCTACGAGGAAATATACGTTAAATCCTTCTAATTGGTGTACTCAGAATTACTGAATTAACTATTTCTTATTGTTTTTGCTTGTGTCACTATATGTGCTATTGATAATACACGCGTTACATTTCTATGCACAATAAACCCGTGCCGAATCGTGAAACCCCATGAATTCCTCCCTCTCGTAACGTTTTTATTCATATTTACTATTTAATAATTTCAGATAGGCTAGATCAGTGCAAGGTTACCTTCCATAATCAATAAATTCAATTTTGTCATCCGTTATTTATTTTTATTTTTATTTAGAGATACAGCACTGAAACAGGCCCTTCGGCCCACCGAGTCTGTGCCGACCATCGACCACCCATTTATACTAATCCTACATGAATCCCATATTCCTACCACATCCCCACCTGTCCCGATATTCTCCTACCACCTACCTATACTAGTCTTTGATTTACTATATTTCATTAGTTCTCATTAGTGTTGAGGAATTTGGTTAATGTTTTTGACTAAGTGCGACTGCGGCTTTTTCTTTCTTTTATCAATATATGTTTATTTGTGAAAGTATTGTTGAAATATTGCGCCATGTAGTTACTTCGTTTTCAGCGAAGATCGTCTGTGTTGTATTTCAGTCTTCTGCTCTTAATTTGTAATACTGTATATAATGGTTATTTCAGGATGGCCTTACTCAGCTACATATAAAACGTATATATATATACACACACACAGGATATTATACAAGCTGTGTTGCGCCAAGTCCAGTTCGATATGAACGTGGAGAAGCAAGGGTCCGTGCTGATTAATGCAGATTAAATATTGTGTAACAATACAAAAGTCCTGTTAAATTTAGTTTTCATCTGAGTAGCTTCCATCAGCTGATATATCTGTCTGTATTAACTGATGAATTTTTACAGTGCACCATTTATTTGTATTAAAGGCGTGGGGGGGGGGGGGGGGGGCGGGGGGTGAGTATCGTCTATCCAAAATATTTGTATTCCTGGATGAATGCAATTAATTCAAAAAATGTGCAGACACACTGTGAGAAAGTGTAATATCTTGAAGGGAATAAATTACAGAATGTCAAAACATTTTTATTGAATCTGTCACCCTAATAGTTTAATTGTGAATACCCTAGGATTTATATGAATACCTTAACACCGCTATTTATCACTGAGAAAATATGCGTCAGAAAACTAATTATCGAAACATAGATTAAACTGAATAGCATTACCGCCCAGTCCTCGAAGTTCTTAGATTATAGTTTTAAATTTGTAATACGTAGACTTTTTGGCAGTAAGTTCTATCATTAATAATATAATGTCAAATGTTTGTATCTAATAGCCTTTTTTAGATTGTTCTAAATTCCAGCAGGTAAATTTAAAGGATCGTCGTTGCTATGTAATTATATTTTATCACTATTATTATTAGCAAGCGGTCTTCTAGTTTAGCTCTTGGTCCTATCTTGCTATTAGATCAGATTTATCGACATTCATAGAAATAGCGCTAAAACATGCATGATAGTGCCAGTCTCGAAATCAAAAAAACACCACACTGTAAGAAAAATGTGTGAAACATTTCCACTAGTAGATGTGCGTGAAAAGAAAAAAAGTATAGTGTAAACAGTCCGCCTGGAACCTGTCCTCATGCTGTCTGTAAATGTTGTGTAAACTTTGCACAAAGCAACACTAGCAGAGTAATGAGGTGTGAAATCGGTCAAGCTCCTCCTCATCAGTGGCATCAGCATTACAAACACACGAGATGCAGAGCATTCAATATACAAACACCCCTCGGGCACAGAAATAAAATGTTACTACACAACATTTGGATCGACCATCGGTATTCACTACGTTAAAACATCATCGAAACATCACGAGATCGGCAGGTTGGATCCGGGGCTACAGTCAAAACAATTACACGTCTCTTGATCCTGACTCCACTAAGTATTGATCCATGAAGTGGCACAATCTCCCAGCATTTAACACAGACACATCTTTAAAAGCTAATACTCTCACTATACTTGAAGCACTTGAGCTCAAGGTTACAAAAGATGGAAATGTAACATCATTGATTTATTTTTAAATCGTTCATAATTGCAGTAATTTAGAAGCAGGATAGTATTTCTGTCTACAAAAGCAAAATACTGAGAATGATGGAAATCTGAAATAAAATCAGAAAATGCTGAAGTACTGAGCTGGTCAGGCAGCATCTGCGGAGAGATATTTCTGTCTATATCCTTTACGAAACTTCTTTTAAACTAGAACTTAATGCCTAATCTTTAATACATTGTGGCGCATAGTTCATTTAATTGAGAACTACTATTTTAAAGATTCTTATTAATTTATTCTATTTGCTTTTGAAACGTCGCTTTTACATTGTTCAGGTATAATTGCAGCCAGAGTGATTACTTCCGAAGCAGTTAATAGCACACATAGACAGTCAAGATAAGTTATACGGCTGAACGGTTTCATAAACATATATCAGTACCGAGATAACGTTCCGCAATTCTTCAACAGATGAACGTCGCCAGTGGACTTTTTCATGCAAGTAAAATCCTTTTGCTCCTGTAACTTTCTAGAGTCCTCATCAATCTGCACTTTCTGACACAGATGTCAATGAAGAGTTAAACTTGCAGAGATTTGTTGAACCCCCGCAGAGTCAATACTGACATCAAAAACACATCGACTCGGAACAGTCTGAGAGATGAGGTCAAAATAACCGCCACCAGATTGATATGGTAAAAATATGGATTGCCTGTTCCAGGGGAAGAAGTTTTAGGAAAAGATACAATGCGCGTATGTGCTTCAAATAATCGCTTTAATATTGTTAATTATTACACTTTGGATTTGTCTATGTGGCAGTTCATTATATTTTTCAAACATTGTGAAGCAACGTAAAGTTAAATAGAGATGCAGAATAATTAAAACGTCATTTGGAAATGTTGGTTATTCCTACTTTTTCTTGTGAGTGATGTATATATTCTTAACATGTGTTACAATAAAGTAATAACAAGATAAATTAGCATATGAATAAAATGGCCGGTATGTTTCTGACAATAGTCCGGCTGTCTTTAAACTGAGCAACAATGCCTCTTCTGTTTTATATTTTTCTTTTTTATTATTTTCACCGGAACACCTTGGCTGGAGGTATGCACAGAGGGTGCTGTAATGTTTTTCAAACCACCTCTTGTGCAGGCAGCGTGTAATTCAGAAAGTTCAAATTACAGGGGAAGTGCAGAAGAATAGTGTCCTGTTTCTGTTCACACGGTTATACCACAGCTTAGCATTGCACCGAGTACAAAAGCAGCTCTTTAAAAAAAAAAGAAAATCAATGGGTGCTTCTGTCTTTCACTGTCTATAGACATTTTAAACAGCCAAGCTTGACTTACATAGTACATACATTTGCGTTTGTAATCGCGTCTAAGATTTGACTCCGGGGCTTGGACTATGGTACTGAGTGGAAAACATGCCTAGTTTACTTGTGTTATTGATGCTGAACTGCTCCGCTTCCTTCACATACAGACTTAATAGAACTGTGATTTTATAAAAAGAAAAATAAACAATAATCTTTCTCTGAAGAGGTTACACATGTCCACTATATTTTATTAACGGTGGGGAAGTGAAACGCATTTTACCCACTTATCGCTAAAATTAAACAGGGTCCACTCTAAATACTAAGTCACATTTCTGGAGCTGAACAAGTCAAGCTTGCTAATAATTAAAGTTTTAATACTTTGTAAAGAAATACAAAGGTGAATCGAACATGGCAACTGCATGAACTTTTATTTATAGAGTTAGATATAAACCTATATTTATAAAAGGAGTACTGGAACTTTAATGCACATGCTACAACATCTGTTAACATTGCATCTAACTGTTTCCCCTCCCAAAAACAAAAAAAGCTTAGAAGTTCCCCTAACAGTCGATTCCCTTTTAAGTGAGCTCTGTGCTGAGCTTTCCCACGCTTTCCTCGACCCGCGTGTTTGACGTAGAGAGGGAACGTCATCATTCCTTTCCACCAATGAGAAAGGAGGCTCCTTGGAAAGGGGCGAGGCAGACTGTCAATCAGAGCTTGTTGCGGGTGGGGGTGAGAGTGAGCTCAGCGAGACATTGCAACATTGATATAGCTTATACCGTGGGAAAGAGTATTAGACTGGGTTCAGGCTGCCAACAGCGTGTAGGATCTGTGGTTTGAGCTCAAAGACCGCGCTTCAAAGTACAAATCATTGACAACTGCAGTAGTTTTCTCCTACGGCAATGAAGCGCCCTTGTGAAGAAAGTTCTTCAGACAGTGATATCGATGAAACTATAGACGTAGGGAGCGAAAATAACTATGGAGGGTGAGTTTAGGGTCGTTTGCAACTTAGCGTGTACGTTTATGACACCTGTTAATCCCATGACTTCATGCTCGCGATCCGTCTGGAAGGTGAATAAAGCTGACGATATCGACTTTTTGTTTCAACAGGCAAAGCAATAATGCACTCATAAGAGCAAGCTCCCCGTCTACAACTTCCCAAATTATGGCCAGAAAGAAAAGAAGAGGGGTGAGTTATTGCTTTGTCTATCAGTGTACACGTTTCGGCTTTTCCTTAAAATATTTCTCCTACCCTAACTACACTGTTTATGTTCGCTTAGATTATTGAGAAAAGACGTCGAGATCGTATTAACAATAGTTTGTCAGAGCTCCGTCGACTAGTTCCCACTGCTTTTGAGAAACAGGTACTGGATGGGGGTTTTTTTGTATTCGATTTATGTGCTGGGTTGGTCAAATATCTTTCAAAATGTTATTTACAACCTCTTCCATATAATAGTGATAAACTAATAGTAAATTCATAATGGATTTAATTAGTGATAGGGCGTTACATTACCTCTTTTATGGATGCTTGAGTGAAATACTGCATTGACTTGAGGGCAGTGTCAACACCACTAAATTAAATCTGAACGAAAATTTTACAAAATAATTGCAACAATTTTCTTTTTCAAGGGATCAGCCAAGTTAGAGAAAGCGGAAATACTTCAGATGACAGTGGACCATTTAAAGATGCTCCGGGCGACCGGAGGTAAAGGTAAGGAGTTAATTGAGTGCCTCTTCAGAGGCGATTTGAAGAGGTAGCCTAAGCAAACAGCACATTTTGTGGGCGGCCCCGGCTGAGTGCAGTGGAAATGCTAATAGCATCATTGAGCTCGTGGGAAAGAGCCGGCGGGACAAAGGCAGCACTTGACCCCGGCTTCTGTTTGCTTTCCTAACACTGCGGGAGTGAGTGCTTTGTGAAACCAGGGAGCCGCATGCAGAGATTGTTTGGGCTTTTTTTGCTTAGAGCAGTCAGACCTGCCCAGGGAGACAAAACAAACACAAACACACAAACAGGGCCTTCAGCAACGTCTCCACACCGCCATCTAATGTCAACACGGAGGCACAAACTTGTCACTCTGAAATCTGTCAGTACTCTTACTGATCCTTTACGTCCGCGTGGCAAGAGGCAATTTGTTGCAAATAATTAATTCGTTTAACTTATTTTATCCATCATCTCATGATCATCGTGAAATATATTTAAATGGTCCAATAGAATCTATTTACAAATGCGTGCTGCTCCACACATTGATTAATAAAATCAATGTACGAACGCTTTAAATTGACTCCTGAAATGTTCATAAATTGTATAAACGATCAGACATGAAACTCCGTACGCAAAATCCCCCAAAAGGACGTGCAGCCCTCAATGCTATTGTCAAAGTATTGTCAAAGTATTGGAGTATTGCCAATGATACTCTAATGTTGGAGCAGTGCAGTCTGTACAATATTCCGAGAGACAGCATTGGCTGCATCTATCTAACTGGTTATTTTTTCACTCTGCAGGGTTTTTGGACGCACACGCCCTGGCCATGGACTTCATGAGTATCGGTTTTCGGGAGTGCCTGGCCGAGGTGGCCCGGTACCTGAATTCGGTGGAAGGGCTCGACACCTCGGACCCGCTGCGGCTCCGCCTGGTCTCTCACCTCAACACTTACGCCTCTCAGCGGGAAGCGGCTGCGATGACCTCGTCGGTAGCTCATCACCACCACCATCACCACCACCACCAGCAGAGGCTCCACCATCACCACCAGCAGCCGCACCAGCAGCACTGGGCCGCCGCTTTCCACCAGCTGCCCTCCGCTTTGCTGCAGCACCACGGTCTCTCCAGCGACAGGCTGCTGACCCCCGCCTCCGAGCTGCACCCAGGTACCGCGGTCCCGGCTCCACCAGGGAGCTCGGCTCTGCTCACTGCCACCCTGGCGGCGGCCGCGGCCCACAGCGACACGGCGCTGAGAGCAGCCCCGGGCGTGACTGGCCGCATGCCTCCGCTCTCCACCTCCCTGCTCTCCTTCTCGGCCACGGTACACGCCGCGGCCGCGGCTGCGGCCGCCGCTCACACCTTTCCGTTCTCCCTCGGCAGCTTCCCCGCCGCTGCTGTGCTGACGCCGGGCGGCCCAGCGCTCAGCCCGCCGGGCATCGCCGCCATCCCGCAGAGCGGCAGCGGGGCCAGTAGCAGCGGCGGCGCAGGGAAACCTTACAGACCCTGGGGCACCGAGATAGGAGCCTTCTAAGTGAGAAAGACTGAGGCCAGTTCTGTCCCCTCAGCCCCGCTCCGCACCCCCTGATCCTGCCTCTCACACCCCCTGTCCTGGGGCAGGAGGGACATACACAGCGGTGCCGGCACTCGCTGCAGGAAACTGCAAAGGGCAATCCAGCATTTGCCCCTTCCCTCCATTGTATCTGACTCAACCTGTCGTCCCACTCAATGTATTTGAATATTTGACATCTGACAGCTCAGCAAAACAAAATGATGAAAACAATAATTTAATTGCTTGAAAAACTTGCTCTCTGCAGGGCCTTGGCTGATAACCCACTGCAAGAGCCACCAGCAAGTCGACAGCTATTTTACTCGGGAGCTTTCTGCTTTTAAGTACCCCCATGTTGACTATTTTGTTTACGCAAATTATAACCAATCGACTACGCCTCCCTGTGGAAGTTTATCGCCAAATGACACCCATTGCAACCTAACTAACAGAAAAAGAGCCTTGGCATGTCGTCAGCAAATTGTCCACAATACAACAAAGGAATAAAACAGCCCTCGCTGACTTTGGACCCATCTCACTCACAGCGTCGTCTCTTGCAATTGTAGTATGCCTTGTAGAAATAGGGGATTTTGATGGATGTGCAGTGTACTTTTCCCTTTTGAAACTTCCTACTGCAACGTG
The DNA here is from genome assembly GCF_036365525.1 of Heterodontus francisci. NCBI lineage: Eukaryota > Metazoa > Chordata > Chondrichthyes > Heterodontiformes > Heterodontidae > Heterodontus > Heterodontus francisci. The sequence continues at coordinate 104,378,600 of NC_090373.1, read as the reverse complement.
AACGAGTCTATCACAAATATAATAACTGAGATGTTTGATGGAACAATGGAATAATTCATTTTGAGCTAATTCTGAAGCTTTTGACTGCTTTTCAATGCGATTTTCTCTCTTGGGATTCTCGAGAGTTTTCTGGTGATATTGGGGACTTAAAACAGTCACTCACCTCCAAAAGCAATCGGATGGGGCGCTGCAGGAAACATACTGAAACTTAGGGATGGACTGTGTTCTACGGTCGTACATACCCTTTTGCATCAAAAACAGTAATACCGAGTAAGCATTCTCAGACCGCTGTGCCTCTCGTTTTGAATGTTGAACAGATGTTGACGTTTTTTTGGTTTGGAAATGGTCAGCGGCTAACTGGAGACCGATGCCACTGTAAGAAGTACATCTAGTTGGGGACATCATGTATGGCAATATTGTTGCAACTATTTTCTCGTTGGATTAGAAAACGGCTCATTTTTAAAGTTCGGAGCTGAATTGGACACTCCATGAAATGCAAAGGAATGATTCATCCAATTTATGTATGATAAAACTAAAAAGCAAAACATTTACTGTGCCCGATGTTAACTTCTTTGATCACTTGTCCATAGCGCATATTTTACTTATCCAAATCCAAAATTTGATTGCCTGGATTCTAAATATATAACCTCATTAATTAAACGTTAGCAAAACTGAAGAGTGAGCAGAATTCTATTTGTGCATGTTCAGATCAACCATCACGCAGTAATAATAGCAATCTCTCATTGTGGTTTAAAAATGTGACTTATATTGATATAATTCCTGAAAATTAACACAACTCCAAATCTTTAAATCAGATTACAATCTGTGTCACTCTTGGTGATTACGAATGTCAGTCCTATCATTTAGCGAACATTGACAGCTTTGGGTATTCTGCCGTTCTCTATTTAGTATGTCGCGAGATTTGTGGTGTACTGTGAATAAGGGAGCCGAGGCAATATTATGTGACGCGATTCAGATTAATTTTATATACTTCGCCTTCTTCATCCATTATAATGCAGTTTCTTACAGTACATCAAGTGATCTGTTGCCATAATTATTCCAACCCAAAAACTTTAAGCTTAATACAGCGGTATCGGGAATCTCTAATGCCCTTTCACCACCTTTGGATTTTTTCCAGTGCTCTTTTATTCTAATCATCTGCTTTGAATGTAGCATGCGAGGTCATTCCTCCCAGTGACTTTACTAAATAATATCACACTAAGTGCATTAAAGTGGTGAAAATTAGTCATACATATTTATTCAGCAGTGAAATTGTCACTTCATGACAGCAAAACAAAATACCAAATTGAGGGTGTTTTTATATGACTGTTGATAACACTAAGGCAAATAGAATTCTGCCAATAAATTTACTTTTGCATGTTTGTTTTGTCTTCCATGCTTTTTTGTGCTTAGAATACTTATATTAATGCTAGATTAATGTAATACAACTTCTCAATTATTGCTGCAGGATAATTCTTTTGGAGGAGGGATTTCCCTTAATTCTTCAAGTGAAAAGTGAAAGTTATTATTAAAATATTAATTATTAGATGATTGCACATTGAACTGGTAAATGTCTTGTAAATAAGCTGAAGTTACACCTTTTGCTTTTGGAAATGACATAGCACCTGGTTAACATGGAAACTATGCAAAAAACAAAAGCAGGCACTGTGAACTAACATGTCTAGTAAGCTTAATTGGAACTAACAGATCAAAGTTTATGCCTAGGGCATTTGCCTGGATCAAACAAATTTTGACTGCAGCTGACCCCAGCAAGTACTCCATGGCAAGCACTCCGTTATTAATACTGGGCCCTAGACATCAGGCAAAGTACCTAATGAAACTGAATAGTCCACAGCTGAAGCCTGTGATCTGCCATAATCCTGGATTTTTAAAAAAAAATGTGTCCATGCTTCTAGTTTTGTGTATGGAAGACAATTTGTAATGAGGAAAAAACTTGTACAAGAAGCTTCCTAAATGTGCAATTACAATCTTATATCATCATCAAAATGTGTTCTTTAGTTCTTTTATCCAGTCACATTCCCACTGTCACTAATCTGTTGCTAAATATACTGGCCCAAGGCTAAGCAAATGACTTTTAATATTGAGCTCTGTCCCAAATGCAACTTATTCATTCAGTTAAGTAAAATATAAAATATGATGTGAGAATGTGTTTGTACCTAAGGTCAGAAATTAGAATTTGTGTATAAATGAAACACTGTAGTTAATATGTTGCACATGAATTCTCTGCTGTGTGGAGAAGACAGTGATAATAAATAAGTTTACCGTATGCAGGAGATGATACAATACAAAATGACACTTTTTGCTTATTTACCTGCATTCTGTAACCCGTTATGCATTAAATGTTTATAAATATACACTGGTTTTACAAAAAAAGTGCTGCTTATTGAATATCCTCTGTAGTACTTTAAGAAATGTACTCTAATTGGTACTAATTGGTTTCAGGTTACTGGGAAACAATCAGGTAACCTTTTCATAAATGTTTTCAGTTGTAATCATCAAAAAGAAAATAAGGTGTAAATGGTTACTTTTAACAAATTTAATTGCATTTAGGTGGCTACACTGAATAGTGGAAATGGAGTATATATTGCAAGGCCAAGAATGTAGCCTGAGCCAACATTTCACATCAGGCATGTTCTATCTGTGCCCACTATGTGGCTTCCTTTGGCATATACCTATTGTAGATATCAAATGTGTGAAAAGCAAAGGCACCTTTACTGTGCCTGAAATATGAGACATGCAACCTCTGTGCATTGTTTTCTCCTGTTTGGCCTTGAAATTGAATCACATCTGAATCAGGTGCAATGCTGGTGCAGTGCATGTTGAAGGTGCCTAATGAGGCTGGCAGCAGAAACGCAGCAAATTGGTCCACCAGCCTCATTTGTTTATTACCAGCAAGCTGTGAGCATCATTTAGGTTCCTCGAGGCAGCTCACTGGTCTCGGGTTGGAGGGGAGGGAGAAAACAGCAAGATTGGGTGACAGAGGCTGGCCAGGAGCATCAAGAAAGTCCAAGAGCGGAGGGAGGTAATCAGAAGGGAGACAAGCAGTGGGCAGCAATGGTCTGTGATTTTAATTTAATATCAGGAGAAGCATTCCTACTACAAGGTAAGTAAAAAAAACTCCAGTACCTGAAGACATTGACCACAGCCTGCATGGCGCAGGTTGTAGTCATTCACAGTCCAATTTGATAAAGGGGCCAATGCCAGGCATGTACTCTCAGTGCCTACTAAGCAGCCCTCACTAATATGGTGGGTGGCACAGAATGCATGTACACATTGCAACTACTATATTGAGCCCTTAGGTGTGCATTTTACACCCGCAAAATGAGGGCACTGCTACTGAGTTTCAGGATCATTGTTTTTGAAGTCGTTAAGCTTCACCACGGTGGAAGGAACATTTAGTTGTCACATGCAGTATAGAAATATGACAAATTAATTTAATGTAAATTGAAATTATGTTCTGCGAGTGCTTTAGTAAACAACAAACTTTTCGTATACCAGAAGTAGGGCCAAATTCCTTACAGGAAAATGCACACATTGGTGTCAATTCAAAGCACTTTTTCCACTATGCTACTATCCTCCTATTAGTAGTTCTTTTTATGTTCTTTCTGAAAGATGCTACCCTGGTTCACATGGTACACAGCGGGCCAGTTGTAGATAGTGCTTTATTCCCAAGTATTTGTTTTTGGCAAGAGAAGGGATTATGGGATATTGTAAGAAAGTGGCCAGATGAGATTGAGATTTGCTTTTATAAAACAAAATTGTATAAGAGTATTGTGAGTGGGCTTTCTTTATTGAGCCTGATTGTTCTCAATTAAATTTAAAATTACAGGGAAAATCCATTGGAGGGGATCTTATAGAGATTTATAAGATTGTAAATTGTATCCAAAAGGTAAATCTGGAAAATTACTTCAAACTAGAAAACCACGCATTTAGGATTTTTTGGGGTAAAGCTTTTTTGAGATGTCAATGTGCCAAGAGTTGTAGGAAGATGGTTAAATGCATTGCAAGTTACTTCTGCACTGAAATACCAGTTTAGTTAGGTCCTGGTGTGTGTATATTAATGCATACATTGTAATGAAGATCTTGGAGATAGATTTTCTCTCCTTACTGACTGGCATGTCAGGCAGTCCACACATCAGAGTGCACACCACCTGACCTGCCCACAACTCACCATATTTTCAGGTTGAGCTCTTTACCCTAGGCCCAGTGTACCTGAAATACAGGCCTTCCCCTTGGAAGGGCCTTGCGCCTGGAAACAGGGGTGGTAATCGAGCTGCTGCTGCAGTCTGTGAGGCCTCCAGCCCCAATCATTTCTTCCTGAACCTGCAATAGAAGGTGTTTGACTGATGTCACCCACTCCCTGCCCAGATCCAATGCTAAAATCCACACATTTTAAAATAATCTAGGGAAGAGATAGCAGAGGCATTACTACACATATTTAATCATTTTTTTAGAAAAAGGTGTAGTGTCAGAGAACTGGTGGATAGCTGATGTAATTCCTGTATTTAAGAAGGGGGACAGGACATACCCAGGAAATTAGGTAGGAAAAATAATGGAATCCCTAATAAAGAAGAAAACAGAAGAAGATCTCGAAAAGAAAAATATAATAAGGAATAGTCAGCATGGATTTCAAAAAGGAAAATCTTGCTTAACCAATGTTATTCAATTTTTTGAGGAGGTAACAGAGAGAGTAAACAATGTAATGCAGTAGATGTAATTCATCTGGATTTTCAAAAGGCCTGCGATAACTTGCCCATAATAGACTAATGAATATGGTCAGAGAATGCAGAGCCAGGGGACAAGTGGTAGAATGGATTGTTAGCTGGCTTCAAGACAAAAAGCTGAAAGTGGGAGTAAAGGGTGGGAAGTGGTGTTCCGCAAGGATCAGTACTGGGACTACTACTGTTCACAATTTACGTTAACAATTTGTACATTGAAATCAAAAACACATTTTTAAATTTGCAGATGACACCAAATTGGGGAGGATAGTCAATACTGAGGAGGATTATAACAAATTACAGGGGGACATTAATATATTTGCTAAATGGGCAAATAATTGGCAAATGAAGTTGAACACAGATAAATGTGAGGTAGAACATTTTGATAGGAAAAATAAGGAGGTCACCTACTACTTGGAAGGTGCAAGACTAGGTGAGGTAGATGAACAAAGGGATCTCGGATACAAATACACTAATCACTAAAAATTGTCCCACTGGTTAGCAAGGCCATTAAAAAGAAACAAGCACTTGGCTTTATTTCTAGAGGGATAGAATAGAAAAGTAGAAAGTTATGTTAAACCTGTATCGAGCCTTGGTTAAACCACACTTAGACTACCGTGTGACTCAGAACAAGACAAGTTGGATGTGGAAAGGCTGTTTCCCCTAGAACTAGTGGTCACTATTTAAAAATAAGGGGTCACCCATTTAAGATAGAGATGAGGAGAATTTTTTTCTCTCAGAGGGTCGTGTGTCTTTGGAACTCTCTCAAAAGGCAGTGGAAGCAGAGTCTTGAAATATTTTTCAATCAGAGGTAGATAGATTCTTGATGAGCAAGGGGGTGATTGGTTCTCAGGGGTAGGCGGGCATGTGGAGTCGAGGTTACAATCAGATCAGCCATGATCTTATTTAATGGCGGAGCAGGCTTGAGGGGCTGAGTGGCCTACTTCTGCACCTAATTTGTATGTTCAGTTCTAGTGACCATACTATACAAAGGATATAGAGGCACTGGAGAGGATGCAGAGAAGACTTAAAAGGATTACACCAGAAACGTGTGTGTATACGCGTCAAGAAAGGATGAAGAGGCTGGGTCTCTTTTCTCTTGAAAAAAGACTGAAGGGTGATCTAATAGAGGTTTTGATCATGTGGATATAGAGAGAATGTTTCCACCTGTGAGGAAGAGCATAACCAGAGACTGTCAATATAAGATAGTCACCAAGAAATCCAATAGGGAATTCAGAAGAAACATTTTTACCCAAAGAGTGGAGAGAATGCGGAACCCACAACCACAGGGGATGGTTGAAGCAAATAGTATAGATACATTTAAGGGAAATCTGGACAAGCATTTGAGGGAGAAGGGAATAGAGGATTACAATGACAAATTTAGATGTGGAAAGATGCAAGGAGGCTCGAATGGAACATAAATGCCAGTATGGACTGGTTGGGCAAAATGGCCTGTTTCTGTGCTATATATGTTATATAATCCGATGTAATCCTATGATTGGGGCTTGATATTGGGCCTGGAACCCACTTCTTCTGGGAATTCCTCCAAATGGGTACTTGCCTGTAAATCAGAGACTAAAATGCATTTAAGGGGAGGCTAGATAAGTACCTAGGGAGAAAGGAATAGACGCATATGCTGATAGGGTTAGCTGAAGTAGGGTAGGAGGAGGCTCATGTGGAATATAAACAATGGAATAGACCAGCTGGGCTGAATTAATCCTGGTTTTATACTGTAAATTCTATGTAATTTTACATAAAGTCTTGTGAAAGCACAGAGACCTGTGGTTAGTAATCACTGCAGTTGAATAGTCTGACAAAAGGGGAAAACACACAACCATGGGCCAAGACAGTAAGCCCCATGCAACATGGGAGTAAATCACTGGGGGCGATGGGGCAGAGAAAACTCATTGCTGCAGTTAGCAGCAGACACTTGGTGGCACAGTGAACATAAGAGCGTAAATTGGATACACGTTGGGGGGAATTTTATGCTTTCCCCCAAGGTGGGTTTGGAGCTGGGGAGAGCATATAATCGAGTGGGATGGTGGCAGGTGGGTCCCCGCCACATTCCCACCTCTGCCAAAATTAAGTATGGGACAGGAAGGTAATTGGGCAATTAATGTGACTCTATCGCCGCATGGGAATCACTTCAGGAAAAAACGCGTGGACTGCTTGCCGGCTCTGGGGGTGGTGGAGGGGGGGGGCGGGGGGACCTCATTAAAAGGCACTTAAAAAGTTAAAAAGCCACCCCCTGCCCTTGCTACTGAGCCCCTACACCCATCCACCCTGAGACCCCCACCCCGCAAGACCCCTCCCGTCCTGACCCTGCAGGGGCTCTGCTTAGTTTTTAAAAATTTTGTCACAGGATGTGAGCATCACTGGCTATGCCAGCATTTATTGCTCATCCCTAATTGCCCTCGAGAAGGTGGTGGTGAGCTGCCTTCTTGAACTGCTGCAGTCCATGTGAGGTAGGTACACCCACAGTGCTGTTAGGAAGGGAGTTCCAAGATTTTGACCCAGCGACAGTGAAGGAATGGCGATATAGTTCCACATCAGGACAGCATGTGGCTTGGAGGGGAACTTGTAGGTGGTGGTGTTCCCATGCATCTGCTGCCCTTGTCCTTCTAGGTGGTAGAGGTCGCAGGTTTGGAAGGTGCTGTCGAAGGAGGTTTGCTGAGTTGCTGCAGTGCATCAGTGGTGAAGGGAGTGAATGTTGAAGGTGGTGGATGGGGTGTCAATCAATCAGGATGCTTTGTCCTGAATGGTGTTGAGCTTCTTGTGTCTTGTTGGAGCTGCACCCATCCAGGCAAATGGAGAGTATTCTATCACACTCCTGACTTGTGCCTTGTAGATGGTGGACAGGCTTTGGGGAGTCAGGAGGTGAGCTACCCGTTGCAGAATTCCCAGCCTCTGACCTGTTCTTGTAACCACAGTATTTATGTGGCTGGTCCAGTTCAGTTTCTGGTCAATGGTAACTCCCAGAATGATGATAGCGGGGGATTCAGTGATGGCATTGCCACTGAATATCAAGGGGAGATGGTTAGATTCTCTCTTGTTTGAGGTGGTCATTGCCTGGCACTTGTGTGGTGTGAACGTTACTTGCCACCTATCAGCCCAAGCCTGAATGTTGTCCATGTCTTGCTGAATCTGGACACGGGCTGCTTCAGTATCTGAGGAATCGCGAATGGTGCTGTACATTGTGCTGTACGTTGTGCAATCATCAGCAAACATTCCCACTTCTGACCTTATGATGAAGGGAAGGTCATTGATGAAGCAGCTGGAGATGGTTGGGTCTAGAACACTACCCAGAGGAACTCCTGCAATGATGTCCTGGAATTGAGATGATTGACCTCCAACAACCACAACCATCGTCCTTTGCGCTAGGTATGACTCCAACCAGTGGAGAGTTTTACCCTTGGTTCCCATTGACTCCAGTTTTGCTAGGGCTCCTTTTATGCCATACACAGTCAAATGCTGCCTTGTTGTAAAGGGCAGTCACTCTCACCTCACCTCTGGATTCAGCTCTTTTATCCATGTTTGGACCAAGGCCGTAATGAGGTCAGGAGCTGAGTGCCCCTGGCAGAACCCAAACTAAGCGACAGTGAGCAGGTTATTGCTGAGCAAGTACTGCATGATAGCACTGTCGACGACCCCTTCCATCACTTTGCTGATGGTTGGGAATAGACAGACAGGGCAGTAATTGGCCACGTTGGATTTTTCCTGCTTTTTGTGGACCGGACATGCATGAGCAATTTTCTGCGTTGCTGGGTAAATGCCTGTTTTTTTTTCTTAATAGAATTTATTTGAGCAGGTAGCATTCGCCAGAGCTGGCGGGCAGCCATAAAGACAGGGCTAAATTGTGGCGAGTTGAAGAGACTTAGTAGTTGGCAGGAAAAAAGACAGAGGCGCAAGGGGAGAGCCAACTGTGCAACAGCCCCGACAAACAAATTTCTCTGCAGCACCTGTGGAAGAGACTGTCACTCCAGAATTGGCCTTTATAGCCACTCCAGGCACTGCTTCACAAACCACTGACCACCTCCAGGCGCGTATCCATTGTCTCTCGAGATAAGGAGGCCCAAAAGAAAGAAAGAGCAGGTAGACAAATAATGACAGGTGGTGATCCATGCTAGGGGCCGGAAACTCTCAAAGGGCAGGCCTTCCATCTCCGGTGTCCTTGATCCCATGGAAGGCCCACTGCTGTCCAGTTAAGTGCCTAATTAGCACGTGATTCAGTGGGCCTCCTGCAGAAGAGACGACGTGGGGTTCTCGGCATCACTTTTGCCTGGCATTGAGACCCCTGCAGCCCAGACAAAATCCCAGCCATTGTGGGTTTTCTCCTCCAGCATTTTTCAGAATATCCAACTGCAGTGACAACTAACCAAAGCACTCCAATTGCTCACAAGGAAAACCTCGGGCAGGGGGTGACAGAAGGAGGACAGCACAGAACTCTTCTATGTATTTCTATGTAAATTAGGTGGTTACATCACTCCAACCTTATTTACGTGGAATTTGAATGGAGTTGCACTCAGCACTCAGCAGCAAATCCCTCTCCTGTCATTATCCTTTTACACTATGTTCCCGAGGCACAAAACATATAGAGTGGTGACTATCTGTTGTCATGCTGGGCCCCCACCTGCCAAGAATGAGGCACAGTAATTTTCTCATGAACATTGATTTTAAACTGTTCCTGGAGTTAAGAAAGGAGTCGTTAAACAGATCAGCCGTGGCTGGAAAGACATTTGCATATTAACAGACAGTGTTTGGAAGGATAAAGCAGCCATTCCCTGACATTCAACCAACAATGGACTTTTGATCAACAGAGATTGAAGGTGGGGGAACTCACATTCCAGGTTGACTGCTAAGATGGCTGAATACACAAACAGACATTGTCAAACCAGCTAGTCACATGACTAACCTGCTGGGCAACCTGAGTTTTTTTAAATTTGTACAAACAGTTTGGGCAGAAAGCTGTTTGCTCCTGGACTGAAAAGATCTCTTCTGCCTGCTCACATTGCTGTTTCACAAGCCTCTGAACCCACTGAAGACTCATGAACCCCAAGAGAGAAAAGTCTCCGACAGCGGACAAGGTTTAAGAAGAATACTGGGCCCCAATGAAAAGCCTGATCTACCTTCAATCAAGGACTCTACAGTGAGCTCGAAGAACCGTAATAACAACTCTTCAGATATTGTGGCAAACTTTTCCACTTTATTTTTCTTCTGCTCTTTTTTGTTTCTATTTGTATGTGTGTATCGCGTATGCATGCTAGCGTGGGCGCATCGTGTATCTGTAGGCGTCAACCAAATTAGAGTTTAAGTTTAATAAATTTCAACTTTTCTTCTTTAAACCTAAGAAAGCCTGTTTCTGCTGGTTTATTTGCCTCATTATTGGAAGCAGTGAACAAGGATTCACCAAGGGGAGCTAAAAACAGGGTGTGTTTAAAAATAAAATCCTGTTACAGTAAGACCAGGTGAAGGCTAAAAGGGAACCTAGACCTCTTTCTCACAGGGTCGTAACACTGTATAAGGAAAAATGTTATCTACAAAATTTTGGTTGTGGCAAAGGTGGAGTCTGCGGATTTCCTGTCAGGATTCAACCCCATTTTTTCTGATTTACCATTTTCTGGTTGGTGGGTGGGGGTGGTGGGGGGCGGGGTTTTCAGTCAAAGTGCATCCATGGAACTGTTGAAATTTGTGTCCCACCCAGATCTTCTCTGAAAACCCACCAGAGGGATTTCAGGGCAATGATGCTCTCATTTTGTTTGAAACCTTAGCTTGCAGATCAAAATATCAGTTACTAAGAAAAAAAGCGAGGGAATTTTATTTTTCAAGCAGTGTTTTGAGTAATTTAAATTTTTCTTTCCTTCTATGCACATAGAGTGGTAGACTCTCCCGACTGGTCATTCAGTGTTGATTTTTTTATATACAAGAACAACAACAACAACTTATATAATAAAAGCAAAATACTGCGGATGCTGGAAATCTGAAATAAAAACAAGAAATGCTGGAAATACTCAGCAAGTCAGGCAGCATCTGTGGAGAGAGAAGCAGAGTGAACGTTTCAGGCCAGTGGCCCTTCTTCAGAACTAGCAGATATTAGAAATGTGAAAGGTTTTAAGCAAGTAAAGCAGGGGTGGGGCAAGAGATAACAAAGGAGAAGGTGTAGATAGGACAAGGTCACAGAGAATAACCGACCAGAAGGTCATGGAGCAAAGGCAAACAATATGTTGATGACGTGTTGAAAGACAAAGCAATAATACAGATAGGGTGTTAATGGACTGAAAACTGAACAGCCACAAGCACAAACATGTAAAAAAAAACGTGGGTAGGCAAACTGAACAAACTACGATAAAATAAAATAAAATAAAATAAACACAAAAAAAATTAAAGAAGAAAAAAGAAAAAATAACTAAAAATGAAAGTAAAATGGGGGACCCGTCATGCTCTGAAATTATTGAACTCAATGTTCAGTTCAGCAGGCTGTAGTGTGCCTAATTGGTAAACAACAACTTATATTTATATAGCACCTTTAATGTAATAAAACGTCCTACGGTGTTTTACAGGAGCATTATAAACAAAGTACGACAACAATCCACAAAAGGAGATAGTAGGTCAGATGACCAAAAGCTTGGTCAAAAGGTAGGTTTTAAGGAGTGTCTTAAAGGAAGAAAGCGAGGTGGAGAGGCAGAGAGGTGTAGGGAGGGTAGTCCAGAGCTTGGGGCCTAGGCAACTGAAGGCGCAGCCACCAATGGGGGAGCAATTAAAATCAGGGATGCGCAAGAGGCCAGAATTAAAGGAGCACAGATATCTTGGAGGGTTGTGGGGTTGGAGAATATTACAGAGGTAGGGAGAGGTGAGGGCATGGAGGGATTTGAAAACAAGGATGAGAATTTTAAAATCAAGACATTGGTTGACCAGGAGCCAATGTAGGTCAGTGAGCACAGGGGTGCTAGGGGAACAGGACTTGGTATGAGTTATGACACGAGTTTACAGAGGGTAAAATGTGGGGGGCCAGCCAGGAGTGCATTGGAATAATCAAGTCTAGAAGTAACAAAGGCCTGAATAAGGGTTTCAGCAGCAGAAGAGATGAGACAGGGAAAAAGTCGGGCAATATTACGGATGTGGAAATAGGCGGTCTTAGGGCTGTATCTTGTTGTCCTCCTGACAGCGGGTTCCATGGCGGGGCAGGGTGCTGGCGAATCGGATCAGCAGAGGATGCCACGGAACCCGACGCGGGGATTGGTGGGCCTGATCTTCCTGATCTATCCCTGGGGTCGGGTTAGGCCGACGACAGCCTTCCCGCCCAGAGGCCAATTTAAGTCCTTAAGTGGCCTATTAACGGCCAGGTAAGGGCCTCTTCCCGTCGTCGCTGGGATCTTAACAGTGGTGGGGGGGGGGGGCCTCCACCATGCGGGGAGGATGCCTTGGAAAATGAGGCGCCCTCACTGCAGGCCTGGAGGTGGGCGGGAGGGGTGGGGGGTGCCCTCCTCCGTGAGCAATTTGTGGCCCACGGAGGATCCCGATCAGAAACCAATTCATCCCCTGGGACTCACCTCCCCCTGGACCGAATGCCCACCCGCCACCAACCCCCCCCACCCCCACCCCTGCCGCGGCCAACCAGAATGGCCCTGGCGACCCTGCCTCACCTATCTCTTCTCGGGGGTTCCTGCACTGTGCCTGGGTCTGAGGCCTCTGCCATACCGGCCACTCCCGGTGGCGCATCGATACTGCTGAGTTGCTGGCCCTGTGATTGGCTAGCGGTTCTTGGAGGTGGGATTCCTGCCCCCATTAAGTCTTTAAAGGGACGGGGATCCCACCTTCTTAAACTTGCACCCTAAAAACCAGAGTATCACTCCCGGGAGGCTGAAAAAGTGCAGTGGTGGTGTTCCCACTGCCTTTTTGGCTTGGCGACGGAAGCTCCACCTCCTGCACAAAATTCAGCCCTTAGTGATGGCACAAATATGAAATCGGAAGCTCATCTCGGGGTCAAATGTAACACCAAGGTTGTGAACAGACTGGCTTAATCCGACTACTACCAGGGAGAGGAATGGAGTCAGTAGCTAGGGAATAGCTTGGGAGCCTTAATAATAAGCCCTTAATAGATTCTCATTGGTAGTTTTCCGGCCCCTTTTTTTGCTTTTAATTTATACATTCCTTACTTCTTCAATTCTGAATTGCTGCTTTGTTACTTTGAGCCACTCGACAAGGCATGACAGTAGCAAAACAGGAATTGTGCTCTCGATCCAAGATTTTTTAATATATTCAATATAGATATAACACTGTCACTGCAAGATGTTTCACGATTATTCGGATCAGATGTTATTATCAAATTGGGTAAGGTGACAAGTTGGAATAGAATCAACCAAAAACCAAAGTGTTGTGGATGCTTGTAGTGCCCAAATCTGTAGTTTCAAGAATCTGAGTCATGACAAAAAGCATCAAAGCAAACTGCTCTGAGCCAAAATGCTTTGATGTAAAATTGCTTACCCATAAAGTATGTGAATTCTCCAGTTTAAACAAAAGAACTGATCCAAGGCTAAAAGCTAAAGCAAATAAAATATAGGTCTCCTACAAGTAATTTAAACAAAACCAATTTGGCTTGGTCCTACTTCGTTAGAATTTCCTGCATCCCTCCAAAAAAACAATGGAACCTAGACTTAAATTCTACAAACACCAAAACACCACATTATATGTAAGCTTAGCGATAGGTCAAGATGCCCACAGGAAAGTAGTCTGGAGTAAATATTAAATCTGAATGGCTCCAAAGCGGCTGTAGAATTTATCCTGGAGTCATACCTGCTTGGCTCAAGATGTGATTTGAATGGTTCACATGTGGCCCTGGCGAACAGGCTATGACCTCTGGCTTGTTACCTGGTTCCTGATTACATGTCCGGTTTCTTTCACTGGCTTCCATATGCAGAGCCTGTTTTCAAAGCAATAGAGTCTGACCCGGTGACCGTTGTAGGAATGAAAGTTTGGTTTTCTTGAGACTTTAGCTGGCCAGGGAATCAGATCCTTGAATAGCTGAACTGTAGTAAAAGCAACACAACCACACGACTGCCAGCAATGACTGCTGCAAATCAGACCAACAATAGCCTGCTAAGGATTGAATCCCTTTTATTCTCATCAAGGAACATACCTATTCTTCTCAGAATCATTATCCCAGAACAGTTATAGTAAGTTTGCTACAGTTTCTTATTGTTGAGACATTCATGAGTTATTTAATCAGGAGCTTTTTTAAATAAAAGTAATATTTTTGACTTAAATTTTCAAAACAAATTTCACACCAAAGCATAATGTGCCATTTATATTAACAATTTATATTTCCCCTTTTATTGTCACGAATCATGCACATTAATAAAATATTGCAAAATGAATAAATGATTAATTAAATCATAAAGGAACATTTGTATCATGTAACAAGAAAATACTTAGATTAATTTCATATAACCTCTGTATGATGCACAAATCTCATATACAATGGTCCCAAAAGTCTGGGGGCAGCGCTCTTAGTGTAAGTCCTGAGATACACTCACCCTGGATCTTTGCTGACCCTACCAAAGTTCACTTGATTGGGTGAGGTCCCTTTATTTGCCTAACATTGTTGTGTGTCTACACCACTGTAGATGCATCTGAGGTGACTGGCATCGCAGCAAGTTAGAATAGAATCATGGAATATTACAGCACAAAAGGAGGCCATTTGGCCCAATGCCAGCTCTCTGCAAGAGCAACTCAGGTAGTCCCATTCCCCTGCCCTTTCTCCATAGATCTGCAATGTTTTTCTCTTTAGGTGTTTGTCCAATTCCCTTTTGAAAGCCATGATTGAATCTGCCTCCACCACCTTCTCAGGCATTGCATTCCAGATCTTAACCACTCACTGCATAAAAAAAGCTTTTCCTCATGCCACAGTTGGCTCTTTTGCCAATCTGTGTCCTCTGGTTCTCAACCCTTCTGCCAATGGGAGCAGTTTCTTTCTAACCGACTCTGTGTAGGCCCTTCATGATTTTGAACACTAGTGTCAAATTTCCTCTCAGCCTTCTCTCAGGAGAACAACCTGAGCTTCTCCAATCTATCCATGTAACTGAAGTCGCTCATCCCTGGAAACATTCTCATATATCTTTTCTGCACCCTTTCTAAAGCCTTCACATCCTTCCTAAAACACAGTGCCCAGAATTGAACATCATATTTCAGTTGGGGCCAAGCTAGTGTTTTATAAAGGTGCATTATAACTTCCTTGCTTTTGTACTCTATGCCTCTATTTATAAAGCCTAGGATCCCATATGCCTTTTAAACAACTTTCTCAACCTACCCTGTCACCTTCAATGATTTGTGCACATATACTATTCCTGCACTGCCTTTAGAATTATACCCTTTGATTTATATTTCCTCTGCTCATTCTTCCTACCAAACTGTATCACTTTGCAGTTTAATGCATTAAATTTCATCTGCCATGTGTTCGCCCATTCCACCAGCTCTGTCAAGCAGGTGGTCTAGCTGGGGGTGTGAGGGATCACCAGAAGTCCCCTAGAAACAAAGTATAGTTGTCTTCCACGGTCCCCATTGGAAAAATTAACAGTACACAATCTGGAGGAAAATATTAAAGAGTCCAGATCACAATCCCGCCTGGACCTCCAGGAGGTCCCCACATCTATTACTGGGCTGGCTGGATCTCATCAAATGTGCCTGTGCCAACCATTACTTTGGGTTCCAATGAAAGAAACATTTTAAATTTAAATATCCAAAAAATCTCACTACAAAAAGCAAAATGATTCCAGTTTGACTCCAGCTATTTTCCCATTTTATGATAGTACGAAGCAGAAATAAAAGTGGTGGTGTGTAGGAAAAGAAGTAGCATGTTGTAACTCAACGCAAAAAAAGTAAAAATATGCAGGTCAAATATTTGATAAATAAAAAAACATAATGACAACAAATGGGAAAGAGGAAAAAGACAGATATGACAAATTAAAATTTGGAATTTGCAGGAAATGCCAGCAAAATTCTTGCATTGGATAGCATCAGCATTATATGGTAGCACAAAGTGCTTTTACGTGAACTGTCCACTTGAATAATTGCTTGCAATTTAGTGTTATTTGTACTTGTTACATCTTGCTAACCAGAAAATGACCCATTTAAGCCTACTCTCTGTTTCCTGTCAGCTAGCCAATTTTCTATCCGTGCCAATATGTTACCCCCTACACCATGAGCTTTTATTTTCTGCAATAACCTTTGATGTGGCACCTTATCAAGTGCCTTCTGGAAATCTAAGTACAATACATCCACCGATTCCCCTTTATCCACAGCACATGTTGCTTCTTCAAAGAATGCCAATAAATTGGTTAAACATGATTTCCCTTTCACAAAACCATGTTGACTCTGCCTGATTACTTTGAACTTTTCTAAGTGCCCTGCTATAATGTCTTAAATAATAGCTTCTAACATTTTCCCAATGAAAGCCTGGCTACCCAACCCGAACCCGACTAGACCCGACGACATGTGTCAGGTTCGATTTGGGTCTCTCTTCTGAGTCCAGCATTCGGGCTCGGGTTGGGTCAGTCTGGACAGTACTACCTCCGGGAAGTAATCTTCAATTTAACATTAAGGTCAAGGCAGGAAACGTGCAGTCCAGACTCTGCACTCTACAGTGAGCGAGTGAACGTCTCTATGACATCATAGCTTCCATGCATCCAAAGGTGTTTCTACACTACAGTACACTGTGGATGTAAAACGAATGCTGTCTACTGGAGAATATTTAGCAGTGGAAAGTCCTGTAGACGGAAAAGGTCAATCTTCCATTTGGAAACATTTCAATGCTGTTGTTTTCCACAATAGTAAAAGGTCAAGTGGATTTGTACAATGCAAATCTTGCAAACTTCTACTAAAATATGACAGCAAAAAGACGGGAAATTCATCTTTGCAGCGGCACACTGAAACAGGTTGCACTCTACCCACAGCAGGGCCAAGTCAGTCGTACCTTACTTTGTTTGTACAGATGAGCGAAAAAAACATACCCACTCACAAGAAATCAGAAAATACAGAAACATGCGTGAGTCACTGTTGCAAGGATATTCGACCTTTCCAAACTGTCTTTGGTGAAGGGTTTGTTGAGCTCCCACAAGAGCTTATCAATGTGGGTGCTACATACAGTCAAGTATCAGCATCAAGTGTGTTACCAAATCCAAGTACAGTTTCAATAAGATGTCATGATGTGGCCGAAGAAAAGAGAAAACAACTGATTTCTCAGATTACTGACATACTAAAGGATGTGAATGTGGGAATGACAACTGACATTTGGATGGATGGCTACCGTAAAATTCATTTTGTGTCGATAACTTGTCATTACACCACAGTAGATTTTAAACTTAATGCCTAAGTTTTAACAACAGCACTGGAGCTCACCAAAACTGGCGAAAGCATCAGGCGTGAGATTTTAAAGCTGCTCGTGAATACTTTTGGATTCAACCCAGCAAATTTAAATAAATTAGTCTGATTTCCTCCGACCATTTTATGAAGCTCAGAGGGAACTCGAGGGAGACGAGTATCCTACACTAAAGCTTGTAATTCCGTGGTTTGAGAAACTTAAGCGACTCTGTGTGCCACTTTCATCAGATACTCCAATGCAAGCAGTTGTCAGGCAATGGCACAGAGAGTGGCTTCTGAAGAAAATTGAAGTAAATGACGTGCACAAGATAGCAACATTTCTCTGGCCTAAATTTAATCAGCTGCGAATGTTGTCCATGATAAGGACGAAGTTTATTCTGAACTCCGCAGACTTATCAACAACTTTAAAACAGAAGACCCTGTGAAGGAAACAAAAGTGGTTGACGATGAACCTACAGCTAAATGGGAGAATGTTCATGAAGAAGTGGACACAAATGATGAAGTGCAGCAGTACATAGCACAGAGGCCTGCTGTGTTGGCGATGGCAAATGAACGTGATCTGTTGGGCTGGTGGAAGGAATACAGTGTTGCATGCCCTAAATTGGCCAGGCTGGCCAGAAGTATACTTTGCATTCTGGCGAGCAGTAGCAGCAGTGAGAGGAACTTTAGCGTGGCTGGAAGGACAATTGACCAGCGGAGGACTGCCCTTAAGCCTTCCCCTGTTCACTCTATTCTTTTTTTACATGACAATTTATAAGACCTTTTGTTCTTTTCTTTTTTTGCTATGTCTGCAACTGAGACTACTAAATCAAATGTTCACCTAACCGCCTACTGGGTGCTTCATTATAGAAGGCTATTTGTTTTCTTTTTAATCTATGGTTTGATGTGATTTATTTCTGTTTTATCTGGTTATTATCACAGTGCTGTTTGTGGGAGCTTGCTGTGGGCAATGGCTGCTGTGTTTCCTACTTTACTACAATTCACAAAGACCTTCATTAGGTAGAAAGTGGTTTGGGATGTCCTGAGGTTGTGAAAGGTGCTAGAGAAGAGCAAGTCTTTCTTTGTATAGAGAAAATGGATAATCTCATGAGAAGCATGCTTAAAAATCATGAGAGAGTCAAGACATTGTTTGAAAGTCTCAGAAGAGATAGGCTGATATTTCTGACAGAAAAGAGAAATAGTGTGTGTATTTGAAAGTTATCTACAAAAACTTAGTTCGGCTCCTAGAGTTGGGATCTTTAATTTTATGTACTTAAGGAGTTGGAAGAACGATATTCAATAAATATATAATTGTATTTGATTGCTGTTAGATTATTTGTCTTGCATTTTAATACTTCAAAACAGGGCTTCTGGGATGCTTTATCTCTTCTAAGGCTGAACTGTAATCTTATAGAGGAACAAGACAACCCAGTGTGTAAAAGCAATTAACAAGCAGTGCTTGCTGAGTGTTTATCTGGCAGTGCTACAAAAACTTACAAAGATCTCAAAGCTTTGGAGGATTGAGATTCACCCATGACATCAAATAATCTAGAGTAAGAACAATTTTTAAAAAAGTGATACAAACCTTTATGTAAAATTGTATTAAATGTCAATGCTAGAAATTGTTCAACATACTTTGTCAACATTAACATATCTGTTTTTTTTTTGGCTTTGTAGGCTATTTGAGTTGCTGGCCATTATGTGTATGCTGATTAAGCAGAAGTCTGCAATCAAACAGTACTGCAGACCTGCCGTACTGTAGACTAATAATCAGACAGCACTGGGAATCTGCAGCACTGTACATTAACAATCAAACAGCACTGGGAAGCCTGCTATCTGATTTGCCATTTTTCCAATCAATCAATCTTTCCTTTCACTGAATTTTAGCTTCCAGTCCAATCTCTCTGAATTGAATTCACTGAGCTTAGGAATAGCAGTAAGAAAATTATAATTGGTCGCTGTGCTGCTCATGTTCAAATCTTCATGGCCTTGCATACCCACCACCCCACCAACCGCCACCGCACCCCCCCCCCCCCCGCCCACACCCCCCCACCCCCAATTCTGCAGCCCTACAACCCTCCAAAAACTGTGTTGACTAAAAAAGGAGGGGGCAAGGAAATCACTAGGTTTGTGCCGATCACTATCCAATGAACTTGGCCACAAAGTGCTTGTGTGTGAAAGTTGTTGGGGGTATGGCGGCATTGGTTCCTGGTGACGGGATCAGGCTCAGATTCCCCACAACTCCATCTGCAGGAATAGCCCGCTGCCAGATCGGATGACAACATTTGGACGAGGTAGAGCACAATAACCTGTTTGATATCATTAACTTTATTATGATATTCGGGTTGGATGTGGTCGGGTCGGGTTTCAATTTTATACCCGAGCAGGCCTTTATTCCCTATGACAGATTTTAAACTAACTGGCCTGCAGTTCCTGCTTTCTGTCTCCCTCCCTTTTTGAATAAAGGAGTTACATTGGCTACTTTCCAATCTAATGGAACCTTCCCTGAATCTAGGGAATTTTGGAAAATTAAAACCAACGCATTGACTATCTCACTAGCCACTTCTTTTAGGACCCTAGGATGAAGTCCATCAGGACTTGTAGATTTGTCAACCCACAGCTCCAACAATTTGCTCAGTACCACTTTGGTGATTGTAATTTTCTTGAGTTCCTCCCTCCCTTCCATTTACAGTGATTTCTGGGATTTAACTTGTATCCTCCAGAGTGAAGACTGATGAAAAATACCTGTTCAATTCATCTGCCATCTCCTTATTTTCCCTTATTAATTCCCCAGACTCACTTTCTATAGGACCAACGCTCACTCTGTTAACTCTTTTCGAAATAACTACAGAAGCTCTTAATATTTGTTTTTATATTTCGAGCTAGCCTTCTGTTGTACTCTAATTTTCCCTCCTTATCAATCTTTCAGTCATTCTTTGCTGTTTTTTCTATATTCTGTCCAATCTTCTAACCTGCCACCCATCTTTCCACAATTATCTAACCCGGCCGACTCTTAATTAAAGTCGTGTGTTACAAATGCGATGAGCATACACTATGAAGCGGAAATAGCACAAAAATACAAAATGGGGCAGTAATTTCCATCAGCAGCGGGAATAAGAACAAGTTAGCTAAATTTCGGGGGTAGGGGGGGGAATCCTGTTATATGGTATACATTTAAATCTTAATTTTTAGAAATTTGCACACATGATTGAATAAAATTTAGCAAAGCGTGAGCTGATCATGGAAAAGAAAATGCTTCCCTGACCGGGAATCGAACCCGGGCCGCGGCGGTGAGAGCGCCGAATCCTAACCACTAGACCACCAGGGAGCTCGGAAATACAAGCCTCCAGTAGCTCTATAAATAATGTGACAGACTGTCAATGTTGCAATGTTCAGCTGCTGAGGCCGGGTGGAATGGTTCAACCCTGCGCGCCAGACGCCTGTTGCAGATGCTGGCGGCGGCCCCAGCCTCTGCAGACCAATGTTACAAAGTTTTATTTCAATGCACGGTTCTATACTTTTTAAAAAGAACTGGCAGATTTTTCTCTTCAATTGGCGCAGTGCTGTAAGAATCTGCAGATCATACATTGTGCACAGATCGGCTGTCATTCGGTTCACTCTGAAGTTTTTTTTGTCGTTTTTTTGTCTTCCTCGTCCCTCCTCTCCAATTTTAAAACTGTATACTTGACACTTATAAACGATTGACACTTATCAATGAGTTTTCGTAAGATAGAATTGAAAGGACTAAGAGCCCAATCGCCGCGTGGATCCGGCAGACAAAACCTTCAGGCTTGAACAGTTGTTGTTTCTTTGCCCTGCACTTTGTTTCATGGCCCTGGACAACATTTTGATTTGTACAGTGTTAAATCCTGCCCCCTCCTGGTGCTTTTTAGGGGTATGTGCCATGATCTCACGTAAAATATATTTAAATTGAGCCTTTTGTTTAATTTTAAAACCCTTTTTATTTCACTGTTGACAAAATCTGAAACTGATAAAGAAAGGGAAAAGAGAATATGAATGTAAGCTAGCTACAAACATAAAGGGGGACTGTAAAAGCTTCTTTCGGGTATGTGAAAAGGCAGAGACAGGAGAATTTGTGGTAAATGGGGAAATGGCGGAGAGACTAAACCCAGGTTGTCCAACATTTTCGCGTGGGGGGCCGCCTTACAATTTTTGTCTGGCATAGGGGGCCGGTGAGACAAGTTCGGAAAGATAAAGGCATGAAAAAGGTATCTTACCATTAATCAAAACAACAACAAATGTGCACTTTTGTGAAGCTTTAAATGAGGTGTTTAATTTATTGACTTGCTTTCTCATCACTATGGTTGGACACTGATTTGTTGAGATATCTTGCATTATTTTTGCCTGCATGAGTAGTCAATGTTTGCCCGCACACTTATTGTAGCAACACGAAGTATTCTGGATAGATGTCCATCTGTCAGGAGTGATCTTGATTGCTCTCTCTCTCCCTCTCTCTCTCCCTCTCTCTCTGTCTTTCACTCTCTCTGCCTGTGTTTCCCCTCTCTCTCTGTGCCCCCTTTCTCTCTCTCTGCCCCCTCTCTCTTTCTCTCCCCTCTCTCCCTCCCTCTCTCTCCCCTCTTTCTCTCTCTCTCTCTCTGTCCCGCTCTCACTTTCTCTCTCCCCCTTTCTTTCTCTATTCCCCTTTTCTCTCCCACCTCTCTCTCTCCCTCTCTCTCTCTTTGTTCCCCCTCTCTCTGTTTCCCCCCTCTCTGTCCTCCCCCCACCACCCACCTGCCATTCCCCCCCCCCGCCCCCCCCCCCACCGCTCCGCCTGACAGATATGGGGAGCTGGAGTGCTCAGCACAGCAGCTTTGTGGTTGGTCAGTTTTTTTTTAAATTGCATGTCAGTTTCACAGCTGACAGCTGCTGATACCAGGAACAGCGGTTTCTCAACTTTGGACAGATTCGGGGTTCTCTGATGGTTTTAAAAAAAACATGTTAACCTGCCAGAGAACTCCGAATCTGTCCAAAGTTGAGAAACCGCTGTTCCTGATGACAGCAGCTGTCAGCTGTGAAACTGACAGCGCAATGCTTTTTAAAGCTGGTCTGAAAGAAGAAGACAATGGAAAATTTCTCATCTCTGAAATACATCTGCAGGCCAGATGGAAACCTTTGGTGGACTGGATCCTGGCACGCGGGCCATATGTTGGACAACCCTGGACTAAACAATTACTTTGTGTCTATCTTCATGGAGGAAGATACAGGAAATCTCCCAGAAATATTAGGGAACCAAGGGAAAAAATGAGGAACTGAGAGAAATTAGTATCAAAGAAGAGGTAGTACTCGAAAAATCAACTGGATTAAAAGTTGATAAATCCCCTGGACCAGATAAGCTACATCCCAGAGTATTGAAGGAGGTGGCTATAGAGATAGTGGATGCATTGGTGGTTATCTTTCAAAATTCGATAGATTCTCAAAGGGTTCCTGCAGACTGGAAAGTAGCAAATGTAATCCCACTATTTAAGAAGGGAAGGAGAGAGAAAATGGAGAACTACAGACCTGTTAGTTTGATGTCATTAGCAGGTAAAATGATAGAATATTATAAAGGATGTAATAACTGGACACTTGGAATATAATGATATGATTGGGCAGAATCAACATGAATTTATGAAAGGAAAATCATGTTTGACAAACCTGTTGGAGTTTTTTGAGGATGTTACTTGCAGCATAGATAACGGAGAACCAGTGGATGTGGTGTAGTTGGATTTTCAGAAGACTTTGGATAAGGTCCCACACAGGAGGTTAGTGAACAAAATTAGAGCACATGGGTTTGGGGGTAATATACTGCTATGGATTGAGAATTGGTTAACAGACTGAAAGCAGGGTTTATGAATAAACAGGTCATTCCCAGGATGGCAGGCTGTTACCAGTGGAGTACTGCAAGAATCAGTGCTTGGGCTACAGCTGTTCACAATCTATATAAATGATTTGGATGTGGGGACCAAGTGTAATATTTCCAAATTTGCGGATGACCCAAAACTAGGTGGGAATGTAAGTTGTGAGGAGGATGCAAGGAGGCTTCAAGGGGACTTGGACAGGCTAACTGAATGGGCAAGAACATGGCAGATGGAATATAATGTGAATAAGTGTGAGGTGATCCACTTTGGTAGAAAAAACAGAAAGGCAGAGTATTTCGTAAATGGTGAGAGGTTGGTAAGTGTTGGTATCCAAAGGGACCTGGGTGTCCTTGTTCATGAATCATAAAATAAATCATGAATCATAAATAAAAGCTAGTATGCAGATGCAGCAAACAATTAAGAAGGCAAATGGTATGTTGGCCTTCATTGCAAGGGGATTTGAGTACATCAGTAAAGATGTCTTGCTGCAATTATATGCAGCCTTGGTGAGATCGCACCCGGAGTATTTTGTACAGTTTTGGTCTCCTTATTTAAGGAAGGATGTACTTGCCATAGAGGGAGTGCAACGGAGGTTCACCAGACTAATCCCTGGGATGGCAAGATTGTCTTATGAGAAGAGATTGCAGAAACTGGGCCTGTATTCTCTCGAGTTTCAAAGAATGAGAGGTGATCTCATTGAAACTTACAAAATTCTTACAGCGCGTGACAGGGTAGATGTAAATAGGATGTTTCTTTTGGCTGGTGAGTTTAGAACCAGGGGACACAGTCTCAGAATAAGGGGAAAGTCATTTAAGACTGAAATGAGGAGGAATTTCTTTCCTCAGAGGGTGGTGAATCTTTGGAATTCTCTATGCCAAAGGGCTATGGAAGCTCAATCATTGAGCATGTTCAAGACAGAAATTGACAGATTTCTGGATACTAATAACATCAAGGGATATGGAGATAGTGGGGAAAAATGGCGTTGAGATAGATGATCAGCCATGATCTGTTTGAATGGCGGAGCAGGCTCAATGGGCCAAATGGCCTACTCCTGCTCCTATTTACATGAGAACATAAAAACATAAGAACTAGGAGCAGGAGTAGGCAATTTATCCCCTCAAGCCTGCTCCGCCATTCAATACGATCATGGCTGATCTCATCTCGGCCTCAACTCCACTTTCCTGCCCATTCTCCATAACCTTTCAACCCATTACTAATTAAAAAACTGTCTATCTCCTCCTTAAATTTACTCCATGTCCCGGCATCCACTGCACTTTGGGGTAGTGAATTCCACAGATTCATGACCCTTTGAGAGAAATAATTTCTCCTCATCTCTGTTTTAAATCTGCTACCCCTTATCATAAAACTATGACCTCTTGTTCTAGATTGCCCCACTAGAGGAAACATCCTCTCTACGTCTACTTTGTCAATCCCCTTAATCATCTTATATACCTCAATTAGATCTCCTCTCATTCTTCTAAACTCTAGAGAGTAAAGGCCTAAACTGCTCAATCTCTCTTCATAAGACAAACCCCTCATCTCTGAAATCAATCTGGAAACCTCCTCTGAACTGCCTCCAATGAAACTACTTCCCTCCTCAAGTAAGGGGATCAAAACTGTACATAATACTTAAGGTGCGGTCTCGCCAATGCCTTATACAGTTACAGCAACACTTCCCTACTTTTATACTCTATTCCTTTAGCAATAAATGCCAAAATTCCATTTGCCTTCCTAATTACCTGCTGCACCAGCATACTAGTTTTCTGTGATTCGTGCATGAGGACACCCAGATCCCTCTGCACCAAAGCACTTTGAAGTTTCTCTCCATTTAGATAATAATTTGCCTTTCTATTCTTCCAACCAAAATGGATGACCTCACACTTATCCACGTTAAACTCCATCTGCCAAATTTTAGCCCATTCACCTAACCTATCCATATCCATTTGTAAATTTCTTATTTCTTTGTTGCAACTTACTATCCCACCTATTTTTGTGTCATCTGCAAATTTTGCTATAGTACCTTCTATCCCTGCATCCAAGTCATTAATATAGATTGTAAATAGTTGGGGCCCGAGGACCGAACCCTGTGGCACCCCACTAGTTACATCCTGCCAACCAGAAAAGGACCCATTTATCCTAACTCTCTGTTTTCTGTTGGTTAGCAATCCTCTATCCAAGCTAATAAATTGCCCCTAACCTCATGTCATCTTAGCTTATGTATTAACCTTTTGTGCGGTACTTTGTCAAATGCCTTCTGGAAGTCCAGATACACTACATCTATAGGATCCCCATTATCCACTTTACTTGTTACATCTTCGAAGAACTCTAGAAAATTAGTCAAACATGATTTACCCTTCATAAAACCATGCTGACTCTGATGGATTGCATTTTGACTTTCTAAATGTCCTGTTATTACTTCCTTAATAATGGATTCTAACAATTTCCCAACGACAGATGTTAAACTAGCTGGTCTATAGTTTCCTACTTTCTGCCTCCCTCCCTTTTTGAATAAGGGCATTATATGAGCATTTTTCCAATCCACTGGAACCTTCCCCGCATCCAAGGGATTTTGGAATATTATAA
This sequence comes from Heterodontus francisci, assembly GCF_036365525.1. Taxonomy (NCBI): domain Eukaryota; kingdom Metazoa; phylum Chordata; class Chondrichthyes; order Heterodontiformes; family Heterodontidae; genus Heterodontus; species Heterodontus francisci. Next base: position 104,353,069 of record NC_090373.1, on the reverse strand, counting down.
CCAATGGATCCACTATTTCCACTGCCACTTCCTTTAAGACCCTCGGATGTAGGCCATCAAACCCTGGGGACTGTCTGCCTTCAATCCCAATAGTTTGCTTAGTACTTTTTCCCTAGTGATGATGATTGTTCTAAGTTCCTCCCTTTCTGTAACCTCTGCATTTGCTGTTACTATTGGGATGGTACTAGTGTTCTCCACCTGAGGCAAAATACTGATTGAGTGTCTCCGCCATTTCTGTGTTCGCCACTATTAACTCCCCAGTCACATCCTCCAAGGGACCAACATTCACTTTAGCTACTCTCTTCCCTTTCATATACTTATAGAAGCTTTTGCTATCCGTTTTTATATTTTGCGCTAGTTTTCTTTCATAATTTACCTTTGCTCTTTTTATTACTTTTTTAGTAATCCTTTGTTGATCTTTAAAAGTTTCCCAATCTTACAGCCTGCCACTGGCCTTTGCAATATGGTATGCCTTAGTTTTTGTCTTTATGTTATCCTTAACTTCCTTGCTTAGCCATGGATTTTTTCCCCCTTTTACAATCTTTCTTCCTCTCTGGAATATATTTTAGTTGGGAGGAATTGAATATCTCCTTAAACATCTGCCACTGCTCATCAACTGTCCTACCTTTTAGTCTTCCTGCCCAGTCCACTAGGGCCGAATCTGTCCTCATGCCTATGTAATTACCTTTGTTTAACTCCAGAACGCTTGTGTGGGTCTCCAGTTTCTCACCCTCGAACTGAATTTGAAATTCTAGCATGCTACGATCACTCTTCCCTAGAGGATCCTTAGCTATGAGATCATTAATTAATCCCACCTCATTACATAATACCAAATCTAGAATAGCTTGCTCCCTGGTTGGTTCCACAACATATTGCTCCAAAAAACAATCTCTAATACATTCAATGACCTCTCCCTCGAGGCTACCCTTGCCAATTTGATTAATCCAGTCTATATGCATATTAAAATCACCCATGACTATTGCCGTACCTTTCTTACAAGCCTCCAGTATTTCCTGGTTTATACTGTGCCCCACTGCGGAACTACTGTTTGGGGACCTATAGATTACTCCCACCAGGGACTTCTTTCCATTGCTATTTCTTATTTCTCCCCAGATTGATTCTATGTCTTGATCTCCAGTGCCTATATCATTTCTCACTACAGCACTGATCTCTTCCTTTACTAACAAAACTACACCACCTCCTTTTCCTTCCTGCCTATCCTTCCGAAATACCGAGTATCCTAGGATATTCAATTCCCAAACCTGGTTTCCCTGCAACCATGTCTCAGTAATGGCCACTAAATCATACCCATTCATTTCTATTTGTATTGTTAACTCATTAATTTTATTCCGAATGCTTCGTGCATTCAGATACAAATCCTTTAAGTTATCAAATTTCCCTACTCTTGTACGAATCCTTGGTGCAACATGACATTCACACGTTCTGTCCCTACCTTTTATTTTCTGGTAAAAATCAGCCTCATCACTAACCTGCACTCCTACCTTCTCCTTTAACTTTGACTTCCTAATTTTCCATGCAACTGAACCCTCCCCCCCACTATTTAGTTTAAAGCCCTATCTACAGCCCTAGTTATGCGATTCACCAGGACTCTGGTCCCAGCATGATTCAGATGGAGCCCGTCCCATTGGAACAGCTCCCTCCTTCCCCAGTACTGGTGCCAATGCCCCATGAATTCAAACCTATTCCTCCCACACCAATCTTTCAGCCACGCATTTACCTCTTTAATCTTATTGACCCTGTGCCAATTAACTCGTGGCTCAGGTAGTAATCCGGCAATTATTACCTTTTTGGTTCTGCTTTTTAATTTAGCCCCTAGCTGCTCATATTTTCTCAGCAGAACCTCTATCCCCGTTCTACCTATATCGTTGGTACCTATGTGGACCACGACAACTGGATCCTTCCCCTCCCACTCCAAGCTCCTCTGCAGCCCAGATGAGATATCCTGAACCCTGGCATCAGGTAGGCAACACAGTCTTCAGGACTCTCGATCCTGGCCACAGAGAACAGTGTCTATGCCCCTAACTATACTATCCCCGATTACGACTACATTTCTCTTTTCTCCCCCCACTTGAATGGCTCCCTGTACTATGGTCAGTTTGCTCGTCCTGCCTACAGTCCCTGCTCTCGTCCACGCAGGGAGCAAGAATCTCGAACCTGTTAGACAAGGGCTGAGGCTCCTGCAGCACTACCTCCTGGATCCCTCTACCTGCCTCACTCATAGTCACACCCTCCTGTCCCTGACCACTGGCCGAATTCAAGGTAGCTAAGCTAAGGGGTGTGACTGTCTCCTGAAACACAGCATCCAGGAAACTCTCCCCCTCCCTGATGTGTCGCAGTGTCCGAAGCTCAGACTCCAGCTCATCAACTCTGAGTTGGAGTTCCTCGAGCAGCCAACACTTGCTACAGATGTGGTCACTAGGAACCACAATAGTTCCACCAGCTCCCACATCATGCACGTACAACACATCACCTGGCCCTGCATCTCTATTTTATTTAATTATATTTTAATTTGTTCTTTTAAATTTCCGACTGGTCTTTAGTTTTTAACCTGTAATATATTTCTCCGATTCACCTTTAATCTGAAATCAATTTAGAATAGGTAATTCAACTAGCAGTTACTTACTAACCAATGAACTTACGGTTTTCCTGTGATGTCACTCTTTGTTTTTTTCTCTCTGTTTTTACTCCCTTAAAATACCCTGTCTCTCTTTCTCTGGTCTCCGACTCTGTTCCTTTTGGCGTGCTTTTTAAAGCTCTGCTCCCACTGTGTTTTCTCTCTCTTTCTGGTCTCTGACTCTATTTCCTATGTTCCTAATGTAAAAAAGAGTGACATTTGCTGTTCATCTCCTTTCACGATTCCAACTAGACTGCAAAAGCTACCTGAGCAGTCACTCTGTTTCTTGGAGTCACTTCTTGACAAAAGATTTGTTTTCCCCCCATAGATGTAATTTCCCCCACCACCCCAGTTATTCTCCTTGGTTATTTCGCAGACGGCGGTAAGCTCACTGATCAGTCTGGGATAGCAAAAATAAGTTATTGCAGCACAGGCTCCACTACCACTGTGGATTTTCTGCCCATAAAGTCTCAAGAGCCCATTTTAACATTGTGCAAGTGGATGAGCTATGAATGAGTTAAAATCTCACCCGTAGTAGATATTTGCATACAATGTTATTTAAAAAAAAACTTTTTTTTAATGTTTTTGCTTGGAGTGCTTTGTGCTTTATATTCTATTCACACCCTCTCTGTACTAATGCTTTGTCTTTCAGCACACCATTAACGTACCGTTTGCCTTTGTTCCACGACCTTCTGGTCAGTTATTCTCTGTGACCTTGTCCTATCAATACCTTCTCTTTTGTTATCTCTTGCCCTACCCCCACTTTACTTGCTTAAAATCTTTTACATTTCTAATATTTGTCAGTTCTGAAGAAGCGTTACTGACCTGAAACATTAATTCTGCTTCTCTCTCCACAGTTGCTACCAGACCTGCTGAGTATTTCCAGCATTTCTTGTTTTTATTTCAGATTTCCAGCATCTGCAGTATTTTGCTTTGATTTTAGTGCTTAATTCACTGCCACTTCTCTTCCAGGAATGCCTACCTTGAAGAAGTTCTGCTCTTCTCTCCAACGGGATTGTTGTTTGACTCTTTTACCTTGTTCACCTTTGTTGCTTTCTATTTCCCTCCTGGAGTTTGATAAAGTGTCAACCAAAACTTGTTTTCACAGTCACATTTCCTTCCTCAGTGACTGTTTCCGGCTCCGACTTATTCCACATGGATTCCAACTGAAGTTTCATCCTTCGTGTCTTGAATCCACCCAGGATTATAGGCATCGCCGCAAAATACAACATTCCTCGGACTGCTGTTCTAGCCGCATCTTGAGATCCACACTCAGTGCCATGTGCCACCACATGTACACACTGAACCTCTCTCTCCAGAAGCACCGCCTCACCTTATCTCAGAGCTGTTCTACTCCGCAGTTTCATTTCATCCTTCGTCTTATCTGACGCATTAACAAAAAACTTTTTTTCTTCCTTTTAGGTGTTAAGGAACGCAAGCTCCAGCAGCTGATGGGGACTAATGCCCCTCCAGATCCTTTGCCCCATTCACTTCCGTCTGACCCCACCCCTTCTGATCTGACCCCTTGCCGTGTATTCACCATACCGTCTGACCTTCCCCTCTCTGATGCTGAACGTTCTGTATTCAGCAAAGGACTCAGTTTTATCCCTTTACGCCCTCACCTCAATGAATTGCGTGATCGGCATGACGTTGAGCTCTTCTTCCGTCGCCTTCACCACCATGCTCACTTCTTTGACCAGGATCCTCCTCCCGACCAGCAGACCCATTCATCTGCCTCCAGCATTCTCCCTCTACCTGGACCCCTCCCTCTGGCCTCTTACTCGCTCTTGATCTTTGCATTGAAAACTGTCGGCGAGACATCGGCCGTCTCAAATTCTCTGCCCCCCTCACTCACTCTAAACTACCCCCCTCTGAACTTGCGGCACTCCGTTCTCTCAGGTCTAACCTCAACATTGTCATCAAACCTGCAGATAAGGGTGGTGCTGTTGTTGTCTGGCGTACCAACCTCTATCTTGCAGAGGCTCATCGCCAACTCTCAGACACTTCTTCCTACTTCCCCCTGGAACATGACCCCACCACCGATCATCAAGCTACTGTCCACAGAACTGTCACTGATCTCATCTCCTCTGGAGATCTTCCCTCTACAGCTTCCAACCACATAGTTCTGCAACCCCAGGCAGTCGCTTCTACCTCTTTCCCAAAATCCACAAACAGGACTGTCCTGGCAGACCCATTGTTTCAGCCTGTTCCTGCCCCACTGAACTTATTTCTTCCTATCTTGACTCTATCTTTTCTCCCCTGGTCCAGTCTCTTCCCGACTACATCCATGACTCTTCTGACGCCCTACGTCATTTTGACAATTTCCAGTTTCCTGACCCTAACCGCCTCCTCTTCACTATTGACGTCCAATCTCTCTACATCTCCATCCCCCACCAGGATGGTATGAGGGCTCTCCGCCTCTTCCTTGAACAGCGGCCCAACCAGTGCCCATCCACCACCACCCTCCTCCGCCTGGCTGAACTTGTTCTCACATTGAACAACTTCTCCTTCAACTCCACTCACTTTCTTCAAGTAAAAGGTATTGCTATGGGTACCTGCATGGGTCCTAGTTATGCCTGTCTTTTTGTGGGATATGTTGAACATTTCTTGTTCCAGTCCTACTCAGGCCCCCTCCCCCAACTCTTTTGTTCCAGTACATTGATGACTGTATCGGTGCCGTTTCCTGATTCCGCCCAGAACTAGAAAACTTTATCAACTTTGTTTCTAGCTTCCACCCTTCTCTCACCTTTACATGATCCATCTCTGACACTTCCCTTCCCTTCCTTGACTTCTCTATCTCCATCTCCAGAGATAGGCTGTCTACTAATATTCATTATAAGCCTCCCAACTCCCGCAGCTACCTCGACTACACTTCTTCACACCCTACCTCCTGTAAGGACTCCAATCCATTCTCTCAGTTTCTCCATCTCCGACGCATCTGCTCTGATGATGCAACCTTCCATGACAGCGCTTCTGATATGTCTTCCTTTTTCCTCAACCGAGGATTCCCCCCCCCCCATTGTGGTTGACAGGGCCCTCAACCGTGTCCGTCCCATTTCCTGCATCTCTACCCTCACCCCTTCCCCTCCCTCCCAGAACCACAACAGGGTTCCCCTTGTCCTCACTTTCCACTCCACCAGCCTCCAGATCCAAAGGATCATCCTCCGCCACGTCCGCCACATCCAGAGTGATGCCACTACCAAATGCATCTTCCCCTCTCTTCCCCTGTCAGCATTCTGAAGGGATCATACCCTCCGCGACATCCTCGTCCACTTCTCCATTACCCTCACCACCTCGTCCCCTTCCCACGGCACCTTCCCCTGCAATTGCAGGAGGTGTAATACCTGCCCATTTACTTCCTCTCTCCTCACTATCCAAGGCCCCAAACACTCCTTTCAGCTGAAGCAGCAATTTACTTGTACTTCTTTCAATTTAGTATACTGTATTCATTGCTCACAATGTGGTCTCCTCTACAATGTGGAAACTAAATGCAGATTGGGTGACCGCATTGCGGAACACCTCCACTCAGTCCGTAAGCCTGACCACGAGCTTCCGGTCGCTGGCCATTTCAACACTGTCCCCCCCCACCCCACTGCTCTCATGCTCACATCTCTGTCCTAGGATTGCTGCAGTGTTCCAGCGAACATCAACGTAAGCTCGAGGAACAGCATCTCATCTACTGATTAGGCACGCTACAGTCTGCCGGACTGAAAATTGAATTCAGCAATTTCAGAGCATGTCGGGCCCCCCCTTTTTATGTGTAGTTATTTTTTCTTTTTTATTTGGTTATTTTATTTTAGATTTTTTTTTATTGTGTTTAGTTTGTTTCTACTGTGCCTACCCACTGTTTCTGTTTATAAATTTTTTTTTAATGTTTGTGCTTGGAGTGCTTTGTGCTTTACATTCTATTCACACCCTCTCTGTACAAACGCTTTGTCTTTTAGCACACCATTAACTGACCGTTTGCCTTTGTTCCATGACCTTCTGGTCAGTTATTCTCTGTTACCTTGTCCGATCAACACCTTCTCTTTTGTTATCTCTTGCCCCACCCCCTGCTTTACATGCTTAAAATCTTTTACATTTCTAATATTTGTCAGTTCTGAAGAAGGGTCACTGACCTGAAACGTTAACTCTGCTCCTCTCTCCACGAATGCTGCCAGACCTGCTGAGTATTTCCAGCATTTCTTATTTTTATTGCATACGATGTTAGTTGCCCTACTAGGAGAATCCAAACCATTTTTCTTCTTAACTCTAGCATTCGAATAGTGTTTGTAATCTAAATAACAGATGGCCTACCTGATAGCTTTGAGTGTTACAAAGAACTGGTTTGTTCATTTGTGAAGACACTGAACCAATTAAGCAATGGCTTTGACTTGTCCAGTCAAGTTGTTTTGCCCCCTCCAGACAATTTCATATATTTTGTGGTGGTAAAACCTACCCATCATTTTATTGGGTAAGATAAACAATATCAAATTTAAACAGTACTCCTGCTAACCATTTTTTTGTGCTTAAACAATTGTACTATTAAATATTTCAAGTTAAGCAGCTTCAAATGTCTCTTTTTCAGTGGTTTTCAAACATTTATGTAAAGGATTTCTTGTAAAAATTGATGCACTCCCATGGACGTCCTAACTTAACTTCCAAAAAACTGTCCACTATCAAAAGGAAAAAAACTGTTCTAATTGCAGAATTATTTTCAATCCAACAACATTCTCGTCTGGGAATCCATATTGAGTGTTTTTGTTACAGGAGGCCTAAGACTCCAAAAGCCTTCCTTTAGCTAGACTAAAATGGCATTCGGGTGTGAGGTGGTGCATTTTGGTAAGAAGAATAAAGAGGCCAGGACCTCCTTGGAAAATAAGAGCCTAAATAGGTTAGAGGAGCCAAGGGTCTCAAAGTACAGAAACACAAATCACTAAAAGTAGCAACACAGATTAATAGGGCTGTAAAAAGAAAGCAAACCAAGCACATACACAAAAAGCAGATATATTCCAAAAAGGATATAGAAGCACTGGAGAAGGTGCAACAAAGATTTAGAAAGGTTATACCTATCAGGAAGGACTAAACAGGCTGGAGCTCTTTTCCCTAGAAAAGAGAAGGCTGAGGGTTGACCTGATAAAGGTCTTTGAGATTTTGAAGGGGTTTGACAGGGTAGACATAGAGAAGGTGTTTACACTTGTTGGGAAGTCTAAAACTTGAGGTCATAAATATAAGAGAGTCACCAATATGGAATTTAAGAGGCACATTTTTATCCAGAAATTGGTTAAAATGTGACACTTGCTACCACAAGGATTATTTGAGAGGAATAGCAGAGATGCAGTTAAGGAGAATCTAGATGAGCACGTGAAGGAGAAAGGAATAGGAGGTTATGCTTGTCGAGTACAATGAAGATGGATAGGAGGCTCATGTGAAGCATAAACACGGGCATGAACCAGATGGTCCAAATGGCCTGTTTCTGAGCTGCAAATTCTATGTAATTGTAAATGCAATAAAATCTCTGCTGGAAACAGGTTTATTGACATGTTGGTAAGAGAAAACCAATATGATTTAATTAAACAGAAATATAAGTATAATATAAAAGGTCATAAATCTGAAATGAAGTAGGTCTGCAGTCTGTGTTTGTAGTTGGTAAAACAATTTCCAGTCACACTGACGTTTAGTTTATTTTCCTGAATAAAAGTAAAAGTTACAGTATATAATCTTTGAAAAGGAACCAACTGTTTAGTTTAGAGATACAGCATTGAAACAGGCCCTTCGGCCCACCGAGTCTGTGCCGACCATCAACCACCCATTTATACTAATCCTACACTAGGTTGATAGGTAAATTGGCCATTATAAATTGTCACTAGTATAGGTAGGTGGTAGGGCAATATAGGAACAGGTGGGGATGTTTGGTAGGAATATGGGATGAGTGTAGGATTAGTATAAATGGGTGGTTAATGTTTGGCACAGACTCGGTGGGCCGAAGGGCCTGTTTCAATGCTGTATCTCTAATCTAATCTAATCTAATCCCATCTTCGTACCACATCCCCACCTGTCCCTATATTTCCCTACCACCTACCTATACTAGTGGCAATTTATAATGGCCAATTTACCTACTAACCTGCAAGTCTTTTGGCTTGTGGGAGGAAACTGGAGCACCCGGAGAAAACCCACACAGACACAGGGAAAACTTGCAAACTCCACACAGGCAGTACCCAGAATTGAACCCAGGTTGCTGGAGCTGTGAGGCTGCGGTGCTAACCACTGCGCCACTGTTTGTTGCAACAAAACTGCAACAATTGGTGAAAGCTTTTTATGGAGGGGGCATTTTAACTCTATATATTCAGCGGAAACTGGACAGTTAAAATGCTTGGGTTATTTACGTGCCAGAAAGTCACTAGTATAGGTAGGTGGTAGGGAAATATAGGGACAGGTGGGGATGTTTGGTAGGAATATGGGATTAGTGTAGGATTAGTATAAATGGGTGGTTGATGTTCGGCACAGACTCGGTGGGCCGAAGGGCCTGTTTCAGTGCTGTATCTCTAATCTAAAAAAAAAGTTACCCAGATCCTGCATTTTCCAATTGTGATTCTTTTGGACAGGCATGTTATTAATTCACATATGCTAGTTGGGTCATAGGTCCCGGCAGCAGATTTGACTTCAGCCTGAGCAGGAAAGCTGCTTTAGCTATTCTGCTAGGTAAAAGCCAATGTGAAGAGGATCATGAAGCTGAAGGGGGCTCCACATAAGTTTTTTTTACTTTCCTTTGTGAAGCCAGGAGGAACATAAGTGCTCCTTCGGGTCCCACAAGGAAAATAGAGGTGTCCCTTGCCCCAGAATTCTCCTTGCTTTTCCTCTCACAAGACCCTTCGAACCCCCTTCCCCACATTTGAATGCTATCCAGTAGCCATTTCTCCCCAACTTCCCGCTTGTTCTGGGCAGCAAGTGGATTGCAGCATGTTCGTGAGCCCTGGTAGTTAAAATCAGTGTGTCCCCATACAGCCATAGGCAGATTACAAACTAATGGAAATGTGTTGGCAATTATCATCCCCAACCTACCCCCAATCCTTGATGTTTGTATGTGAAAATATTGATCCACGTGTGGTTTCTTGCAAATAAAGTCATAACTGGTAGTCACTATATTTGGTAAACCTCCAGCAAAATGCAATTTATTGCAATGACTAATTACTGCGACAGAAAGAGGCAAACGCTTGCTTGCTATCCTCATTTTGTTCCGAATTTCCTCCTTCCTTTCCTTTGAGGAGTCCACTGCTATGTTTTGTTCTTCAGCTGTGAAGTCTGCAGTGGATTAATCTGGTCCTATCCAAGCTCTTTTGGCATCTCTTCAGTTTGGTTCACAGGACATCAGTGTTTGACCTCTCATACCACAGCCAAAGACTTGCAGGTTGATCGGTAAATTGGCCATTGTAAATTGCCCCTAGTGTAGGTAGGTGGTAGGAGAATTGAGGGAAGGTGGGGATGTGGTAGGGAATATGGGATTAATATAGGATTAGTATAAATGGATGGTTGTTGGTCGGCACAGACTCGGTGGGCCGAAGGGCCTGTTTCAGTGCTGTATCTCTAAAATAAAAAATAAAAAAATCAAATTGACTTAATTTCCGGCATAGACTTGATGGGCCGAATGGCCTCCTTCTGTGCCATATACGACTCTATGAATCTATGGTATTGAAGTAAACGGAAAGAAAATTTGATGGGGTCTGACCGGATACTGACAATTTTACGCTGTGCCAAAGTTGATAGTTCCACCCAGTATAGGTAGGTGGTAGGGAAATATAGGGACAGGTGGGGATGTGATAGGAATATGGAATTAGTGTAGGATTAGTATAAATGGGTGGTTGATGGTTGGCACAGAATCAGTGGGCCAAAGGGCCTGTTTCAGTGCTGTATCTCTAAACTAAACTAAACATATGTCAAGTATATGTCACATTTATATTGGAATTTAATACCTCTCATACTTACATGTACTTTCAAAATCTCTCACAATTGGTTCGAATGGTCTGTTTCTGTGCTGTAGATTCTCTCTAATTCTAAGTAAATAAAATTCAAAGCAATCCTGTCACACTCAAAAGAGCTGTAAGTGGGACTTTCCTGAGTTGCATGGAGGTAAGGTATCGGCTACAGAGGTGTGTCAACAGCAAATTGATGGTAAGATCGATATATTTAGCTAATGAACTTACATAACATGGCATAATGCCATTTTGCAATTGGTATAAGAGAGTCTGCACAAGACACATATATTTTCATTGTTGTTAGGGTTTTTTCTCAATTCCTGTTGCCTCGCTGTTTCAAGTTATGGAATTGTTATAGTCAAGTGAGGAGGGGTCAAAGGGCTTCCCTCTTTTCTCTCTCCTTGTTTGACCACAACAGGTTTAATTCTTTCTTAAAGTCGATGTACTGGCCAATTCAGTAGGTGTTTGATTACATACTTGCTACGATCATAACAAGAATCAATCGGACAGGTTTTCTTGAGTTTAACAAAGAAAGAGGTTAACTTTATTGTACCTAAACCGAACTAATGAAAATAATAAACTACGCACCAACTTTCACTCACTCACACACACTAGAGGTTTACACACACACAAATAAGTTACAGAGTGGGGAAAGGTAGATTGGTTGAGTTTGAGTCCATAGAAAAAAGGAGTATACAGTCTGTGGGGCTTAGTGATTTGGCTGGCTTCGAGCTGAATTTGGTGGCCCCGAGGCTTTTAGTTTGAAGAGGCAGATGACTGGTTCGGTGGGTCTCTAGGCGACAATGATATGGATGATTTCCTCCAACGAGGTTTCTGATTGCAGCCGGAGTATACAAAGGTGGTCAGTCAACAGGCAGAGTTCGAAGCTTGTAAGCTGTAGTGGAGAGAGAGAGAGAGAGACCCCCATGTGGGTCTGCATGTGTCAGAGTCCAAAAGCTTCTCCTTTCAGCTGAAGAGAAATGCAAGCTTAAAACCACAGATGTGGGGGGGGGGGGGTGGGGGGGCTTGTCACACGACAGTCACTCTGTGACTCAAGCATAACAGTTAGTAATATTTCTTCTTGCTAAAAAAAAAAGAACAAGCAGTTCCCTTAAAATTCCTGGGTCGTGGTTCTTGCTGGGGAATGAACAGACATTTCTTCCCTCTCCTCACAGTCCTTGCAATGTAGGATACAATGTTGCAAATTAAGTGGCCATCCTAAGCTGCCAGCAAAGTCATCGCTATCTGTTCTTTTTTAAATGTCTTTTAAAAATATATAAATTCAGGTCTCCAGTCAGTGGATTAAAGAAAATTATCATTCAACAAAGTAAGTTGGTGTGACACTTCCCCACCACGCGAAATGAAATGTGACAACAGGAGCATTTCATTATGAGGTTGTGAGTTAAAAAGAAACTGTATACACACACATTCATCAGTTTCACTGTTATTACCATGCTTTGGTTCAGTTTTTTTTATCCGGGATTGGGCACGAGTACAACTGGGGAACTCCAACAGCTCTGACTGGGCCCAATCAGCTTGTGCTCCAGCATATACTGAATTTCCTCCCGAACCTGGTTCAGTTTCCTGGGACCTAGGCGATAGGGATTTTGTTTTATGGGAGAGGTCTCTCCTGCATCCACATCATGTAGGGTTAATGTTCTGCACCCTGGTTTGTCCCTGCAGATCACCGCTGCCTGGTGAACCACTGTCCACTCTTCGTCTGCAGGTCTGTGAGGTCTCCACTTCTTCATCAGCACCTCATCCTTGAAATAATAGCACTCTGGAACTCTCTATGCTTCAGTTTCATTTTGGGCAGTCTGTGCTGACATTTTTAACCCTGGGTCAGCTTGCTGAACCTTGACCAAGGACCTGTTTAACCCATTCTTTGGGTCCTCTAACTTCCCAAAGAAGGTTTCAGATAACCATATAGGAGGGTCATCCGTCTGCAGTGCCTGTTCGGCCTCCTCTGAATGAACTTGTTTGGCCATTGACCGGGTCACCATACAGTCAGGAAAAATGCCAGGGACCTTTTCCTGTAACTCCTTTGTTTCCTTGCCCTCGTTCGGTCTTTGTAAAACCACTGGGGAAGCTACACCCTCACCCCGCCAGATCATTACCCAGGAGCAGGTCGACCCCATCCACAGATAAACTAGGGACAATCTCCTTGGTTACCGGTCCTGAAACAAGGTTGCACTCCAGGTGCACCCGATATATAGTTATGGGCATATACCACCCTCCGATATCATTTACTAGCACTCTGGCATTCAATGCACTCTCTGGGAGAAAGGTCATGCCTTTTCCAAACAGAAAGGTTTAAAAGATGGAAACAAAAAACAGTAAGAAAATTTAGGGTCACGCCACTGTACGCATTCATTTCATTCACTCCTCCATCTTACTACTGCTCCAGTTGACATTGATTGTAGCAGCCATTTGAGGTTCAAGTTAAAAATTTTTTCATCATCCTTCCTTTGGATAAGGTATCATCAAAAAACTTGCATTTCTTTTGGTTACATGTTATCAAATGGTGTTGCAGTTTCTCTCGCACCAGCTTGTACTAATGTTAATCTGCAGGACCGTGTGATTGTTGGTGAAGCTTGTAGTATGCAAATTTCTGTTACTGCTTGTTGTAAGGTTCCCTGGTTGTACAATCTTTAAGCCCTTAACTACTGATTCCACAATACATGGCGTTAACCATTCAGGTTCTGGCACATTGATAGTTCTTATTTCTAGGGTGTAGTGGGTGATACATTGTTTTTTAGTCCCTGCGAGGCATCTGGGATTTCTTCCTGCCCCTTGTTCTTGCTGAGTTCTGACTCTAAATTGTTGTGCTTGATTATTTTTGGATTTGGAACCTGATCGTGTGATTCTTCAGTGGGTAGATCCACGCTGACCTCACTTTTAGTTATCTTGTGATTTTCACAGGTGTGGTTCACTTTAGGGTATGTTAACTCCCTGTTCCCTTTTACTTCAGAGATAGCTGTTTCCCTAATCAGTCCCATGTCCTCTGGAACACTACTGCTCATAGGTGATTGTCCAGTTTGTCCTGCTCTCCCCTGTGGCACTTCAGCTAGGTGTGGCATCTCCCTCACTTTCGACTTTCTTGTTTGGGAACTTTCTTTATCCTATTTAAATCTTTAAAAAAAAGGTTTCAGCTAATGATATCTCAGTTGCTTTTGCTTCAACTTTTGTGACTTTTAACTTAGCTTCTTTAAATCCTTTAGGCTCTATCTGGGCCCTTTACATTTCTTCTGGCTTTATCATCCCCTGTGGTATTTTTGGGACTTCCCCAGCCCTCTGCAGCTGTACAAAGTTTTGTTTGCCCCCCGCCCCACCCCCCCCAACCCCCCTGTTTCTCCAGTCTCCGTGGACTGTTCTGGGCCCTCTAGGTACAAGACTGTGTTTCCTGCCAAGTCATTGCCCAGCAATAGGTTTACCCCCTGCATGGGTAAGCTCAGAATGATTCTGACTGTCACTACCTCGGTGACCATCTTACTTTGTAGGTACATTTTAACTAAGGTAACCTTCAAGCATTTGCCAGTAAGCCCTTTTACTAATATCATGGTATTTGTTCTCCTTACTGGTGGCATTTCTTTCAGTTTGCCAGTAGGGTTTGAAAACAACTGGTGTCCCTGAGGATGGTTGTCTGATGCCTGGACACAAAAGGAATCATTTTTCCTTTGCGCAAAAAGTTCTGATATGTGCTCTGCTCTTGAATGATATTAAAACACAGGCTTACCACTTTCAAAGTTACAGACACAGGCTTGACTGCAGCACCTCCTGCTGTTTTTTCAGCATACCAACAATTGGCCTGGATATACCCAGATTTGCCACACTGGAAACATGTTGGATGGACCCCTACTGGTTTATCACCTGGGTACCTTCTTTTAAAAGTTGGACACTGGTCGGATTTTCCTTCCCTGCTCTCCTTTTCTCTTGAGCCCATTTCTGCTTCCATTGCATCCCTGCTATCTCTCCCTAGCTTGTATGAGTTACAAGACCAAATTTACTCAGAGTTAGGGATTTGTATATTAATTCATAGTCTTCAGCCATTTTAGCTGCTTCCCATACCCTTATGACTTTCTGTTCTTCGATGTGGGCTCTTATACTACTTGGGATGCTATTTTTAAATTCTTCCAGCAGCATTTTTTTAGTTTTGGTTGCAGCAGCTTTGACAGAAGTGGAGGTACGGAGCAAACTTGCAGCTGGGAGGTCAGTTTCAGTGTAAGTTAAAAGTTAATTCCCTTTTGTTTTCGGAGGACCAGGGGACTGCTGGGTAAATAAAAACTATATATTTGGGCAGTTTAAAATCACTTTCTTTTAGTTTTGGTTGCAGCAGCTTTGACAGAAGCGGAGGCACGGAGCGAACTTGCAGCTGGGAGGTCAGTTTCAGTGTAAGTTTAAAGTTAATTCCCTTTTGTTTTCGGAGGACCAGGGGTCTGCTGGGTAAGTAAAAACTATATATTTGGGCGGTTTAAAATCACTTTCTTTTAGTTTTGGTTGCAGCAGCTTTGACAGAAGCGGAGGTACGGAGCGAACTTGCAGCTGGGAGGTCAGTTTCAGTGTAAGTTAAAAGTTAATTCCCTTTTGTTTTCGGAGGACCAGGGGACTGCTGGGTAAGTAAAAACTATATATTTGGGCGGTTTAAAATCACTTTCTTTTAGTTTTGGTTGCAGCAGCTTTGACAGAAGCGGAGGTACGGAGCGAACTTGCAGCTGGGAGGTCAGTTTCAGTGTAAGTTAAAAGTTAATTCCCTTTTGTTTTCGGAGGACCAGGGGACTGCTGGGTAAGTAAAAACTATATATTTGGGCGGTGGCTGTACCCGAGACACTGCACGTGTAGTGTCTGCCACCCACCCTCCTCCTCTAACCAAAAAAAAAGGACTCTGGTGTGTTGATAAGGTAAGCTTTTCATTTAAAAAGTTCTGTCCGTCGGATTGCTAAGCTTTGACTTTTTTGTTTGGTTTTTCATTAGATTTGTTGGGAATTTAGAATAGTGGGAATGGAGGTTAAGGCAGTTGTATGTTCCTCCTGCAGAATGTGGGAGGTAAGGGTCGCCAAGAGTGTCCCTGCTGACTGCATCTGCGGGAAGTGCACCCAACTCTAGCTCCTCGAGAACCGCGTTAGGGAACTAGAGCTGGAGCTGGATGAACTTCGGATCATTCGGGAGGCGGAGGGGGTTATTGAGAGGAGTTATGGGGAGGTAGTCACACCTCAGGTAAAAGAAGTAGGTAGATGGGTTACCATCAGGGGAAGGAGAGGGAACCAGCAGGAAGTGCAGGGATCCCCTGTGGCCGTTTCCCTCAACAACAGGTATACCGTTTTGGATACTGTTGCGGGGGACGACTTACCAGGGGTAAGCAATGGGGTACAGGTCTCTGGCACAGAGTCTGTCCCTGTTGCTCAGAAGGGAAGGGGGAAGAGGAGCAGAGCATTAGTCATTGGGGACTCCATAGTTAGGGGAACAGATAGGAGGTTATGTGGGAACGAGAGAGACTCACGGTTGGTGTGTTGCCTCCCAGGTGCCAGGGTTCGTGATGTCTCGGATCGTGTTTTTGGGATCCTTAAGGGGGAGGGGGAGCAGCCCCAAGTCGTGGTCCACATAGGCACCAACGACATAGGTAGGAAGAGAGATGGGGATTTAAGGCAGAAATTCAGGGAGCTAGGGTGGAAGCTTAGAGCGAGAACAAACAGAGTTGTTATCTCTGGGTTGTTGCCCGTGCCACGTGATAGCGAAGCGAGGAATAGGGAGTGAGAGGAGTTGAACACGTGGCTGCAGGGATGGTGTAGGAGGGAGGGTTTTGGTTTCCTGGATAATTGGGGCTCTTTCTGGGGTAGGTGGGACCTCTACAAACAGGATGGTCTTCACCTGAACCAGAGGGGTACCAATATCCTGGGGGGGAGATTTGCTAGTGCTCTTCGGGGGGGTTTAAACTAATTCAGCAAGGGAGTGGGAACCTAAATTGTAGTTCCAGTGTACAGGATGTTGAGAGTAGTGAGGTCAGGGATAAGGTTACAAGGACGCAAGAGGGCACTGGCAAGCAAGAACTTGGTTTAAAGTGTGTCTACTTCAACGCCAGGAGCATCCGGAATAAGGTGGGTGAGCTTGCAGCATGGGTTGGTACCTGGGATCTCGATGTTGTGGCCATTTCGGAGACATGGGTAGAGCAGGGGCAGGAATGGATGTTGCAGGTTCCGGGATTTAGATGTTTCAGTAAGAACAGAGAAGATGGTAAAAGAGGGGGGGGGGTGTGGCATTGTTAATCAAGGAGAGTATTACAGTGGCAGAAAGGACGTTTGAGGACTCGTCTACTGAGGTAGTATGGGCCGAGGTTAGAAACAGGAGAGGAGAGGTCACCCTGTTGAGAGTCTTCTATAGACCTCCGAATAGTTCCAGAGATGTAGAGGAAAGGATAGCGAAGATGATTCTCGACAGGAGCGAGAGTAACAGGGTAGTTGTTATGGGGGACTTTAACTTTCCAAATATTGACTGGAAATACAATAGTTCGAGTACTTTAGATGGGTCAGTTTTTGTCCAGTGTGTGCAGGAGGGTTTTCTGACACAGTATGTAGACAGGCCAACCAGGGGCGATGCCACATTGGATTTGGGACTGGGTAATGAACGCGGCCAGGTGTTAGATTTAGATGTAGGTGAGCACTTTGGTGATAGTGATCACAATTCGGTTAGGTTTACCTTAGCGATGGGCAGGGACAGGTATGTACCGCAGGGCAAGAATTATAGCTGGGGGAAAGGAAATTATGATGCGATTAGGCAAGATTTAGGATGGGGAAGGAAACTGCAGGGGATGGGCACAATCGAAATGTGGAGCTTATTCATGGAGCAGCTACTGCGTGTCCTTGATAAGTATGTACCTGTCAGGCAGGGAGGAAGTTGTCGAGTGAGGGAGCCGTGGTTTACTAAAGAAGTTGAAGCGCTTGTCAAAAGGAAGAAGAAGGCTTATGTTAGGATGAGATGTGAAGGATCAGTTAGGGCGCTTGAGAGTTACAAGCTAGCCAGGAAGGATCTAAAGGGAGAGCTAAGAAGAGCAAGGAGAGGACACGAGAAGTCATTGGCGGATAGGATCAGGGAAAACCCTAAGGCTTTCTATAGGTATATCAGGAATAAAAGAATGACGAGAGTTAGATTAGGGCCAATCAAGGATAGTAGTGGGAAGTTGTGTGTGGAATCAGAGGAGATAGGGGAAGCGTTAAATGAATATTTTTCGTCAGTATTTACAGTAGAGAAAGAAAATGTTGTCGAGGAGAATACTGAGATTCAGACTACTAGGCTAGATGGGATTGAGGTTCACAAGGAGGAGGTGTTAGCAATTTTGGAAAGTGTGAAAATAGATAAGTCCCCTGGGCCAGATGGGATTTATCCTAGGATTCTCTGGGAAGCCAGGGAGGAGATTGCAGAGCCTTTGTCCTTGATCTTTATGTCGTCATTGTCGACAGGAATAGTGCCGGAAGACTGGAGGATAGCAAATGTTGTCCCCTTGTTCAAGAAGGGGAGTAGAGACAGCCCTGGTAATTATAGACCTGTGAGCCTTACTTCGGTTGTGGGTAAAATGTTGGAAAAGGTTATAAGAGACAGGATTTATAATCATCTTGAAAAGAATAAGTTCATTAGGGATAGTCAGCACGGTTTTGTGAAGGGTAGGTCGTGCCTCACAAACCTTATTGAGTTTTTCGAGAAGGTGACCAAACAGGTGGATGAGGGTAAAGCAGTGGATGTGGTGTATATGGATTTCAGTAAGGCGTTTGATAAAGTTCCCCACGGTAGGCTATTGCAGAAAATACAGAAGTATGGGGTTGAAGGTGATTTAGAGCTTTGGATCAGAAATTGGCTAGCTGAAAGAAGACAGAGGGTGGTGGTTGATGGCAAATGTTCATCCTGGAGTTTAGTTACTAGTGGTGTACCGCAAGGATCTGTTTTGGGGCCACTGCTGTTTGACATTTTTATAAATGACCTGGAAGAGGGTGTAGAAGGGTGGGTTAGTAAATTTGCGGATGACACGAAGGTCGGTGGAGTTGTGGATAGTGCCGAAGGATGTTGTAGGGTACAGAGGGACATAGATAGGCTGCAGAGCTGGGCTGAGAGATGGCAAATGGAGTTTAATGCGGAAAAGTGTGAGGTGATTCACTTTGGAAGGAGTAACAGGAATGCAGAGTACTGGGCTAATGGGAAGATTCTTGGTAGTGTAGATGAGCAGAGAGATCTTGGTGTCCAGGTACATAAATCCCTGAAAGTTGCTACACAGGTTAATAGGGCTGTTAAGAAGGCATATGGTGTGTTAGCTTTTATTAGTAGGGGGATCGAGTTTCGGAGCCACGAGGTCATGCTGCAGCTGTACAAAACTCTGGTGAGGCCGCACCTAGAGTATTGCGTGCAGTTCTGGTCACCGCATGTTAGGAAGGATGTGGAAGCTTTGGAAAGGGTGCAGAGGAGATTTACTAGGATGTTGCCTGGTATGGAGGGAAGGTCTTACGAGGAAAGGCTGAGGGACTTGAGGTTGTTTTCGTTGGAGAGAAGGAGGAGGAGAGGTGACTTAATAGAGACATATAAGATAATCAGAGGGTTAGATAGGGTGGATAGTGAGAGTCTTTTTCCTTGGATGGTTATGGCAAACACGAGGGGACATAGCTTTAAGTTGAGGGGTGATAGATGTAGGACAGATGTCAGAGGTAGTTTCTTTACTCAGAGAGTAGTAGGGGCGTGGAACGCCCTGCCTGCAACAGTAGTAGACTCGCTAACTTTAAGGGCATTTAAGTGGTCATTGGATAGACATATGGATGAAAATGGAATAGTGTAGGTCAGATGGTTTCACAGGTCGGCGCAACATCGAAGGCCGAAGGGCCTGTACTGCGCTGTAATGTTCTAAAATTCTAAAAAAAACATTGCTTCTCTCAAATTTTCATATGAGGGTTCTAGTTCACATGAAAGATCATATCCAGTGATCAAAAGCCATATGTTTCATTCTTTCAAATTCAATGTAAGTCAGTGTGGGTCTTTTCCGGATGTGTTGGAATTTCTGTCTTTCTGCTTCCGGTACCAATTCATATGCATTTAGAATTGCAGTTTTAGTTTGTTCATAATCAGAGGAACTTTCTTCTGATAACAGGGAAAAAGCTTCATGGGCCCTACCCATGAACCCGCCTTGTAAGGGGAGAATCCAAAATTATTTCGGCCACTTTAGTCTGGTAGCTATTTTCTCAAATGAGATAAAATATGACTCAACCACCTCCTCAAATTTTGTCACTAGTCTTGAGTGGCTCAGCACATCAAAGTATTGCTCTGAATTGAGGATAAGGTTTGAGTGGCTGGCAGCATTTTCATTTTGGGTTTGCAGTCTCTGTAACTCAAACCTTCTGGCTGCTTCCTCTATTTGCATCTCTCCTCTTTTTCCTTCTGACACTGCATCTCTTCCCTTTTCAACTGAAACTCCCCTTTTTTCTTTTGAAGCTGAAACTGTATTTCTTCCTTTTTCATCTGTAACTGGATTCTAGCTAGAATTATTTTCTTGGACTCTGATTCTAGACTTTCTTCTTCTAGTTCGGGGTAAATTTAACATGGTTGCTCATTAGAATCACAGTACCAAGCCGCCCTCCTCATATTATGCGGGGTGAAGCGGGACATTCGGAACAGTGAGAGTCTTTGACAGCTGTGGAGCAGGTGCTGGGGCCCTATTTTAAGTGCCGCAGCACCTGCTTCCTGACAGCTGTCAAGTAAATACTTACCTGACTGCTGAAGAGAGGGGCTGCTGTCAATCTGGCAGCAAAGCAGAAAATGCTGCAGAAATCCAGCAGGTCAGACAGCATCTGTGGAGAGAGAAGCAGAGTTAACTTGACCAAGTTCACAGACCTGAAAGTTAACTCTGCTTCTCTCTCCACAAATGCAGCCTGACCTGCTGAGTGACCCCAGCATTTTCCACTTTGCTGCCACATACTTATCCTGCTGTGTCCCAGTGTCCTGTGACGTTGCAATCCTCTTCTCCCACTCAAGTGTAACATTCCTTCTTGTCGGCGTGCCGCACCTGGGTGAATAATCTTAATTTTGCACATTCCAGGATGTGAGACTGAAATAGACCATAAAAGGTATTACAGAAGTTTACCGAGAACATACTGACACAAATGGAAATGCACAGGTGTCACAGCAATGTAAATTACATCTTTCACTAAATGTTCCTCACCAACATGTGTGTCCTTTTCTCTGTGGGAATGATATGTGCCAGCATGTAGTGCAAATGTCAAATCCCTTTGCACCGTTGGCCCATCAGGAGAGCCAATATATGCAACAACAGCATTGCCATCCACCATTACTCATGAGCGTCTCCGCAGACTCAGTGACATGGACATTGTCTCAGTCAGCTGCTGCCTCTAATGGTTTACACAGGGATACTGCAGATGTGGACTGGTGCACAGTAGGTGAGCGAGGGTGATGTGTCGCTTGCAAAGCTCATGTTGGTTCCTATGGAGCAGACAGCCTTTGTCTGATAAGCTACTGCCGTACATCCCTAGCTTACTGCTAGCCCTGCGTGCAGAGCCTGGGTGCCATCTGCCCTCCCATGCGTCTTTCATGTTGTAGGTCTTCAGCGCCTTCATAGTTCGAGGAGGAATCCTGTTGATGTCTCTCCTCATCATGCCAGGCCTGGCGCCTAGTGAGTGCGTAGTTGTGCAGAGCAGCAAAGAAAGGAGCTGACCTTTTCGGCCCGTAGTACAGGGAATCACCCTATCCATCCAGGCATTGGAGACGCTCTTTCAGCATGCCGATCTCCTGCTCAATGGTGGCTCATGTAGCTCAGTGGCTGGCGTTGTATCTCTCCTCTGCAGCAGGGGTGGAGTCTTCCACTGGTGTTAGAAGCCATGTCTGCAAAGGATAACCCTTATCTCCAAGAAGCCACCCCTCCATCTGAGCCAGTTCAGTGAACAGCGGTGGCACCCGGGACCTGCGCAAGACCCAGGTGTCATGGCAGCTGCCTGAGAAGCGGTCACACATTCGCAGCAAGCATCTCTGGTGTTCACATACCATCTTCACCTAGATTGAGAGGGATCCTTTAATGGTGGTAGCCTGCCAGTAGGCCTGATGACCACATGAGTGCAGTCTATGAACATTACAACCTATGGTTCTCCGGCAATGGTGCCAGAACCACTGGCCCTCTGGCTGTGAGAGTCTGTCCTGAAGCAGACATTCTCACTGGCCCTCTGCTGCAGGGCATTGGTGACCTTCCTGATGCAACGTTGCACTGCTGACTGCTTGACCCCACAAAGATCTCTGGTGGGGCTCTGAAAGGCTGCAGAGGCGTCAGGCTTGAGAACCACTGCCACTATGCAGGTCATCTTTGAGCAGGGCACAGAGACGTGTCACCACCCTCTCTATATGCGCAATCTCCTCTGACACTGGTGCTCTGACATCCGATGGCATGTCATATGGGGCCTGTTGCACGGCAAGCATAATAGCGAGCTCCCCTTGGGGGCTGCTGCTCATGACCAGGGGCCTCTACGAGGATCACACCTGCCTGTTGGTATTGCCTCTGGTGCATACGGATCCTCACATGCGGAGGATCACACAATGTAGGATGAGCCATACCTATTTCCTTGTGATAAATAAAGTTGAACCCTGCATGTATTCGAAGGTTCCTAACAGAGCCTGGATTGGTGTTGACAGGTACATCAGCTGCTTTCCTGGATCAACTATGTGGCATGCCATGGCATTGCCCATCTTGGCCAACACTCAGAGTGGCACAGCATGACCACATCAAGATTATATCAGCTGAATCGATGGCCCCCATTATCCATAAAACCTTAATGCTCCTGCCCTTTCTGGCACCCTCCCCACACACAGGATGCCGAGTGTGTCATTGCCCCCTCACAAACACAGAGTGTACACTGTTAACGGAGGGATGGTACACGGTACTTCCCTTCATGCCAGCACAGTTTTCCGTCCATTAATCCCAGATCCCCTTCCTTTCAGAATGCAGAGTTAGACCCCTGTGTATCCCCCCCCTCCCTCCTCCCTTCCGTAATGCGGAGTGAGGACCCGCTGGCTTTTCAGATCGTGAACGGGACGACACATGACAGCTGCCCGTTCAATGAAAAATCTGGCAGTGTTGGTGGAGAGACGGCGGGCTGCATAATCAGCATAGGTAAGTCAGCAATAGCATATGCTAATTGTGGTGACGCCGCAATGCGGCCTGGGGCGGGCGGGCGGGTGGGGGGTAGGGGGTGCTGCACCGAGGTTCTGCCACTGCCGGTAA
This sequence comes from Heterodontus francisci, assembly GCF_036365525.1. Lineage (NCBI taxonomy): Eukaryota > Metazoa > Chordata > Chondrichthyes > Heterodontiformes > Heterodontidae > Heterodontus > Heterodontus francisci. The sequence goes on along the minus strand of NC_090373.1, from coordinate 104,330,232 downwards.
AATGCGGCGGGCCCGTTTCGACGTTGCGACTCGCGGCGTCGAGGGGCCAGTAAAATTCAGCCCATGGTGTGACATGAGTGGTTCCCATTTTCAACTCCCCACCTGACTGCAGCAAGTGTATTTGAATTAGAGTTCAGCCCCTTGGTGTTTTATTTTTCAAATAAACTGGCAGCGACAGGTTTTCTTGTTGGCTTTAAAAAATAGAGAATCAATTGTTTATTGATCAATATGTCTTATTCTGAAATTGTCACAACCACATCCACTCATGCACTTGCTCACATACACACACACAAGAAACAGATAGAGAAGGGAACAAGGAAGGTGGTTTTTAGTGGGGGGGGGGGGGAGGGGGGGAAACGTAATGATGAGCCTGTTGAATTCTCCTGGAAATCAAGTTATTGATAGATGCAAGCCTGAGATGAGTGCAGATTTCTCTCTTGACTGAAGGTTCAATTGAAGACGGTGGGTTACTTCCAGCTCTCACTGCTGTATAATGTAGATGTTGGATTCTACAGTAGGGCATGTGCTTTCTGGCTTGGCTGGTTCACAAGCTCTTAGAATGTTGCTTTTCTTTCTCTCTCTCTCTGGTTGCCTTTTTTAAGGTAAAGCTATTATCTCTCACCTCCTATTGGGGGACCCTCTGGTCTCCTACCCACGGTGATTGCACAATAGCCCAGGACGTGACTACTTTGCAAGCTGTCATTGAGAAAATGCTGGAATCCATTATTAAGGAAGTAGTAGCAGGATATTTAGAAAATCATAATATAATCAAGCAAAGTCAACACGGTTTTGTGAAAGGAAAATTGTGTTTGACAAATTTATTAGATTTCTTTGAGCAAGTAACAAGCAGGGTGGTTAAAGGGGAACCAGTAGATGTAGTGTATTTGGATTTCCAAAAGGCAATTGATAAGGTGCCACTTAAAAGGTTATTGCACAAGAGCTGCTGTTGTGGGTAATATATTAGTATGATAAAGGACTGGCTAACTAACAGGAAACAGAGAGTCCGGATAAATGGGTCATTTTCAGGTTGGCAAACTGTAACTAGTGGGGTGCCACAGGAATCAGTGCTGGGGCCTCAACTATTTATGATCTATATTAATGACTTGGATGAAGTGACCAAGTGTACTGTAGCCAAATTTGCTGATGATATGAAGATAGGTAGGAAAGCAAGTTGTGAGGAGGACACAAAGAGTCTGCAAAGGGATAGGGACAAAAGAGCTGAACTCAAGAAGTGAGGTGAGAGTGATTGCCCTGGATATCAAGGCAACATTTCTCAAGGCGAGTGTGGCATCAAGGAGCCCTAGCCAAACTGAAGTCAATGGGGATCAAGGGGAAACTCGCTATTGGTCGGAGTCATACCTAGCACAAAGGAAGATGGTTATGGTTGTTGAAGATCAATCATCTCAGCCCCAGGACATTGCTGCAGGAGTTCCCCAGGGTAGTGTCCTAGGCCCAACCATCTTCAGCTGCTTCATCAATGATCTTCCCTCCATCATAAGGTCAGATGTGGGGATGCTCACAGATGATTGAATGATGTTCTGTATGATTTGCAACTCCTCTGATACTGAAGCAGTTCGTGTCCATATGCAGCAATACCTAGACAACATTCAGGCCTAAGCTGATAAGTGGCAAGTAATATTTGCGCCACACAAGTGTCAGGTAATGACAATCTCCAATAAGAGAGATTCTAACTGTCTCCCCTTGACATTCAACGGCATTACCATCGCTTAATCCCCCACTATCAACATCCTGTGCATTAAATACTGTGGCTACAAGAGCAGGACAGAGGCTGGGAATTCTGCGGCAAGTAACACATGTCCTGACTCCCAAAACCTGTCTATCATCAACAAGGCACAAGTCAGGAGTGTGATGGAATACACTCCATTTGCCTGGATGAGTGTGGCTCCAACTCAAGAAGCTCTACACTATCCAGGACAAAGCAGCCTGCTTGATCGGCACCCCATCCACCACCTTAAACATTCACTCCCTCCACCACCAATGCACAATGGCAACAGTGTGTAACATGTACAAGATGCACTACAGCAACTCACCACGTCTCATTTGACAGCACCTCTTCCATCTAGAAGAACAAGGACAACAGACGCATGGGAACACCACCATCTGCAAGTTCCCCTCCAAGTCGCACACCATCCTGACTTGGAAATAGATCACTGCTCCTTCACTGTCGCTGGGTCAAAAACCTGGAAGTCCCTCCCTAACACACTGTGGATGTACCCACACCAGATGGACTGCAGCGGTTCAAGAAGGCAGCTCACCAACACCTTCTCAAGGGCAATTAAGGATGGACAACAAATGCTGGCCTTGCCAGCGATGCTCACATCCCATAAAAGAATAAATTAAAAAAAAGTTGTGAGTGGGCAAAAATTTGACAGATGGAGTATAATGTGGGAATATGTGAGTTTGTCCATTTTGGTGGGAAGAATAGAAAAGGAGAATTCTGCGGCACAGAGGGAACTGGGTGTCCTCATACATGAATCACAAAATAATAGCAAGCAGGTATAGCAAGTAATTAGGAAGACAAATGGAATGTTGTCCTTTATTGCAAAGGGGATGGATTATAAAAGTAAGGAAGTCTTGCTACAATTGTACAGGGCATTGGTGAAACCACACCTAGAGTGCTGCATACAGTTTTGGCTTCCTTATTTAAGGAGGGATAGACTTGCATTGGAGGCAGTTCAGAGAAGGATCACTAGGTTGAATCCTGGGATGAAGAGATTGTCCTATGAGAAAAGGATGAGCAGCTTGGGCTTATACTCATTGGAATTTAGAAGAATGAGAAGTGATGTTATTGAAACATGTAAGATTCTGAGGGAGTTTGACAGGGTTGATGCTGAGAGGATGTTTCTCCTTGTGGGGAAATCTAGAACAAGGCGGCACAGTTTCAAAATAAGGGGTCTCCCTTTTAAGATGAAGAAATTCTCTCAGAGGATCATTAATTTTTGGAATTCTCTACCCAGAGAGCAGTGGAGGCTGGGTCATTGAATATATTCAAGGCTGAGTTAGACAGATTTTAGATCTATAAGGGAGTCAAGAGTTATGGGGGGGGGGGGGCAGTAGGAAATTGGAGTTAAGACCACAATCAGATCAGCTATGATCTCATTGAATGGCAGAACAGGCTTGACAGGCCAAATGGCCTCCTCCTGCTCCTATATCTTATGTTCTAATAATTTTCAGTGGGATTGGAAGTTGTCCACATTAATTATTCAGATCAGTTGGAAAGCGGAACTAGTTGTTGGCAAAAATAATTAAATTGATTGGAGGCCAGGGCTGGAGCCATAGAACTAATCAGGTCAATTAGTGGGTGGAACTAGAAGTTGTCAAAACCAATCAGACATAAGTTTCTTTCATTGTTAGTTGCACATTAAATTGGAGAAGAGTTTTATGATGAACTGATGATTTCTGAGAATTGCACTTAACGAGGCTCTTATTCAGCACTTCCCCCACCCCAAAAGTTGCATATAACAAGGAAGCAGCATTTTTCCTGTGGCTTGATGTTGATGGTTTTAGTCTTGCTAATGTTGAGCTGGAGAAAATTGTGATTAATGCATAATTTTCACCAGATTTTCTGCTCAAACACCTTCTTGAGCAGGGATTTGTCAGCAGGCACCACAACCAAACTGATTACCCCTCTCCCAGGAGTATATTCTCTGCAGGCACCTGATGGAATAAGAGAATCATGGAATGATACAGTACTGAAGGAGGCCATTCACCCCATTGTGCCTGTGCTAGCTCTTTGCTAGAGCTATCCAATTAATTTCACTGTTATGCTCTTTTTTATAACTTTGTTAGTACGTTTCCCTTCCAGTATTTATTCAATTCTCTTTTGACTGTTACTATTGAATCTGCTTCCACCATGCTATAAGATGGTGTATTCAAGATCACAATAACCTGGTTGTGTGAAAAAACATTTCCTAATGTCGCCTCTGGTTCTTTTGCCAATCAGCTTAAATCTGTGTCCTCTAGTTACTGATCCTTCGGCCGCTTGAAACAGTTTCTCCTTATTTACTCCATTAAAACCATTCATGATTTTGAACACCTCTATCAAATCTCCTCTTTACCTCTCTGCTCTAAGAAGAACTACCCCAGCTTCTCCAGAGTCTCCACATAACTGAAGTCCCTCGTCCTTGATACCATTTTATTAAATCTCTTCTACACCCCAAACCCATCTTAGTTTGTTTTTCATTTGCCCCCTATCTGATCCTTCCTATTTCTAACCTGTTCTTTACTTCAGTTTGCCTCACCTGCCACCTTGGCAGACATTTAAGGAGATATTTCATAACTTTCAACAAAGGTATATTCCTTTGAGGAAGAAAGACTCTACCAGAAGGATGCACCATTCGTGGCTAACTAAAGAAGTTAAGGATGGTATCAAGTTGAAAGAAAAGGCATACAATGCTGCGAAGATTAGTGGTAGGCCAGAAGATGGGGAAAATTTTAGAAACCAGCAAAGGATGACTAAACAAAATAAAGAGGGAGAAATTAAAGAATGAGAAAAAACTGGCGAGAAATATAAAAACAGCAAAAGCTTCTACAAATATATAAAAAGGAAAAGAGTAGCTAAAGTGAGTGTTGGTCCCTTAGAGGGTGAGACTGGGGAATTAAAGTGGGAAACGAGGAGCTGGCAGAGGCTTTGAACAAGTGTTTAGTATCCGTCTTCACAGAAGACACATAAAGCATCCCAAGAATAGTAGAAAATCAGGAGGAACTTAAAACAATCACTATCACTAGAGAAAAAGTAATGGGAAAACTAATGGGACTAGAGGCTGACAAGTTCCTGAGACATGATGGCCTGCATCCAAGGGTCTTAGAGGAAGTGGCTGCAGAGATAGTGGATGCATTGGTTGTAATCTTCCAAAATTCCCTAGATTCTGGAAAGGTCCCAGTGGATTGGTAAACTGCAAATGTAACACCTCTGTTCAAGAAAGGAGGGAGGCAGAAAGCTAGGAACGAAAGGGCAGTTAGCCTAACATTTGTCATTGAATCCATTATTAAAGTGGTAGTAGCACTTCATTAGTCGGGGCATAGAGTATAAAAATTGGCAAGTCATGCTGCAGCTGTACAGAACCTTAGTTAGGCCACACTTCGAATATTGCGTGCAATTCTGGTCTCCACACTACCAGAAGGACATGGAGGCTTTGGAGAGGGTACAGAAGAGGTTTACCAGGATGTTGCCTGGTCTGGAGGGCATTAGCTATGAGGAGAGGTTGGATAAACTCGGATTGTTTTCACTGGAATGACGGAGGTGGAGGGGCGACATGATAGAGGTTTACAAAGTTATGAGCGGCATGGACAGACAGAAGCTTTTTCCCAGGGTGGAAGAGTCAGTTACTAGGGGACATAGGTTTAAGGTGCGAGGGGCAAAGTTTAGAGGAGATGTGTGAGGCAAGTTCTTTACACAGAGGGTGGTGAGTGCCTGGAACTTGCTGCCGGGGGAGGTGGTGGAAGCAGGTACGATAGCGACGTTTAAGAGGCATCTTGACAAATACATGAATGGGATGGGAATAGAGGGATACGGTCCCTGGAAGTGCAGAAGGTTTTAGTTTAGACAGGCATCAAGATCGGCGCAGGCCGAGTGGCCTGTTCCTGTGCTGTGCTGTGCTGTACTGTACTGTTCTTTGTTCTTTGATTCTGAGAAGAGCTTGGCTCGGGTTTCATTTGCAGACCCAAGCCGGCCTTTAGGTCATGGTAGATTTTGTATTTAGCAATATACAAATGGATTTGAGCGGAAAATTCAGGGGAGAATAAACACTATGTTAATTCTTTGTTAATATAGGAAACTATTTGACTGAATGATTGTTTCAGAAAGGTTTAAATGTAGTAGTGTTACAACCAGGTGAGAAAGTTGTTTAGGGGTCCGTCTCAGCCTTCACCTGGTCTTACTGTAACAGGGTTTAATTTTAAACACACCGTCTTTTCAGCTCCCCCTTGGTGAATTCTAGTTCACCGCTTTCTAATTATAAGGCAAAGAAACCAGCACAAACAGATTTTCTCAGGTTTAAAGAAGAAAAGTTGAAATTTATTAAACTTAAACTCTAATTCAGTTAACACCTACGGATACACGACACGCCCATGCGAACATGCATACCTGATACACACATGCAAATAGAGACAGAAAAGAGCAGAAGAAAAATAAAGTGGAAAAGTTTGAGGCAATATCTGAAGATCTGTTGTTACGGTTCTTCGAGCTCACTATAGAGTCCTTGATTGTAGGCAGATCTTGCTTTTCGTTGGGGCCCAGTCTTCTTCTTAAACCTTGTTTGCTGTAGGAGACTTTTCTCTCTTGAGGTTCATGTGTCTTCAGTGGATTCAGAGGCTCGTGAGAAAGAGATGGCAGCAGACAGGAGAGATCTTCTCAGTCCAGGAGCAAACAGTCATTTTTTAGATCAAACTCTCTGTGACCAGTTCAAAAGAAAACCCTGGAACAGCCAGGTAGTCATGTGACCAGCTGGTCTAACCAGTTCTGGCCCTTGTGGATTGTATCCTTCTTAGCAGGCCCTGGAATGCGCTTCCTCACCTTTGATGTTTGTTAGTATGTAAATGTTTTTTTTCCAGCCGCAGTTGATCTGTTTAACAAGTCATTTCCTCGCTCCAACAACAGTTAAAAATCAATGTTCATGACAAGTTGATGTGCCTCATTCTTGGCAAGTGGGGATCCTAACATGACAGTAGCCTTCTATTTTAGCATTTTGCTCTTAAATATTAAATGCACAATACAATGTAACTTTTTTCTTAGTCAAGGGTTATTTAGATGAGTTGTTGCTACGAATTTGAGGTCAGCCCAAGTGAAATAACCTATTATATTTATAGACCCTGCAGATTTCATCAAGTGTTTCATTTTGGTTGCTGAGATAGCCCCAACTTCCGAACCATTTTCTTGCTTACACTCACTGAACAAGAGAAAAAACACTGGATTGTGAAACTGATGTATTCTGTGCATGTACCACAAGTGGGTTTTTTACCACTGAAATCAGGCTGTCCCAGACAATCCAGGATTTTTTTTTTTGTTCATTCATGGGAAGTGGGCGACGCTGGCTAGGCCAGCATTTATTGCCCATCCCTAATTGCCCATGAGAAGGTGGTGGTGAACTGCCTTCTTGAACCGCTGCAGTCCATTTGGAGTAGGTACACCCACAGCGCTGTTCGGAAGGGAGTTCCAGGATTTTGACCCAGCGACAGTGAAGGATGTTTGAGAGCTATAGCTGAAAGCTGCTATAAAAATAGGCTCAGCATTTCGGAAGCCAAGATCTGTTTTAATTTGCAAGCTACTTTTTCTGTTGACAACTCTGTTTCATTGTCAGGAAAACTGCAGTGGAGTAATGTCCCTCCTGCCACTTAAGCCGAGATCAGCTGACTCAGCACAGACCAGGGATTGCAACTGAGACTTTGATAAACCAGAAACAGGGAACTACAGGCCAGTTAGTCTGACATCAGTCGTCAGGAAAATGCTGGAATCTATTCTTAAGGAAGTCTTAACAATGCACTTGGAAAATCATGGTATGATCAGACATAGTCAGCATGGATTTCATAGAAAGTTACAGCATGGATTGAGGCCATTTGGCCCATTGTGTCCACGTCAGCTGAAAAGTAGCCATCCAATATAATCCCACTTTCTAGCTCTTTGTCCTTCGCTTTGTAGGTTATGGCACTTCAAATGCACATCCAAGTATGATTTAAATGTTTTGATGGTGTCTGCCTCTACCACCCTTTTCGGCAGTGAGTTTCAGATCCCCACAATCCTCTGGGTGAAATGATTTCCCCTCGAATCTCCTCGAAACCTCCTACCTCTTCCCCTAAATCTACGTCCCTGGTTATGAACCCCTCAACAGAGGGGTATAGGGCTTTCCTATCCACTCTATCTGGACCGCTCAAAATTTAATACACTTCAATTAGGTCTCCTCTCAGCCTCACCTGTTCCAAAGAGAACAACCTTACTCGACCCAATCTTTCCTCATAACTAAAATTCTCCAGTCCAGTCAACATCCTTGTAAATCTCCTCTGTACCTCTCTAATGCAATCACATCTTTCCTATAATACGGTGACCTGAACTGCACGCAGTACTCCAGCTGTGACCTAACTAGTGTTTTGTACAGTTCCAGCATAACCTCCCAGCTTTTATATTCCATGTCTCGGCTAATAAAGGCAAGTATCCCAGATGCCTTTTTGACCACAAAAATTCAATCATGTTATTCTGACATGATTTTCCCTTAACCAATCCGTGCTGACTGAACAAGAACAAAGAACAAAGAACAGTACAGCACAGGAACAGGCCATTCGGCCCTCCAAGCCTGCGCCGATCTTGATGCCTGCCTAAACTAACACCTTCTGCACTCCTGGGGCCCAGATCCCTCTATTCCCTTCCGATTCATGTATTTGTCAAGATGTCTCTTAAACGTCGCTATCGTATCTGCTTCCGCAACCTCCCCTGGCAGCAAGTTCCAGGCACTCACCACCCTCTGTGTAAAAAAAACTTGCCTCGCACATCCCCTCTAAACTTTGCCCCTCGCACCTTAAACCTATGTCCCCGAGTAACTGACTCTTCCACCCTGGGAAAAAGCTTCTGACTATCCACACTGTCCATGCCGCTCATAACTTTGTAAACCTCTATCATGTCGCCCCTCCACCTCCGTCGTTCCAGTGAAAACAATCCGAGTTTATCCAACCTCTCCTCATACCTAATGCCCTCCAGACCAGGCAACATCCTGGTAAACCTCCTCTGTACCCTCTCCAAAGACTCCACGTCCTTCTGGTAGTGTGGCGACCAGAATTGCACTCAATATTCGAAGTGTGGCCTAACTAAGGTTCTGTACAGCTGCATGACTTGCCAATTTTTATACTCTATGCCCCGACCGATGAAGGCAAGCATGCCGTATGCCTTCTTGACTACCTTATCCACCTGCGTTGTCACTTTCAGTGACCTGTGGACCTGTACGCCCAGATCTCTCTGCCTGTCAATACTCCTAAGGGTTGTGCCATTTACTGTATACCTCCCACCTGCATTAGACCTTCCAAAATGCATTACCTCACATTTGTCCGGATTAAACTCCATCTGCCATTTCTCCGCCCAAGTCTCCAACCGATCTATATCCTGCTGTAACCTCTGACAATCCTCATCATTATCTGCAACTCCACCAACCTTTGTGTCGTCCGCAAACTTACTAATCAGACCAGCTACATTTTCCTCCAAATCATTTATATATACTACAAACAGCAAAGGTCCCAGCACTGATCCCTGCGGAACACCACTAGTCACATTCCTCCATTCAGAAAAACACCCATCCACTGATACCCTCTGTCTTCTATGACCGAGCCAGTTCTGTATCCATCTTGCCAGCTCACCTCTGATCCCGTGTGACTTCACCTTTTGTACCAGTCTGCCATGCGGGACCTTGTCAAAGGCTTTACTAAAGTCCATATAGATAACATCCACTGCCCTTCCTTCATCAATCATCTTCGTCACTTCCTCAAAAAACTCAATCAAATTAGTAAGGCACGACCTCCCCTTCACAAAACCATGCTGTCTCTCGCTAATAAGTTCGTTTGTTTCCAAATGGGAGTAAATCCTGTCCCGAATAATCCTCTCTAATAGTTTCCCTACCACTGACGTAAGGCTCACCGGCCTATAATTTCCTAGATTATCCTTGCCACCCTTCTTAAACAAAGGCACAACAGGCCCTGGGGATTTATCTACCTTAATGCTTTGCAAGACACCCAACACCTCCTCCTTTTTGATAATGAGATGACTGAGACTATCTGCACTCCCTTCCCTAGGCTCATCATCCACCAAGTCCTTCTCTTTGGTGAATACTGATGCAAAGTACTCATTTAGTACCTCACCCATTTCCTCTGGCTCCACACATAGATTCCCATCTCTGTCCTTGAGTGGGCCAACCCTTTCCCTGGTTACCCTCTTGCTCTTTATATATGTATAAAAAGCCTCGGCATTTTCCTTAATCCTGTTTGCCAATGACTTTTCATGACCCCTTTTAGCCCTCCTAACTCCTTGCTTAAGTTCCTTCCTACTATCTTTATATTTCTCAAGTGCTTCATCTGTTCCTAGCCTTCCAGCCCTTACAAATGCTTCCTTTTTCTTTTTGACTAGGCTCACAATATCCCGTGTTATCCAAGCTTCCCGAAACTTGCCAAACTTGTCTTTCTTCCTCACAGGAACATGCTGGTCCTGGATTCTAATCAGCTGACGTTTGAAAGACTCCCACATGTCAGATGTTGATTTACCCTCAAACAGCCGCCCCCAATCTAAATTCTTCAGTTCCTGCCTAATATTGTTATAATTAGCCTTCCCCCAATTTAGTACCTTCACCCGAGGACTACTCTTATCCTTATCCACAAGTACTTTAAAACTTATGGAATTATGGTCACTGCTCCTGAAATGCTCCTCCACTGAAACTTCCACCACCTGGCCGGGCTCATTCCCCAATACCAGGTCCAGAATGGCCCCATCCCTAGTTGGACTATCTACATACTGTTTCAAGAAGCCCTCCTGGATGCTCCTCACAAATTCTGCCCCAACCAAGCCCCGAGCACTAAGTGAGTCCCAGTCAATATACGGGAAGTTAAAATCACCCACCACCACAACCCTGTTACCATTACATCTTTCCAAAATCTGTCTACACATCTGCTCCTCTACCTCCCGCTGGCTGTTGGGAGGCCTGTAGTAAACCCCCAACATCGTGACTGCACCCTTCCTATTCCTGAGCTCCACCCATATTGCCTCGCTGCATGACCCCTCTGAGGTGTCCTCCCGCAGTACAGCTGTGATATTCTCCTTAACCAGTAATGCAACTGCCCCACCCCTTTTACATCCCCCTCTATCCCGCCTGAAGCTTCTAAAGCCTGGAACATTTAGCTGCCAATCCTGCCCTTCCCTCAACCAAGTCTCTGTAATAGCAACAACATCATATTTCCAAGTACTAATCCAAGCTCTAAGTTCATCTGCCTTACCTGTTATACTTCTCGCATTGAAACAAACGCACTTCAGACCACCAGTCCCGCTGTGCTCAGCAACATCTCCCTGCCTGCTCTTCCTCTTAGTCCTACTGGCCTTATTTATATGTCCTCCTCATTTATTTCACTAGCTGTCCTACTGCTCTGGTTCCCACCCCCCTGCCACACTAGTTTAAACCCTCCCAAGTGACGCTAGCAAACCTTGCAGCCAGGATATTAGTGCCCCTCCAGTTTAGACGCAACCCGTCCTTCTTGTACAGGTCCCATCTGTCCCTGAAGATATCTGAAACCCTCCCTTCTACACCAGCTGTTCAGCCACGTGTTTAGCTGCACTATCTTCCTATTTCTAGCCTCACTGGCATGTGGCACAGGGAGTAATCCAGAGATTACAACCCTAGAGGTCCTGTTTTTTAGATTACTACCTAACTCCCTAAACTCCCCCTGCAGGACCTCATCACTCTTCCTGCCTATGTCGTTGGTACCGATGTGTACCACAACCTCTGGTTGTTCACCCTCCCCCTTCAGAATGCCCCCTGTCCGTTCAGAGACATCGTTGACCCTGGCACCAGGGAGGCAACATACCATCCTTCACGTCCACAGAAGGGCCTATCTGTGCCCCTGACTATAGAGTCCCCTATGACTATTGCTCTTCTGCGCTTTGTCCCTCCCTGCTGAACAACAGTGCCAGCTGTGGTGCCACTGCTCTGGCTGCTGCTGTTTTCCCCTGATAGGCCATCCCCCCCAACAGTATCCAAAACAGTATATTTGTTAGAGAGGGGGATAGCCACAGGGGATTCCTGCACTGACTGCCTGCCCCTTCTAGCGGTCACCCATCTATCTGCCTGCACCTTGGGTGTAACCACTTCTCTAAAACTCCTGTCTATGACACTTTCAGCCACCTGCATGCTCCTAAGTGCATCCAGTTGCCGCTCCAACCGATCCACGCGGTCTGTGAGGAGCTGAAACTGGGTACACTTCCTGCAGATGTAGTCGCCCGGAACGCTGGAAGCGTCACGGACCTCCCACATCTCACAGGTGAAGCACTTCACCCCTCTAACTGTCATTTCTATCACTAATTAGTTAATTAATATAAAATAAATAAATACTTATTAAATCCTTACTAAATGATGATACACTTAACTATATGGTCCCTAGTGCTAGATAACTACAATAAATACTAAATGCTAACTAAATACAGTAATCTCCTCCCTCTGGTTTAGTTACTCAACTTATTAATTAGTTTATTAGTGTTTTAATCAATTTTTATCAGTTTTATTTTCAAATTCGGTACAGATTCCCTACCAGCCAATCAGGTCACAGCTTTCCTGTGATGTCACTTTTTCAGTTTTTTTCCCCCACCTGAGGTAACTTCCCGGTCTGGAACTCCGCCCTCCGAGTCTGCTCCGAGAATCCCCGAGGTAAGTTTTTTATACTTACCGATCTGGAACTCCGCCCTCCGAGTCTGCTCCGAGAATCCCCGAGGTAAGTTTTTTATACTTACCGATCTGGAACTCCGCCCTCCGAGTCTGCTCCGAGAATCCCCGAGGTAAGTTTTTTATACTTCCCGGTCTGGAACTCCGCCCTCCGAGTCTGCTCCGAGAATCCCCGAGGTAAGTTTTTTATACTTACCGTTCTGGAACTCCGCCCTCCGAGTCTGCCTCAATCTATCCATTTCTCCTTTTTAAAACTATGGAACACGTTAGCTGTTTCCTAGTCGTCTGGCACCATACCTTTAGCCAGGGAGGATTGGAAAATGATAGTCAGCACCTCCACTGTTTCTTCTCTTGCTTCCCTTAACAGCCTTGGATACATTTTGTCCAGGCCTGGGGATTAGACAACTTTCAAAGATGTTAAATCCCTTAACACTTCCTCTCTTACGATGTTAATTTCATCTAATATTTCACACTCCGCCTCCTGATTTGCAATGTCTGTATCATCCCTCTCTTTTGTGAAAACAGATGCAAAATATTCATTGAGAACCACACCAACGTCCTCCGTCTTCACATACAGGTTTCCCTTTTGGTCCCTAATAGGCCCTGCTCTTTCTTTAGTTATCCTCTTGCTCTTTATGTATTAATAAAGAAATCTTTGGGTTCTCTTTGACTTTACTTTCCAATATTGTTTTCATGCCCTCTCTTTGCTTTCCTAATTTCCTTTTTAATTTTATCCCTATACTTTTTATACTCCTCTAGGTTTTCTGTAGTATTGGTATCTGTCATAAGCTTCCCTTTTTTCTTTATCTCTCCTTTAAGCCCCTTGGGACATGCAGGGGACTCTGGATTTGTTAGTCCTTTCCTTTTTCTTTAAGGGAACATACTTTCTCTGAACCCTCAGTATCTCTTCATTGAAAGCTTCCCACTGATCTGACACTGATTTGTTTTAAGCAGCATTTTCCAGTCACTTTAGCAAAATCAATTCTCAGTTTACTAAAATTATTGTTTTCCCAATTGTGAACTTTTATTCCTGATCTATCTTTGCCCTTTTCCATAACTACCCTAAATGTAACTGAATTGTGATCACTTCCACCAAAGTCCCCAACAGATACCCCTTCCACATGCTCAACTTCATTCCCGAAAACTAAGTCCAGAACTGTCCCCTTTCTTATTGGGCTTTCTACGTGCTGACTGTAAAAGTTCTCCTGAAAGCATTTTAAAAATTCTTCTCCCTCTGTGCCTTTCACACTAATTCTAACCCAGTGAATATAAGTGTAATTGAAATCCCCCACTGTTACTGCCCTATTGTTTTTCTCAGAGATTTGTCTACATATTTGCTCTTCTATCTCCCTCTGACTGTTTGGGTGTCTATAGTGCACTCCCAGTAGTGTGTTTGCCCCCTTTCTGTTCTTCTCGATCTATATAACTTGAGCTCTCCCTGAGTCCATTTGTGCGTGCATTTTGGCTGCCGCTCCATACCCGAGCCAATCAATCTATTTCCATTTTTGCTCTTTTTAACTACTTTTCTCTTTACCCCTCCTAGACTTTCTTCTTTCATCATGCCTCCTTCCACTTCTCCACTCTCAGGTACTCTGCCCTCTCAATTCCCCACCCCAACCCTTCAGTATTCCTTGACCTTCCTGCTCTCCTGCCACCATTCCAGGCTTAACTCCCTAATCGATAAGGCTACAGATTTCCTCTGTGTTTCTCTTGGGATTCACCAACAGGCTCATTGAGGCACCAAGCAATGGCTCATTATAAGCAGCAACCCCAATTGCCCCATTCCACTCTCTCGTCGACCATCCCACCCAGTGCCCCTGTTGGGGGCTAATCTTACCAATCATCTTCCTGTCTAACTCATCCCTCCCACTGCTGACCCTGTGGACTCTGCCAGTGGATCAGCTCTCACCATCCCTGCACTCATCTCCCTCCAGAATGTCCAGTCACTTGTAAACAAGGTCCTTGTCATCCGTGCACTTATTGCGGATGATAGCATCGAAATCATGGCCTTATCGGAAACCTGGCTGAGGGGTGATGACACTTTGCTACTTAATGAAGCCTTCCCGCCTACTTACATCTTCCACCACTTGCCCCGCAAAGACCGTCGCGGTGACAGTGTGGCTCTTATCACCAGATCACACCTTAGCCTGACCACCTACTCCTCTGGCACTTTCTCCTCCTTCGGACATCTCACCTTGTTCCAAGCCTCTCAACTCTCTTTCAAAATCATTATCTCTACTGCCCTCCCAAGTACAATAAAAATTTTATCACTGAGATATCTTCACTGTTTTCCTCCCTCAGCCTCTGCACTGAATGATTTCTCACCCTTGGTGATTTCAATCTCCATCTCAACTCATCATGTTCTCTCTCTCCTGAGTTCACTGACCTCTTATCCTTTCTAAATCTCTCCCTGCATGTAAACTCCCCAGTCCATATTTGCAGCCTTGATTTTGCCATCTCATGTGGTCTTGCTAATCTCATTGTATCAATTACAGATAAGGCCATCTCTGATCACTTCCTTGTATCACTATCCACCCACACCCCCTTCCACGCCCCAATCCTACCTCATTCTGTATCCGTCCATGGAAAAAACAATCCACCAATTCACTTACAACTGCACTTTCAAAATGTCAATTATCTTGCCTTTGGCCCTCTGCTCACCACATTTCTGCAGCTACTGATTTGCTCAACCGCGCCCTCATTTTCAGCTTTGATGCCTTAGTCCTCAATAAAAAGATCAGTCTCTCTCACCCTGGCCTTTTACCCTGGTACAGCCCTCATCTCCTCCCCCTTCAGTCCAAGGGATGCAGACTTGAAAGGATATGGCGGACAACTGGTTTAGCCTTCCACCACCAGATCTGGCTGGACCACATAAAACAAATCGGGTCCTGTTCTCATCTACTAAAACTACACACCATTCCAGAATCATCTTGGAATACAAAGATAACTTCGGGCTTCTTTACTCGACTGCAAACCATCTTCTTAAACCCTTCTCCCCTGTCTCTTCCACCCTCACCTCTAGCAATAAGTGCGAGGAGTTCATGGACTTCTTTGTCACTAAGATCAAGACCATTCAATCATCTCCTTCTGCCACGATCCTCCTTTCCACTCGCCCACCTGGCCAGACTTCCTGTACTGCTCCCCTTGTCCTAGCCCTGAATTCACATTGTTCTCTAGTTTCTCTCCTATCTCCCCTCATGCCCTATCAGAGCTCATCTTGTCCATGAGACCCACCTCCTGGTCCCTGGATCCTATTCCTGCTAAACTGCTGATCACCAAAATTCCCCTCCTGGTCCCCATGTTAGCCGATAATGTAAATGGTTTTCTCTTTTCAGGTGTTTTCCCTCTCATCTTTAAATCTGCCGTTATTACTCTCCTCAAAAAACCAACCCTTGACCCCAACGCCCTTGCAAACTACCATCCCATATCCAAGCTCCCTTTCCTCTCCAAAGTCCTTGAACATGAAATCACCTTCCAAATCTATTCCCATCTTTCCTGTAACTCCATATTTGAATCCCTCCAATCAGGTTTCGGCCCCTGGCATAGTAATGAAACAGCTCTTAATAAGGTCATAAATAACAATCCATGTGACTGTGACAAAGGTAAGCTCTCCCTCCTCATCCTTCTTGACCTGTCTGCAGCCTTTGACACGGTTGACCACACCATCCTCCTCCAACGCCTCTCCAATGTCATCCAGCTGGGTGGGACTGCTCTCACCTGTTCCATTCTTATCTATCTAATTGTAGTCAGAGAATCACTTGCAATGGCTTCTCTTTATGATCCTGCACTGTTACCTCTGGTGTCCCCCAAGGATCTATCCTCAACCTCCTGCTATTTCAAATCTACATGCTGCCCCTCGGCGATATCATCAAAAGCATGGTAGAGAGAAAACAGGGAGCTACAGGCCAGTTAGCCTAACATCAGTCACAGGGAAGATGCTGGAAACTATTATTAAAGAAGTCTTAACATTGCACTTGGAAAAACATAGTATGATTAGAACAAGTCAGCATGGTTTTACTAAAGGGAGATCCTGTTTGACAAAGTTATTAGAGTTTTTTGAGGATGTAACTAGTAGGGTAGATTAAGGGGAACCAGTAGATGTAGTATACCTGGATTTTCAAAAGGCATTAAGGTGACACATAAAAGATTAATAGGCAAGATAATGGCTCATGGTGTTGAGGGTAATATATTAGCATGGATAGAGGATTGGTTAACAGACAGGAAGCAGAGAGACTACAGGGGTAACACCTGAAGAACAATGGGTTTCACCCTCCCAGTCTTGGATCGTAAAACAAAGAGTCAGTGATTTTGAAGATGCAAATATATCAAGCAGCTGTTAACACCTGGAGAAAATGGAAGGTCCAGGTGGTTCTGTGAAAGTAGACTTCTGAACTTTGCATATTGGAACAGGATAATAAGCTATTGCCTTTAACAGATTTTCGGAAGGCAGTCATGCTGTAAGAGAAGAAATGAGCGTTGTGGCCCAAAGGCAGGCTGTAAGAAGGGAACCCAGTTGTTGAAGCCTCCAGAGAGAGAGAGAGAGAAGCCTGATACAGGGCTGAACTTTATGATCCCGCCATCAGGAGCAACGGCGGATACGCAAAATGGCAACGGTCCCACTTGTGACATCAGCAGCTGTGCCACTGCGATTACGTGGCTGGCAGCCATTTTGCATGATGGCAGCGGCATTCCCTCCCAATCACCTGGCAGGGCGGCAATGGAGATGCTGTTCAACGTGTCACCTGATGTTGGGGCAGATATTGGCGCTATTTTTAAAAGACTGCCCGCCCTGCATTTACTCACTCCACGCACACAAGCCCCTTGCAGAACTCCCCCCATTCACACACAAACCCTTTGGACACTCAGCATAGCAGCTTTGGCCACTGTAAACCCCACTTCCCCTATGCTACTCTGTTTAGGTTACCTTCCCTTTTGCAGCACCGAGGACTCTTGCGTTGGTGGCGCCAGCTTTTCAAAGTTACGAAACTGAAGGCACGTGAGTGCCTCACGTCAGCCAGAGAATTGAGAAACCTTTGTTGGATTGCAGTGAGTTAGATTCAAATTTATTTAAAGCTGCATATATAACATTTAAATGATGCCGTTGCTTCGGGACGTCAGTACCGCCATGGTATTTCCCTGCCTCCGACAATATCGGCACATTGCAGTACAGCGCCGTGTTTCATGGAGAACTGCTCCGTGGAGATTCTCCGACCACCCCCCCCACCACTCCCACCTCCATGCCACCGAACCCGCCCCCGACAAGAGAACAAAATTCAGCCCAAAGGAAAAAGATGCAAAGACTTGAAGCTGTTTTGAAAGTTGAAGCTTGCAGAGAAGTAGAAGACCAGCAGGATCACCAGGAATCACCTTATTCATGGACGTCCAGGTCAAAATTGCCCGGAGAAGTGACCGAAAAGGATTTTAGTTTTTGAAAAGGTCTAGGGGATCCAACCCATTGCTATTGGGAGGAGTTTGGGACTTTTAACCACAAAGGATTTTGCCATAAAAAAAGGACTGTGTAATGTATAAATGTGGTGTGAGATTTTCAAGTATTTTAATAAGTAAAGAAAATACCTTTCTTTGTAATCTGGGGTATCAGCTACTTACAAAGTACTATTTGGTTAATGGGCGCTTCTTTTAGTTTACTTGTTACAATAAAAGTCTTAAAACATGAAATCTTGTCATGTAATTCTTAAAATTATTCTGGGGGTTCATATCTCATATTTTAATGTTAATAATCTCACTGAGGTCGTAACGCCTGGGCGGGAGGTCACTAAAGCTGTTTTGCAGATGTTACTTTTGTTGTCAGAGATTTTGCTTGAGGCTTGAGGCTCTCCCCCCCCCCCCCACACCCACCGTTTTAACTCCTCAGTCACTGCGCTCAGTCTCCATTCAGGTCCACCACCACCGCCGCTGCTGGTGAGTCTCTCTGTAATATAGATAAACACCCCCCTGCTCACCTAATTAATGCCTCTAGACTTCAGCTCTCAGACTCGCTGTCTCCCGCTCCCTCACTCGGACCACTCCTTCTTTTGGAAAAGACTGGAACAGTACCTCCTCCCTCACTGCACCAAATTCCCCGAGTTGAGAACTCTATCAAAGCAGTACTCTGTTGAGCTGGACTCTGTGCGACTTATGAAAAGGAAATTATGTTTGACAAATTTCTTACACTTTTTTGAGGTTGTAGCTGATAGGATAGATAAAGGGGAACCAGGAGATATAGTATACTTGGATTTCCAAAAGACATTTGATAAGTTACCTCACAAAAGGTTAATATGCATAATAAGGGCTCATGGATTTGGGTGTAATATATTAGCATGGATAGAGGATTGGTTAACAGACATGAAGCAGAGAGTAGGGATAAACTGGACATTTTCATGCTGGCAGGCTGCAACTAATGGAGTGCTGCAAGGATCATTGTTGGGACCTCAATCTATATTTATGACTTGGATGAAGAGACAAAGAGTAATGTATCTAAGTTTGCTGATGATGCAAAGCTCGGTGGGAATGCAAGCTGTGAGGAGGACACAAGAGGCTGCAAAGAGATATAGACAGGTTAAGTGAGTAGGCAACAAGGTGATAGATGGAGTATAATGTGGGGAAGTGTGAAGTTATTCACTTTGGTAGTAAATGCAGAATATTATTTAAAAGGCGTGAAACTTGGATGTGCTTGGATAAGGAACACAGAAAGTTTGCATGCAGGTACAGCGAGCAATTAGGAAGACAAATGGCATGTCGGCCTTTATTGCAAGGGAGGGTACACAAATAAGGAAGTCTTGCTACAATTGTATAGCGCTTTAGTGAGACCACACTAAAGTACAGTGTTCAGTTATGTTCTCCATATTTAAGGAAGGATATACTTGCATTGGAGGTGGTACAGCGAAGGTTCGCTAGATTGGTTCCTGGGATGAGAGGGTTGTCCTATGCTGAGAGGCTGAGTAAATTGGCCTGTACTCTGGAGTTCAGAAGAATAAGAGGTGATCTCATTGAAACATATAAGATTCTGAAGGGGCCTGACAGGGTAGATACTGAGATGTTGTTTCCCCTGGTCAGGGAATCTAGAACACGGGGGCACAATCTCAGGATAAGGGGACAATCTTTTAGGACTAAGACGAGGAGAAACCTCTTCACGCAAAGGCTTGTGAATCTTTGGAATTCTGTACGCCAGAGAGTTATGGATGCTCCATTATTGAGTATATTTAAGGCTGGGATAAACAGATTTTTGGTTTCAGGGAATCAAAGGAGCAAGCAGTAAAATGGAGTTGTGAAAGAAGATCAGCTATGATCACATTGAATGGCAGAGCAGGATCGAGGGGTTGAATGGTCTACTCCTGCTCCTATTTCTTATGTTCTTAAATTAACTGAGCCATCGGGGTTTAAATGACATATTAATTTTCATCAGAAGTAAACACAATTATGAATCAATCAAACTGTTGTTTCCAGGAATATATTTGAATTTGGAAAGGTGATTATCAATAGATTGTAACCAGAAGGTTGCTGAATTGCTTTGTATTTAGGTTACACACGAACATACGAATTAGGAGCAGGAGTGGGTCACTCAGCCCTTCGTGCCTGCTCCTCCATTCAATAAGTTCATGGCTGAACTGATTACTCCACATTTCTACCGACGCCCGATAACCTTCCACCTCTCTTGCTTATCAAGAATCTATCTACCTCTACCTTAAAAATATTCAAAGACTCTGCTTCCACCGCCTTTTGAGGAAGAGAATTCCACAGATTCACGACCGTCTGAGAGAAAAAAATTTCTCCTCATCTCTGTCTTAAATAGGCGACCCCTTATTTTTAAACAGTGACCCCTAGTTCTAGATTCTCCCACAAGGGGAAACATCCTTTTCATATCCACCTTGTCAAGACCGCTCAGGATCTTATATGTTTCAATAAAGTCACCTCTTACTGTTCCAAATTCCAGCGGATACAAGCCTAGCCTGTCCAATCTTTCCTCGTAAGACAGTCCGCCAATTCCAGATATTAGTCCAGTAAACCTTCTCTGTACTGCCTCCAATGCATTTACATCCTTCCTTAAATAAGGAGACCTGTACACTCCAGATGTGGTCTCACCAATGCTCTGTCTAGCAGAAGCATAATCTCCCTACTTTTGTATTCAATTCCCCTCGCGATAAACAATAAAGTTGTATTAATTTCCTAATTACTTGCTGTACCTGCACACTAACCTTTTGTGATTCATGTACTAGGACACCCAAATCCCTCTGCATCTCAGAGCTCTAGAATCTCTCACCATTTAGATAATATGCTTCTTTTTTATTCTGCCTGCCAAAGTGGACAATTTCCCACTTTCCCACATTATACTCCATTTGCCAGGTCTTTGCCCACTCACTTAACTTATCTATATCACTTTGTAGCCCCTTTATTTCCTCTTCACAAGTTACTTTCCTTCCTATCTTTGTGTCATCAGCAAATTTAGCAACCCTTCATCTGTGTCATTTATATAAATTGTAGAAAGTTGAGGCCCCAGGACAGATCCCAGTGGCACACCACTCGTTACATCCTGCCAACCAGCCAACCAGAAAATGACCCATTTATGCCTACTCTCTATTTCCTGTTAGCTAGCCAATCTTCTATCCATGCCAACACGTTACCCCCTACACCATGAGTTTTTATTTTCTGCAAACACCTTTGCTGTGGCACCTTATCAAATGCCTTCTGGAAATCTAAGTACAATACATCCACTGGTTCCCCTTTATCCACAGCACATGTAACTCCCTCAAAGAATGCCAATAAATTAGATTAGATTAGAGATACAGCACTGAAACAGGCCCTTCGGCCCACCGAGTCTGTGCCGAACATCAACCACCCATTTATACTAATCCTACATTCCTACCAAACATCCCCACCTGTCCCTATATTTCCCTACCACCTACCTATACTAGTGACAATTTATAATGGCCAATTTACCTATCAACCTGCAAGTCTTTTGGCTTGTGGGAGGAAACCGGAGCACCCGGAGAAAACCCACGCAGACACAGGGAGAACTTGCAAACTCCACACAGGCAGTACCCGGAATCGAACCCGGGTCACTGGAGCTGTGAGGCTGCGGTGCTAACCACTGCGCCATGTTGACTCTGCCTAATTACCTTGAATTTTTCTAAATGCTCTCTATAACGTCTTTAATAATAGCTTCTAACATTTTCCCTAAGACAGATGTTAAGCTAACTAGCCTGTAGTTTCCTGCTTTCTGTCTCCCTCCCTTTTTGAATAAAGGAGTTACATTCGGTATTTTCCAATCCAACGGAACCTTCCCCAAATCTAGGGAATTTTGGAAAATTAAAACTAACGCATCAAATATCTCACTTTTAACACCCTATTTCAAGAAAATAAGTAAGCTAAAAATTTAAAGCATAATGCAAACCAGGAAGAAAAGAACATAAAAACAGAAGAAATAGGAGCTGGAGTAGGCCATTTGGTCCTTCAAACAGACTCCATCATCCAACAAGATTGTGGCTGATCTTCTACCTCAACTCCACCTTCCTGCATATTTAATACATAGACGTGTGAAGTGATACATTTTGGTAGGAAGAACAAGGAGAGGAAATTTAAAATAAAGGGTGCCATTCTAAAGGGGGTGCAGGAACAGAGAGAACTGGGGGTATATGCGCATAAATCGTTGAAGGTGGCACGGCAGGTAGAGAAACTGGTTAAAAAGGCAGACGGAATCCCGGGTTTTATAAATAGAGGCTTATAATACAAAAACGAGGAAGTTATGATGAATCATTATAAAACACTGGTTTGACCTCAACTGGAGCATTGTGTCCAATTCTGGGCACCACACTTTAAAAGGATGTGATGGCTTTAGAGAGGATGCAGAAAAGATTTACGAGAATGGCTCCAGGGATGAGGGACTTCAGTTATGTGGATAGATTGGAGAAGCTGGGGTTGTTATCCTTAGAGAAAAGGTTGAGAGGAGATTTGATAGAGGTAAACAAAATTATGAGGGGACTAGACAGAGGAGATAGGGAGAAACTGTTCTCACGGCAGAAGGGTCGAGAACCAGAGAACATCAATTTAAGGTGATTGACAAAAGAGCAAATGGCAACATGAGGATGAACCTTTTTATGCAGCAAGTGTTTAGGATCTGAAATGCAGTGCCTGAGAGAGTGGTGGAGGCAGGTTCAATTGTGGCTTTCGAAAGGCAATTGGATGAGCATCTGAAGAGAAAAGTTTTCAGTGCTATGGGGAAAGGGGCTGATAGCAGGACTAGCTGATTTGATCTTACAGAGAGTAGCACAGACACAATGGGCTGAATGGCCTCTTTCTGTGCGATATCCATTCCATGCCCTGGATTTTGTGGTCAGCGGTGAAGCGATGGCGTTCGCCACCGACCACACTGAAAAATGCGCATTGACTTACTTTGTTGGCTGCGGCGAGAATTTCAACTGCTGCCTGCAGCATGGTTCACCAACAGAAGAAACAGTGATGCCCTCCAGCGAAATCGATTCTGGGTGAAGCCGCACCCCCAAGCCCATTGAGACCAGTCTTCAGCTGAAATACAGGTGAATGATCTTTATACTGATTTTAAACACTTTTAAACACTTTTGTGAACACTTTTAAGCACTTGTAAAACCTTTGATATAACTTAATTAACCTGTAAAAACTTTTAAACACTTCTAAAAACTTTTAAAATAAATGGGAAAGTGCATTGGACAGTTTATAAAAAGACAAGCTAAGTAAAATAAACAATTATTTGAAAAGCATTTATTTACTTGCTTATAGAAAAGAAGATGGCAGCGCAAAAGGCAAATGAGAAGAAATGTCAGAACTTTTGTGATGAAGACCTTGACACACTTCGCAATGAGGTGGAGGTGAAGTATCACTAGCTTATTGGTAACAATAAGTACAGGCCCCCTAGAAAAGTTAGCATCTTGCATGAAGGAGGTCGCAGAGGCTGTGATTGCCAGCAGCAGCATTCCATGGATCGCAGAACAATGTTGCAAAAATTTGAATGATTTAATTTAATTTAATTGAATGATTTTCTGCCAGGGTTTGTAGAGTTCTTGGAAATTTTTTCATTTAAAATTTCATTTGTGAAATGACGATTTTGTTTGTTGCTTGGTGGATGGGTGTTTGGGTGGGTTGTTCAAGATGATATGAAGTTAAGTGGTTGTAAAATTCAGTTGCCTTTGGAAACAGGGCTCATTAACTGCTTGTAAAGATCTCTTATCTGCACAACACAGAGTGGAGGTGTGGAATTGCTTTTAGTGAATGATAACTATCTCCAAACCTCACAACAAATCAAACCCAAGCCAACAAAGAAGCACAAAGTATTATTTATTTTGCATGTCTATTTAGAGTAAAATGGCACATAATGCCCATAAGTGTTCATTGACTGGAGGTGGTGTGGTCTTTCTAAAGGATCATAATGAGTACAAAGAGATGGCCAGGCAGCTGGTGGGAGTCAGTAATACTTCAGTGACTTGTAGCCAAACAGACATTGGAGTCAGGAAAGGTGAATGTCACCAGCTGCATGTTTAAACCATCTTTCAACAATATTAACTTTGGAATTGTAACAACTGAACATGTGTATCAACCGTGCCTGCAAACAGACAGCGGATCCGAGCAGAAGACAACGATGTCATCCATGTACAGGGAGGCTTTGACCTGAGTGCCTCTGCTGCATGGGATTGTCACCGCTCTTATACCCTCATCCTTCCTAATGGGCTCAAAAAAATGTTTGATACAGCAAACAAACAAGACAGGGGAAAGAGGACAGCCCTGTCTGACTCCAGATTGGATCGGGAAACTTTCTGATTCCCACCCATTGATTGAGGCTGCGCTACTGATGTTTGTGTAGAGCAGTTGGATCCAATTGCGGAGTCCCTCCCCAAACCCCATTTTGGAGAGCAAGTCCATCATGTATGTGTGCAATATCCTGTCAAAAGCCTTCTCCTGGTCCAAGCTGATGAGGCAGGTGTCCACCCCCCTGTCCCGTACATAGGCAATCATATCCCTGAGTAGCATGAGGCTATCAGAGATCTTCCTGCCAGGTACAGTGCAGGTCTGGTCAGGGTGAATCACCAACTCCAGAGCAGACTTGACCCGACTGCGATGATTTTGGACAGAATCTTGTAGTCTACATTAAGCAGTGAGATGGGCCGCCAATTTCTGATTTCCGCCCTCTCCCACTTCTGCTTGTAGATGAGGGTGATGATGCTTTTCCTCATGAATTCTGACATGCTGCCAGCCAGAAGCATACTCTCGTACACTTCCAGTAGGTCTGGGCCAATCCAGTCCCACAGGGCCAAATACAACTCAACTGGTAAGCCATCGCTTCCGGGAGTTTTACTCGTCTCGAAGGACCTGACGGCCTTTGTCACCTCATCCAGAGTTAGCGGTTTGTCCAGACTCTCCCGTGTACTGTCATCTAAGACCTCCATGATAGATGACAGGAAAGACCAGGAGGCTGAGCTGTTCATGGGCTTCACGTTGTACAGCCTGGCATAACAGGATTTGTTAATTCTTAGTATGTCAGACAGCGATGACGTTATCGAGCCGTCCTCTTCATCAGGCTGCAGATCACAGAGCTCTCTGTGTGTACCTTTTGGAAGAAGAAACGCAAGCACATCTCATCCTGCTCAACAGAGTGGGCTCTGGACCGGAACGTCATCTTGGAGGCTTCCGTGGCAAAGAGTGAGGCCTGCTGACTCTTCACCTCTTGGAGATCCTCCTTGACCTCAATCCCTATCGACTACAGCTGGAACAGATACTGCATTCTTTTCTGGAGGTGAGACATTTTCCTCAGTCCCTCTCTCACCTTCTGAACATCTTTGAGGATAGAGAACCTCTTGATGTTCGCCTTGATAGCTTCCCACCAGCCGGAGACTCAAAGAGGGGTTTCACGGTTCTCCAACCTTTGTAATCCCTTTTGAGTTCCTCAATGTTCTCTGGGGTCAGCAGTGTTACGTTCAGCTTCCATATCCCCCCTGTCACCCCGCTGGTCATCCTGTAAGTAATAGATGGCCAGTAGGAGGCAGTGGTCAGAGAAGAACACCGGCTTGACGTCAATGGATCTGACCCTGAAAGCATGGGACACAAACAGGAAGTCAATCCTGGAACGGACAGACCCGTCTGGACTTGACCAGGTGAATCTACGATGCGTTCCGTCTGCAGCGTTGCTGAAGACGTCGTGCAGCTTGGCATCTTTTACTGTTTCCATTAGGAATATGGACGTAGCATCCAGTTTTCTGTCATCACCTCTACATTGTTCAGCTGCATCAATGATGCACTTGAAGTCACCGCCTAGAATGACCAGCCTGACGTTACCAGCAGCAGTGGGAGCTGCTGGAGGATGGTCAGCTGCTCGCTGTTTTGGACCTCCCTATACATGGACGATGTCGTTGTCTTCTGCTCAGATCCGCTGTCCATTTGCAGGCTGATGAGCATCTGCGACCAGTTCGAACTGGCCTTGGGAGCCAAAGTCAACCATGGCAAGAGTGAGGCCATGTTCTTTGGGAACTGGGCCGACCGATCCTTTGTTGCCTTCACCATCAGGTTAGACTACCTGAAGGTGCTGGGGATATGTTTTGGAGGGGCCAGGACATGCGCCAAAACCTGGAAGGAGCGAGTAGCCATGGCAAAACATAAACTGAGCATGTGGGAGCAGCGTTCTCTCTCCATTGCAGGTAAGAACCTGGTCATCAGGTGCGAGGCACTCACACTGTTACTGTATGTGGCACAGGTTTGGCCCATACCCCAGTCCTGCTTCGTGGCGGTCACCCGAGCCATCTTCCACTTTATTTGGAGAACCAAAATGGACTGTGTCCAGAGGGACACCATGTTCAAACCTCTAGATAAAGGGGGAAAAAACATACCCAATGTCGCCTTCATCCTGATGGCCACCTTTTCGTGTGGCTGCATCAAGCTGTGCGTAGAACCCCAGTACGCAAACACCAAGTGTCACTATGTGTTGAGGTTCTATCTGTCCCCGGTGTTGCTAAGGATAGTGTTACGACCAGGTGAAAGGGGTCTAGGGGTTCCCTCTCAGCCTTTGCCTGGTTTAACCGTAACAGGGCTTAATTTTAAAAACACCATGTTTTAGCTCCCCCTTAGTGAATCCTTGTTCATCATTTTCCAATGGTAAGGCAAAGAAATCAATTCAGGCAGATTTTCTTAGATTTAAACAAGAAAGGTAGAAGTTTATTAATCTTAAACTCTAATCCAGTTGCCCACTACGAATATGTGACGCGACCACGCTAGCATGCATATGCAATAAACACGCATGCAGATAGAGACAGAAAAGTAGAAAAGAATAAAAGGGAAAAATTCGAGGCAATAGATGGGTTTCTATTTTTACCGTCCTTTGAGTTTTCTGTGAAGTCTTTGGTTGCCGGTCAGAATTGCAATTCGTTGGGGCCCAGTTCACACTTCAACTTGTTTTGGAGTCTGAGTCTTTTCTCTCGTGAGGTTTACGTCTCTTCCGTGGTCCGGTGGCCTGGGAGAAAGCGAGAGCGAGAGAGATGCGCTTCCTTGCTCCAGCTTCAGTTGCAACTGCCTTCTGCCTTTCCCTGTGGCACAATTCAAAAAGCCCCAGGTTGCCCAGCTGGTTAGTCATGTGACTAGCTGGTTTGACCACTTCTGTTTGTGGATTCTGCCATCTTAGCAGTCATCCCGGAATGCGAGCTTCCTCACCTTCAATGTCTGGTGATCACAGTCCATTTTGGGTTAAGTGGACCAGGGAATTGTTCTTTGTCTCTCCAAGCACCGTCTGTTAGTATGTAAATGTTTTTTCCAGCCAAGTGTCTGGTGACTCTTTTTTTTAACAAGTCCTTTCTTCACTCCAGCAACAGTTTAAAATCAATGTTCATATGACAAAATTAATATGCCTCATTCTTGGCAGTGGGTGAAGGTCTGCATGACAATAGGTCTGGCCACATTGCCACGGAATGCTCCATTCAGTTGATCCGTGTCATACCACCTATTCCTCGTGGAGAAAAACACCTTTGACCACTAATCCATCAGGCAGCGGTCTGCACGGAATGTCCTCAAGGCTCTACAGGAAAAGGAGATGGTGAATCCTGTCAGATGGTTCCCCGAGCCTACTGCCAAAGTCATTTGGCAGAATGCCTCATCACCAGAACTTTCAAACAAGCACCAAGATGTAGCTTGGCTGGTGGTGAGAAGGGCACTCTCCATCAGATCCTCCCCGCATGCTGCCCTTGAGGTGGCTGTGGTGGAGAAGAGACTGTTGTCCACCTCCTTCTGGAATGTGCCTTTGCAAAGCAGGTGTGGAAAGAGATGCAGTGGTTTTTGTCGAAGTTCATCCCGAGCAGCTCGCTTACACAGGAGTCTGTGCTCTACGGGCTGTTCAAAGGGACGGACACCAAGATAAACATCAACTGTTGCTGGAGGACCATTAGCTCGTTGAAAGACGCTCTTTGGTCTGCCTGAAATTTGCTGGTCTTCCAGTGCCAAGAGTTGTCTATGACTGTGTGTTATAGACTGGCACATTCCAAGGTCTAGGACTATGTGCTGAGGGCCGCACTAAAGCTTAGGGCAGCCGCCGCAAAGGCTCAATGGAGAAAGACCACTGTGTAAGGCCCTCCCACCATAGTGAACCAAAGGGCTGGAACCTGTGTAAAATCCCTCAGGCTGTATACACCAGAATGTTTTTTTACTACAAAATGCCAATGTAGATTGCATTTAAAATGGAATGGCAAGAATTGTGAGGCACTTCATGTGTTTCTGCATCGAAGAAATCTGATCTCTATTGAACTTTCCAAAATGTGAAATTTGAACTGTTTTGTATTGTATTTTTGCAATTTTTATGAATAAAGTATACTTTTGGGAAAAAATTGATTAAAAAACATGTGTATCAACCAGGCAAATGTTTTCTTCTGACAGGTGCATGATAGGTTAATTGGCCATTATAAATTGCCCCTAGTATAGGTAGGTGGTCGGGAAATATAGGGACAGGTGGGGATGTGGTAGGAATATGGGATTAGTGTAGGATTAGTATAAAATGGGTGGTTGATGGTCGGCACAGACTCGGTGGGCCGAAGGGCCTGTTTCAGTGCTGTATCTCTAAACTAAACTAAACAAGAAGATAGCGGTGATTCAGTAGCAACAGCCAATAGTGTTGAAAGAAGGCACTGAATCGTGGGTCACAGAGGAAAGTGAGATGGTAACTAGAACAAAGAACAAAGAAAATTACAGCACAGGAACAAGCCCTTCGGCCCTCCAAGCCTGCGCCGATCCAGATCCTCTATCTAAACATGTCGCCTATTTTCTAAGGGTCTGTATCTCTTTGCTTCCTGCCCATTCATGTATCTGTCTAGATACATCTTAAAAGACGCCATCGTGCCCGCATCTACCACCTCGGCTGGCAACGCGTTCCAGGCACCCACCACCCTCTGCGTAAAGAACTTTCCACGCATATCCCCCCTAAACTTTTCCCCTTTCACTTTGAACTCGTGTCCTCTAGTAATTGAATCCCCCACTCTGGGAAAAAGCTTCTTGCTATCCACCCTGTCTATACCTCTCATGATTTTGTACACCTCAATCAGGTCCCCCCTCAACCTCCGTCTTTCTAATGAAAATAATCCTAATCTACTCAACCTCTCAACTGAGCTGGAGGAGGAAGGGGAATGGCATCCAGATGAGCAAGAGGGTGCACACCTTCATGGGAGGGCAGGCAAAGTGGTGCTGTCACTCCTGTCCCCACATTGCACCTTCAGAATGCTGATGTTGTGACGATGGGGTTGGGGGCGGGGGGTGGGGTGGGTGGGGTGCAGTGGTGGTGCGCATCCTGGGTCAATATTCAGATCACCACCTCTTAATCTCCTGGCCCCTCTTGCTCTGAGTGAGACACAGATACATGCTCTCAAGACAGCTATGAAGCTGATGCCGTGAAGTTACTGGGAGGATCTGTCAGGTGGTGACGGACTTCCAACAGTTCAGGTACGTGCTCTGCGGTCTTCAGTAACACGTGGACCATACGAGCCCCATATTGAGACTTCAGTGGAAGAGGTGTTCATTCCAGGACTGAGGGATATACTGGTGGCTCAATGTGACAGATAGCGAGACTCTTTGGATTTGATCAGACAGGAGATGACAAGTATTTGTTAGGAGGTGAGGGAGTTTAAGACAAGTTTTTTGTCTGGACGTGACAGAGTTGAAGACAAGTCTTTGTCTGCAGTTGGCCATTTCTATTCAAAAACTTACTGATGCATTGACAGCTACAAAGCAGATCCATCTCAATCAGGATGCTGCAAGTGATCTTAATCAGACACCAATATAAATATATGAGTTCTATGCTTTACTTTTTTTGGTTATGGAAAACGGACAGGAAAGTGTTGAGCCCAAGATGAGATCAGCCACGATGGTATTGAATGGCGGGGAAGGCTCGAGGGCCTGAATTGCCTACTCCTCCTCCTAGTTCTTATGTTCTATGCAGCTGGTACGGCAGTAATACAAATGACCCCAATAGAACCTTGATAGCTCCAAGTACAGAAACAGTGCAGTCCCATGGGCCAGTAACTGCACTTCTAATGGAACCATAGAACCATAGAAAAATTATGGCACAGAAGGAGGCCATTCAGCCCATTGTGTCTGTGTTGGATGCAGCTTCTGGGCAGATGCACCCCAGCAACACGTTACCTGCCACTGGACCTGCCTTTGGCACAAGGTGGGGTCAGGTTGCAGGTACGGGGAAGACGCAGGAGGCATAAGGGTGCCAGCTCTTGCAGAGTGAGCTTCTTTTTCTAACCCCACTTTGTGAAAGTGATCCTCGGGCACAGATGACAGGGTGAATTTTTTGGTGTTTTGCTTTGAGGAAATGTTTGTGTTGTGTTATACATTGAGAGTTATATTAATTTACTGCTTGGGCTCTATTTAAGTCTGTCGTTTATTCCACATTGGCCTTTAGTCATTCTAAACAGTTCAAAATAATTTTATTAACATGAAACATTTTAAAACTACAACAGTTTAAAAAGTAGAAAAATAGCTAATTAACACAAATTGTATTAAAGGTCTTGTACTAAGCAGCTGAAGTTGATACTGTTCAGCAATAACTACTTCAAATGTCTTACAACAAGTCTGCTGTTAAAATAAAATGTCACTTGTTTCACTTTCCATCTACACTGTTCTTCTGTCTGATTTCCTGGGGGAGGGAAAGGGATTTTGCCAGGTGCATCAGCCACCAGCTGCTCTCTAGCCGCCCTGACCACTGCAGCTGGGGCTTCCTCAGGTGGACATGAGACATGGCCCCAACGACATCCATGTTTTATCGATTTCTGGTGCAGTCTCTTTGTGCTGGGTGGAGGGTCAGTCCTGCCTACATAGCGAAATTGTGCAATGTGCAATGGGCCACCAGCCGTTTACCATTCAAAAAATATTTTGCTGTTTTTTTCCCTATCAAAATGGATAACTTCATACTTTACCAGATTGTATTTCATCTGCCATGTTCTTGCCCACTCACCGAACCTGCCTGTATCACTTTGCAGCCTTTTTGTTTCCTTCTCACCTATTACTTTCCCACCTAACTTTGTATCATTAGCAAAGTTGGATATGTTACATTCAGTCCCCTCATCTAGGTCATTAATATAGATTGTAAATAGCTGAGGCCCAAGTACTGATCCTTGCATAGCCAGCTAGGTTACAGCCGGCCAACTGAAAATGTCCAGTTTATTTCTACTGTCTGTTTTCTTTCCATTAACCAATCCTCAATCCATGTTAATATTTTACTCCCAATCCCATTTGTTTAATGTCTCTGCCATTTCTTTATACCCCATAATAATTTCACCTGTCTCTGCCTCTAATGGGCCTACATTTACACTCACTAATCTCTTCCTATTTACATACCTATGGAAACATTTATAATCTGTTTTTATGTCTCTTGCTAGTTTACTTTCATATTCCCTCTTCTCTTTCCTTATAAATTTCTTGGTCCTCCTTTGCTGAATTCTCCCAATCTTCAGGCAACATTATAAGCCTCTTCCTTTGGTCTGATACTACCTTTAACTCCAACGGTTGGACCACATTTTCTATGGGGTTTTTGTGCTTTAAAGGAATGTATATTTGCTGCAAATTATGTATTAATTCTTTAAATGATAACCATTGCTTACCTACTGTCATATCTTTTACTGTAGTTTCCCAATCTACTTTAGCCAATGTGCCCCTCATACTTAAATAGTTTGCTTTGTTTAGATTTAGGCTGCGTTTGCTGACAATGCAACCACTAGGTGGCACTGCAGTGGCACATGCACAAATGCAGCCTGTGCCACTAACACGTCACAGTCTGCGATGTCAGGCAGCTGCCAGGACTAAAGATGGTGCTGCTCAAATAACCACACGAAGGCAACCTAAACACGTGGCAGCACACAATGGCTGGAGGGAGAGAGCGAGCGGGCCGAGGAGCGAGAGAGCGAGTGGGCCGGGGAGGGGAGCAAGCAAGCGGGGGGGAAGCGAGCAAGCGGGTGGGAAGCGACACCACCCCCGCTTCACTCATGCCCGCTCTCTCCCCACTCTCCCCACCCCCGCTCTCTCCCCACCCCCATTCTCTCCCTGTGTTACACGATGACGTCATCTGCGCATGCGTCAATCAGTCCTGGCAATGTGGAACACAGCGCATGCGCAGACAGTAGGAGCCAATCTGTGCATGTGTGCAGATTGGCACAGTCTGATGACGTCAGCTGCCGGCTGCCTTGTCAATAATCACTTTGTTAGATTTAAGACCATAGTTTTGGACTTAACTAAATCACTTTCAAACTCAATATAAAATTCTATCACATTACAGTTACTGGGTGATCCCACCCAAAGACTGTAACAGCTGAACATAAAAGCTTCTTCTTTTATTCCGTCTTAGTTTCACTTTCTCTTTGCTAGCATGTGTGTTCTACAGCAGCCCCTAGAGTACACAGTGCATAATGCAATTGCAATTTCAAAACACTACATCCCTCCCCTTATGAAATGAGAGACATAGGCCGGACTTTTACGCCCCCCACATGAGCAGGCTGAAAGCGGGGGAGGTGCCATTTCCCTTGCCTTCCTGCCTCCACCGCAATTTTACAAGCAGCAGCGGTGGCGATAGAGGCCTGCCTGCCTCAGGCCAATTAAGGTGCTTATAAGTGGCCAATTAACTGTCACTTAAGGGCCTCCTCGCTCCTCCGCTGGTATATTACCAGCAACAGGTGGACAGCACAAGACCTCAGTAAAACCTGGCAGCCTCCTTGCGGGCTGGGGGTGGGGCCCTCCTGATCGGGCACCCCCCACAGCACAAGCCACCCCCACTACACTACATTCCCCACCTCCCCCAACTAACCCCCTTGTCTCGCCGGGGTCCAGACGGTTGTCCCCAGTGAGATCCCACACACTTCCCTTCATTCCAGGGCTGTCATCCCACTTGCTCTTCTGGCAGGGTACAGTCCCAGCAGTGGCCACCACTCCCAATGACCATCATGTTTCACAAGTACTTTATCTCCTGGCTTAAGAGGTGTAGGTCTAAATTTGATGTACTTTCATTCGATCCTTCCATTCTCGATCGCATTCACACACATGTTGATCATTAGCTCTGTGGATGTGTGCTTAGGATTTGCAAAGATGAGTGTAGCTGGAGGTTTTCCAGTAGTCGAGTGAGGTGCCACTCTGTAAGTGATATAGCTCTAGCTTCCATGACTTATTTTCAGCTGTAGTGGTACATATCACTTTTTCAAGGTTCGCATATATCTTTCGACTTCACCATTAGCTCTTGGCCAATGGGATGTGAGTTTCCTATGAGTGAACCCTAGGTAGTTTGCGAATTTACTGAACTCATCGCTACTGATTGGGGGCCCATTGTCACTTCTTAACATTTGAGGGATTCCAAACAAGGCAAAGATCTGGTCAAGCTTTGGGATGACTGCTTTTGTTGAAGTTGACATAACTAATTCCACGATTGGGAATCTGCTGCAGTCGACAGTGACAACAAGTAGGTGTTCACCAAAGGGCTAGTCTACAAAATCAACTCTAACTTCAATCGATGGTCCTGGAGGTAGTTCAGACATCTTAAGAGGATCATGAAGATTTGACATTTATTTTATTTTTTATTTTATTTATTTTATTTTATTTATTTTGAGATACAGCACTGAAACAGGCTCTTCGGCCCACCGAGTCTGTGCCGACCAACAACCACCCATTTGTACTAATCCTACATTAACCCCATATTCCCTACCACATCCCAACCATTGTCCTACCACCTACCTACACTAGGGGCAATTTACAATGGCCAATTTACCTATCACCCGGCGGAAACCCACGCGGTCACAGGGAGAACTTGACATGGCAAGCACTGTTTGATTTTATTCTCTACCATACAGTCAATTTGTGGAACCATACCTTTTCCCTCAGGTTTTGACTATTCCCTGGTGTCCTTCGTGTGCAATATCGACAACACATTCCCTCAATGAATGCGGAATGACAATACAATTGTTGCATAATAGAAGATCAGATGTGGTTGTAACAGTGAGCTCATTTAACACATTGTGAAGACCTTGTAGTGTGTCAGCAATTTCATTTGTATACGCTTTCTCAATCGGGTCTTTCCAGTTTCATGATTCCATCGCATTCATACACAGTTGTAAAGCCTCACATTGTTTTGTTCCTGCTATGATGTCGGCTAGTTTTAGTGACTTTGGCACTACATTTATGCTTACGTAGTTAAGATGTTGTTCAGCAATCCTTTCCTCACGACTAGTAGGACTGAATGTTGGCAGCAGATGTTGCAAAAGGTAATCTGCTGAGTTGAGCTTGCCAGGCTGATACTCAACATGGAACTCTTGTAGTTTGAGTATCCAACTTTCTATTCAAGTGGGTGGTTTGCTATGTGGATTGTTGAACAAGCTCACTAGTGGTCTATGATTGATTATTACTTTAAATTCGCTTTCATATAGGTAGAGATGAATGTGTAAGATATGCCATGTGATTGATAGTGCTTCTCTCTCTGTTTGCGAATAACGTTGCTCTACAGGTATTAACGATCTGTTTGCCATTGCAACAATTGATGGGTTACCTGTTTTGTCTTTCTGTATGAGAACTGCACCTAAGCCAACTGGGTTTGCATCGATGACTCGCTGGGTGGTTTTCTCAGGGTCGAAGAAGACATTTGTGCAACTTACTGACAAACGTCATTTGATATGGTGTACCACCTGTTTGTGTGATTTACTCCATTCCCAATTGGTGGTCTCTTTTGTCAGATCGCGTAGGAGGGCAGATAATGTAGCGAGGTGAGGAATGAAGTGACTACAGTAGGTGATGAGTCCGAGCAGACTCGGGATTTATTGCACGTTCGTAGGATCTGCACCATTTGCAATGGCTTCCACTTGTTAATTCATGGATCTCGTGACACTCCTTCACCACTGAACACATGACCAAAGAATTCAATTCTGCTTTCATTGAACAAGCATTTGTCTTTGTTCAAGGCGAGGTTACATTCTTTGAGATGTTGTAGGTGTGCATGTAGGTAATTTCTTTTTGGTGCAGCCATAAATGAGAATGTCATCACTGATGCACAGTGTGCCGTGCCTTCAAGTCCTTGAAGTGCAGCTTGAACCAAGTGCTGAAATACCTTAGCTGCTGAATTGACTCTGTTACAACTGAGGTGGGAGGAGTGCACTGTCTTTCTCTAGTTCCACTTCTCCACGGGTTATATTTAAATGTTTACCCAGTTACAGATAAGGCCAATTATGTATTCTATTTTATTTCAGAATAAATTCCACCAACCAGGTAATAAATGACAAAATTATCAATTTATTATAAAACATGACTTATTCAGTAAAGATGCAAAGCATTAACACACAGATTAAAGTATGAAAGTTCCCTTAAATTAGCGGTACTTAGAAAAGTAATTAGGAGAGCGAAGAGGGGCATTAAAAAACCCTGGCGGGCAAGATAAAGGAAAATCCCAAGGCATTTTATAAGTATATTAAAGGCAAGAGGATACCAGGGAAAGAGTAGGGCCCCAGTAGGGACCAAAGTGGCAATCTGTGTGTGGAGCCGGAGGACGTAGGTGAGTTTCTAAATGATTACTTTTCATTTGTGTTCACTATGGAGAAGGACGATGTAGGTGTAGAGATCAGGGAGGGGTATTGTGATATACTCAAACAAATTAGCATTGAAAGGGAGGAGGTATTAGCAGTTTTAGCGGGCTTAAAAGTTGATAAATCCCCAGGCCCAGATGAGATGTATCCCAGGCTATTATGTGAGGCAAAGGAGGAGACAGCAGGGGCTCTGACACAAATTTTCAACTCCTCTCTGGCCACAGGAGAGGTGCCAGAGGACAGGAGGACAGCGAATATGGTACCATTATTCAAGAAGGGTAGCAGGGATAAACCAGGTAATTACAGGCCGGTGAGTCTAACATCAGTGGTTGGCAAACTATTGGAAAAAATTCTGAGGGACAGGATTAATCTCCACTTGGAGAGACAGGGATTAATCAAGGATAGTCAGCATGGCTTTGTCAGGGGGAGATCATGTTTAACAAACTTGATTGATTTTTCGAGGGGGTGACTAGATGTGTAGATGAGGGTAAAACAGTTGATGTAGTCTACATGGACTTCAGTAAGGCTTTTGATAAGGTCCCACATGGGAGATTGGTTAAGAAGGTAAGAGCCCATGGGATCCAGGGCAATTTGACAAATTGAATCCAAAATTGGCTTAGTGGTAGGAGGCAGAGGGTGATGGTGGAGGGTTGTTTTTGCGAGTGAAAGCCTGTGACCAATGGTGTATCGCAGGGATCGGTGCTAGGACCCTGGCTGTTTGTTGTGTACATTAATGATTTAGATGTGAATATAGGAGGTATGATCAGTAAGTTCACAGATGACATGAAAATTGGTGGTGTCGTAAATAGTGAGGAGGAAAGCCTTAGATTACAGGATGATATAGATGGGCTGGTAAGATGGGCAGATGAAATCTAATCCCGAGAAATGTAAGGTGATGCATTTTGGGAGGACTAACAAGGCAAGGAAATATACAATGGGTGGTAGGACCCTAGGAAGTGCAGAGGGTCAGAGGGACCTTGTCCATAGATCACACAAGGCAGCAGCATAGGTTAGGAAGGCATATGGGATACTTGCCTTTATTAGCCGAGGCATAGAATATAAGAGCAGGGAGGTTATGATGGAGCTGTATAAAATGCTAGTTAGGCCACAGCTGCAGTACTGTATACAGTTCTGGTCGCCACACTATAGTAAGGATGTGATTGCACTGGAGAGGGTGCAGAGGAGATTCGCCAGGATGTTGCCTGCGCTGGAGAATTTCAGCTATAAACAGAGACTGGATAGACTAGGGTTGTTTTCCTTAGAGCAGAGAAGGCTGAGGGGAGACCTGATAGAGGTATACAAAATTATGAGGGGCATAGATAGGGTAGACAGGAAGAAACTTCTTCCCTTAGCAGAGGTGTCAATAAGCAGGGGGCATAGATTTAAGGTAAGGGGCAGGAGGTTTAGACTGGATTTTAAGAAAAAAATTTTCACCCACAGAGTGGTTGGATTCTGGAGCACACTGCCTGAAGGGGTGGCAGAGGCGGGAACCCTCACAACATTTAAGAAGTATCTAGATGAGCACTTGAAACGCCATGGCATACAAGACTAAGGGCCAAGTGCTGGAAAATGGGATTAGAATAGATAGGTGCTTGATGGCCGGCATGGACATAATGGCCGAAGGGTCTGTTTCTGTGCTGTATAACTCTATGACTCTAACATTTAAGAAGTATTTAAATGAACATTTGAAATGCCATAGTATACAAGGCTACGGGATTAGGATAGGCTTGATGGCCGGCGCAGACACCGTGGGCCAAAGGGCCTGTTTCTGTGCTGTATTACTCTATGACTCTATCTGACACACACACACACACACACACACACACACACACACACACACACACACACACACACACACACACACACACACACACACACACACACACACACACACACACACACACACACACACACACACCGGTTAAAGAAAAAATAAAGACGTCGTCTCCGCAGAGATCTCATAACAAAAAAGACAAAAAAAACTTTGGCCAAATACTTGTTAATTCTTGAAGGAAAATGAGAAGATATGGAATGATGTCAGTTGTCCCTTAATTCCGGCGTCCCAAATATGCATAGATGGCTGTCACTGGGATCTTTTTGGAGCATTTCTCTTAATGTAGATTCTAATCTATTTCGCGCTCTTGGGTTTCTTGACGACTTGTATGAGTGAGACCCAAGGGGTCATTTACCCCGAACTTTTTCAATAATGTCAAGGTCAAGTAAGCATTGAAGTTCCTTTTCTGTCTGTTTCCTGACATGATGTACAACTGGGGGCACATTAGGGTCTACATGCAGCTTACACGTAACACCTTTCAGCTTGCCGATACCAGTGAAGAGATCAGCATACAGTTCGAGAATGTTTTGGTGATGCAAAGGAATTGTGTATGTGACTGCAATCATGCACAGATATTTTGCTGTGTGGAAACTGATAAGCGTGTCACCTTCTTCAAATATGACATAGAATACAACATTCGTTGTAATAGCTTTGAATGAGACTGGCGTTTCAAAAGGATTTTCAGCAATTTGTCACTGTTGTAAGGGAAGTATTTGTAATTCCCTGGTTTGCAGAGAGTGGGGTAATCCTGAAGTTGGTTGAATGTTGTGTCTCCCAAAACATTGCCAGATGCTCCTGTGTCTATGAAAGCATCTACCTCCGAGCAGCTAATGGTCACCGTCACACATGGCTGTTTGCTGTGTCTGAGAGAGAGCTCAAAAGTATGTTCAGGGTCATCTTCCTCTACATTAGCTACATTCTCTTGCCTTTTTGCTGTGATATGCATATGTGGAACCCTTTTGTTGGTATTGGTCTTAGTAGTTGATTTTGCTAATGCGCGACAGACATGAAAAATGTGGTTGGGGTTTCCACATTTGGAATGTTTGACTGGTCCTTAAAAGATGAACATAGAGAGTGGTTTGAACAATTACCATTAGAGGCAAAAGAAACCATGGAATTTTTTTGCATACTATTGAGAAAGACATCTAGTTCATACTGAAATAGCACAACAACAAAAAAAACAGCTTATGGAATGTCATGCAAACCTGATGAACTCCCTAGAAATTCTTTTTGTGGACTTAAACGTGAGTATGTTAGGGAACAAGACCATCCTGATGTTGAGGAAAGGCGATTTAAGGACCGATATTTTGACTCCCTGCCATTTAAAACTAAAAGTATGAACAAAACATCAAATTGATAACTTCAGAAACAGTAATTATTTATGATAAAGCTCAAAAGGTAAGAAGTGAAAGAAAAATTCAGACCTGGGTAAAAGTGAGTAAGATTATTATACAGCCTTCCTTTGAAAATTAAAGGTGGAGAATCAAACCCTCACCCTACAATAAATAGGAAAAGGTGACCAGACAATAGACTGAACAAGTGACTGCAGTCAAATCATCAATATGGGCAATCTGAGAACTCATATTGGAGAAACAAAAATTATATCAGATGGGGAGATTACCAATATGGGCTGAATTCTCGTCATCAATGGTTCCTATTAAGTCAAAAATCAGTCCAACTAGAGACCACAGACGCCAACCAAGTGAAAGTTTAGAGTTGACAGATTTTCAAAACCTAAGATTTTCCTTGGGAATTAAGATTAAAGTTAAAATAGGGAACACGTCTGTCCCTCATCCTGTGTTTTTTACAGATAACTGTAGAGATGAATTCATGGTAGGCAATGATTTGCTACAAAGGCTCTCTCCAGTAATGGATTATTTTTTGTTATTCATTTATGGGATGTGGGTGACGCTGGCTAAACCAGCATTTATTGCCCATCCCTAATTGCCCTTGAGAAGGTGGTGGTGAGCTGCCTTCTTGAACGGCTGCGGTCCATTTGGGGTAGGTACACCCACAGTGCTGTTAGGAAGGCAGTACCAGGATTTTGACCCAGCGACAGTGAAGGAACGGCGATATAGTTCCAAGTCAGGATGGTGTGTGACTTGGAGGGGAACTTGCAGGTGGTGGTATTCCCATGCATTTGCTGCCCTTGTCCTTCTAGTTGGTTGAGGTCGCGGTTTTGGAAGGTGCTGTCTAAGGAGCCTTGGTACATTGCTGCAGTGCATCTTGTAGATGGTACACACTGCTGCCAATGTGCGTCGGTGGTGGAGGGAGTGAATGTTTGTAGATGGGGTGCCAATCAAGCGGGCTGCTTTGTCCTGGATAGTGTCGAGCTTCTTGAGTGTTGTTGGAGCTGCACCTATCCAGGCAAGTGGAGAGTATTCCATCACACTCCTGACTTGTGCCTTGTTGATGGTGGACAGGCTTTGGGGAGTCAGGAGGTGAGTTACTCGCCTCAGGATTCCTAGCCTCTGACCTGCTCTTGTAGCCACGGTATTTATATGGCTACTCCAGTTCAGTTTCTGGTCAATGGTAGCCCCTTGGATGTTGATAATGGGGGATTCAGCGATGGTAATGCTGTTGAGGAGATGGTTAGAGTCTCTCTCTTGCTGGAGATGGTCATTGCCTGGCACTTGTGTGGCGTGAATGTTACTTGCCACTTATCAGCCCAAGCCTGGATATTGTCCAGGTCTTGCTGCATTTCTACACGGACTGCTTCAGTATCTGATGAGTCGCGAATGGTTCTGAACATTGTGCAATCATCAGCGAACATCCCCACTTCTGACCTTATGATTCAAGGTAGGTTATTGATGAAGCAGCTGAAGATGGTTGGGCCTAGGACACTGCCCTGAGGAACTCCTGCAGTGATGTCCTGGAGCTCAGATGATTGACCTCCAACAACCAGCACAGGGGCGGCACAGTGGCGCAGTGGTTAGCATTGCAGTCTCACAGCTCCACAGACCTGGGCTCGATTCTGGGTACTGCCTGTGTGGAGTTTGCAAGTTCTCCCTGTGACCGCGTGGGTTTTCGCGGGGTGCTCCGGTTTCCTCCCACAGCCAAAGAGTTGCAGGTTGATAGGTAAATTGGCCATTGTAAGTTGCACCTAGAGTAGGTAGGGAATATGGGATTACTGTAGGGTTAGTATAAAAGGGTGGTTGTTGGTCGGCACAGACTCGGTGGGCCGAAGGGCCTGTATCAGTGCTGTATCTCTAAATAAAAAAAAATAAATAAAACCACAACCATCTTCCTTTGTGCTAGGTATGACTCCAGCCAGTGGAGGGGATTCCCATTGACCTCAGTTTTGCTAGGGCTCCTTGATGCCATACTCGGTCAAATGCTGCCTTGATGTCAAGGGCAGTCATGCTCACCTCACCTCTTGAGTTCAGCTCTTTTGTCCATATTTGAACCAAGGCTGTAATGAGGTCAGGAGCTGAGTGGCCCTGGCGGAACCCAAACTGAGCGTCACTGAGCAGGTTATTGCTAAGCAAGTGCCGCTTGATGGCACTGTTGATGACACCTTCCATCACTTTACTGATGATTGAGAGTAGACTGATGGGACGGTAATTGGCCGGGTTGGACTTGTCCTGCTTTTTGTGTACAGGACATACCTGGGCAATTTTCCACATTGCAGGGTAGATGCCAGTGTTGTAGCTGTACTGGAACAGCTTGGCTAGGGGCGCGGCAAGTTCTAAAGCACAGGTCTTCAGTACTATTGCCAGAATATTGTCAGTGCCCACAGCTTTTGCAGACTCCAGTACCTTCAGTCGTTTCTTGATATCACACGGAGTGAATCCAATTGGCTGAAGTCTGGCATCTGTGATGCTGGGGACTTCAGGAGGAGGCCGAGATGGATCATCAACTCGGCACTTCTGGCTGAAGATTGTTGCAAATGCTTCAGCCTTATCTTTTGCATTGATGTTCTGGGCTCCCCCAGCTTTGAGAATGGGGTTATTTGTGGAGCCACCTCCTCCAGTTAGTTGTTTAATTGTCCACCACCATTCACGGCTGGATGTGGCAGGACTGCAGAGCTTAGATCTGATCCGTTGGTTATGGGATCGCTTAGCTCTGTCTATCGCATGCTGCTTACGCAGTTTGGCATGCAGATAGTCCTGTGTTGTAGCTTCACCAGGTTGACACCTCATCTTGAGGTATGCCTGGTGCTGCTCCTGGCATGTCCTCCTGCACTCTTCATTGAACCAGGGTTGATCTCCTGACTTGATGGTAATGGTAGAATGGGGGATATGCCGGGCCATGAGGTTACAGATTGTGGTTGAGTACAATTCTGCTACTGCTGATGGCCCACAGCGCCTCATGGATGCCCAGTTTTGCATTGCTAGATCTGTTCAAAATCAATCCCATTTAGCACG
Organism: Heterodontus francisci; assembly: GCF_036365525.1. NCBI lineage: Eukaryota > Metazoa > Chordata > Chondrichthyes > Heterodontiformes > Heterodontidae > Heterodontus > Heterodontus francisci. Next base: position 104,288,573 of record NC_090373.1, on the reverse strand, counting down.
GTGATAGTGCCACACAACTCGATGGACGGTATCCTCAATGTGAAGGTGGGACTTTGTCTCCACATGGACTGTGCGGTGATCACTCCTACCAATACAGTCATGGACAGAAGCATCTTCGGCAGGCAGATTGGTGAGGACGAGGTCAAGTATGTTTTTCCCTCGTGTTGGTTCCCTCACCACCTGCCGCAGACCCAGTCTGATGATTTATATATATATGAAGTCCTCTTGTGTCAAGTTAACAGACCCATACCATATGGAAAATACCTCCAGGATTTTGAGCGAACAGTAGAAACTCATGACGAAACTATAGATCATCACAAGAAAAAGGCAGAAACCTCTTTTATTGAACAGGAATATTCAACTTTGAAATTCAATCTGTTGTCTCCATAGAACCTACTGTGCTAATGCTAGGAAAACCAGAAAAATTAGAAATTTGGAGAGATTTTGTTCCGATGTCAAAGGGAAGAGTTATGAGTGAACTGGAACTCTAAGGGTTTAAGATATTCTAATTGTCAAAAAGGACAGGAATCAGTAAACAAAGTCTGTGAGCTCCTGTTAATTGGCCTGATTCAAGTAGAATCCTGCCAAAGGGAGATTGGTCAAATATAATCTGTGATTACTTTTGCCTTTGGGCATGGTTTGAGTACCCAACTGCAAGAAAACAAGAATTTAAAAAATGAGGTTGTGCAGGAGAACAGGATGCTTTCACGGTAAATCAAGGCTGTGAAAGAGTTGGATAAAAAAAAAACCTGGGCTGGACACAATGAAGAATAGGAAAAAAGAATTTGGAAGGAAAGAGGTAAACTGCAAACAGAAGAAATTAAAATTGTTGGGCAAAAAGGAAAAAAGACTGGGTTCCAAAGGTACCTTATGGAAATACTGTTCATTTTACTGTCAATTAATACCCTCTCTGTACTAACGCTTTGTCTTTCACCACACCATTAACATACCGTTTGCCTTTGTTCCATGACCTTCTGGTCAGTTATTCTCTGTGTCCTTGTCCTATCAACACCTTCTCTTTTGTTATCTCTTGCCCCACCCCTGCTTTACTTGCTTAAAACCTTTTACATTTCCAATATTTGTCAGTTCTGATGAAGGGTCACTGACCTGAAACATTAACTCTGCTTTTCTCTCCACAGATACCGCCAGACCTGCTGAGTATTTCCAGCATTTCTTGTTTTTATTTCAGATTTCCAGCATCTGCAGTACTTTGCTTTTATATCTTTATGGATATACAACTTTGGTGAGTTCGGGAATCTGTGTTCAAATTTGAGATAAAAATGCTGCCTTACTTTCAAGTAGTAGGGGCTAAATTATCCAATTTGTATGAAGTTGCATTGTCCGATAAGAATGAGATCCTATGTAGATTTAAGTAACTGCATACGGTCTTGATTGGAAACTAATCTAAAGACTGTTAAGTGTGCAATGGAGTCTTTGCAATCAGGAGAAATTACACTGGTGTGACAGGTAGTCAATGATTTACAGTAGCCATACCAGGCAACATAAAAAAGATTTATCTCTCTGAGTTAACAAAAGAGTTGCCACATCAGAAGACTTTTAATTCAATGACCTTTAAAACCATACACAGTTTATTGATGTAGGCGTAGAGATTCAAAATCCCTTGTTTAGAGTCGAATAATGATTCCACATTTGTTGATTTTAAAACAGTAAAGTTATTGTCCTAGGAAAGACACTGCAATTGGTTAATCAGAGAATAGTTTTGTGATTTAAAAAAAATGCTGTACTTGATAAGGAAAGCCTAATTATAGAGGGTCAGTTTGATATTAACTAGAGGGGTTCAATTTGATAAGAGTGCAAATTCAGCCCTGAAAGTTTAATTGTAGTTCAACTGGTCTGGCCTTCAGCTGGATCATATTTGCCAATGTAAAACAGAAACTGCTTACTTAACTCTGTTTGAAGGAATGGGATGGAACGACCAGTCAGCCAGTGGAAGCAGTGCAATTGATATTGTAAACTGTGTCAGGTTTTTCAAAAGAAATTGAAGGGAAAGTTGAAATGGGGGACAATACTCTTCGAAATTTGACGAAATGGCAACAACAAATACAGACTGCTGATGATTTAGAATCAGATTCCCAAAGTGAACAATTAAAGGAAATATTTCAGGAGTTTAAGGATATTTTAAGCAACGATGCATATGAAAGTAGTAAAACCGATCGACAAGTGAATAAAATACCTACAGATCTTCATTAAAAAGAACTAAGAATAGCTTACAGAATTACTTGCTGAACCTGCATACTAACCTTTTGCAATTCATGCACTAGGAGATCCAGATCCCTCTGCATCTCAGAGCTCTGCAATCTCTCATCATTTAGATAATATACTTTTTTTATTCTTCCTGCCAAGACGGAAAATTTTCCATTTTCCCATATTATACTCCATTTGCCTCCTTATGCCCTCTTCACAACTTATGTTCCTACCCATCTTTATGTCATCAGCAAATTTTGGTCCCTTCATCCAAGTCATTTCGATAAATTGTAAAAGGTTGAGGCCCAAGCACTGACCCCTGTGGCACACCACTCATTACATCTTGCCAACCAGAAAATGATTCATTTATGCCAACTCTTGTTCCTCAAGGGTCAGTGCTAGGACCATTGCTTTTTTGATATATTAGTCATGAAAACCCTATATGCCGAATGGGAAATATTGATTTCATTGGTTTGAACCTTGTCTTAGACTTTTAATTGAAATCCTTACAAATAACTTTTTTAAAAGGATAAACTGGCAACCAAGATGGCCACTGCAATTTACATTTGAAACACCAAAAGATCAGACTGGAGACAACATGACTGACTCATTCTAACCAGAACAATGGGGTGCTTTCTGATTAAATTATCTGAAATGGCCTTATCAACATGGTCATCAGGGGCCATCGACAGCCATTGACACTGGAAGAGCCAACCCCCACCAGTGTGACTGGACAGCTTGAGGGGTAGAACCTTGAATCTCAGAGAAGATTCCAGAGGGACTTCATTAAAACCAGAAAGATACTTTGGTAATGTCATGTGACTGCTTGTGCAGCTCTCGGGAGACTGTAAGCTTTGTCAGACAGAAAGCAAGGCTTGGTAACGGAAAAGCCATCAACAGAGCAGCTCCTTCTCTCTCCAGTAAAGATCCAAAGAAGACCCAGCTGCAACCGGTAAAGCCAACAGCCAGGGTACAGGGATTAAACCCCCTCTTCTGCCTTCTGGAGCCGTGAGAAGCAAGCCCGCAACCATGCACGTGGCCCAGTCAGGACTTCAGGACTACAATTTCAACTAAGGACTCTGGGACTGATATACCATATTTAAATTCCATTTATTCCGGACCTTACTCCAACCACCAAATCTGTTTTCCCTCCGTAATCTATTTGTGTGTGTGTGTGTGAGTCTCGTGTGAATGTGCACATGAATGCATAGCATATTTTAGTAATTTTAACCAGTTTAGAGTGTTAAGAGTAATAAACTTACATTTTTCTTGTTTAAACCTGAGGAAACCTGTATAATTTGTTCTTTATCTATTATATTAGAGGAACAGGAGCAAGTGCTCACTGAGGTGGTAAGTTCAATCACTGTTTTAAAAAAGGATAAACCCTGTTGTAGTCAAACCAGAGAAAAGGCAAAAGGGGAGCCTGAGACCCCTTCCTCACCTGGCCGTAACAATATAAATGACTTGGATATTGGAATACAAATTTAAAAATTTCAAATTTGAAGTTTCAAAATTTACCAATCATACCAAACTTGGAGGCATGGCAGAAAGTGAGGATAACACCAATCAACAGCAACAGGACATAAAAAAGCTAGCAAAATGGGCAGACAAGTGGCAGATGGAATTTAATACAGAAAAGTGTGAGGTGATGCCTTTTGGCAGAAGGGACAGGGAGAGGCAATATTAGTCATAATGGCACAGTTCTAAAGAGTGTGCAGAGACAGAGGGACTTGGGGGTTCATGTGCATAGATCTTGGAAAGTGGCAGGACATATTGAAAAAGTGGTTAGTAAAGCATATGGGATCTTAGGCTTCATAGATAGAGATATTGAGTACAATAGCGGCAAAGTTATGCCGAACCTTTATAAAGCTCCGGTTAAGCAACAATTAGAGTATTGCGTCCAGTTCTGGTCACCACATTTTGGGAAGAATGTGAGGGAGTTTAAGAGGATGCAAAGGAGATTTACCAGAATGGCTCCAGGGATATGAGAGATTGTAGCTACAAGGTTAGGTTAGAGAAACTGGGATTGTTCTCCTTGGAGCAAAGGAGATTGAGGGAAGATTTGATAGAGGTGTACAAGATTATGGCAGTTTTAGAGAAGGTAGACAAACATAAACTGTTCACATTAATTGATGGTGCAAGGACTAGGGGATGCAGATTTAGGGTTTTGGGTAAGAGATGCAGAGGGGATGTGAGGAAGAACTTCTTTTACATCGTGAATGGTAATGACCTGGAACTCTCTGCTTATGAGGGTGGTGGAAGCAGAGAGACGATGATGAAAAGGAAATTGGATGGACCCTTGAGGGAAATAAACTTGTAGGGCTATGGAGATTAAGCAGGGGAATTGACTGGCTTGCTCTACAAAGAACTGGCATGGACTCAATGGGCCAAATGGACTCCTTCTGACTGTAATGACTCTATGGCTCTATTTCCAGCATCCACAGTATTTTGTTTTTGTAAAGACTTTCATGTATTGTGCACCAAAATAGCCAGCTCTGGACTACAATTCAGGTCATGCACATGAACCAGTTCGAACCTTATCATCCTCAGGAAAAGCTCCAGGATACTGGATCAGAGGAGAAGGAGTGAACTGTTTCCCGGTGATGTGATTTTTGCATAATTTTGATGATAGGCTTTGGTGGAATACACTGTTATGTCGATTGTCACTTTCCCTTCACTACTTTAATACATAATCTGCTGGTGTAACCTATTAGGTTTGGAATGCAAAGATAAACCTGTTTACCTTTGTATCCCAAGACAGAATATGTAATGAAAATTCATGTGACAAACAAAAGCCTGATACTAAATCGGCTCCAAAATGTCTGAAGGAAAAGGACTCTTAAAAGGACACATTTGAAATGCAGTGTTACTTATAAAGTGTATCATCCATTTGTCTGTGCGCGCATGTCCATATGGAGGACAAGTCGCCCTGCACTGGAGCCACACACATGCACCTCAATTGCGGTTGAGCATGTGACTAGCCGGAGCCTGCAGCCTGAACCACATTTTTTTCCAGCTTTTTTTTGCCTGGAGAACTTTAGGAACTCTAGTGACAGGTGGAGGTGGTGGGTGCCGATGGGGAGAAGGTCAGGAATTCAGGTGGGGGAGGGGGGAGAAGAAGGGCAGGAACCTTGGGGTTGGTCAGGAGAGGCAATATAAACTAAATGCTATCATTTTAAAGGGGTGCAGGAACAGAGAAACCTGCGTGTCTCTGCGTGCAAGTCTCTGAAAGTTGCAAGTAGAGAAGGTTGTTGAAAGACTTGCAGGATCCTTGGCTTTAATAGAAGCATAGAAAAAGCCCTTCAAAACACTCCTACAGGGGATGCAGAGACCAAGTGGACCCACATCAGAGATGCCATGTATGACTCAGCAATGACCACCTATAGCAAACGTGTGAAGCGGAATGCAGACTGGCTTCAATCTCACTTTGAAGAGCTGGAACCTGTCATTGCCGCTAAGCGCATTGCACTGCTGAACTACAAGAAAGCCCCCAGCGAGTTAACATCCGTAGCACTGAAAGCAGCCAGAAGCACTGCACAAAGAACAGCCAGGTGCTGTGCAAATGACTACTGGCAACACCTATGCAGTCATATTCAGCTGGCGTCTGACACCGGAAACATCAGAGGAATGTATGATGGCATTAAGAGAGCTTTTGGGCCAACCGTCAAGAAGATTGCCCCCCCCCTCAAGTCTAAATCAGGGGACACGATCACTGACCAACGCAAGCAAATGGACTGCTGGGTTGAGCGCTACCTGGAACTGTACTCCAGGGAGAATGTTGTCACTGAGACCGCCCTCAATGCAGCCCAGTCTCTGCCAGTCATGGATGAGCTGGACGTACAGCCATCAAAATCAGAACTCAGTGATGCCATTGATTCTCTAGCCAGCGGAAAAGCCCCTGGGAAGGATGGCATTAACCCTGAAATAATCAAGAGTGTCAAGCCGGCTATACTTTCAGCACTGTACGAACTGCTTTGCCTATGCTGGGACGAAGGTGCAGTACCTCAGGACATGCGCGATGCCAATATTATCACCCTCTATAAGAACAAGGGTGACCGTGGTGACTGCAACAACTACCGTGGAATCTCCTTGCTCAGCATAGTGGGGAAAGTCTTCGCTCGAGTCACTTTAAACAGGCTCCAGAAGCTGGCTGAGCATGTCTACCCTGAGGCACAGTGTGGCTTTCGAGCAGAGAGATCCACCATTGACATGCTGTTCTTCCTTCGCCAGCTACAGAAGAAATGCCGTGAACAACAGATGCCCCTCTACGTTGTTTTCATTGATCTCACCAAAGCCTTTGACCTCGTCAGCAGACGTGGTCTCTTCAGACGACTAGAAAAGATTGGATGCCAACCAAAGTTACTAAGTATCATCACCTCATTCCATGACAATATGAAAGGCACAATTCAGCATAGCGGCGCCTCATCAGACCCCTTTCCTATCCTGAGTGGCGTGAAAATTGCCCCTAGTGTAGGGAGGTGATAGGGAATATGGGATTACTGTAGGGTTAGTATAAATAGGTGGTTGGTGGGCTGAAGGGCCTGTTTCAGTGCTGTATCTCTAAATAAAAATAAAAATAAATAAAAAAGGGCTGTGTTCTTGCACCTACACTGTTTGGGATCTTCTTCTCCCTGCTGCTCTCACATGCATTCAACTCTTCAGAAGAAGGAATTTTCCTCCACACAAGATCAGGGGGCAGGTTGTTCAACCTTGCCCGTCTAAAAGCGAAGACCAAAGTACGGAAAGTCCTCATCAGGGAACTCCTCTTTGCTGACGATGCTGCATTAACATCTCACACTGAAGAGTGTCTGCAGAGTCTCATCGTCAGGATTGCGGCTGCCTGCAACGAATTTGGCCTAACAATCAGCCTCAAGAAAACGAACATCATGGGGCAGGACGTCAGAAATGCTCCATCCATCAATATCGGTGACCACGCTCTGGAAATGGTTCAAGAGTTCACCTACCTAGGCTCAACTATCACCAGAAACCTGTCTCTCAATGCAGAAATCAACAAGTGCATGGGAAAGGCTTCCACTGCTATGTCCAGACTGGCCAAGAGAGTGTGGGAAAATGGCGCACTGATACGGAACACAAAAGTCCGAGTGTATCAAGCCTGTGTCCTCAGTACCTTGCTCTACGGCAGCAAGGCCTGGACAACGTATGTCAGTCAAGAGCGACGTCTCAGTTCATTCCATCTTCGCTACCTCCGGAGAATCCTTGGCATCAGGTGGCAGGACCGTATCTCCAACACAGAAGTCCTCGAGGCGGCCAGCATCCCCTGCATATACACCCATTTGAGCCAGCGGCGCTTGAGATGGCTTGGCCATGTGAGCCGCATGGAAGATGGCAGGATCCCCAAGGACACATTGTACAGCGAGCTCGTCACTGGGATCAGACCCACCGGCCGTCCATGTCTTTGCTTTAAAGACGTCTGCAAACACGACATGAAGTCCTGTGACATTGATCACAAGTCATGGGAGTCAGTTGCCAGCGATCGCCAGAGCTGGCGGACAGCCATAAAGGCGCGGCTAAAGTGTGGCGAGTTGAAGAGACTTAGCAGTTGGCAGGATAAAAGACAGAAGCGCAAGGGGAGAGCCAACTGTGTAACAGCCCCAACAACCAATTTTATCTATAGCGCCTGTGGAAGAGTCTGTCACTCTAGAATTGGACTTTATAGCCACTCCAGGCGCTGCTTCACAATCCACTGATCACCTCCAGGCGCTTACCCATTGTCTCTTGAGACAAGGAGGCCAAAGAAGAAGAGTACAAAAGTAAGGAAGCTATGCTAAATCTTTATAAATACTGATTAGATTTCAGCTGGCGTACTGTTGTCAACTCTGGGCACCACATTTTATAAAGGATGTCAAAGCCTTAGAGAGGGTGCAGAGGAAATTCACTAGAATGGAACTAAGGATGAAATACTTCAGTTACATGGAAAGAATAGAAAAACTGGGGTTGTTATTCTTTTTTAAAAAAAGGATAGACTATTCTGTGCTCCTACCAACATGCACTACTCACATTTATTTGTTTCTTGCCAGACTCTATTCTTCCACTGTACGAGAATGGTTCCAGGGATGAGGGACTTTGTTATGTGGTTAGATTGAAGAAGCAGGCATTGTTCTCTGTCGAGAAAGTTGAGAGAAGATTTGATAGAGGTGTTCAAAATCATGAGGGGTCGAGACAGATTAAATAGTTTAGTTTAGTTTAGTTTAGAGATGCAGCACTGAAACAGGCCCTTCGGCCCACCGAGTCTGTGCCGACCATCAACCACCCATTTACACTCATCCTACACTAATCCCATATTCCTACCACATCCCCACTTGTCCCTATATTTCCCTACCACCTACCTATACTAGGGGCAATTTATAATGGCCAATTTACCTACCAACCTGCAAGTCTTTTGGCTTGTGGGAGGAAACCGGAGCACCCGGAGAAAACCCACGCAGACACAAGGAGAACTTGCAAACTCCACACAGACAGTACCCAGAATTGAACCCAGGTTGCTGGAGCTGTGAGGCTGCGGTGCTAACCACTGCGCCACTGTGCCATGAGCAGAAAGGTCAAGGACCCAGATTTGAAGTTTTTGACAAAAGAACCAAAGACAACATGAGGAAAAATGTTGTTTTATGCAGTGAGTGGTTATGATCTCAAACGCACTACCTAAAAGTGTAGTGGAGATAAATTCAATTGTGGCTTTCACAAGGATGAGCAACTGAAGGGAAAATATTTGCAGGGCTAAATTGCTCTTGCAGTGAGTGGTACAGGCTCAAAAGCCAGAATAGCCCCTTCTGTGCTACAACTATTCAGTGATTCTATAATTCTCCTGTGTGAGCCTCCCATCTTCCAGCCTCACTGAACTTGAGCTCATCTAAGGCTCTGCTGCACATGTCCTAATTAATTGCAAATCCCATTCACCCATCACCCCTGGGCTTATTGACCTATATTTGTTCCCGCTCCAGCAATGACTCAATTTTAAAGTTCTCCTCCTCATGTTGAAATCCCTCCTTCCCTCCCTGCTTCCTATCTGAAATTGGCAGTATAAGTGTTGCGTGTTCTCTAAAATCTGTAGTGTGAGCGTTATGCGCTCTCTAACACCAGTAGTTTAACATAAGAACATAAGAAATAGGTACAGCAGAAGGCCATTCATTGAGATTATGGCTGATTTTCTACTTCAACACCATTTCCCTGCATTATGCCTGTATCCCTTAATGTTTTTAATATGTAGAAATCTATCGATCTCTGTCTTGAACATACTCAATGACTGAGCCTCCACAACCCTCTGGGACAGAGAATTCCAAAGATTTACCACCCAATGAGTGAAGAAATTCCTCCTCATCTCAGTCCTAAATGGCCTGCCCCTTATTCTGAGACTGGGTCCCCTGGTTCTGGAATCCCCAGCCAGGGGAAACATCCTTCCTGCATCAACCCTGTCAAGCCCTGTAAGAATTTTGTATGTTTGAATGAGATCACCTCTCATTCTTCTAAATTCCAGAGAATAAAGGCCCAGTTTATTTAATCTTTCCTCATAGGACACTCCCTCCATCCCAGGAATTAGTTTAGTGAACTGTCAAGCAAGCCCCCCCCCCCCCCCCCCCCACATGCCAAGAATGAAGAAAATTAATTTTGCCACATGAATATTGATTTTGGATTGTTGTTGGTGAAGAAAGAATTTGCTTTACAAAACAATTGGAGACTTTGGCTGGAGAGAGACATTAGCATATTAACAGATAGTACTTCAAAGGACTATTCCCGGCTCCAATTTAATCCACAATGGACTTTTGATTACCTAATGTTGAAGGTGGAAAGGCTAGAAACATAGAAAATAGGAACAGGAGAAGGCCATTTGGCCCTTCGAGACTGCTCCACCATTCATTATAATCATGGCTGATCATCCAACTCAGTAACCTGTTCCCACTTTCTCCCCATACCCTTTGATCCCTTTAGACCCAAGAGCTATATCTAACTCCTTTTTGAAAACAATAGAAACATTCCAGGTTAATTGCTAAGATGGTCGAATACACAAACCGATGTGGTCAGACTGGTTTGGGTCACATGACTAACTGATTGTTGGAGTTTTTTGAATTTGAACTTCCAACAAGGAATTTGAAATCAGAAAGCTGTTTTCTCCCAGACTGAGAACTCATCTTGTTCTCACCAGCTTTGGAAACCATCAAAAACACATGAACCCCAAGAGAGAAAAGTCTCCAACAGTGACAAGGTTTAAGAAGAATACTGGGCCCCAAAAAAAAGCAAGCCTACTTGCAAAAGGACCGCAGTGAAATCGAAACACAGTAAACAAGAAACTCTTCTGATTTTGCCTCAAACCTCTCCATTTTATTTTTCTTATGCTCTTATCTGTCCCTATTTGCATGTGTGTATCACGTGTGATTGCTAGTGTGGGTGCATCGTATATCTGTAGGCATTAACCATATTAGAGTTTAAGTTTAAGGTTTAATAAATTTCACTTTTCTTCTTTAAACCTAAGAAATCCTGTTTAAGCTCATTTCTTTGCCTTTTAATTGGAAAATGGTGAACAAGGATTCACAAAGTGGGAGCTCAAAACACAGTGTGTTTAAAATTAAACCCTGTTACAATAAGACCAGGCATAGACAGTAAAAGACCCCTAGACACCTTTCTCATCTGGTCGTAACAGAACCTTCATTGCACTCCCTCTATGGCAAGTATATCTTTCCTTGAAAAATTGCAAATAGCTGGGGCCCAAGTATTGATCCTTGTGGTACCCCACTGGTCACAGCCTACCAATCCAAAAATGACCCATGCATTCCTATTCTCTGTTTTCTGTCTGTTAACCAGTTCTTAATCCATGCCAGTATATTCCCCCCACAATCCCGTTCTGATGAAAGGTCACAGAGCTGAAATGTTAACTCTGCTTCTCTCTCCACAGGTGCTGTCTGACCTGTTGAGTATTTCCAGCACTTTCTCTTTTTATATCTTTCCTTAGGTAAGGAGACCAAAACTGCACACAATGCTCCATGTGATTCTCACCAAGGCTCTATATAATTGCAGTAAAACATCTTTACTTCTCTATGCAAATCCTCTTGTAATGCAGGCAAACATACCATTTGCCTTCTTAATTGCTTGCTGTACCTGCATGTTAGCTTTCAGTGAGTCATGAACAAGGACACCCAAGTCCCTTTGAAATTCAACACTTCCCAGCCTCTCACCATTTAAAAAATACTCTGTATTTCAGTTTTTCCTAACAAAGTGGATAACCTCACATTTCTCCACAATGTATTCCATCTGCCAGATTTTTGCCCACTTGCTTAGTCTCTCCAAGTCCCCTTGAAGTTAACATAGAAACATAGAAAATAGGAGCAGGAGTAGACCATTCGGCCCTTCAAGCCTGCTCCGCCATTCATTATAATCATAGCTGATCATCCAACTCAGTAACCTGTTCCTGCTTTCTCCCCATACCCTTTGATTCCTTTAAACCCAATAGCTATATCTAACTCCTTCTTGAAAACATTCAAATGTTTTGGCCTCAACTGCTTTCCATTGTAGCGAATTCCACAGGCTCACCACTCTCTAGGTGAAGATATTTCTCCTCATCTCAGTCCTGAAAGGTTTACCCCGTATCCTTAGACTATGACCCCTGGTTCTGGACTCCCCCACCATCGGGAACATCCTTCCTGCATCTACCCTGTCAAGTCCTGTTAGAAGTTTATAGATTTCTATGAGATCACCCCTCACTCTTCTGAACTCCAGCGAATATAATCCGTACCAACTCAATCGCCATCCCAGGAATCAATCTGGTAAACCTTCATTGCACTCCCTCTATAGCAAGAACATCCTTCCTCAGATAAGGAGACCAAAACTGCGCACAATATTCCAGGTGTGGCCTCACCAAGGCCCTGTATAATTGCAGCAAGACATCCCTGCTCCTGTACTCGAATCCTCTCGCTATGAAGGCCAAAATATCATTTGCCTTTTTCACTGCCTGTTGCACCTGCATGCTTACCTTCAGCGACAGGTGTACGAGAACACCCAGGTCTCGCTGCATATTCCCCTCTCTTAGTTTATAGCCTTTCAGATAACAATCTGCCTTCCTGTTTTTGCGACCAAAGTGTATAACCTCACATTTATCCACATTATACTGCATCTGCCATGCATTAGTCCACTCACTCATCTTGTCCAAATCAACCTGAAGCCTCTCTGCATCCTCCTCACAACTCACCCTCCCACTTAGTTTTGTGTCATCTGCAAATTTGGAGATCTTACATTTAGTTCCCTCATCTAAATCATTAATATATATTGTGAATAGCTGGGGTCCTAGCACCAATCCCTGCGGTACCCACTGCCTGCCATTCCGAAAAAGACACATTTATCCCTACTCTTTGTTTCCTGTCTGCCAACCAATTTTCTATCCACCGCAATACACTACCCCCAATCCCATGCGCTTTAATTTTACATGCTAATCTCTTATGTGGGAAATATTACACTTAATCCCCACATCCAAATCATTGATATAGAATATGAATAGCTGGGGCGCCAAGCACTGATCCTTGCGGTACTCCACTAGTCACAGCCTGCCAATCCAAAAATGACCCATGTATTCCTACTCTCTGTTTTCTGTCTGTTAACCAATTCTCAACCCATGCCTGTATATTTCCCCCAATCCCATGTGCTCTAATTTTGTTTACTAGCCTCTTGTGTGGAACCCTATCAAAAGCTTTCTGAAAATCCAAATACACCACATCCACTGGTTCCACCTTATCTATTCTACTAATTACATCCTCAAAAAACTCCGACAGGTTCAGTAAACATGATTTCCCTTTCATAAATTCATGTTGACTCTGCCCAATCCTACCATTATTTTCTAAGCGTCCTGTTATTACATTCTTCTATTATAGATTCTAGCATTTTCCCTACAACTGATGTTAGACTAACAGGTCTGTAGTTCCCTGTTTTCTCTCTCCCTTCTTTCTTAAATAGTGGGGTTACATTTGCTATCTTCCAATCTGCAAGAACCATTCCAGAGTCTATAGAATTTTGAAATACATCTATTATCTCTACAGCCACCTCTTTCAACAGTCTGGGATGTTGATCATCAGGTCCAGGGGATTTATCTACTTTAAACCCCATTAATTTCTCTAGTACTGTTTTTTTTACTAATAATATCTTGCTGTTCCTCGCTTACACTAGTCCCTTGGTTCTCCATTATTTCTGGGAGGTTTTTAGTATTTTCCTCTGTGAAGACAGAGACGAAGCGTTTGTTTAGTTTCTCTGCCATTTTCTCATTCCCCACTAAAAATTCTCCTGATTCCACTTGTAATTGATCCACATTTGTCTTTGCTAATCTTTTCCTTTTTACATACCTATAAAAGATTTTACGGTCCATTTTTATGTTTCTCGCTAGATTACTCTCATATTCTATTTTTCCTTTCTTAATCTATTTCTCGGTCCTCCTTTGCAGAATTCTGAAATTTTCCCAATCCTCTTGCTTACTATTTTTGGGCAACTTTATACACCTCTTTCTTTGTTCTACTACAATCCTTGATTTCTTTCATTAGCCATGGTTTGAACACTTTCCTTGCTCGGTTTTTGTGCATTAAAGAAATGTATTTTTTGTTGTAAACTATGTATTAGTTCTTTAAATGTTAGTCATTGCCTTTCTACCATCATACCTTTTAATGTACTTTCCCAATCCACCATAGCCAATTTGCCCCTCATACCTTCATGGTTTCCTTTGCTTAGATGTAAGACTCTAGTTTCTGATTGAACTACATCACTTTCAAACTTAATGTAAAATTCTATCATATTCTATCATGGTCACTCTTTCCTAAAGGCTCCTTTACAACAAGATTATTAATTAGCCCTTTTTCATTGTGCAATACTTGATCTAAAATAGCCCATTCTTTAGTTGGTTCCTCAATGTACTGCTCTAGAAAACCATCTCGCATACATTCCAGGAATTCGTCCTCCACAACTTTAGTACTGATAAAGTTTACCTAGTCTATATGTAGATTAAACTCCCCCATGATTACTGTATTACCCTTGTTACAGGCACCTCTAATTTCCGGATTTATACCATGATTTACATTACCATTGCTGTTTGGCCTATAAACAACTCCCATCAATGTTTTCTGCCCCTTGCTGTTTCTTAGTTCCACTCAAACTGATTCTATGCCTTGATCTTTAGAACTAAGGTTATCCTCACTGCAGTACTAATGCCCTCTTTAATTAACAGAGATACCCCACCACCTTTTCCCAGGTTCCTGTCCTTCCTGAATGTCACGTACCCTTGGATATTCATGGCCCAGCTTTGGTTTCCTTGTAGCCATGTCTCTGTAATGGCTATCAGGCCATACATAGGAATTTCTATTTGAGCTGACAATTCATCTATTTTATTGTGAATGCTGTGGGCATTCAGATACAGAGCCCTTAATGCAGTTTTTTTTACTGTCTTTGTAAACTCTGGCCCTATCTGCAGGCACACTCTTAAGTTTGCAATCACTGTCCCTCCCTGCCATACTCTTATCATCATTACCTTTATTGCTACCTTTTGCCTTGTCATTTCCTTTTAGTTTACTCAATCTTTCCCTAAATGATCCCTTCCCCCTTCTATTTAGTTTAAAGCCCTCTCTACTTCCCTGGTTATATGACTCACTAGAACACTGGTCCCAGCACAGTTTAGGTAATTCAGGTGAAGTCTGTCCCAACGGTACAGCCTCCACATTCTCCAGTACTGGTGCCAGTGCCCCACGAACTGGAACCCACTTCTCCCACACCAGTCTTTGAGCCATGCGTTCATCTGTCTAATCTTATTTACCCTACGCCAATTTGCACATGGCTCAGGTAATGATCCAGTTATCATTGTCTTTGAGGTGCTTCCTTTTTAATTTAGTGCCTAGTTCCTCATACCCCCTATGCAGAACCTCCTTCCTAGCCCTATCTATGTCGTTGGTACCTACATTGTCCGTGACCGCTAGATCCTCCCACTCCCACTGCAAGTTCCTCTCCAGCCCGAAAAATATATAAAAACAGACAGTAAAAGCTCCTATAGGTACGTAAAAAGGAAACATTTGGCTAAGACAAATATGGGTTCATTACAGGCAGAGTCAGGAGAATTTATAATGGGGAATAGAGAAATGGCAGAGAAGCTAAATGATTACTTTGTGTCTGTCTTCACTGAGGAAGATACAAGAAATCTCCCAGAATTAGAGATCCAAGGGATTAGGGGGAATGAGGAATTGATGGAAATTAGTATTAGTAAGAAGGTTGCATTGGAGAAATTAATGGGGCTGAAGGTTGGTAAGTCCCCAGGATCTGATATTCTACATCCCAGATTGTTGAAAGATGTAGCCATGGAGATAGTGGATGCATTGGTGATCATCTTCCAAAATTCTATAGATACTGGAGCAGTTCCTGCAGATTGGAAGATTGCAAATGTCACCCCACTATTTAAGAAGGGAGGGAGAGAGAAAACAGGGAATTACAGACCTTAAATCAGTCGTTGGGAAAATGTTAGAATCTATTCTAAAGGATGTGATAAATGGATAATAATGATCTGACTGGGCATAGTCAACATGGATTTATGAATGGAAAATGCTTGACAAACCTGTTGGAGTTTTTTGAGGATGTTACTAACAGAATTGATAAAGAGGAGTCGGTGGATGTGGTATACTTGGATTTTCAAAAGGCCTTTGAGGATGTTAGTTAGCAAAATTAAAGCACATTGGATAGGAGGTAATATACTGGCATGGATTAAGGATTGGTTAACTGGCAGAAAACAGAGGGTAGGAATAAACGGGTCATTCTCGCGTTGGCAAGCTGTGACTAGTGGGGTACCGCAGGATCAGTGCTTGGGCCGCAGCCGTTAACAATATATATCAATGATTTGAATGTGGGGACCAAATGTAGTATTTCCAAGTTTGCAGGTGACACAAAACTAGGTGGAAATGTGTGTTGAGTGTCATGCAGGCCCCAACCTGCCAAGAATGAGGTACATTGGTTTTGTCATATGAACATTGATTTTTAACTGTTGCTGGACTGACTGGTTGAACAGAGCAGCTGTGGCTGGAAAAAAATTTGCATTCTAACAGATGGTGCTTGTGTAGACAAAGGACCATGACACATTCAACCCACAATGGATGTTGATCACTGGATAGCGAGGGGATGGGTAAGCGCATTCCAGGGCCTGCTGGGGTGATGCAATCCACAGGGGCCAGGACTGCTTGGAGCAGCTGGTCACATGACTAACTGGCTGTTCCAGGGTTTTTTGAACTAGCCACAGAGAGTTTGAACTAAAAAAAGACTGTTTGCTCCTGGACTGAGAAGATCTCTCCTGTCTGCTCCCATCTCTTTCTCACAAGCCTCTGAATCCACTGAAGACACATGAACCCCATGAGAGAAAGGTCTCCCACAGCGAACAAGGTTTAAGAAGAATACTGGGCCCCAACGAAAAGCAAGATCTACCTATAATCAAGGACTCTACAGTGAGCTCGAAGAACTGTAACAAAAACTTTTAAGATATTGCCTCAAACTTTTCCACTTTATTTTTCTTCTGTTCTTTTCTGTCTCTATTTGCATGTGTTTACCGCCTATGCATGCTAGCGTGGGCATTTCGTGTATCCGTAGGCATCAACCGAATTAGAGCTTAAGTTTAATAAATTTCAACCTTTCTTCTTTAAACCTAAGAAAACCTGTTTGTGTTGGTTTCTTTGCCTTATAATTGGAAAGCGGTGAACAAGGATACACCAAGGGGGAGCTAAAGAACATGGTGTTTTAAAAATTGTTACGATAAGACCAGGTGAAGGCTGAGAGGGACCCCTAAATACCTTTCTCAGCTGGTCGTAACAGAAATTTGAGGAAGATGCAAAGCAGCGACAAGGAGATTTGGAAAGACTTATTGAGTGGGCAAGAATGTGGCAGATGGAATATAATGTGGAAAAGTGTGAGGTTATCCACTGTGGTAGGAGGAATAGATGTGCAGAGTATTTCTTAAATGGTAAAGTGTAGATGTACAAAGGGACCTGGGTGTCCTCATCAATAAGTCACTGAAAGCCAACATGTAAGTGCCGCAAGCAATTAAGAAGGCTAATGGTATGTTAGCCTTTATCGCAAGAGGATTTGAGTGCAGAAGTCGTGAAGTCTTGCTTTAATTGTATAGAACCTTGGTTAGACTGCACCTGGAATATTGTGTGCAGTTTTGACCCCTTACCTTAGGAACAATATTATTGCCATAGAGGGAGTGCAACAATGGTTCACCAGACTTGCTCCCGGGATGGCGAGACTGTCCCATGAAGAGAGATTGGGGAAACTGGCCCTGTATTCTCAAGAGTTTCGAAGAATGAGAGGTGATCTTATTGAAACCTACAAAATACTTAAAGAGATAGACAGGGTAGATGAAGGTAAAATGTTTCCCCTGGTTGGGGAGTCTAGAACCAGGGGACACAATTTCAAAATAAGAGGGAAGCCACTTAGGACACAGCCTTCTGGACTTTCACTCTTGGCTGCAGGGAACGGTGTATATCCCCCTGATTATACTGTCCCCTACTACCACTACATTCCTTTTAACTCCCCCCACTTGATTGGCTTCTTGTACCATGGTCAGTCTGCTCATCCGCACTTATAGCCCTAGTGCTTCCCAATACAAGCTGCAACAACCTCAAACTTGTTGCTCAATTGCAAGGGCTGAGGCTGCTCCACTCCCACCTTCGCAATCCCCTTACCGACATGACTTGTAGTCACACCCTCCTGTCCCTGACCATTGACCAAATCAAGATGACCCTATCCTAAGGGGTGTGACTGCCTTCTGGAACAATTGTCCAGGTAACTTTCCCCCTCCCTGATTCATCGCAATGTCTGCAGCTTGGCCTCCAGCTCATCTACTCCTGAGTTGAAGCTCCTCATGCCACAGGCACTTACTACAGACATGGTTGCCATGGATTGCCATGGAATCCAGGAGCTCCCACATGCTGCAATCGTGACACATCACCTGTCCTTAATTAATTTATAGTTCCCCACTGAACTCCCTCACTCGCTGAACTCCCTCACTTGCCAAACTCCCTTCTTCAAACTCTGTGTACTCAAGCAGCACTCTGTGTAGAGTGGACCTCTTTAAGCACCGTGCCTTCTCTGAACTCAGTAGGCTGAGAACCGTGTGTTCTCTGAAATCAGAAGTATGATGACTGTGCAATCTCTGAACTTCGTAGTGTCGACATCACATTCTCTGAACTTTGTACTGTGAGTGCTCCTAACATGCGACTGCGAACCCTGCCTGTTCTTTGAAAGCAGTAGTGTTAGCACCCTGAGGCTTGGAACCTGCCTGACGATGACAAATTACACATTCCAGACAAAATATTGGGTGTGCTTTGTCCTCCAAGGGGACCAATCAACAATCCAGTCAACCCACTTATGGTGCAAATAAATGCAGCCAATTCTAAATAGCATCACTGCAGAGGATAGATCACCATAGCAACAAGAATGAGCCCAGGCTGACTGGAAGTCATTGATCATCTGCATACTTGCATTGAAGACACATGTAAAAGGTCAGTCAATCCTACATTGTATTTGTAGGCACCTGTTGTTGACAAGCCACTGCTCCCAGTAGTGTGGTTCTAAATCAAAAAGGTCTTTTAAAGCCAGACAGAATTCAGAGTGGAAAGAGGCACAACTTCACCGTGAGCACTCCAAGCTTGCCTTTTGCTTCCTGGTGCCACCACCTTACCTTGTAACTTCGCTATCTCACACCTTTGTGCTTGTGCAGGCTTACAGGTTGCCTGTGAAGCAGGTAACCTGACTTCATGAGAAAGCTTTGCTGCACTACAACAGCATCTGTCAAACTACTTGGAATGTTCCTCACAAGCTTGAGCCAACCATGAGTATTCATTATGGGGTTAATCTAAGGCAAACATTTGGGGCTGAATTTTCGGGCCCCCCTGCTCATTAAGAGCTTGTTAGAGGGGCAGGTTTGAAGGGGACGCACATGTTTCACATGCTGTCCATTGCTGACCAGCTGAAGGGAGGTGGGAACAGAGTGGGGAGCCAGTCAGGACTGCCTCAGGGAATTACCCTGGCCCCATAAAGGGATCAATGGGGCAAAGGGGGACTTGACATTTGGAAAGGAGGTGCCCTTGGCACTGCACAGTGGCAGGGAGCAGGGAGTGTGGGCAGTCAGTACATGGCCGTTGAATGGGGCTGCCACACCCCTGACATCGCGGGGGCAAGGCCACCAATCACAATTGGGCAGGCACCTATCCAAAAGGATGGCTGCACCTGGCAATGAGGACACGACTCAGATTTTGGGCCCAATGGCAATGAGGGGCAACACCCTCTGTAGGAAGGGCAGAACCCCAAGCCGCAGGAGGGCATGGGAAAAAAAGGGGGCAGGAAGGCAACAGACGCCATACTCTCACCCCAGGATCTACTGCCGAAGATGGAGCTACCTGGAGATGACTGAGACTCAGTGCTGCAGGAAACTGCGACTCTTGAGGCTGAAGGTCACAGACGCCTGTGCCCTCATCACTGAAGACTTTACACTTCACTGCACTGCTCACCATGCCCTGCCAATAGTAATCAGTCACTGTTGCCTTTAACATCTTCGTTTCTGGCTCCTTCCAAGGCTCAGCTGTGGACCTTGATGGCATCTCGCAAACGGCTGCACACCACTGCATCTTGCAGGTCACTGATGCCCTCTTTGCCAGAGCTGGACAGTACATTCATTTAACAACATATGCAGCCTCCCGGGCATAGAGGGCAGTGGGTTTTGCCACCATCTCTGGATTCCCGCACGTGTAAACATCATCGATTGCACCCAGTGGCCATCAAGGTACCCAGTGATCAGCCAGTGAGATTTATCAATAAGAAGGCTTCCATCCCTGCAAATATCCAACTGGTGTGCATCCACAACAAGACGCCCCTTTGTGTGCTCGGTTTCCTGGAAGCTGTCATGACTCCTTCATCCACTACCAGTCCAGGCTGCATCAAATCTTCACTCCAACCCCCAAAGTGTGCGGATGGATTCCGGGGACAAGGGACATCTGTTGAAGACATGGCTACTCATTCCTCAATAGGAGTCCCAGACAGGTGCACAGAGTTGAAACTACTAATGCCACCTGCTCAGTAGGACAACCATTGATCAGGTTTCTGAAGATGCCTGTACAGTCCAATACCCTCCTGCAAGGAGTTCAGTCATTGTGGTGGTCTGCTGCACTCTCGAGAACATGGCCCTCCGGAGAGGTGTGGACCTTGAAGATGGTGAGGCCTTGGAAGGACACCGCTCATCAGCGTGAGGGGTTCATGATGATGTCATGAATGTCAGAGACCTCCTGATTTTGGAAAGTTTCAACTGAGCCCCTCTCACCTAGGTTGAGGGTCATTTTTTTAAAATTTCTTTCATGGGCTGTGAGCATCACTGATGAGGCTAACATTTGTTGCCTTTGAGAAGGTGGTGGTGAGCCGTCTTCTTGAACTGCTGCAGTCCATGTGGTGTAGGTACACCAACCGTGCTGTAAGGGAGGGAGTTCCAGGTTTTTGACCCAGTGACAGTGAAGGAATGATGATATAGTTCCAAGGCAGGATGGTGTGTGGCTTGGAGGGGAACTTGCAGGTGGTGGCATGGCATGGAAGGGAGTCTGAGATAACTGCCCTATAACATATGCCTGAATCATTTACTATCAGTGAAGGAAGCACAACCACCCAGAAACTTTGCCCCCACCATGGAGGATCCATTACCTCTTTCACCACCTCATACTGCTTTTCCTGTCAAGGAGTCCCATAAGTTTGGCTTGAAATGTCATAATTTATAGAATGCAAAGAGAGGAAAGTAGTAAAAGTGCAGGAAATGGGTTGGACACGGTCAAGGGCCCTGCCAACCACAGTGGGACAGGGATGCAAGGAAGACATATCAGAAGCACTATTGTGGAAGGTTGCATCATCAGAACAGATGTGATGGAGACAGAGAAACTGGGAGAATGGAATGGAGTACTTACAGGCGTTAGGTGTGAGGAAGTGTAGTCTGGTACATCTATGACTATATTGGTGGCAATTCCTGCTCTCTCCTGGAACTGGAAAACTTCATCAACTTTGCTTCTAATTTCCACCCTTCTCTTACCTTCACATGGTCCATCTCCAATACTTCCCTTCCTCAACTTCTCTGTCTCCATTTTTGGGGATAGGCTATCTAATAATATTCATTATAAGCCCACTGATTCCCACAGCTACCTCGACTACACTTCATCACACCTGCCTCCTGTAAGGACTCTATTCCATTTGCCCGATTTCGCCGTCACATCTGTTCTGATGATGCAATCTTCTACAACAGTGCTTCTGATAGGTCTTCCTTTTTCCTCAGCCGAGGATTCCCCCCCCCCAACACCCACTCCTTCACTGTGGTTGACAGGGCCCTCAATCGTGTTAGACCCATTTCCTGCGCTTTTGCTTTCACCCCTTCCCCTCCCTCCCAGAACCGCGACAGGGTTCCCCTTGTCCCGACTTTCCATACCACCGTGTCCCCATCCAAAGGATAATCCTCCACCATTTCTGCTCCCTCCAGCATGATGCCACCATGAAACACATCTTCCCCTCACATCCTTGTCAGCATTCTGAAGGGACCATTCCTTCTGCAACACCCTGGTCTACTCCTCCTCCACCCTCACCCCCTCATCCCCTTCCCACGGTACCTTCCCATGCAATTTCAGGAAGGTGTAATACCTGCTCTTTTACCTCCTCTCTCCTCAGCATCCAAGGCTCCAAACACTCCATCCAGGTGAAGCAGTGATTTACTTGCACCTCTTTCAATTTATTATACTGTGTTTGCTGCTCACAATGCCATCTCCTCTACATTGGGGAGACCAAATGCAGATTGGGTGACTGCTTTGCGGGACACCTCCACTCAGTCAGCAAGTATGACCCCAAGTTTCTGGTTGCTTGCCATTTTAATTCACCACCTTGCTCTCTTGCCACATTTCTGTCCTGCTGCAGCGTTCCAGTGAAGCTGAACGTTTGAGGAACAGCACCTCATCTTCTGATTAGGCACTTTACTGCCTTCTAGACTCAATATTGAGTTCAACAATTTCAGACCATCACTCTCATTTTGATTGTGTCTTTTTAAACATGTGCCGGTCTGAAATTTGTTTTTCATGTTTTTGCTTTCAGACAGAGCTGTTGATTAGCACTCTCGCTTGACAAATGCTTTGTTTTTTACTACAATTATTACCACTCCCTTTGCCTTTTGTTCCATGATATCTTTGTAATTTAATCTCTCCTGCCCTATCACAAACCTTCCCTTTTTCTTCTTCTTGAACCGCCAGCCACCACCCGCCACCCACCCCCTCATCACTTGCTCAAAACCTACTACATTTCTAACCGTTACCAGTTCTGATGAAAGGTCACTGACCTGAAACATTAACTCTGTTTCTATCTCCACACATGCTCCCAGACCTGCTGAGTATTTGTAGCACTTTCTGTTTTTATTTCAGATTTCCAACATCCGCAGTATTTTGCTTTCAATTTAGTCAGACAGAACCTTCCCTTCACACATTCTTGCTGACTGTCCTCGATTCATCCGTGCATTTCTGTATGGTGGCTAACACTGTATCTCAGAATTTTTTCCAATACTTTGCCCAACACCAAGGTTAGGCTGAGCAGTTTATAATTACTCAATTTATCCCTTCCACCCTTAGTAGTCCTCTGGCACCACACCTGTAGCCTGAGAGAATTGGATAATGATTGTCAGGGCCTCTGCTATTTCCTCCCTGCTAGAATCTATTATTAAGAAAGTCTTAAGAATGCACTTAGAAAATCATAGTATCTTCAGACAAAGTCAACATGGTTTTATGAAAGGGAAATCATGTTTGACAAATTTATTAGACCTTTTTGGGGGTGTAACCAGTAGTGTAGTTAAAGGGGAATCAGTAGATGTGGTATACTTGGATTTCCAAAAGACATAAGGTGCCTCAAAAAAAGAAAATACGCAAGGTAAGGGCTCATGGAGTTGGGTGTAATATATATTAGCATAGATGGAGGATTGGTTAATGGACAGAAAGCAGAGAGTAGGGATAAACGGGGCATTTTCAAATTGGCAGGCTGTAACTGGTGGAGTGCCGCAAGGATCAGTGCTGGGGCCTCTGATTTATAGTCTATATTAATGACTTATGTGAAGAAACTGAGAGTAATGTATTTAAATTTGCTGATGATACAAAACTAGGTGTGAATGTAAGATGTGAGGAGGACACAAAGAAGTTGCAAAGAGAGATAGACAGGTTAAGTGAATGGGCAACAAGGTGGCTAATAGAGTACAATGTGGGGAAGTGTGAGGTTATTCATTTTGGTAGTAAGAATAGAAAAGCAGAATTTTTTTTAAAGGTGTGAAGCTTTTAAATGTTGATGTTCAGAGAGACTTGGGCATAGCAAGTTAGCATGCAGATGCAGCTAGCAATTAGGAAGGCAAATGGCATGTTGGCCTTTATTGCAAGGGGATTGGACTGTAAGAATAAGGAAGTCTTGTATAGGGCTTTGGTGAGACCACACCTTGAATACTCTAACTAAGGAAGGATATACAGCGAAGGCTCACTAAATGGGTTCTTGGGATGAGAAGATTATCCTATGATGAGAGGCGAGGTAAATTTGGCCTATACTCTCTAGATTTTAGAAGAATGAGAGGTTATCTCAATGACACACATACAAGATTCTGAAGGGGCTGAGGGGTTGTTTCCCCTGCCTGGGAATCTAGAACATGGAGGCATAGCCTCAGGATAAAGGGGAAGTTATTTAGGACTGAGATGAGGAGAAATATCTTCACCGTTGAGCATATTCAAGACTGAGATTGATTGATTTTAGATCTCTCAGGGACTCAGGGGACATGGGGAATGGGTAGAAAGGTGGAGTTGAGGTGGAAGATCAGTCATGATCATATCGAATGGTGAAACAGTCTCGAGAGGCGGAATGGTCTACTCCTTCTCCTATTTATTCTGTTCTTGTGTTCCTTCCTTCTCTTCATAGAATTATAGAATGGTTACAGTACAGAAGGAGGCCATTTAGCCTGTCATGTCCAAGCCGGCTTTCTGTAACAGCTACTCAGCTAGCCTTTCTCCCCTGCCCTTTTCCCATAGCCCTGCATTTTTTTTTCTGTTCAGATAATTCTTTGAATAGCCTTGGATACATTTCATCTGGGCTTGGTGATTTATCTACTTTCAAAGATTAATAATTCCTCTCTCACTATGTTTATCACATTCAATATTTCACACTCCTCAACTACAATGTCTGCATTGTTCCCCTTTTTTGTGAAGGTAGACACAAAGTATTCATTCAGTACCCTGCCCACGTTTTCCGCCTCCGTACCCAAGTTACCTTCTTCGTTTCTAATAGGCCTTACCCTTTCCTTAGTTATCCTCCTGCTCTTTATGTATTTATAAAACATCTTCGATTTTACTTGCCAATTTTTTTTATGCCCTCTGTTTGCTTTCCCAATTTCGCTTTCAATTTCAGGTCTGAGCTTTCCATACACCTTTGGCTTTCTTGGCATTTTGGTATAAGCTTCGCTCTTTTGCCTTATCATACTGTATATGCTCTGCGACCTCCGGCGGGGGTGGGGTGTTCTAGATTTGGGAGTCCCACCCTTTTTGTTTGTGGAACATATTTGTTTTGAACCTTCTTTATCTCCTCCTTGAATGCCCCCCAACTTCTCTGAAAATGATTTACCTTCAAGTAGCTGTTCCCAGTCCACTGTTGTTAAATCCACATCTCAGCTTAGTAAAATTGGCCTTCCTCAATTGAAAACTTTTAATCTGGGTCTATCTTTGTCCTTTTCCATAATGACACTTAATTTAAATGAATTATTATTACTACCACAAAATTACCACTGTCCAGCTTCATTCCCTAAAGCTAAGTCCAGAACTATTCCTTTTCTTGTTGGGCTTGCTATGTACTGGTGAAAAAAGTTCTCCAGAGTGCATTTTAAAAATTCTTTTACACGGATTTATCATTTTTAATATTAGGGTAGTTGAAATTCCCTACTATTGTTTTTTTCAGACATATTTACCGACATATTTACTCTTCTATCTCTCTGACTGTTTGACGTCTATAGTACACAGCCAGCAGTGTGACTGCCTCTTATTTTGTTCTTCAGTTCAACCCGTATGGCCTCATTTGATGATCCTTCTAGCACGTCATCCCTCTTCAGAGCTCTAATTGTTTCTTCAACCAATATTGTTCCCCTCTTCTTTTTTTTAATCCCCTCCTCTATCTCGTCTGAAAACCTTCAAACTGGAGTGTTGAACTGTTATTCTTGCCCTTCTTTAAGCCATATTTCAGTAATAGCTATGATATTATACTTTTAAATATCTTTCTGTGCCCTCAGTTTATCTGCCTTATTCACTAGATTCCTTGTATTGTAGTATAAACCATTAATTACTGCCAAACTCATTTGTTGTCTATTTTCGAGCTTGTGTTTCCTCTGCCTTCGGCACTCGCTAACTAATTTTCTGCCTTCCATTTCCAGCTTTGCTTCTCTCCATTCTGAAGCTTGTTAAGGTTCCCATTCCCCTTCCAGTTTAAACTCTCCCCAACAGCACTAGCATACCTTCCTGCGACAACATTGATCTCAGCCCTGTAGAGCTGCAAACCATCCTGCTTGTACAAGTCCCACCTCCCTAAGAACCGGTCCCAAAGCCTCATGACTCTAAAGCCCCCTCTCCTGCACCATATCTCCAGCCACACATTTGTCTGCACTATCCTCCTACTTATGTACTCACTACTGGCACTGGAAGTAATCTAGCTCCCTAAAAATCTGCCTGCGGGGCCTCATCCCTCTTTCTACCTATGTCATTGGTACCAATATTGACAACTTCTGGCTGTTCACCCACTCCACTCAAAATGTTCTGCAGCTGCTCAGGACATCCTTGACCCTGGCAAGAGGCAGGCAATGTACCAACCGTGTATCGTATCTGTGGCTGCAGGGACACCTGTCTGTTCCCCTAACTACTGAATCCCCTATCACTGCTGCTTTTCTGACCTTACTCCTCCACCCCCACGGTACCCCCCGTCAAGCTGAGCCATGGTGCCATGAACTTGGCTATGGCTGCACTTCCCAGAAGAACCATTTCCATCACCAGTATTCAGAATTTAATAATGGTTAGACAGCAAGATGCAATCAAGGGACACCTGCATTACCTGCCTAGTCCTCCTTATCTGTCTGGCAGTCACCTATTCCCTCTCTGCCTACACACTCGTAAGCTGCGGGGTGACCACCTCCCGAAATAGGCTAACCATGTAGCTCGCAGCCTCACGGATGCACTGCAGTGACGCCAGCTGCCACTCAAGCTCCAAAAACTGGAGCTCCAGCTGCTCTAGTTGATGACACTTCCTGCACATGTGGTTATCCACACGGCACAGGATGTGCATTCAATGAGATTGAGATGCCCTGCCATGCCTTTATTTATCAGATTACTATCTAAACTTACCAGAAATAAACTTGACTCCTGATCTGTCAATAACACTCCAGCTGTAGGTGTGAGATCCACGAGTCCGTATAACTGCCCATTCAGTTGCAGCACAGATATATTTCAATAAAGTTTGAGGTGCCCTGTAACTTTGTCGACTAATTTTGCTAAGCCTGGTCCAATGCCCAGGACAGTACGTGACCCAGAGCTATCTGAGTGCGACCAGCATCCTGGATCAAACTCACAGTCAGCCCTAGCTCCTTGGCGTGCGTCAGCAGGTCAATGATGCATTCCTCATCTGGTGCCTTGACGACCACTTTGGGCTCCCCGCATTATTCCCACTATCTGAGCAGATCTGGATTCCGTTTCTGGACTTGCCTGTATGCAAGACGTCCTGATCAGGACAAAAATTACACTCACCAGCTACTCACCAATCAGCACCTTCCCTTGTGCTGACATTACTTTGGATGCTTTTATCTCTCTCTCTGATGTTTAAGCTCCCTTTCCTCTGGGCCCCCTGATTGAGGCCTACCCTCAGGTACTTGCTATTTATAACTCTCCCACCACTCTGCTGCTCCACCCCTGAACTGTCTCAGGTCTGCGCTCCCTTGCCTCCAGGCTCTCCAATTCTGCTGTTGCTGCTCTGTTTAAATCTTGGGCCTCTCTTTCTGCACATATTTATCATTTTAATTCACAAGAGTATTATTTTTAAACAATGTAGTATAAGTTTGCACAAATTTTTAATAAATTATTCTGAGCATGGTGCTCAAACCAAAAAAAAGTAATCAGTCATTGAAAAAAGCTGTACAATTTACAACTCCAACCGTGTGCTGGTTTATTTTTGCCTAAATAACTGAGTCATACTGTATCTTGTTTATACCAAACAATTATTGATTTTAGCATATTCAGTTAATTTTGAAAATAGACAGCATAGTTTAATTATGTGAGGGCATTTGTTTGCAGTAGTTCTGTTAAAAAGTTGATATATTATGACACTGTCATTTGGCATTTGAATATGACTTTCTGTATCCAGCATAACTTAC
This sequence comes from Heterodontus francisci, assembly GCF_036365525.1. Taxonomy (NCBI): domain Eukaryota; kingdom Metazoa; phylum Chordata; class Chondrichthyes; order Heterodontiformes; family Heterodontidae; genus Heterodontus; species Heterodontus francisci. The sequence goes on along the minus strand of NC_090373.1, from coordinate 104,260,924 downwards.
TGAACAACAGAACACTTTGTCCACTCTTTCCACTGGCTCATAATGTGCATATTTAAGTGCTACATGGCAGTGTCATAGTACATCAATGTTTTAACTGCACCTCTGCAATCATATGTTCTGACATAAAACAATGTTCTTTATTTTTAAAATTAATTTAAAGTACTAAAAACAACAAATGTTTTGTATAAACAAGATAAATTGTGAATTCTTTATTTAGGGAAATATAAACTGGCACTGGATTGGAGCAGTAAATCAAGTGCTTTTTTTCAGAGTACCTTTATTTGGTTTGAGTACTATGCTCAGAATAACTTGTTCAAAAGTATTCAGAGGAACATAAAGTATTAAGGTGAGTGACATTTACTATACAGTTAATTATACTGCAAAGGATCAAACTGAGACAAATAAAGTGAATTAAGTGGAGGAACATGTGGGGAGTAAGTGTTGCAGACCATTGTTTATATTCCTTTATAGAAAAGATAGCTGGGATATTGGTCAATGTACATCATGGTTACTGTTGCTTCTTGGAACTCCTTTTTGGTTGCCTTTGAGAGTCAGAGAGGAATTCTTTCCCCTGTTGAATTGCCCTAGGATTTAAAAAAATCTTTTTTTTAACCTCTTATCAGTGTTTACATGGTGAGTAGAGAGCATTAGGGGCCGTGTTACCAAAATATAACATGGCTGAATGGGACAGATTCAATGGATCATCAGGGGTCTTTTTCACAGGCGTTTTTTTTTGTATGTTTGCAATTTTGGTATAAACGAAAATTGCTTAAAATGTTTATTTTTCAGTGTGTATTGGGTGCAACGAGTACCAGAAATAATCCCGAACATATTGACCATTAATATTAAAGTCCATAGGCATAATATAAAATTGGGAATGTTTTAATTAAAGGTTCTAATGCCCTAGTGTAGCTGTCAGTGTAATTAAACTGTTATCATTTACAACAGTGCCTTTGTTCAGAGCTCGTTGTAAAAAACACCTACTGAACCTGAGAACCCTTTAAAATATAAGTATTATTTCATCACATCAGCATAACGAAGTCATCCAGACTCCTCGGCGAAGGCAATGGCAGACATGCCCTGGGATCTAATGGGTAAAAGCAGTCTGGTTTATTGTTTCCAATTCCTGACCAGTCATTCCAATATCTAACGTGCACAGCACTGAAAGAGGCCCGAGTTAGGTTTGACTGTGGTGTGGTTGGTGGTCAAATAGTTTGTCAAGGTTCATTTTCCAGGCTAACAAAGAAGAAATAGCCACTTGGGGGAGGAGACACTATTGATGCAGTGGTTTTTGTCAAGGTTCATCCCAAGCAGCTCTGTAACACAGGAGTCTGTGCTCTACGGGCTGTTCTCAGGGACGCACACCGAGACAAACATCAACTGCTGCTGGAGGACTATCAATTCGGTGAAAGACACCCTTTGGTCTGCCCGAAACTTGCTGGTCTTCCAGCGCAAAGAGTTGTCCACCACCGAATGTTGCAGACTGGCACATTCCAAGGTCCAGGACTACGTGTTGAGGGACGCACTAAAGCTTGGGGCAGCCGCAGCAAAGGCTCAATGGGGAAAGACCACAGTGTAAGGTTCCCCCACCAAGCTGGACTGAGGGGCTGGATCCATGGGAAACCCCTCGAACTGTATCGTTAATATTCTCAATTGCTGTAAATGTAAATGTAAAACTGTAATTGACATGACAATTGTGAAAAGGAAGGGTTGGGAAGGAACTCATGACAGTATTGAAGGAAACTGATCTCCCTTGCAACGTTTGTATTTTTTGGTGCTGTTTGGAAACTGTCTGGCAATGTAATTTTTACAGATGTTTATGAATAAAGTATATTTTGGAAATAAATAAAAAATTGATGTATCAGCACCTGTTGTACTGTCTGCCCTTTATGAATCAGCACCTTCAGGAAACGAAGAAAATAGAGGGTAGACTGAAAAACAAAGATGACTTGAGGAAGTAGGGCAGCTCAGCATTCCCGGCCTCTTGCTGCTTAGGCCCCAAGTTCTGGATTTTCCTTCCTAAACCTCTCTTTCTTCCCTTTAAGATGCTCTTAAAAACCTACCTCTTCCCTCCTCTAATATTTCCTTATGTGGCTCAGAGTCAAGGCTTGCTTTCCAACACCCCTGTGAAGCGCTGAGGAACATTTTATTACTTGAAAGACGCTACATAGAAACAAGTCGTCGTTGAGCAGGCACGTTCGCTTTCATTATGACATCGCGCTGAGCCGCGCAGGCGCTGTAAGAGTGAGCGAGTTGACGAGCGGGTGGGCGGGGACTGTGGTTGTGTGCAGTAACGGTCTGGGGGCGACAACAACAACAGCAGCAGCAGGATCATGATGATGATGATGTGATCGCCGAGACCCGCCCGGTGTGTCGTGTCGCTCAGCCACACCGGCCCGAGGCGAAGTGGTGTAAGTGGCGGAGGGCGGGGGGGCCCGAGGAGCGGCAGGGCCTCGGTCAGTCAGTGGGGCTGAGGCTGATTGGCTGCTGAAACCGTTATGGGGGAAACTTTGCTTCCCCGCTGCTGACCCGACATCCTGCCGCCCCCCACCCGCGGGGCTCCTGATCCGGCTCGGTCGCTTTGACTGGTAATGGGTGGGAATCTCACCAGACTGCGGCTGGGTTCCCCACCTCCCCGGGAGCTGCCGTCTTCCCCTGCTTGTACTGGGCCATCTGGAGACATCCTGGCCTCAGCTGCAACATTTAAAGATGAAAGGAATAATTAAACAAAACATGTTTTATTACTTCCTGGAGCTGATAAAACTTCCGTCAGTTCTACTAAAGTCCAGTAGTTTTTGTTCACATAATTTACGATGAGTGATTTTAATCAGATTAAAGGATGTAGATTTCGAATCTGTTAAACATGGTTTGCATGTAATGTAAATGTTTCTGACATGGTAAGTCATTTTAGAAGTTGCATATTATTTAGGACATTGCGAAGTGCTTTTCAAGGGTACTTTGTTTTTTTATTTTGGGAAACTGAGATTTAAGATGGTCTTGTCAATTTGCAGTTGGCCTAGTATGAAAGCATTGTGCCATTGCAGCATTTTGCTAATAAAAAAGGGGCAGGGCTGTTACAGCTTCAACCTCACATTTAAAGAAAATACAACGTGGTCCCGTTTGTTTGTCGTCTCTTAGGTATTCTCCATTTATTTGTTCCAGATATGTATCGATGTAACATAGTTTGTGGAAATTGGTTACATAACCCATTTACAGATTTTTAAAAATTGTAATGAGTGTAATACTGAGATGATCAAAATTGCATGTTGAACTCTGATGAGGAATGCAAAAAATCCATCTGGTTCATCATTTTGTAACCTGTAGTGTTTTATACAGATGTTTATAATTGTCCAGATAATTTCCATACAGACTCAGTGAAAATTCTACATAATGTTTGTTTGAAGTGATACAGCTAGAAAATCAAGGAAACTGATGACAATATTTGGTAAAATTCTTAAACCACTTTGTTAATATTATTGCATAAAGTTTACATCTGACGTTCAGATAAATGACAGATGTTGACTGAATTCGATTTGGCTCTAAGTACGTTAGTAACTAAACTTTCCTCCAAGAAGTTTATTTGAATGGAAATTATCTTGCCACCATGGCAGTGCTGTGTTCCCCTTTGTGGTGGTGAAGGCCATTATTGAGCTGCTTTTTTACTTTCTATTGATCTAGAGGTGATGCTTACTTAGGTTTACTGTTGACCAATTCACATGATCTGAAAGCAGTCCCTTCCAATTGGTATGTCGAGACTATGCTTAGTCTGCATCCATGCAGCATTTCATTTCAAAATTGAAAGAAATGCTAAGTGTAATGTTTGGCTGCATGAGTTGGCTGACTGATCTCAAGCAGTAAGTTTCCACTCTAATTAGTGTTAATCAGTTGAAAGTCCAGACTTCCTCCAAGTATGGATCGAGGTGCTTATTGGTGTAGATTGATTGGGAAAATCCCATTTTAGGCAGATAAACACTGACATTGGCTCACCATGATTTGTTGAAAGATGCTCCATAGCTTTTGTTAAAATGCTTGAATATGGGAGAAATCCAGTTGAAGCCCAAAGAAGTGAAATAGTTCTCAAAATCTTGTTCCCAAAAAGCTAATAGCACTGAGTTTTTCGAAGCAGGAGCTGGCTCATGTTATGGCTTAACTATCTTAAATGTTGCTGTCAACTGCTGTAACCTCCAAGTGGAAAGTATCATGCCTATTCACAAGAAATAACCAAAGTCATGTTGTAATAACTACACAACAACTACCCCAATTACCAATTCTGAGACAGGTTGTGGAAAGCATAATGAATGAGAACCTGTTGCAACATATCAGTTTCTTTGGCTACAGAACAAATCATTGACTTACCAGAATGTGTTGAAAATTGAATGATTCTTTCCATTCAGCATGAAGTGGAAGTAATAATGCTAAACCTTCCTTGAGCTTTTGATTGATCAGTAGCTGCTGCTTTTGGTTTGGAGTTGAACTTTGTCAGAGGATCCAAACATTGGGTCATAATCTACATTGTGAAGCAAATAGGACTTTTTGTTTTGGTATGCTTTTGCATATTGCTACATTAACTTCCAAGCAGAATTTAAATTGGTTCCATCCTGTTCTTTAGATTAAGATAGAAGACCAGAGCAGTTCAGTCTGAGAATTTGGAAGGCTAATTTTAGCTCACTGGTAAATTAGCTGGTTTTAAATGGGAATGTATGTAAGGTTAGCCTTTGTGTTTGGATAATGATTTGAAAGGTGGTGGTGAGAAATGAATTGTTGCCTGCTACAGACAAGGGTGCTGGTTCAGGCACCAGAACTGCAGGTTAGCTCCTGTTTTGAGTGTGTGCCGTTGGTAAAATGATTGGTCTGGTTCAAAGTTTATATTTGAAAAGTTGGCTTTAGATGTCTACAAGAATGTGAAAGAAAAGTTGACTTCAAAAGTGACTAAGCTGAAAATGTTTTGATCGTTCTCAGCCTTGCAGAAAAAGGAAAACTGCAGTGCAGAATCATTCTAGAGTTTTTTAAACTTCTTATTCTCAGGCATCACTTGCAAGGTCAACATTTATTGCCCATTCCTAGGTGGTGTGATCTGCTGTGTGGTGAAGGTGCTCCTACTGTAGTATGTTCCAGTATTTTAACTTGGTGATGATAAAGGAATGGCAATATATGTCCAAGTCAGTATGATGTATGACTTGGAGCTTTTTTTTAAACATTCATTCACAGAATGTGGGTGTCACTGGCAAGGCCAACATTTATTGTCCCACTCCTAAATGCCCTTGAGAAGGTGGTTGGTGAACCACCACAATGCTGTTAGGTTGGGAGTTCCAGCTTTTTGACCCAGCAACAATGAAGGAACAGCAATATATGTTCAGGTCAGACTGGTGTGTGAATTGGAGGGGAGCTTGAAAGTGTAGTCTTCCCGTTTATCTGCTGTCCTTGTCCTTTTAGGTGGTAGATGTTTTGGGTATTGGAAAAGACGTCCTGAATTGCTGTACTGCCATCTTGTTGATGGTACACATTTTGACCACATTGCACTCGTGGTGAAGGGAGTGAATGAAGGCTGATCAAGCAGACTGCTTTGTCCTGGATAGTGTGGAGATTATTGAATGTTATTAGAGTTGTTCTCATCCAGACAAGTGTGGAGTATTACATCATATTCCTGACTTGTGCCAAGTAGATAATGGAAAGGCTTTGGGGCATTGGGAGGTGAGTTACTCATCACAGAATACCCAGCCTCTAACCTGCTGTAGTAGCTACAGTATTCATACGGCTGGTTTCTGGTCACCGGTGACTCCAAGATGTTGGAGGATTCAATGATGGTAGTGCCATTGAATCTCAAGGAAAGGTAGTTAGACTCTCTCTTGTTGGAGATAGTCGTTGTCTGATTCTTAACTGGCAAGTGACAATTAAGCCACGCATCAGCATAAGCCTGGATGTATTTCAGGTCTTGCTATGTGCAGTCATGGACTGCTTCATTATCTGAGGAGTTGCAAATGGTACTGAACACTGTGCAATGATCAGCTAACATCCTCACTTCTGACTTTATGATGGAGCAAAAGTCATTGAAGCTTTGGCTTAGGACACTGCCATGAGGAACTACTGCAGCAATGTTCTGGGCCGAGACGATTGGCCTCCCAACAATCGCAACCTTGCTGGAGGAATATCTGTTGGACAGTTTGTGTTTCCACTTAAAGACTGTTTCCCAAGCTGTGCTGCAACAGAACCTGTGGGAATGATAAATTTTAACCCTTGTCGGAAATATGTATTGATTTGGTGTCTAGTTATTGCATTTTTGTATGTTTCACTGTTAGTTTGTATTCTTAGTAATCATAGTTTGTACTAGTCTGGTCCTGAGTGTGATGTATTTGTTTTTAAAACAGATCAAAATACATGATGGGAATGCTATCTAAATATCAATATAGAATTTACTGTAGTTGTACTAATGTTAGGTGTGGTCCAAGTTAGCTTCTGCTATGGCAGAGACAATAAGGCATACATTTCCTGTTGGGGGAGGGTAGCTCAATTTATAGGAAGTGCTGTACATCTGCTGTAAAAATGTTTTAGAAGCCTAATCCTTCAGTTATTTTGTCATAACACCTGTGGAAGGAGTGGTTGGAAGCATGCTTGGTCCCATTCTCTTTTTCATTTTCATTATTGTCCTAGTTGCACTGTTAAAAGTCCTATTCTGTTTGATATCAATCTTCTTCTTTGGCCTCCTTGACTCGAGAGACAATGGGTAAGTGCCTGGAGGTGGTCAGTGGTTTGTGAAGCAGCGCCTGGAGTGGCTATAAAGTCCAATTCTAGAGTGACAGACTCTTTCACAGGTGCTGCAGATAAAATTGGCTGCCGGGGCTGTTACACAGTTATCAATATTATAAGTATATTAAGGGCAAGAGGATAACCAGGGAAAGAGTAGGGCCCTTTAGGAACCAAAGTGGCAATCTGTGTGTGGAACCAGAGGACATAGGTGAGGTCTTAAATGGTTACTTTATATCTGTGTTCACTATGCAGAAGGACGATGTAGGTGTAGAGATCAGGGAGGGGGGTTGTGATATACTCAAACAAATTAGCATTGAAAGGGAGGAGGTATTAGCGGTTTTAGCAGGCTTCCTTTTTGGTCTCCTTGTCTCGAGAGACAATGGGTAAGAGGTGGTCAGTGGTTTGCGGAGCAGCGCCTGGAGTGGCTATAAAGGCCAATTCTAGAGTGACAGAATCTTCCACAGGCACTGCAGGTAAAGTTGGTTGTTGGGCTGTTAGACAGTTGACTCTCTGCTTACACTGCTGTCTCTTTTCCTGCCAACTGCTGAGTCTCTTTGACTCGCCTCACTTCAGTCCCGTCTTTATAGCTGTCCACCAGCTCTGGCGATAGCTGGCAACTGGCTCCCACGATGTGGTCAATGTCGCAAGACTGCATGTCGCATTTGCAAATGTCTTTAAAGCGGAGATATGGACGGTGGTGGGTCTGATACCAGTGAGGAGCTTGCTGTACAATACGTCCTTGGGGATCCCGCCATCTTCCATACGGCTCACATGGCCAAGCCATCTCAAGCGCCGCTGGCTCAGTAGGGCGTACATGCTGGGGATGTTGGCTGCCTCGAGGACTTCTGCGTTGGAGATACGGTCCTGCCACTTGCTGCCAAGGATTCTCCGGAGACAGCGAAGATGGAATGCATTGAGATGTTGCTCATGGCTGATGTACGTTGTTGAGGCCTCGCTGCCGTAGAGCAAGGTATTGAGGACACAGGCTTGAAACACTCGGACTTTTGTGTTCCGTGTCAGTGTGCCATTTTCCCACACCCTGTTGGCCAGTTTGGGCATAGCTGCAGATGCCTTTCCCATACGCTTGTTAATTTCTGCATCGAGAGACAGGTTGCTGGTGATGGTTGAGCCCAGGTAGGTGAACTCTTGAACCACTTCCAGAGTGTGGTCGCCGATATTGATGGATGGAGCATTCCTGACGTCCTGTCCCATGATGTTCATTTTCTTGAAACTGGTTAGGCCAAATTTATTGCAGGCAGCCGCAAGCCTGTCGATGAGTCCCTGCAGAAACTCGTGTGTGAGATGTTAATGCAGCATCGTCAGCAAAGAGGAGTTCCCTGATGATGATTTTCCAGACTTTGGTCTTCGCTCTAGATGGGCAAGGCTGAACAACCTGCTATCTGATCTTGTGTAGAGGAAAATTCCTTCTTCTGAAGACTTAAATGCGTGAGAGAGCAGCAGTGAGAAGTGTGGGTGCAAGAACACAGCCCTGTTTCACACCACAGACGGGAAAAGAGTCTGATGAGGCACCGTTACGCGAAATTGTGCCTTTCATATTGTCATGGAACGAGGTGATGATGCTTAGTAGCTTTGGTGAACATCCGATCTTTGCCAGTAGTCTGACGAGACTACATCTGATCAAAGGTCAAAGGCTTTGTTGAGAACTATAAAGGCAACGTAGATGGGCATCCGTTGTTCGCAGCATTTCTCCTGTAGCTGGCGAAGGGAAAACAGTATATCAATAGTGGATCTCTCTGCTCGAAAGCCGCACTGTGCCTCAGGGTAGATACGCTCAGCCAGCTGCTGGAGTTTGTTTAAAACGACTCGAGCGAAGGCTTTCCCCACTGTGCTGAGTAGGGAGATTCCCCGGTAGTCGTTGCAGTCACCACGGTCACCCTTGTTCTTATAGAGGGTGATGATATTGGCGTCGCGCATGTCCTGTGGTACTGCTCCCTCATCCCAGCACGGGCAAAGCAGTTCGTGGAGTGCTGAGAGTATAGCAGGCTTGGCACACTTGATTATTTCAGGTGTAATGCCGTCCTTCCCAGGGGCTTTTCCGCTGGCTAGAGAACCGAAGTGGATAAATCCCCAGGCCCAGATGAGCTGTTATGTGAGGCAAGGGAGGAGATAGCAGGGGCTCTGACTCAAATTATCAAATCCTCTCTGACCACAGGAGAGGTGCCAGAGGACTGGAGGACCACGAATGTGGTACCATTATTCAAGAAGGGTAGCAGGGATAAACCAGGTAATTACAGGCCGGTAAGTCTAACATCAGTGGTAGGGAAGCTATTGGAAAAAATTCTGAGGGACAGGATTAATCGCCACTGAGAGAGGTCGGGCTTAATCAAGGATAGTCAGCATGGCTTTGTCAGGGGGAGATCATGTTTAACAAACTTAATTGAATTTTTCGAGGAGGTGACTAGATGTGTAGATGAGGGTAGAAAGCAGTTGATGTAGTCTACATGGACTTCAGTAAGGCTTTTGATAAGGTCCCGCATGGGAGATTAATTAAGAAGGTAAGAGCCCACGGGACCCAGGACAATTTGGCAAATTGGATCCAAAATTGGCTTAGTGGTAGGAGGCAGAGGGTGATGGTCAAGGGTTGTTTTTGCGAGTGGAAGGCTGTGCCCATTGGAGTTCCGCAGGGATCTGTGCTGGGACCCTTGCTGTTTGTAGTGTACGTTAATGATTTAGACGTGAATATAGGAGGTATGATCAGTAAGTTCACAGATGACATGAAAATTGGTGTTGTAAATAGTGAGGGGGAAAGCCTTCGATTACAGGATGATATAGATGGGCGGAGCAGTGGCAAATGGAATTTAATCCTGAGAAGTGTGAAGTGATGCATTTTGGGAGGACTAACAAGGCAAGGGAATATACGATGGATGGTAGGACCCTAGAAAGTACAGAGAGACCTTGGTGTACTTGTCCATAGATCACTGAAGGCAGCAGCACAGGTAGATAAGGTGGTTAGGAAGGCATATGGGATACTTGCCTTTATTAGCCGAGGCATAGAATATAAGAGCAGGGAGGTTATGATGTAGCTGTATAAAACACTAGTTAGGCCACAGCTGGAGTACTGTGTACAGTTCTGGTCACCACACTATAGGAAGGATGTAATTGCACTGGAGAGGGTGCAGAGGAGATTCACCAGGATGTTGCCTGAGCTGGAGCATTTTAGCGATGAAGGGAGACTGGATAGGTTAGGGTTGTTTTCCTTAGAGCAGAGAAGGCTGAGGGGGGAACTGATTGGGGTATACAAAATTGTGATGGGCATTGATAGGTTAGATAGGAAGAAACTTTTTCCCTTAGTGGAGGGGTCAATAACCAGGGGGCCTAGATGTAAGTTAAGGTGCAGGAGGTTTAGAGGGGATTTGAGGAAAAATGTTTTCACCCAGAGGGTGGTTGGAATCTGGAATGCACTGCCTGAAGGGGTGTTTGTGGCAGGAACCCTCACAACATTTAAGTATTTAGATGAGCACTTGAAATACCACAGCACACAAGGCTACGGGCCAAGTGCTGGAAAATGGGATTGGAATAGTTAGGTGCTTGATGGCCGGCACAGACACGATGGGCCGAAGGGCATGTTTCTGTGCTGTATAACTCTATGACTCTAATATCAAAGAGTGGTTACCTTTTCATCTGAACGACTAGGTATCAAAAGAACAGGATATGGTTGTCAAATAACGTTGTATCTTCAGCAATGAAAAAGCCCATACTGTAAGTTAGTCTTTGGAGGATAATGAGCTCACATAATGCGAATCACATCTGACCTGTGGTGAAACGAGTTATGAAGATGATGCTAAAAGTAAGCTGAGCCACCTTTCTTGTTTGAAGTAAGTTGGTGATCTAGAAAGCCTATATCTGCCAGTTGATATCATCTCAGCCTATGTGGGAGGCTGCAGCAAAGCTGTTTTTTAGCTTCTAGGCCTACGCTGTGCAAATCATTGAACTCATGCATATGGCCTCTGTACTATGACACTCTCTAACACATTGGGTGGCGAGGGCACAGGGTGTATTCTGGGTGGGGGACTTCAATGTCCATCACCAAAAGTGGCTCAGTAGCACCACGACTGACCGAGTCCTAAAGGACATATCTGCTAGACTGGGTATGCGGCAGGTGGTGAGGGAACCAACAAGAGGGGAAAACATACTTGACCTCGTCCTCACCAATCTGCCTGCCGCAGATGCATCTGTCCATGACAGTATTGGTAGGAGTGACCACCGCACAGTCCTTGTGGAGACGAAGTCCCGCCTTCACATTGAGGATACCCTCCATCGTATTGTGTGGCACTACCATCGTGCTAAATGGGATAGATTTCGAACAGATCTAGCAATGCAAAATTGGGCATCCATGAGGCGCTGTGGGCCATCAGCAGCAGCAGAATTGTACACAACCGCAATCTGTAACCTCATGGTCCGGCATACCCCCACTCTACCATTGCCATCAAGCCAGGAGATGAAACTCTGGTTCAATGAAGAGTGCAGGAGCAGCGCCAAGCACACCTCAAAATGAGGTGTCAACCTGGTGAAGCGACAATACAGGACTATCTGCGTGCCAAACTGCGTAAGCAGCATGCGATAGACAGAGCTAAGCGATCCCATAACCAACGGATCAGATCTAAGCTCTGCAGTCCTGCCACATCCAGCTGTGAATGGTGGTGGACAATTAACTAACTGGAGGAGGTGGCTCCACAAATATCCCCATCCTCAATGATGGGGGAGCCCAGCACATCAGTGCGAAAGCAGCCCACTTGTTTGGCACCCCATCCACAAACATTCACTCCCTCCACCACCGACGCACAGTGGCAGCAGTGTGTACCATCTACAAGATGCACTGCAGCAATGCACCAAGGCTCCTTCGACAGCACCTTCCAAACCCGCGACCTCAACCAATTAGAAGGACAAGGGCAGCAAATGCATGGGAATACCACCACCTGCAAGTTCCTCTCCAGGTCACACACCATGCTGACTTGGAACTATATCGCCATTCCTTCACTGTCACTGGGTCAAAATCTTGGAACTCCCTTCCTAACAGCACTGTGGGTGTACCTACCCCACATGGATTGCAGCCATTCAAGAAGGCAGCTCAACACCAACTTCTCAAGGGCAATTAGGGATGGGCAATAAATACTGGCCTGCCCAGCAACACCCACATCCCATGAATGAATTTAAAAAAAAAATCGGAGAGATGCAACTGGGATTGTGGTCCTCCACAACACAAAAGAATCTGAGCAGTTCAATCATGGCAATAACAGAATATACAGTAGTTATGTCACAGTCCAAAAAGTCTGCACAGGCTATCAGCAGCAAAACTTAGCATACTGACTCTGCTGCCTGTGGCACATTCTGCCAGAAAGTGCTACCTTGGAACAGAAAGAAAAAACAAGACATGCATTTGTATAGTGACTTTCATGACCTCAGACTGTGTCAAAGTGCTTTACAGCCAATGAAGTACTTTTGAAGTGTAGTCATTATTATAATGTAGAAAATGTGACCGCCAAGTCCCACAAACAGCAATAGGGCAATGACCATTTTTTTTTATTGCTGCTTGGAGGATAAATATTGGCCAGGATACCAGGGAGAACACCCCTACTTTTCTTCAAAATATCGCCTTGGGATCTTTTTATGTCCAACTGAAAGGACGGATAAGGCCTCTGTTTACCATTTAATCTGAAAGATGGCACCTTCGACCATGCTGTACTTCCTCAGTATTGCAGTGGTGTGTCAGCCTAGATTTTTGTGCTCAGGTCTTTGGATGGGACACACGCCGACAGTGTTCTGACTTAGAGGGGAGACTGCACCCACTCAACTGCAGCTGACAGATTAACATAATTTAGAAATCCAGGGCTGTCATAATAAATGTTAGGGTGTTAGAAAGGTGACTTAACATCCACATCTATTCCTTAAGGGTTGCATGCTTTTTTTGGCGTGGTAATTGGAACTGATTTATGCTGAAATGAGTTGTGAAGATGACAAAAGCCAGATCCACAGCAATGTGGTTGATTCTTAGTTGCCCTCTGAAATGGCCTAGCAAGCCACTCTGTTGAATAAAACCGCTTTAGAAAAGTCAAATACGAATAAAACTGAGCATCAACCAAGGCACGAGAAATGACAAAGGCACACCCTGCAAAGTCCTCCTGACTAAAATCTGAACACTTGTGCCAGAATTGGGAGAGCTGTCCCATAGACTAATCTAGCAATAGCTGAACATACTCATACTCACTGAATCATATCTTACAGCCAATGTCTCATGACACCTCCATCACCATCCCTGGGTATGTCCTGTCCCACTAGCAGGACAGACCCATCAGAGGTGGCAGCACAGTGGTATACAGTCAGGAGGGGGTGGTCCTGGGACTCCTCAATATTGACTCCGGATTCCATGAAGTCTCATGGCATCAGGTCAAACGTGGGCAGGGGAACCTCCTGATTACCACCTACTGCCCTCCCTCAGCTGATGAATCTGTGCTCCTCCATGTTGAAAACCACTTGGAAAAAGCACTGGCGCAAAATGTATTCTGCACGGGGAACTTCAGTGTCCATCACTAAAAGTGGCTTGGTAGCTCCACTTCTGACTGAGGTGGCTGAGTCCTGAAAGATATATCTGCCAGACTAGGCCTGCAAGTGGTGAGAGAACCAATATGAGGGCAAAACCTATTTAACATCATCCTCACCAATCTTGTCTGTCGCAGATGCATTTGTCCATGACAGTATATGTAGGAGTGACCACCACACAATCCTTGTGGAGATGAAGTCCCATCTTCACACTGAGGACATCCTGCATCGTGTTGTGCGGCACTACCACCCTGTTAAATGGGATAGATTCAGTACAGATCTAGCAGCTCAGAACTCGGCAGCCATGAGGTGCCGTGGGCCACAGCAGCAGCAGAATTACATTCAACCATAATCTGTAACCTCATGGCCTGGCATATCCTTCACTCTACCATTATCATCATGTCAGGGTATCAACCCTCGTTCAATGAGGAGCATAGGAGAGTATGTCTGGATCAGCACCAGGTATACCTAAAAAAGAGGGGCCAACCTGGCGAAGCTACAGCACAGGACTACATGCATGCTAAACAGCGGAACCAGCATGCTAAAGACAGAGCTAAGTGATCCCACAACCAATGGATGAGATCAAAGCTCTGCAGTCCTGCCACAATCAATCGTGAATGCTGGCGGACAATTAACTAACGGGAGGAGGAGGCGCCTTGAAGATCCCCATCCTCGATGGCAGATTTCAGCACGTTAGTGCAAAAAACATGCCTGAAGCATTTGCAACCATCTTCAGTCAGAAGTGCCAAGTAGATGATCTCCTGCTGAGGCCCCTGGCATCACAGATGTCAAACTTCAGCCAATTCGATTCACTCCACGTGATATCAAGAAACAGCTGAATGCACTGATAGTGCAAAGGCTATGGGTCCTGACGACAACCCGGCTGTAGTACTGAAGGTGCGTGTTCCAGAGTTAGCTGTGCCCTTAGCTAAACTGTTCCAGTACAGCTCTAACACTGGTATATGCCCAACATGTGGAAAGTCTCCTAAGTATGTCCTGTCCACAAAAAGCAAGACAAGTCCAACCCGGCCAATTACCGCTCCATCGCTCTACTCACATCAGCAGAGGTGTCGTCAACAGTGCTATCAAGCGTCACTGACTCAACAATTACTTGCTCACTGCAGGGGTTCCGCCAGGGTGCCTCGGCTCCTGACCTCATTATAGTCTTGGTCCAAACATGGACAAAAGAGCTGAAGTCCAGAGGTGAGGTGAGAGTGACTGCCCTTGACATCAAGGCAGCATTTGATAGTATGGGAGCACCAAGGAACCCTGGCAAAATTGAAGTCAATGAGAATCAAAGGGAAAAACTCTCCTAGTTAGAGTCATACCTAGCACAAAGGAAGATGTTTGTGGCAGTTGGAGGCCAATCATCTCTGTTCCAGGACATTGGTGCAGATGTTTCTCAGGGTCGTGTCCTAGGCTCAGTCATCTTCACTGCTTCAGCAATTACCTTCCCTCTATCGTAAGCTCAGAATTGGGGATGTTTTCTGATGATTGCAGAGTGTTCAATACCATTCGCAACTCCTCAGATACCGAAGTTCTTGCCCACATGCAGCAAGACAACATTCAGGTTTGGGTTGTAAAGTGGAAAGTAACATTTGTGCCACACAAGTGCCGGGCAATGACCATCTCCAACAAGAGAGAATCTTAACCATCTTCCCTTGACGTTCAACAGCATTACCTTTGCTGAATCCTCTACCATCAATATCCTGGAGGGGTTACCATTGACCAGAAACTTAACTGGACCAGCCTTACAAATATTATGAGTACAAGTTGTTAAGGCGTATGGTGTGTTGGCTTTCATTAACAGGGGGATTGAGTTTATGAGCCGCGAGGTTATGCTGCAGCTCTATAAAGCCCTGGTTAGACCACACTTGGAATATTGTGTTCAGTTCTAGTCACCTCATTATAGGAAGGATGTGGAAGCTTTAGAGAGGGTGCAGAGGAGATTTACCAGGATGCTGCCTGGACTGGAGGGCATGTCTTATGAAGAAAGGTTGAGGGAACTAGGGCTTTTCTCATTGGAGCGAAGAAGGATGAGAGGTGACTTGATAGAGGTGTACAAGATGATGAGAGGCATAGAGAGAGTGGATAGCCAGAGACTTTTTCCCAGGGGGGAAAGGGCTATCACCAGGGGGCATAATTTTAAGGTGATTGGAGGAAGGTTTAGGGGAGATGTCAGAGGTAGGTTCTTTACACAGAGAGTGGTGGGTGGGTGGAATGCACTGCCAGCGGTGGTAGTAGAAGCAGATACATTAGGGACATTTAAGCGACTCTTGGATAGGTACATGGATGATAGTAGAATGAAGGGTATGTAGGTAGTTTTGATCTTGGAGTAGGTTAAAAGGTCGGCACAACATCATGGGCTGAAGGGCCTGTACTGTGCTGTACTGTTCTATGTTCTAAGTTAAGGTCAGAGGCTGGGAATTCTGCAGCGAGTAACTCACCACCTGACTCCCCAAAGCTTGCCCACCATCTACAAGACACAAGTGAGAAGTGTGATGGAATACTGTCCACTTGCCCAAATGAATGCAGCACCAACAATACTCAAGTTCAATACCATACAGAACAAAACAGCCTAGTTGATTGGCACCCTGTCCACCACAGGCGCACAGTGGCAGCAATGTGTACCATCTATAAGATGCACTGCAGCAACTTGCCAAGGCTCCTTCGACAATACCTTCAAACCCATGAGCTCTACCACCTAGAAGAACAAAGGCAGTAGGCACACTGGAATAGCACCACCTGCAAGTTCCCCTCCAAGTCACACACCATTATGACTTGGAAATGTATCACTGTTCCAAGCTGTCTCTGTGTCAAAATCCTGGAACAGCACTGTGAGTGCTGGACGGCAGAGGTTCAAGAAGGCGCTTTACCATCACCTTCTCAAGGGCAATTAGGGATGGGCAGTAAATGCTGGCCTTGCTATAATCCCATGAATGCATTAAATAAAGGTGCCAGTTTAGGCATCAGGGCTGTAAGTTTGCTGCCAATTGAATGTGTGCCATTGGTAAAATGGTCAGCCTTGTTCACACTTTATATCTGCAAATATTTCTGTAAAAATGTACTTCAAGAATGTAAAACCAAAATTGACTCACCTGCAAATCTCCAGTTTATAATTTTGAGCAGTCAATAGAAAACTCCATAACATAGTAAGATCCATTCTGTTACATCTGCCTCCCCACACACGGCTGATGAGGCCTTGGTTTTCCTGATCCACCTGAACAAGTATCACAGATTTTTTTTTCAGTATCGTCCATGCTGTCTTTCCCCCTCGAAATGACGCACATTTTATTGCACGTGCTTTGTGTCACGATAATTAACCATCAACAATTTGATGTATTTTGTTTGTCTTTGGATTTGTAAGCTGCTAAGTAATGGCATTTTAAAAATAATTCAGAATGTTTGTTGGACTGTTCTGCCATTAAGACCATTACCTGCAGGGATCCTTGCATCCGGCATTCTACTATTGCTTTTATATTAGGCTTACTGGGATCTTGGTGGCCTGGTTCCTGACATGCTGGTGCCACATTTTGGTATCTTTTATACTCCACTAGACATAATTTAAATACGGCAACTACCTGTTTTCGTTGAGCTCACGCTATCGGGAACTGAAATAAAGTGACTTTGACAATGTCAAAATTGCTTTGCATCAACTCAGTCTATTTAAAGAAAACAAATTGGCAGTGGCATCAGTGGGTTTTACGCAATGTGAAAACATGTGACTGGAGTTCTTGAGTTAAGTTCATCTACAGGTAAACAATAAGTACCAGCCATCATTGTTTGTGAAAGTCTTTGAGTCACAAGATTATGTCATTACAGGCACTATTTCTGCATGGATGACAAGAAGCTGGAAACAAAAGCAATTTACTGAACAGTGCTGAAGAAGAAAATAATCCTTTAAGTATTCTACCATGGAGACTAAAGATTTAAGAAAAGAGAGAAGACCGGGTTATTTTGCCAGGTAAAATTTTTAACATTTATATGTACACTGGGGAATTTGTTAACAGTACCGGACTTTAATATTTATTGCATAGGATTTAAAACAGGAACTTAAATGCAGATGGGATGATCTTGTTAATCACTACCTAGAGTAGAATGAAACATAGTAAACACTGCATTTGATATGGAATGAGTTAGAAAATCAGTATTTAACGAGATCTGATGAAAAATGTGTCATTTTCTTTTATGGGGGCAATGTTTTTGTTCTGTATATTTAGTCTGTGACTTGAGGAATGACAATGTTGGAGATTGCAAGATTTTTCCTTTGTTGGAATGGAATTCTGTTAGGTCAGGTGCATTATGTAAAAATTCAAAGAACTGGTCCCTTTTCTGCACCTCATAAATGTGTCTTAACTCCAACATTGGAAGAGTTTTCACACACTATGGGCTGAATTTTACCGGCTCCTCGATGCCGCGAGTCGCGGTGCGGGGGTTGGTAAAATACTGCGGAGGGAGGCCCGCCTCAACCCGAAATGTCGAGAAGGGCCTGCCGCATATTACCAGCAGCAGGAGTGACCTCAGTGCGACCCACCCCCCCTTCCGCCAGGCGGCGGGCCCTTCATCTCCATATTAAAATGAGCTCTAATATTCAAATTAACTTACCTGCAGGCAGCGGCCGTCCCAATCTGATATTACGGCCGCCATTCGTGCTCTGCGCACCTTCGGAACTCCACACGGAGTTCCGGGTGAGAACCTGGTGGGGAGGGGGAAGCAATAAAATTTTCAGGGTGGGAGGGGTGGAGAAGCGGGGAAATCAATTTTAATTGGATATGGGGATGGCAGGAAGCGGTTGAAGGGCAAAAGATTGAAGGTTGGTGGGGGGGGAAGTTTGGGTCCTTTTAAAATAAATGGATGGTCATTTCAGGCAATGAAATGACCATTGGGGTTGGGGGAAGGGCCTCCATCTCCTAATTATTTATTAAAAAACATATTGGGTGCAATCCATCTTTAAAAATTTAAAATAAAAACAAGAAATGCTGGAAATACTCTGCAGGTCTGGCAGCATCTGTGGAGAGAGAAGCAGAGTTAACGTTTCAGGTCAGTGACCCTTTATCCGAACTGGTCTCTCTCCACAGATGCTGCCAGACCTGCAGAGTATTTCCAGCATTTCTTGTTTTTTTTACAGATTTCCAGCAGATGCAGTATTTTACTATTATTTAAAACTTTAAATGTGTGTTCAGGGCTTAAAGCCTTTTAAAGGTGGTGCTGGCGCCTGCGTGCGGCGCACTCATAAAATTCAGCCCTATCAATGTGAATTTTTTGCCTCCCCACCAGTCAGTGTTACACCTTTGCTGAAAACAAGTGCCTTTTTTTTTGCTTTTAGCATTGCTAAGCTCTGGGTCCTTCTCCACTTGGAAGCAATTTTTAGATTAGAAATCTATAACATACATGCTATACTGATGTATACAGTGATGTATTTGAAGAAATTTATGGAACTAAATGTATACAGGTCACATGGACCACTTGGCGTGCATAAATGAATCCTTGAGCAAGTAAAGTGCTGCTTTTATATTTTTAGGGGTTCCATAAATATTAGTTACTATCCTGTGGTGTGGCACACAGTCAACCATCTAGTATTTAGATCAAGCATGTTAGAAAGCAATGGAATACCTGGACCAAGGGTGGGAGGGGGATATATAGATAGCACATGAAGAGGGGTTGGAAGTCTGGGAGAGTCAGAGGCAATATAAAGCTGCATGGGACTGGGCCAGGCCCATTTCTTATTGAGTGGAGGGTGAGTTGCTGCTTTGTGCGGCAGAGAAATAGTCCTAGATTTGGTCATGGGGGTTGGGTTTGTTCTTCAGTGCGTGCTGAGAGGCAGAAGGATGATATAGTTTCTCCTCTGTGAGGGCGGTGATGGAAGGGATGGACTGAGAGGCCAGATTTGTCCGCAGTGAAGATGAGTGGATAGCAGGACCTCTTTGTCCTTGGTAGAGTCATGGAATTTGGATGAATTTTTTTGTTACATGTTCAAAGTCAGAGTTTATTTGGCTGGAATTAATGAATGGTAGTGGAGTCATTATGCCATTACATGTATGCTATATGTCATCAAATAGTGGGAAGGAGACGGAGGAGCAAACTGCACAACGACGCACGAGCTACAGAGTAGTGATAATAGAGAACTTCAATTATCCAAATATAAACAGGGAAATTAAGTGTTAATGGCAAAGAAGAGGAGGGATTCTGAAATGTTTGCAAGAGAACTTTCTTCATAGAAATAATAGAAAGTTTAAGGCACAGAAAGAGGCCATTTGGCCCATCGTGTCTGCCGGCCGAAAAACAATCTGCCTATTCTAATCCCACCTTCCAGCATTTGGTCCGTAGACCTGCAGATCATGGCACTTGAGGTGCATATCCAGACTGTTTTTGGATGAGTTGAAGGTTTCTAGCTCAAATTACCCTTTCAGGCAGTCACTTCCAGACTCTCTCCACCCTCTGGGTGAAAATGTTTTTCTTCATCTCCCCTTTAATTTTTCTACCAATCACTTTAAATCAATGCCCCCTCGTCACTGACCTCTCTGCTAAGGTGAATAGACCCTTCACCTCCACTGTATCCAGGCCCCGCAAAATTTTGTACATTTCAATCAGATCTCCCCTCAGCCTTCTCTGTTCCAAGGAGAACAACCCCAGCCTATCCAATCTTTTCTCATAGCTGCATTTTTCCAGTCCTGGCAACATCCTCGTAAATCTTCTCTGTACCCTCTCGTGCAATTACGTCCTTTCTGAATGAGGTGACCAGAACGGCACACAGTACTCCAGTTGTGGCCTAACCAATGAGTTATACAGTTCCAGCATAACCTCCCTGCTCTTATATTCTGTATCTCAGCTAATAAAGGAAAGGATTCCATATGCCTTCCAAACCACTTTATCGACCTGTTCTGTTACCTTCAGGGATCGGTAGACATTCACTCCAAGGTCCCTCACTTCCTCTACACTTCTCAGTATTTTCCCATTAATCGTGTATTCCTTTGCCTTGTTTGACCTCCCCAAATGCACCAGACTTCTCCAGGTTGAATTCCATTTGCCACTTTTCCGTCCATCTGACCAGACCATCAATATCTTCCTGCAGCCTACAACTATCCTCCTCGCTTTCTACCACATGGCCAATCTTTGTGTCGTCTGCAAACTTCTTGATTATGCCCCCTACATTTACATCCAAATCGTTAATCTTTACCACAAAAAGCAGGGGACCCAGTACTGAGCCCTGCGGAGCGCCACTGGAAACAGCCTTCCAGTCGTTAAAACACCCATCAACAATTACCTTTTGTTTCCTTCCACTGAGCCAATTTTGTATCCATCTGTCTGCATTTCCCTGGACCCCATGTGATTTTATATTTTTAACCATTTTTCCATGTGGGACCTTGTCAAAAGCCTTGCTAAAATCCATGTAAACCACATCAACCCTACTACCCTCATCTATCTTCCTTGTTACTACTTCAAAAAATTCAATCAAGTTGGTCAGGCAAGATCTTCCCTTAACAAATCCATGCTGACTGTCCTTGATTAATCTGTGCCTTTCTAAGTGACAGTTTATCCTGTCTCTCAGAATAGATTCCAATAATTTGCCCACTACTGAGGTTAGACTGACTGTCCTGTAATTATTCAGTCTATCCTTCGCTCCCTTTTTAAACAGAGGTACAACGTTAGCAGTTCTCCAATCCTCCAGCACCACACCTGTATCTAGTGAGGATTGGAAAATTATGTTCAGACCTTCTGTTATTTCCTGTCTTGCTTCTTTTAACAGCCAAGGACACATTTCATCTGGCCCTGGTGATTTATCAACTTTCAAGGATGCTAATCCCATTAATACTTCCTCTCTCCCTATGTTTATCACATCCAATACTTCACACTCTTCCTCCTTAACTACAATATCTGCATCATCCTCTTTTGTGAAGATAGACGCAAAGTATTCATTAAGAACCATACCAACATCTTCCACCCTGACACATAGGTTACCTTTTTGGTCTTTTATGGACCCTACTCTCTCCTTAGTTATCCTCTTACTCTTAATGTATTGATAAAACATATTTGGGTTCACATTGAATTTGCTTGCCAATATTCTTTCATGCCCTGTCTTTGCTTTCCCAATTTCCTTTTTGATTTCACCCCTCCACTTTCTATACTCCTCTTGGCTTTCTGTAGTATTAAGTTCTCATTGTCGGACATAAGCTTTCCTTTTCTGCCGTATCTTACCCTGAAGGCTGCTTGACATCCTTGGGGCTCTAGATTTGGCCGTCTCACCCTTTTTCTTTGTGGGAAGATGTTTACTCTGAACCCCTTGAATCTCCCATTTGAATGCCTCCCACTGTTCTGACACCAATTTATCTTCAACTGTTTCCAGTCCACTTTTGCTAAATCTTCCCTCAGTTTAGTAAAATTGGCCTTGCCCCAATTGAGAACTCTAACTCCTGTTCTATCTCTGTCCTTTTCCATAATTGTTAAAACTGCCTGAATTATGATCACTACGACCAAAATGCTCTCCCACTCCCACCCCTTCCACCTGCCCAGGTTAATTTCCTAAAACTAAGTCTAAAACTGCACCCTGTCTTGTTGGACTTGCTACATACTGGGCAAGAAAGTCCTCCTGAATGCACCTCAAGAATTCTGCTCCCTCAATTCCTTTCACACTAAAACTATCTCAGTTAATATTGGGGTAGTTAAAATCCCCTACTGTTAATGCCCTATTGTTCTTGTACTTCTCAGAGATTTGCCTACAGATCTGCTCTTCTATCACCCTCTGATTGTTTGGGGATCTATAGTACACTCCTAACAGTGTGATTGCCCCTCCTTTCTTAGCCCCCTCCCTATCGTGTCTGAAAACCCTATAACCAGGAACGTTGTGCTGCCATTCCTGTCCTTCCTTAAGCCATGTTTCTGTAATAGCTATGGTATACTGCCTCGTGTCTATCTGTGGCCTCAGCTCTTCTGCTTTATTTGCTATACTCATTGCATTGAAATAGATACCCTTCCTCTGTCTTCCAGACCCATCCATTAATTTTCTGCCTTCCATTTTCATTTCTGATTTTGTCCCAACTGAGTCTATCCTCAGTTCCCCATTCCCCTGCCAAACTAGTTTAAACCTTCCCCAACAGCACTAGCAAAATGTCCCGCAAGGAACTCGGTCCCGGCTCTGTTCAGGTGCAACCTGTCCGGCCCGTAAAGCTCCCATCTCCCCCAGAGCCGATCCCAATGTTCCAGGAATTTAAAGCCCTCCCTCCTGCACCATCATTCCAGCCACGCATTAATCCATCTTATCCTTCTATTTCGATACTCACTTGCGAGTGGCACTGGGAGTAATCCAGAGATTACTACTTTTGAGGTCCTGCATGCTAATTTCTTACCTAACTCTCTACAATCTGACTGCAGGGCCACATTCCATTTCTGCCTATGTTGTTGATTCCAATGTGGACAACGACTACTGGCTGTTCTCCCCCCCCCCCCACCCCCCCCCCCCCCCCCCCGAATAATTACAGGCCAGTCAGTCTAACCTCAATTGTGGGAAAATTATTGGAATCTATTCTGAGAGGCAGGATAAACTGTCACTTAGGAAGGCGCAGGTTAATCAAGGATAGTCAGCATGGATTTTTTAAGGGAAGATCTTGTCAGACCAACTTGATCGAATTTTTTGAAGAAGTAACAAGGAAGACAGATGAGGGTAGTGCAGTTGATGTGGTTTACATGGATTTCTGTCCCTGTTTGCATGTGTGTATAGCGTGTGCATGCTTGCGTGGGCACATCGTATATCCGTAGGGGTTAACCGTATTAGAGTTTAAGGTTTAATAAATTTCACTTTTCTTTAAATCTAAGAAAGCTTGTTTGTGCTCATTTCTTTGCCTTATAATTGGAAAGTGGTGAACAAGAATTCACCAAAAGGGGAGCTGAAATTACTGTGTGTTCAAAATTAAACCCTGTTACAATAAGACCAGGTGAAGACAGTAAAAGACCCCTCGACACCTTTCTCACCTGGTCGTAACAATATGAAATCAGCTAGGGGACAAAAAGCAGAGTAGGTGTGAACATTGTCTTTCAAGCTGGAGGGAAGTGTGCAGTAATCCCCCCAGTGGTCACTTTGGGATCACTGCTTTTTTATATATATTTATGATCTAGATATAGGCATAAAGGGCATAATTTCCAAGTTTTTGTAGGTGAGACAGAACTTGGGAATATAGTGAACTGTGAGGAGGATAATAGAATTCAGGAGGGCATGGGTGAAATGGGCAGACACATGGCAGATGAAATCTACTGCAGAGAAGTGTGAAGTGATACATTTTGCTGGGAAGAATGAGAAGAGATGTCATGCTAGGCCCCCACCTGCCAAGAATGAGGTACATTAATTTTGTCATGAACATTGATTTTAAACTGGAGTAAAGAAATGACTTGTTAAACAGATCAGCTGTGGCTGGAAAATACATTTGCATATTAACAGACAGTGTTTGGAAGGACAAAGCAGCCATTCTTTGACATTCAACCCACAATGGACTTTTGATCACCAGATGTTGAAGGTGGGGGAGCTCGCATTCTAGATTGACTGCTAAGAACATAAGAACTAGGAGCAGGAGTAGGCAATTCAGCCCCTCAAGCCTGCTCCACCATTCCATACGATCATGGCTGATCTCATCTTGGCCTCTTGCCCGTTCTCCATAACCTTTCAACCCATTACTAATTAAAAATCTGTCTGTCTCCTCAAATTTACTCAATGTCCCGGCATCCACTGCACTCTGGGGTAGTCAATTCTACAGACTCACGACCCTTTGAGAGAAGTAATTTCTCCTCATCTCTGTTTTAAATCTGCTACCCCTTATCCTAAAACTATGACCTCTCATTATAGATTGCCACACCAGAGGAAACATCCTCTCTACGTCTACTTTGTCAACCCCGTTAATCATCTTATATGCCTCAATTAGATCTCCTCTCATTCTTCTAAACTCTAGAGAGTAAAGGCCTAAAGTGCTCAATCGCTCTTCATAAGACAAACCCCTCATCTCTGGAATCAATCTAGTGAACCTCCTCTGAACTGCCTCCAGTGCAACTACATCCCTCCTCAGTTAAGGGGACCAAAACTGTATGCAATACTCCAGGTGTGGTCACACTAATGCCTTGTACAGTTGCAGCTACACTTCCCTCCTTTCGTACTGTATTCCTTTAGCTTTAAATGCCAAAATTCCATTTGCCTTCCTTATTACCTGCTGTACCTGCATACTAGTTTTCAGCGAATCATGCACGAGGACACCCAGATCCCTCTGCACTGAAGCACTCTGAAGTTTCTCTCCATTTAGATGATAATTTGCCTTTCTATTCTTCTGACTAAAATGGATAACCTTACACTTATCCACGTTAAACTCAATCTGCCAAATTTTCGCCCATTCACCTAACCTATCCATATCCATTTGTAAATTTCTTATTTCTTTATTGCAACTTACTATCCCACCTATTTTAGTGTCATCTGCAAATTTGGCTATAGTACCTTCTATCCCTGCATCCAAGTCATTAATATAGATTGTAAATAGTTGGGGACCGAGGACCGAACCCTGTGGCACCCCACTAGTTACATCTTGCCAACCAGAAAAGGACACATTTATCCCAACTATCTGTTTTCTGTTGGTTAGCCAGTCCTCTGTCAAAACTAATAAATTTCCCCTAACCCCATGTTATCCTACCTTGTGTATTAACCTTTTGTGCGGTACTTTATTGAATGCCTTTTGGAAGTCCAGATATACCACATCTACAGGATCCCCATTATCCACTTTGCTTGTTACAGCTTCGAAGAACTCTAGCAAATTAGTCAAACATGATTTACCCTTCATAAAACTATGCTGACTCTGATGGATTGCATTTTGACTTTCTAAATGTCCTGTTATTACTTCCTTAATAATGGATTCTAACAATTTCTCAACTAACCTAACTAGTCTATAGCTTCCTACCTTCTGCCTCCCTCCCTTTTTGAATAAGGGCATTATATTAGCTTTTTTCCAATCCACTGGAACCTTTCCCACATCCAAGGAATTTTGGAATATTATAACCAATGGATCCACCTATCTCCGCTGCCACTTCCTTTAAGACCCTAGGATGTAGGCCATCAGGCCCTGGGGACTTGTCTGCCTTCAATCCCAATAGTTTGCTCAGTACTTTTTCCCTAGTGATGATGATTGTTCTAAGTTCCTCCCTTTCTATAACCTCTGCATTTCTTGTTACTATTGGGATGGTACTAGTGTCCTCCACTGTGAAAACTGAAGCATAAAGAAAAAGATGGCCGAATACATAAACGGACATGGTCAAACCAGCAAGTCACATGACTAAACTGCTGGACAACCTGAGTTATTTGGATTTGTACCAACAGTTTGGGCAGAAAGCAGAATGCTCCTGGACTGAGAAGATCTCTCTTGGCTGGCTTGCCACAGCCTCTCCTGTCTACCTGCCCCCATCTCTTTCTCACAAGCCTCTGAATCCACCAAAGACACATGAACCCCAAGAGATAAAAGTGTCCTACGGCTGACAAGGTTAAAGAAGGATACTGAGCCCCAACAAGAAGCAAGATCTACCTACAATCAAGGACTCTACAGTGAGCTTGAAGAACCATAACAAAAACTCTTCAGATGTTGCCTCAGAGTTTATTTTTCTTCTCTTTTCTGTCTCTCTTTGCATATGTGTATCGCATGTGCATGCTAGCGTGGATGTGTTGTGTATCTGTAAGCGTTAACCAAATTAGAGTTTAAGTTTAATAAATTTCAATTTTCTTCTTTAAACCTAAGAAAACCGCTACGACGTCAATAAAAAGGAATGAAACCGGACGGACCAACCGGCATCGACCTAGGCACCGGAAATGACAACGGCAAACCCAGCCCTGTCGACCCTGCAAAGTCCTCCTTACTAACATCTGGGGGCTTGTGCCAAAGTTGGGAGAGCTGTCCCACAGATTAGTCAAGCAACAGCCTGACATAGTCACACTCACGGAATCATACCTTACAGACAATGTCCCAGACACTGCAATCACTATTCCTGGGTATGTCCTGGCCCACTGGCAGGACAGACCTAGCAGAGGTGGCAGGACAGTGGTCTACAGTAGGGAGGGAGTTGCCCTGGGAGTCCTCAACATCGACTCCGGACCCCATGAAGTCTCATGGCATCAGGTCAAACATGGGCAAGGTAATCTCCTACTGATTACCACCTACCCCCTCCCTCAGCTGATGAGTCAGTACTCCTCCATGTTGAACACCACTTGGAGGAAGCACTGAGGGTGGCAAAGGCACAAAATGTACTCTGGGTGGGGGACTTCAATGTCCATCACCAAGAGTGGCTTGGTAGCACCACTACTGACCGAGCTGGCCGAGTACTAAAGGACATAGCTGCTAGACTGGGTCTGCGGCAGGTGGTGGGGGAACCAACACGAGGGAAAAACATACTTTAATGCTTCATCACTTCAGTGATTTAATTTGCATTTATTGGAAGATACTGAAATTTCTGTGTAATAGGTGTGATCACTGCTCTGTTGGGTGGATTTGGGGGGATAGTAGAGAGTGCTATAATCTCTGCTCAGTGTGAGTTGGGGCAGGGATCTCTGTTGGGGGGGATGATGGTAATTATTTGTGATTAGTGATGGAGGGGGTCAGATATCTATGTTCAGTTTGGCAGGGTCTTGTGATCTTTTGTGCGGGGTGGGTGCGAAGTTGGAGTTAGGATAGATTGGAGATATGTATGGGTGATGTTTTTCCCCAACGCTTATTCCTCCTATCCTTGCTCTTTTGATTTGCCATAAAGCAATTACTTTGTTTACAGATACTCAACAATTACTTGCATGCTTTTATGCTTCCACTCGAGCTTTTATCCTGGCTTCGACAAATTTTCATCTGCATTGGAAATATGATCATCTGGACCTTTTTTAAAGGCCAAGATTCACTTTCAACAGCTCTGGATTCTTTAAAGAGCAATGGAGGTCTGACCATACTGATGTTTCAGTTCATTGCTATACTCAATTAGACATATCCTGGCTGACCAGAACCATGACCTTTTTAATTCTCTGTGGATGACAATGGAATTGCTAAGAGTTCAGTAAAGGGCTGCAAGGTAATGTTAGATGCAGCCCATTGTAATCAATTAGTCAAGTAACATTGCATATGCAACATTACCTACCAGTATCGTACCTTTAGAATCTTCAGGTCAGTCAACATACATAATAGATAGCTGCTGTAAGCGAGGATTAGAGGGTAGTGAATATTTTCCAGCTAGTCACAAATGTTTAAACATTAACCCAGAAATTAGACCAGCTAAGCCTAGAGTTAGTTGTAGGTAAAGTGCTGGAGCATTCTAAGACATTTAGAGAACAAAGGACAAGAAGATTAATATTTAATACCAACATGCTATGTACCATAAATCTTTTGAAATTCCTTGAGGTAAATAAATTGTCGAATTGAAAAAATGCAGCACAGAGGGGAGAGGCTGTTATCCCATTATTCCTACTAGAACCATCTACTCTAATCTCATTTCCGTGCCCTTTCAAACACTAATTCAATTCCCTTTTAAATGTGTCATATTTTCTGCTTAAATAGACACTTTAGTAGGAAAGCATTCCTTTTAATAACACTCTGTAAAAGCATTTCTTCTAATTCCCTCTGCAAACATCTAGTGATCCCGAGTTTGTGCCCCCTTATTACTGATTTGCAAAACAATTTTGAAACAAATCTTTCTTATTTATCTCTTCATAATTTTAAAAACCTCTTGGATTCATCCTTAAGCATCTCTGTTCTCCAGTTTTTTTTATCAACCGTTCTTCATAACTTCTTATTTCTCCTGTCATTCCAGTGAATCTTTTCTGTACCCTTTCCATGGCTCTTAACATCCCTCTTATAATCCAAACCAAACTGCATACAATACTATGGTTTAATCAATGCCATGTACAAGTTCAGCATCACTTCTTTGATTTTGTAATTATAGAACAGAGGAAAACGTTCTTTATTGTTCCAGGACCAAAAACTTGCATTTCATTCAGCACTTTTTTAATGTAAAGAATATTCCAAGCCCCTTTACAGATAGGGGTATGGCAATCCAAGAGAGCCAGGAAAGCAGAGATTATGGAATGTGGCCAAAGCATGGTCAAAGATGGTGAGGTGTTCTTGAATTGTTTCTTTTTTCCCTGGAGGAGAAAAGGCAGGACTTGGGGAGGGACTTTAAGTGTAGGTTTCAGCAGGCTGATAGTTCTGTCCAACCAGTGGTAGGCAAAAGGAGAGGAAGTTCACATGCACAAAAGGCTGGAGTCATAGAAACATTGTGTTAAATAGTCATTTGATAGTACAGAACTTGAGTATTGCTGAAAATAGACATGTTGTCGAAGCTTTTCATATTGCACTCATCAGGACAATCCGCAAGAATACCAATGTAAGGGAAGACAACAACTTATATGAGAAGAGAGTGCTGATTGGTTGACAAGTGAATTCTGGTAGAAGCATTGCCATGGAGAATGCACCAGTTTACAATGATTGACAATTAACTGCCAAGCTTTGTTTGAAATTTAAACCAGGCAGCTTGACTCTGATTGGTCGAGGCATTGCCCTGAGGAATGAACCACTGAATGGCTGTCACTTATTTTGTTCAGCTGAAACAGGTGCAATGTTTGTACATATTCTTGCTGTCTGCAAAGAACAGGGCCCTGTGTATTAATATATGTAGCTTCCAGTACTTGCAAATGCGCCATACTGTGAGCCCTACTGACAATCTTAAATTGGTTGTCAGCGTAATTCTTAGCACACCGAGGATTATTGAGCAAATGTTGTCCAATCGCAGAATCACATCTAATGTCGGACGCTGTTTTGAGTTTTGGAAGCATGGGCTAGTTGGGTACGGCCCGTTGCGAACAGCAGAAGGGATATGTTTGACATGATCTGTCAGTCTTTGGGATGTATGGCCTATATACCTAGCATCGCACTGGCACTGAAATTCATATATCTCTTAACTCATTTGTGTGACAGGCAGGATGTCTTTTTGGCTTGACGGCAGCATCCTGTTTCAAATATTCAAAGATTCTGCTTCCACCGCCTTTTGAGAAAGAGAGTTCCAAAGACTCACGGCCCTCTGAGAGAAATAATTTATTCTCATTTTTGTCTTAAATGGGTGACCCTTATTTTTGAACAGTGACCCATAGTTCTAGATTCTCCCACAAGGGGAAACATCCTTTCAACATCCACCCTGTTAAGACCCCTCAGAATCTTATAGTTTCAAGCAAGTCGCCTCTTACTCTCCTAAACTCCAGCGGATACAAGCCTAGCTTGTTCAGCCTTTCCTCGTAAGACAACCTGCCCATTCCAGGTATTAGTCTACTAAACCTTCTGTGAACTGCTTCCAACATATTTACATCCTTCCTTAAATAAGGAGACTAATACTGTACACAGTACTCCAGATGTGGTCTCAGCAACGCCCTGTATAGCTGTAGCATAACCTCCCTACTTTTGTATTTAATTCCCCTCGCAATAAATGATAACATTCTATTAGATTTCATAATTACTTGCTGTACCTGCATACTAACCTTGTGTCCTTCATGCACTAGGACAACCAGATCCCTCTGCATCTCTGATCTCTGAAATCTCTCACCATTTAGATAATATGCTTTTTTATTCTTCCTTCCTAAATGGACAATTTCACATTTCCCCACATTATATTCCATTTGCCAGGTCTTTGCCCACTTACTTAACCTATCAATATCCTTTTGTAGCCTCCTTATGTCCTCTTCACAAGTTACTCTCCTACCTATCTTTGTGTCATCAGCAAATTTAGCAACCATATCTTCAGTCCCTTCATCCATATCATTTATATAAATTGTAAAAAGTTGAGGCCCCAGCACTGATTGCTGTGACACACCACTCATTACATCTTGCCAACCAGAAAATGACCTATTTTATACCTACTCTCTGTTTCCTGTTAGCTAGCCAGTCTTCTATCCAGGTCAATATATGTTACCCCTGCACCCTGAGCTTTTATTTTATGCATTGACCTTTGATGTGGCAACTTATCAGATGCCTTCTGGAAATCTAAATACATCTACCGGTTCCCCTTCATCAACAGCACATGTTACTTCTTCGAAGAACTTCAATAAATTGGTTAAAACATGATTTCCCTTTCACAAAACCATGTTGACTCTGCCTGATTACCTTAAATTTTTCTAAGTGCCCTTCTATAATGCCTTTTAATAATAGCTTCTAACATTTTCCCTATGACAGATGTTAAGCTAACTGGCCTGTAGTTTCTTGCTTTCTGCCTCCCTCCCTTTTTGAATAAAGGAGTTACATTGGCTATTTTCCAATCTAATGGAACCTTCCCCAAATCTATTTTGTAAAATCAAAAATAATGCATTAACTATTTTGCTAGCCACTTAAGACCCTAGGATGAAGTCCATCAGGACCCGGGGACTTGTCAGCCCGCAGCTCCAACAATTTACTCTTACTTAGACTCATGGAGAGATACAGCACTGAAACAGGCCCTTCGGCCCACCGAGTCTGTGCCAACCAACAACCACCCACTTATACTAATTCTACATTAATCCCATATTCCCTACCACATCCCCACCATTCTCCTACCACCTACCTACACTAGGGGCAATTTACAATGGCCAATTTACCTATCAACCTGCAAGTCTTTGGCTGTGGGAGGAAATCCACGCGGTCACGGGGAGAACTTGCAAACTCCGCACAGGCAGTACCCAGAACTGAACCCGGGTCGCTGGAGCTGTGAGGCTGCGGTGCTAACCACTGCACCACTGTGCCGCCCCTGGTGATTGTAATTTTCTTGTGTTCCTCCCTCCCTTCCATTTCCTGATTTACAGCTATTTCTGGGATGTTACTTGTATCCTCGATGGTGAAGACCAATGCAAAATACCTGTTCAATTCATCTGCCATCTCCTTATTTTCCCTTATTAATTCCCCAGACTCACTTTCTATAGGACCAACGCTCAGTTTGTTAACTCTTTTTAAAAATATCTATAGAAACTCTTACTATCTGTCTTTATATTTCTCGCCAGCTTTCTCTCACACTCTAATTTTTCCCTCCTTATTAATCTTTGTTATTCTTTGCTGCTTTTTATATTCTGTCCAATCTTCTGACCTGCTACCCATCTTTGCAGAATTATATGCTTTTTTTAAAGTTTTATACTATCTTTAACTTTTTTAGTTAACCACAGATGGTGGAATGTATCTATTCTGTGTACTCTGAAATATTCCCTTAAATGTCTGCCACTGCATCTCTATTGACCTATCCCTTAATCTACTTTGCCAGTTCACTTTTGCTAGTTCAGCTTTCCTGCCCTCATAATTGCTCTTACTTAAGTTTAAAAGACTTAGACCCACTCTTCCCTCTCTCAAACTGAATGTAAAATTCAATCATATTATGATAGCTGCTGCCTTTGGGGTGCCTTCACTATGAGGTCATCAGTTAATCCTATTTTGTTGCACCATACCAGGTCTAGTATAGCCTGCTGTCTGGTTGGCTCCAGACATGCTGTTCTAAGAAACTATCCCAAAAACATTCTATGAACTCCTCATCTAGGCTACCTTAGCCCACCTGATTTTTCCAATCTAAGAAGGATAAGGGTGTGAGCTAGGTTATGTTAGATCCATGGAGGAGTTGTAAATACAATAATTTTAAATTTGAGGTGGAGAAGAGAGAGGTCCTCTGTAATCCTACTTCTCTCCAGATCAAAAACTGTCAACATGATAGATGCATCTGTCTCATGGGCAGCTTAGAGATATTGCAGTTGTGCTGTTTTGCTGAATAGGGAATAACTGCCAATGAGATATTTATAATATCAATATAATATCAATATAAATGATATTTATAATATCATTTCATTAGACAACACAGTTGCGTTGTTTTCATATTGGTTCATTATCAGTTTTTGACAACACAGATATTTAAATGTACATAGGAATATTTTTGGTGAGTGGCTGGTAGCTTATTAGCATTGACAACAGAGCCCAACAATAGAGTATTGGTTTTTGTTGGCGAGTGGTTAATGGATGTTCTTCAGGCTGGAGGAAGATTTGTCGTAGAGTTCCCCAGGGGTCACTGTTGGGACCCTTCCTTTTCCTTATGTATATTAATACCTTGGTGTACAGGGCACAATTTCAAATTTTGCTGATGATACAAAACTTGGAAGCATTGTGAACTGTGAGGAGGATAGTGTAGAACTTCAAAAGGACATAGACAAGTGGGTGGAATGGGCAGACGGGTGGAATGGGCAGACAGGTGGCAGATGAAGTTCAATGCCGAGAAATATAAAGTGATTCATTTTGTAGGAAGAACATGGAGAGACGATATAAATACAATTCTAAAGGGGGTGCAGGAGCAGAGGGACTTGGTTGTATATGTACATACATAGAGTCATAGAGAGACAGCACTGAAACAGGCCCTTCGGCCCACCGAGTCTGCCGACCATCAACCACCCATTTATACTGATCCTACATTAATCCCTTGTTCCCTACCACATCCCCACCTTCCCTCAATTCTTCTACCACCTACCTACACTAGGGGCAATTTACAATGGCCAATTTACCTACCAACCTGCAAGTCTTTGGCTGTGGGAGGAAACTGGAGCACCCGGCGGAAACCCACGCGGTCACAGGGAGAACTTGCAAATGCCGCACAGGCAGTAACCAGAACTGAACCCGGGTCACTGGAGCTGTGAGGCTGCAGTGCTAACCACTGCGCCACCCATTGAATACGTCATTGAATGTGGCAGGATCGGTTGAGAGGTTCATAAAGCATACAGTATCCTGGGCTTTATTAGGGCGGCGCAGTCAGTGGTTAGCACCGCAGCCTCACCGCTCCAGCGACCCGGGTTCAGTTCTGGTTACTGCCTGTGCGGAGTTTGCAAGTTCTCCCTGTGACCGCGTGGGTTTTCTCCGGGTGCTCCGGTTTCCTCCCACAGCCAAAGACCTGCAGGTTGATAGGTAAATTGGCCATTGTAAATTGCCCCTAGTGTAGGTAGGTGGTAGGGGAATTGAGGGAAGGTGGGGATGTGGTAGGAATATGGGATTAATGTAGGATTACTATAAATGGGTGGTTGATGCTCGGCACAGACTCAGTGGGCCAAAGGGCCTGTTTCAGTGCTGTATCTCTAAAATAAAAAATAGGCACATAGAGTACAAGAGTAAGGAAGTTATATTGAACTTGTGTAAGGTACTAGTTCGGCCTCAGCTGGAGTATTACGTTCAGATCTGAGCGCCGCACTTTCGGAAGGAGATGAGGGCGTTGGAGAGAGTACAGAAAAGATTTACGAAAATGATTCCAGGGATGAGGAACTTCAATTATGAAGATAGATTGGAGAAGTTAGGACTATTTTTGTTGGAGAAGAGAAGACTGAGTGGTGATTTGATAGAGGTATTCAAAATCATAAGGGGTCTGGACAGAGTAGATAGGGAGAATCTGTTCCCACTTGTGAAAGGATCGAGAACAAGAGGGCACAGATTTAAAGTATTTGGTAAGAGAAGCAAAAGTGACATGAGGAAAAACTTTTTCATGCAGCAAGTGGTTAAGGTCTGGAATGTGCTGCTGGAGAGTGTGGGGGAGCAGGTTCAATTGAGGCATTGAAAAGGGAATTAGACTGATATGTGAAAAGGAAAAATATGCAGGGTTATGGGGAGAAGGTGGGAGAATGGCACTAAGTGAATTGCTCTTTCAGAGAGCAGACATGATGGGCTGAATGGCCTCCTCCTGCGCTGTAACAATTCTGTGATTCTGTGAAGAGAGCCTAAAATAGAAGAGTCGGTACAGGAAATAGTTATTAAATGGGATGTGTGCAAACGAAAAGAATGATGTAAGTAAATGAGGATAATAAATTTCCATTTTTAACATTATAGCACCAGGCCAATTTGATTACTGCAAGAATAAGTTTCAATTTGTTTAAACTTACAGTTAAAAAAAATTTTGAGGATCCAATTGGACTACTCGCCAGTCTGAACCATTGACGATTCAGTGTCTGCTTTGTGAGCTATGCAGCACGTGTGTTACTTTTCTCTGATGTTTGTTTTTTTTAAAATTATGAATCTATTTTACGCACCTCAGATCGATTGGATTAGTTTGGTTGTCAATTTAATTGTTTCATTGCTGTGAAATATCAAAGTGATAACCACCAAAAATAATGGAAGAGGGGGAGAAACTGCAGTACTAACTTGATTGAGTTTTTTTGAGGACGTGACGAAGATGATTGATGAAGGAAGGGCAGTGGATGTTGTCTATATGGACTTCATTAAAGCCTTTGACAAGGTCCCTTATGGCAGACTGGTACAATAGGTGAAGTCACACGGGATCAGAGGTGTGCTGGCAAGATGGATACAGAACTGGCTCTGTCATAGAAGACAGAGGGTAGCAGTGGAAGGGTGCTTTTCTGAATGGAGGGCTGTGACTAGTGGTGTTCTGCAGGGATCAGTGCTGGGACCTTTGCTGTTTGTAGTATATGTAAATGATTTGGAGGAAAATGTAACTGGTCTGATTAGTAAGTTTGCGGACGACACAAAGGTTGGTGGTGTTGCGGATAGTGATGAGGATTATCAGAGGATACAGCAGGATATAGATTGGTTGGAGACTTGGGCGGAGAAATGGCAGATGGAGTTTAATCCGGACAAATGTGAGGTAATGCATTTTGGAAGATCTAATACAGGTGGGAAGTATACAGTAAATGGTAGAACCCTTAGGAGTATTGACAGGCAGAGAGATCTGGGCGTACAGGTCCACAGGTCACTGAAAGTGGCAACGCAGGTGGATAAGGTAGTCAAGAAGGCATACGGCATGCTTGCCTTCATCGGTCAGAGTATAAAAATTGGCAAGTCATGCTGCAGCTGTACAGAACCTTAGTTTGGCCACACTTAGAATATTGCGTACAATTCTGGTCACCACACTAACAGAAGGATGTGGAGGCTTTGGAGAGGGTACAGAGGAGGTTTACCAGGATGTTGTCTGGTCTGGACGGCATTAGCTATGAGGAGAGGTTGGATAAACTCGGATTGTTTTCACTGGAACGACAAAGGTGGAGGGGCGACATGATAGAGGTTTACAAAGTTATGAGTGGCATGGACAGAGTGGATAGTCAGCAGCTTTTTCCCAGGGTGGAAGAGTCAGTTATTAGGGGACATATGTTTAAGGTGTGAGGGGCAAAGTTTAGAGGGGATGTGCGAGGCAAGTTCTTTACACAGAGGGTGGTGAGTGCCTGGAAATTGTTGCCGGGGGAGGTGGTGGAAGCAGGTACGATAGCGACGTTTAAGAGGCATCTTGACAAATACATGAATAGGATGGGAATAGAGGGATACGGTCCCCGGAAGCACAGAAGGTTTTAGTTTAGGCAGGCATCAAGATCGGCGCAGGCTTGGAGGGCCAAATGGCCTGTTCTTGTGCTGTACTGTTCTTTGTTCTTTGTACGTTAAATCTGCAGTCACCAATTCATCTCATCCTGTGGTTTGATGCATACTCTGATTTTATAGGAAAATCATACTTTTTAAACACACAGGCACAAAGGAAGTTGGTCCACAAGATTCAACAGCAATAACTGGGGGGAGGGGGAAGGGAGGGTGGCGAGAAAAGATCCTAGAGTACATCAGAAATGAATCAAGCAAAACATCGTTGTACGTGATGGTGGCATGTTCCAGGTATCAGTTAAGATTCTGAGGTGTCTTGACAGGGTGGATGCGGAAAGGATATTTCCTTTTGTGGGAGAATCTAGAACTAGGGGTCACTTTTTAAAAATAAGAGGTCGCCCATTTAAGACAGAGATGAGAAGAAATTTTTTCTCCCTGAGGGTTGAGAGTCTTTGGAATTCTCTTCCTCAAAGGGTGGTGGAAGCAGAGTCTTTGAATATTTTTAAGGTAGAGGGAGTTAGATTCTTGATAAGCAAGGGGGTGAAAGGTTATTGGAGGTAGGCGGGAATGTGGAGTTGAGGTTACAATCAGATCAGCCCTGTTCTTGTTGAATGGCGGAGCGGGGCCGAGTGGCCTACTACTGCTCCTAATTTATATGTTCGTATCAATGCTAGGATCAATATTGTTCACATTGAATTGTAAATAAATTAGTAATAGGGACAAAGAAACTGATACAAAGCTTGGAGCATTGCAAATAATGGGAACCATAATGGTGCTGACAAGTGGCAAATGTCATTTAATGTGGACAAATGTGAAGTAATGAGACTGGTGAGAATATATGATGAACAGTACATTACAGGGCATAACACAGGCAAGGAATCTGGGTGTACAGATGGGTAACTTGTGTAATTTCAATCCATTTCAAAAGTATGTGTGTAAGTCATTATTTTCATAACATGAAAAGTGTGAAGTACCAATCTACTTTGAGTATTCTCTGCACTTTCATTCATGCCCAGATCAGTGAATTCCACATGACAGTATATTCCACAGTCAACTTAGAAGCAAAATGACATTGGGTATCTCTGTGTAATGTTGATCAGACGGCTCACGTTATGTCGCTTTCACCTGTGTTACTGATGATCTTGGGTGACAGAAGAGAGTCTTCCTTTTAGATTTGAAAGGTTAAATAAATTAGGCAGCAGGATGTTTAGTTGTAACTGTTAAGATGAATTAGACTTGCATTTTCAGTCTGCTGAATACATCGTCATGAAATTGGAGATACATTAAATTGTTGCATGCTGCACTTTGCCTTTCCACCAGGATTTTTTAATGCACAAATCTGTGGGGCTTGCTTAATAAGCAAGCAGAATAACTACAAACAAGTCATCCCAAGGGAAATTCACTTGTTCCAGAAGACTTATCACAGTGATCATGTGTAGAAGGTATACCTGCAGATTAAAATGTTTAATCTTTTCCAATATTTGGCATTTCTGAAAACATTAGTTTATTTTGCCCATAATATCTCAGCAAGGGAGTAAACTATCTGGTTGGTAGCGGCAACATTTAATATAATCACGATTTCACCCTACCTCACAGCTGCTGAAAATAGAAGTAATTTCCTCTTAAAACAAGCATCACTTTGATTCTTTTGCTACACTACCATCTTTTATCCCAAAAAGCTTAAATAGGAAGTGGGATAATTTTAGAAATGTTTTTGAAGAAGGCGAAACCTTTCTACTTCCTCCCTGTTGTTTTACTACTCTACACTTCACTGCTCGACAAACTTAATCTACAGCCATAAGTACTAAAATGGTGGGTTTATATTTCGATTTAGAAGATGTGAAATCCTGAGTGTAAGAATCTGAGCAGAGCAGTACTTTTTCACAAACAAGTGCACAGACTGTTTTTATTTCATTTTACCTTTCCCTGACCAAGGTTTGTGTATGTGAGAATGGTGTGATTTGGCTTGTTCTTCAATGTTTTTCATTAGCTGTTTGAAAACACATCACCTCTATATCTTCCCAAATTACACAACTGAAATTAGAAAATGAACAGAATTGTGGGTGTAAACCAGTGCTTTACTGTATGACCTGGAAAATTGATGCACTTGTGAATTTTCTAATCTTCTTGTATTGTGTATTAATTTCAGTCTCTTAAATCCATGTATTCTGTGTTGCTCAGTGCTTAGCACAAATGGTTGTGTTGAGCACCTGTTTGTGTTTCCGTATATGTGGAATTGTTGCAATGTTTGTGCTATTGTGACCACAGGGAGTAATGCAAGTATGTGTGAAACTATTTGAGAAGTGAGGTGCTCCAAGTTTAAATGGTTTTTTTTATGCATCTTGTTCCTGAAAGACATGCTATTTATGTAGGTATTTGTGATTTTTAAAAAGTGAGTTCTTTGTGTTCTAGAAAGTGTAATTATTTATATTGGAGTTGGAAGGACTAGGTGAAAATTTCAGGTTACCAAAGCTGAATGAGGGCTTTGTCCATTTTACTGTTTTTTTTCCCCACCAAATTATAATTTTTCATCTATATGTTCCGTGGTTTGGAATTCTTTTAGCAGGTTAAGATTGTTAAATATTGGTACTGTAAGCAACAACAAAACTTGCATAACTGTCCCCACAAAAAAAAGTTTCGCAAAATTTGTTCATGGGATGTGAGCATCAGCATTTGTTGCCCATCTCTAATTGCCCTTGAGAAGGTGGTGGTGGTGAGCTGTGTTCTTGAACTGCTGCAATCTATCTGGTGTAGGTACACCCACAGTGCTGTTAGGGAGGGAGTTCCAGGTTTTTGACCCAGCGACACTGAAGGAACAACAATATATTTCCTAGTTAAGATGGTGTGTGACTTGGAGGGGAACTTGCAGTTGGTGGTGTTCCCCTTCCCCGACCTAGGTGGTAGAGGTCACAGGTTTGGAAGGTGCTGTCGAAAGGGGCTTGTTGAGTTGCTGCAGTGCATCTTGTAGATGGTACATAGCGGAACATAGGACTTAGGAGCAGGAATAGGCCATTCAGCCCTTCGAGCCTGCACCGCCATTCGATAAGATTATGGCTGATCTGGTTGTGATCTCCACTTCACTTTCCTGTGTGCCCCCAATAGCCCTTGACTCCCTTGTCCTACCAAAAATCTATCTAACTCAGCCTTGAATAAATTCAATGACCCAGCCTCCACTGCTTTCTGGGGAAGAGAATTCCACTGACCCACAGAGAAAGAATTTCTCCTCATCTCCAACTTAAAAGGGAGATCTCTTATTCTTAAACTGTGTCCCCTAGTTCTAGTCTCCCTCACAAGAGGAAACATCCTCCCCGGTATCCACTCTGTCAAGTCCTCTCTGGATCTTATATGTTTCAGTAAGATCACCTCTCATTCTTCTAAACTCCAATGTGTATAGGCCCAACCTGTTCAACCTCTCTTCATAAGATAAGCCATTCATCCCTGGAACGAGTCGAGCGAACCTTCCCTGAACTGCTTCTTGAGCGATTATATCCTTTTTCAAATAAGGAGACCAAAACTGTACACAGTACTCCAGATGTTGTCTCACCAAGGCCCCGTACAGCTGCAATAAAACTTCCCTGCTTTTATACTCTATTCCCCTTGGAATAAAAGCCAACATTCTATTTGCTTTCCTAATCACTTGCTGTGCATGCATACTATCTTTTTGTGATTCATTTACCAGGACACCCAGATCCTCCTTTACCACTGAGTTCTGCAATCTCTCTCCATTTAAATAGTATACTGCTTTTCTATTCTTCCTGCCAAAGCGGGCAAGTTCACATTTTCCCACATTATGCTCCAGCTGCCAAATTTTTCCCCACTCACTTAACCTATCTATATGCCTTTGTAGACTCTTCACCTCCTCTTGACAACAACTTGCTTTCCTTCCTATCTTGGTGTCATCGGCAAATTTAGCGACCATACATTCTGTCCCTTTATCCAAGTCATTGATATAGATTATAAATAATTGAGGCCCCAGCACTGATCCCTGTGGCACACTACCAGTTACAGCTTGCTAACCTGAAAATGACCAATTTATCCCGACTCTCTGCTTCCTGTTAGCTGACCAGTCCTTTATCCATGTGAATATGTTGCCCCCTACACCATGTGCTGTTATCTTGTGTAGTAACCTTTGATGGTGGCACCTTATCAATTGCCTTTTGGAAATCCAAGTAAACCACATCTATAGATTCCCCTTTATTCAGACTTCTTGTTACTTCCTCAAAGAACTCTAATAAATTTCCCTTTCACAAAACCATGTTGACGCTGTCTGATTCCATTATGATTTTCTAAGTATGCTGCTATAACCTCCTTAATAGATTCTCGCATTTTCCCTATGACAGATGTTAGGCTAACTGGCCTATAGTTTCCTGCTCTCTGTCTCCCTCTTTTCTTGAATAAAGGTGTTACATTTGCTATTTTCCAATCTGCTGGGACCCTTCCAGAATCGAAGGAATTTTAGAAGATTATAACCCTAATTCCTTTACTACCTCCACCGCTACTTCTTTTAAGACCCCATTTGGTCCTGGTGATTTGTCAGCCTTTAGGTCTAATAGTTTTCCGAGCACCTTTTCCCTGGTGATGGTGATTGTTTTAAGTTCCTGCCTCCCTTTCACCTCTTGGTTTTCAAGTGTCTTTGGGAAGTTTTCTAAGTCTTTTACAGTGAAGACCAACACACAGTACCTGTTCAATGCCTCTACCATTTCCTTGTTTTCCATTATCAGTCCCCAGATTTACTCTCTAAAAGACCAACACTCACTTTAGTTACTCTTTTCCTATTTAAATACTTGTAGAAACTCTTACCATCTGTTTTTATATTCCTAGCTATTGTTCTCTAATACTCTACTTTCTCCCTCTTATTTTTTAAGTCATTCTTTGCTGGTTCTTAAAATCTGTCCAATCTTCTGACGTCCACTAATTTTTGCAGATTTTTGCAGTGTTTCTTTTAATTTGATGCTATCCTTAACTTCCTTACTTAGCCATGAATGATGGATCCTTCTCAAAGAGTCTTTTTTTCTCACAGGGATAAATCTTTGCTGAGAGTTAAATATCTCCTTAAAAGTCTGCCACTGCATTTCTACTGTCCTACCTTTTAACTTAGGTTCCTAGTTCACTTTAGCTAGCTCTGCCTTCATACCCTTATAATTACCTTTATTTAGGTTTAAACCACTAGTCTTAATCCCATACTTCTCGCCTTCAAACTGAATGTAAAATTCTATCATGTTATGATTGCTGTCACCTAGAGGCTCCCTTACCTTGAGGTTATTGATTAATCCTATCTCATTGCACATTACCAGGTCTAAAATAGCCTGCTCCCTGGTTGGCTGTAGAACGTACTGGTCTAAGAAATTGTCCCGAATAAACTCTATAAACTCATTTTCCAGGTTGTCTTTGCCAATTTGATTTGCCCAATCTACCCATAGATTAAAGTGTCCCATAATTATTGTGGTACCTTTCTTCCACGCCCCATTTATTATTACTTGTATACTCTGACCTACAGTCTAACAACTGTTAGGGGGTCTATAAACTACTCCCACAAATGGCCTCTTACCTTACCTATTTCGTATCTTTACCCAAACTGATTCTACATCTTGCTTTTTCAAGCTAAAGCCATCTCTCGCTACTGTACTCATGACATCCTTAACTGCTGCCGCTGTGTGCCAGTGATGGAGGGAGTGAATGTTGAAGGTGGTGGATGGGGTACCAATGAAGTAGACTGTTTTGCCCTTGATGGTGTCAAATTTCTTGAGTGGTGTTGGAGCTGTTCTCATCCAAGTGGAGAGTATTCCATCATACTCCTGACTTGTACCTTCTATATGATGGACAGTCTTTGGGGAGTCAGGAGGTGAGGTGCTCACGCAGAATTCCCAGCCTCTGACCTGCTATTGTAGCCACAGTATTTATGTGGCTGGTCCAGTTAAGTTTCTGGTCAATGATCCAGGATGTTGATGGTGTGGGATGCAGTGATGATAATGCCATTGAATGCCAAAGGGAGATGGTTAGGTTCTCTCTTGTTGGAGATGGTCATTGCCTGGCACTTGTGTGGCGTGAATGTAACTTGCCACTTATCAGCCCAAGCCTGAATGCTATCCAGGTCTTGCTGCATGTGGGCATGGGCTGCTTCAGTATCTGAAGAGTTGTGAATCGTATGAACGCTGTTGCAGATACATGGGCCGGAAATTTATGAGCGCGCCGCAAATCGCGGCGGCGTGCTCTCATCTCGGCAGTACACTTGCGTGTATGTGCGTCGCTGAGCCCCCACAATATTTCACGTAGGGGCTCATTTAAATGGAGGTGGCAAAGCAGCCACCCTCGATGATGTGGAGGGGGCGGCTGCGCAGTCTCCGGCAACGGTGCCAGCGCTGCTGCACAGGTGCTGCTGCCATTTACCCCACCAGTAAAATGCGATGGGGCCTTCTCAGCGTCTGAGGTTGTTGCGGGCCTCTTCCGGAAGAATTTTCTGGGCCCCCCAGCCATGATCCTCGATGCCGGCTGCCTCATAAAATTCAGCCCATAATGTGTGTCACCTTGAGCAAAACAATGTTTTGTAATTTTAATACACTTTTTACTTTCAGATTCTTAATGTAATTTTTTTTGTAAGTCAATGATTTCATACTGTCCTGTGTAGAATGTAGTTAAAAGTAGAGGGCGAAGCTGTGTTTGTATGCAGAGATTTCAGGCAATTATCTTGCTTTTTGGGACATTTCAAATATTTCTGCAGTTTCATTTGTTTAAATTGTAAGATTACAGGTCTTCTTGGAGTATAGCTCTTGAAACTATACTTAATCCCAACCATGCTAAATTACCCTCGTTCAAATAGTCCAGGTTAAGCAATGCTTTGATTTTAAAATCCTCATCCTTGCTTTCAGATCCCTCCATGGCCTCACCAGACCACCCCTCACCCCCCTTTCTGTAAATTCCTTGAGCCCTACAGCCCTTCAAGATATCTGCGCTCCTCCAATTCTGGCCCCTTGAACATCACTTTAATTGCTGCACCATTCAGCTGCCAAGGCCTTAAGCTCTGGAATTCCCTTTCTAAACCTCCCTGCCTCTTTTTCTTCCTTTAATACTCTCCTTAAAACCTACCTTTTTGACCAAACATTGGTCACCTGTCCTAATATTTCTTTCTGTGGCTCAGCGTCAAATTTTGTTTGCTCGAACTCCTGTGAAGCACCTTGGGACGTTTTACTTGCTAAAGGCACTATATAAATGGCAGTTGTAGTTATCTTGGGACTTGGCAAACTTCCAATCACTACCGACTATTCTGAATAAAGTTGCATGTTCAGGCTGATGCTAAGCAGTGAATTATACAGGTGAATGAGCTATGACATTTGGTATGTGTAAGAGACTATCTTGGCTTTTTACTTGAACTTGACAGCAGTATTCATTTGGTGGTTGGATTAGAACAAAGAACAAAGATAATTACAGCACAGGAACAGGCCCTTCGGCCCTCCAAGCCTGCGCCGATCCAGATCCTCTCTCTAAACATGTCGCCTATTTTCTAAGCTTCTGTATCTCTTTTCTTCCTGCCCATTCATGTATCTGTCTAGATACATCTTAAAAGACTCCATCGTGCCCGCATCTACCACCTCCGCTGGCAATGCGTTCCAGGTGCCCACCACCCTCTGCGTAAAGAACTTTCCACGCATATCCCCCTAAACTTTTCCCCTTTCACTTTGAACTCGTGTCCTCTAGTAATTGAAACCCCCACTCTGGGAAAAAGCTTCTTGCTATCCACCCTGTCTATACCTCTCATGATTTTGTACACCTCAATCAGGTCCCCCCTCAACCTCCGTCTTTCTAATGAAAATAATCCTAATCTACTCAACCTCTCTTCATAGCTAGCGCCCTCCATACCAGGCAACATCCTGGTGAACCTCCTCTGCACCCTTTCCAAAGCATCCACATCCTTTTGATAATGTGGCGACCAGAACTGTACGCAGTATTCCAAATGTGGCCGAACCAAAGTCCTATACAACTGTAACATGACCTGCCAACTCTTGTACTCAATGCCCCGTCCGATGAAGGAAAGCATGCCGTATGCCTTCTTGACCACTCTATTTACCTGCGTTGCCACCTTCAGGGAACAGTGGACCTGAACACCCAAATCTCTCTGGACATCAATTTTCCCCAGGACTTTTCCATTTACTGTATAGTTCACTCTTGAATTGGATCTTCCAAAATGCATCACCTCGCATTTGCCCTGATTGAACTCCATCTGCCATTTCTCTGCCCAACTCTCCAATCTATCTATATTCTGCTGTATTCTCTGACAGTCCCCTTCACTATCTGCTACTCCACCAATCTTAGTGTCGTCTGCAAATTTGCTAATCAGTCCACCTATACTTTCCTCCAAATCATTTATGTATATCACAAACAACAGTGGTCCCAGTACGGATCCCTGTGGAACACCACTGGTCACACGTCTCCATTTTGAGAAACTCCCTTCTACTGCTACTCTCTGTCTCCTGTTGCCCAGCCAGTTCTTTATCCATCTAGCTAGTACACCTTGGACCCCAAGCGCCTTCACTTTCTCCATCAGCCTGCCATGGGGAACCTTATCAAACGCCTTACTGAAGTCCATGTATATGACATCGACAGCCCTTCCGTCATCAATCAACTTTGTCACTTCCTCAAAGAATTCTATTAAGTTGGTAAGACATGACCTTCCCTGCACAAAACCATGTTGCCTATCACTGATGAGCCCATTTTCTTCCAAATGGGAATAGATCCTATCCCTCAGTATCTTCTCCAGCAGCTTCCCTACCACTGACGTCAGGCTCACCGGTCTATAATTACCTGGATTATCCCTGCTACCCTTCTTAAACAAGGGGACAACATTAGCAATTCTCCAGTCCTCTGGGACCTCACCCGTGTTTAAGGATGCTGCAAAGATATCTGTTAAGGCCCCAGCTATTTCCTCTCTCGCTTCCCTCAGTAACCTGGGATAGATCCCATCCGGACCTGGGGACTTGTCCACCTTAATGCCCTTTAGAATACCCAACACTTCCTCCCTCCTTCTGCCGACTTGACCTAGAGTAATCAAACATCTGTTCCTAACCTCAACATCCGTCATGTCCCTCTCCTCGGTGAATACCGATGCAAAGTACTCGTTTAGAATCTCACCC
This sequence comes from Heterodontus francisci, assembly GCF_036365525.1. Lineage (NCBI taxonomy): Eukaryota > Metazoa > Chordata > Chondrichthyes > Heterodontiformes > Heterodontidae > Heterodontus > Heterodontus francisci. Next base: position 104,216,166 of record NC_090373.1, on the reverse strand, counting down.
ATTTTCTCTGAGTCCAAGCATAACATTCCGCCTTTGTCCTTTAGTGGGCCAATCCTTTCTCTAGTTACCCTCTTGCTCCTTTTATATGAATAAAAGGCTTTGGGATTTTCCTTAACCCTGTTTGCTAAAGATATTTCATGACCCCTTTTAGCCCTCTTAATTCCTCGTTTCAGATTGGTCCTACATTCCCGATATTCTTTCAAAGCTTCGTCTTTCATCAGCCGCCTAGACCTTATGTATGCTTCCTTTTTCCTCTTAGCTAGTCTCACAATTTCACCTGTCATCCATGGTTCCCTAATCTTGCCATTTCTATCCCTCATTTTCACAGGAACATGTCTCTCCTGCACGCTAATCAACCTCTCTTTAAAAGCCTCCCACATATCACATGTGGATTTACCTTCAAACAGCTGCTCCCAATCTACATTTCCCAGCTCCTGCCGAATTTTGGTATAGTTGGCCTTCCCCCAATTTAGCACTCTTCCTTTAGGACCACTCTCGTCTTTGTCCATGAGTATTTTAAAGCTTACGGAATTGTGATCACTATTACTCCGAATTAATCTTAAACCTGTCTTAAGCAAACCCTGATCTGTCCTAAAAAGTTAAGAACCTGCGTAGAGGAACTGGTCTGCTGGCCCTTGTGCATTTGCTGTGTCTAGTAATATTTTCAATGTTTTAGATTTCTCTGACACTGGGTAGTTTGAGACTGTTTTAATTCAACAATTAGAAGTGCAGTATCTTAAACTGAACTAGCCTTATCAGTGGAGTTTTTTATTTGTTTTTTAAAACAATTCTACAGTGTGATGTTTTTAAAATGAATGGAAAGTATTTTAAAACTTACTTATTGAACTATCAAGGAAACTTCTAGTCTAATACAGAAGATGAAAATGTAGGCAATCCTTTTAAATGTTTTGGGCCTGAATTCTAAATTGGTATTAATGCCACTAATGCTCAGTTTTGTTAAATTATATAGGCAAATTTATGCTAATGCATGAAAATCTTTTACAAAATTCGTTTTTTTTATACAATCAGACTGATCTGATGCCTTTTTTGAATTGTGCTTTCAGTTGACTTTATTATCTTAATCTGTCCGTAATCATGTAGTCTACATGAAGTTATATGAAATGCCATTATTGAAATGCCACTATTCCCGTTGTTTGCACTTGATGTTAAAGTTAATAGTTGTGGCTGAAATTTTTCTCTTATCTTTTCGTCTTCTTCAGGTCAAAGACTGCACCTATTGTGTGTTTGTTTTCACATTTCTTCAATCTGCAGGTTGTCTTATTTTCTTTGACTTTTCATTGTTATAAATATCACATACTTTATTCTTGATTGTGTAAAATGATTTAATTTTATCCATTCACTCCCATTTTGTGGATTGCAATCACTAAATTTAAGCTTTGGGCAAATCCTATATCGAAAGTTAACGTGGGAGTTGTGTTGCTGGTGCCTTGGGTTAAAAACAGTGCTTTGTTGCAGATTTTTTTTTAAATGGCGTTTTAACTAGGATAATATACATTGTATACCCTTACTGATTAACCCTGAAACACACTGTTATTTAAGAAAATAATCAAATGTTCAAATTTAAGGTTTAATTTGTGATTTAAAAGCTCCATAAAAGTACTCCTTTGTAGACTTAAATTTGCAGCAGAGCAATTCTTGTAAATCTGGAACTTTTGTTGCGACATTTGCACTTAATGTTGAAATAATTTCCACAGCATATACTGATCAATAATAGGGAAAGGAGTTTTGGGGAATAAAGGTTTACATTATAATCCTGTTGTGTACTGTACTGCTGTTGGTTATTTTGTCTTGTGTAATTATCCAGTTTTTAAAATCTTCTATGCAGTGTGAATTCAAATTGAAATCAGATATACTGTGGAATAGTGGGACTCTATTTGAAACAGAGAATAATGTTCATTCTTCCTAGCCTTTCTCTCCTCCCCCCAACCTTCTTGGTATACTGGATAGGTCTGGATAACTGACTTTTTGGGTAAGAGATTGGGAAAGAATGGATGTGCATCATTGGATAATTATAAAAAGTATTGTGGTCTTGCAACATTTTACTGGCTGCCTTATTGCAGGTTGGGAATGTGGCAAATTGGGGTGGTTGGGTAGGGGGAGGGGAAAACTCGTGCCAAGTAGGTTACACTGCCTCTACCAACACAGCTATCTATATCTCCACTTGATTGTATCTCAAAAATCAACAACATCCAGTTATGATAGGGGGAAGCAAGATGCCAATTTTAAAGTGGGATGACACGCTGGAGGAAAAAGTGATCTACTCACTGAGGCTGGATTAAGAGCACTTCTCCCAAATCTGATCCGTATTACCAGGTCTGCCAGCATGTGATTTGCAACATTGGTAACATTGCCTCTTCAATGGTAACCTAGGATCTGAAAAAAAAGTGCATCAATCTCCCAGTTGTGGAAATACAAATCTTTTGTGCAACCACAAATCCACTAAACATTGATCCTGCCTTTTACTTGAACATAACATTAATTACCAGAGCTACTTGTGTTTATCTGCAAGATTCTTTGGGAATGTTGTGCAGTCATTGAATGATGCAACACAGAAGGCTGCCATTCGGCCCATCGTGCCCATGCCGGCTCTTAGGAAGAGCTCTCCAATTAGTCCCATTCCCCATTTTTTTCACTGCAAAGTACTTCCACCATCTTTTTAGGCTGTGAGTTCAGATCATCACAACTTGATGCACAATTTTGCTTCCTATGCCATCTCTGGTACTTTTGCTAGTTATCTTAAATCTGTGTCCTTTTGGTTACTGATGTTCCCGCCAGTGGAAACAGTTTCTCCATTTTTATTTCCTTCCCTGTCTTGTCTGAGTACATTGTAGCCAGGGATCTTAAGTACACAATTCCTCCCCTTGTTTAAGCCAGGCATCTAATATTGCCACTATATCATAATTTCATGTGGCTACTTGTGTCTGTAGCTCACCAGCCTTAGTTACCATGCTCCTGGCATTTATGTACCTGCACTCTAAATCGATCTAATTATGCCTTGCATTTCCCTGCTGTCTGATCTCGTATTTCTGAGACACTCTTTATTTCAATGCTGCTTGTCTCTCCCAGTCTTCTACGCACCTTGTATCTGCTCTCTAATGCTTCATCCTATTATCAGTGTATTTTGGATACTGAGGCTCTGTCATTAGCTTGGTTGGTTACAGACCAGGAAGGTCTTGAGTCTGATTCTCAATCCATGGTAAGTTAGCTGATATCCTCAGCATGGCTATAGGAGTGCTGGGATATTCCCTCCTTATTAACTACCTAATGACCTCTACTAGAATGCATCTTTGTGAACATTTGGTAAAGATTCAGCTGGATTGTACCTTGTGATTTAGGCATGTCTGCTAATACTCACTGTCTGCTTACTCTTGAAGAATGGATACTTTGTGCTAGAGAGCATCCATATTGCTTCTGGAATGGTATCTTTGCAAGGAGTCAGTTTGCCCTTTGGGAGAAATGAAAATTGATAGAAAAAGGATGGCAGGATAAATGCCAGAAAATGTGTGGTTAAATACTGTAACTGGAAAACAGTTGCAATAAAAATAATTCGGCATTTCCACTTGATTTGCAGAAGTGACTGAATTCCCTGTTAAACAAAATGCTGTTCACAGAATAATTTGAGGGCTTTCCCATCATCTCCCTTTTGGATTTCCAAATAATCTTTTCCCAGCTGGGATCCATTTCACCACCTGCTGAGGGTACCTGCTTTGTCATGCAGTGCACATGCAATGTCTAAAGCACTCTCCTTGCTATAGCACACTAATTTGCTGCACATAGACTGCTCCTCATTGCTCCTAGCTAATACTCTGCATATTCCAAAAGCACCCGGATTGTGCTTCTGTGTCTTCAATAAGGTCACGTTTGTTTGTATTACCATACAATTGTGTTGATCTGGACACTTCAGCATATTCAAATCTCTTGAAATGTTTTCTCCTCTTACAGATTGTTTTTCACATTCTACCAAAATTGCATCCTGCTCACCGTGCCTTCTCTCCTCTTTTCCGGACGTACAATCTCATAAGCATATATATCCCTCTAACACTTAATTTCCTCATGATTAGTATCCACTTTCTTCAGTCTGTCTTCCCTTCATTGGGTTTTGTTGTACTAATCTTAATATTAATTGAGATGCTGATGCTGAGCCTTACTTGTTTTGTTCAGTCCCCAGATCCTTAGTCAAGAATCCAATTAGAATGGCAACACCTGCTTATTCTTGGCCTACCTCAGCAGTGCACTCCATGGGATAGGCATATCCAGATATTTGATACTCATTTTCTGTGCATCTCATGGGATGTATCAGATTATGTTTTGATTTTGTACCCCTCTTGTCTCACTAGCTGGCAAAGAATATTTTTCTATGCATCTTCCAACAAATCGTCCAAGCGGTACATCAGGAGTTTGTCTATCCATAATTTTTCTTTCTACCAAGTTTCTTTCTATTTTCACTCACTTATTAAAAACACAGTCAGTGAATTTCATCTACCCTTTTCTTGTAGTTTACCAAGTGGCCACTCTTCATATGTGAGATTGGACGTTTGAGTTTTTAAATAAGATATTCAATTGCGCTGAGGAGTATTGCAGTCAAACCCAATTCTGCCTACACACATGCACTTCTTAAGGGATGGCAACCAATAATGGCCACTTATGGGCCTCTTCCTGCCTCCACCTCAATTTTGGAGGAAGCAGAGGGTCCTGCTGCTGCGGGGAGACTCCACCAGATAAAACCTGATGGCCTCCTAACTGGGTTGGGGTGGAGTCCCTCCAGTAGCAATCCAGGGCTCCCAAAAGGCTCCCCCCAGTGGCGATTGCTGCCCCCCTGGGAGGAACTGCCCACCTCAATCGCTGGAGTCTGTCTTACTGGCACCGGCGACCCCAACCCCACTTACCTCTCCTGGAGTCTTCTCTCTTCGATACTGCAGGGCCTTCTGCAGTACCGGCAGTGGCCTCCACTTCTGATGGTGCTGCCGGTACTGCAGAGCTGCTGGCCTTCTGATTGGCTGGCAGCTCTTGGAGGCAGGAGCTCATGCCTGAAAAGGACGCGTCCCCGTCAACAGTTACTTGACTGATTGCTGTTAAATAGCAACAGGGGTCCAACAGAGGGCCAAGGTGGGTTCCCTCCCTCTCTCCCTTCCAGGCCAGTGGCAAGACCCATTGCCAGAATTAAATCCAGCCCACAGTTTCTGCTCCCAGGCTTTGTCTGCCTGGCAGCTCTGAAACATAAAAGGGAATAAAGTAAGTGAATAAGAAGTGATTATTGTTCAGCTATGTCTTCAGTTGATTATGTTTAGATTTTGGAACACTTCTTGAATGATTTAAGGGTCATTCTGCCCATTTTACTACTTTTCATGTGGCATGGAAAAGGGAGTTGCAGGACTGTCCCATGAAATGTCATGATATCTTGCCTTGTTCAAGTGCTTGAAGCATTGTTGGAGTTTTTTTTGCCATCAGTAATCTGGCTTTATCTTATTGATGTATGGCAGAAACTTTCCATGTAAAAATAAAGACCCTACTGAGCCAGTAATGTGCATTTGTTGTATCTTCAAGCATCAGTGGAACATTTCTCAAATCATCAGTGGTTGGTTTTTTTTAACAGGCTATATTCCCAATATTGTACACCCTATTTGCAAATGAAAAAGCTTTAGATTAAATTTTTATTGTTTTTTGACTTTTCAGGCTGCTTCAAGTGACGTCCCCATACGTCTCACTCTGCAGCCTCTCACTAAATCTGCACTGGTAAGTTTGCTGAAAATTGGAAAAGCTAAGCTTTGGGGAAAAGAAGTGTTGTAAAATATCTGGACAGGGAGCCAGGATTAAGTAAAATCACCTGTGTCACAATTGTATCAACTGTGCTGTAGTTGTTACTGTTGGCTTTATGTTGTGCAAGCACGTGGCCCATCATGCAGTTATGCAACAGTGGTGATTATTGCTAATTGTTTTTGTTCTATTTCTTCACCCATTTCATTTTTAAATAAATAATTTGCTGAAATGCTTAAACTCAGCACTAATTTTCATTTGCAGCAATGCCTAATTGTTCCCGAATTTACACCTGAAATAGTTTGAATCAGTTCCGGAGCAGGCACAGAAGCCAAAGTAGGCTAAGACAGCCACAACTGTAAAGATTTCTGCTGTTATGGGATTCACCTCTTGGTGTTTACAATTGGAATTAAGGAAACTAGTGAAATAGGCCTGATGTACACCAATAATAATTTACACTTACTGATCTATGGCACCTTTTATTATAGTAAATGCCAAAGATACTTACCAAAGGATGGCACAAAAAAGCTGAGCGTTAGTAGATTTAATACATATTGGTTAACTGATCCATGTGAAAATAGTTACCACACATGGGCTTGAAAGGCACAGTTGAGAGTTTTAGTGGTATTCACCAGTATGTAAATTCCAGTGGAGTCTATACATCGGCTTTAGTAGACTTACTTTTTCCTGTTGTTTTTTTCCTGTTTGAAATGTTTGCTAATTCAATTTTTTTCTCTTTCCAATGCTGTTCGACAATTAGATAATTTGTAATTGTTGGTTCAGTGATTCAGCCATAGTGGCTTTATAAATTTTGTAAGGAAATATTTACTGAGTATGATTATATTGCTATTACTATGAGTAAAATCTTTACAAGGCTTGGCTTTTTTTTTTAGAGCAAGATACCATCTGAAAACTAGTATATTCAGCTATACTGAACCAATATTTTAAGCAGCCTTCAATTTCTCACTTGATTAACTTCTTTGGTTATCTCACCTTTTTATTGTTCAAATTAAGTTATGGATCACTTACTCAATTGCCCAATCGTTCAGGAAATTTTGATAGTACAAAAGTCAGTACAGATCATTGACCGAAAGAAAAGGGATCCATCTAGGTAAAAATGAGAGATTCTGCTGTGACATAAACCTTTGTGTTTACTGGAAGTCTGGGGGTGGGGCTGGTTTCTCCTTTGCCAGCAAGTCGCGATGACTTGTTATTCCTGCATCCTGGTGTTTTGGAGGGTAGGAATAGAATCGTAGAATAGTAATAACACAGAAGGAGGTCATCCAGCCTGTATGTCTGTGCCAGCTCTCTGCAAGAGCACCTAGCTAGTCCCACTCCCTGCCCTTCTCCTTGTAGCCCTGCAAATTTTTTCCCTTTGGGTGCTTATGCAATTTCCTTTTGAAAGCCACGATTGAATCTGCCTCCACAACCCTTTCAGTTAATACATTCCAGATGATAACCACTTGCTGTACAAAAAAGTTCTTCATGTTGCCTTTAGTTCTTTTGTCAATCACTTTAAATCTATATTCTCTGGTTCTTGACCTTTCTGCCAATGGGAACAGTTTCTCTCTCTCTCTACTCTGACTAGATCCCTCAATATTTTGAAAACATCTATCAAATCTCGTCTTAACCTTCTCTAATCAGAACAACCCCAGTTTCTCCAATCTATCCTTGTAACTGAAGTCCCTCATCCCTGGAACCATTCTCGTATCATTCTGCATTATCTCTAAAGTCTTAACATCCTTCCTAATGTGCGGTGCTGAGAACTTGACACAATACTGAGGCTGAACCAGTATTTGATAAAGGTTTATCAAAATTTCCTTGCTTTTGTACTTTATGCCTCTATTTATAAAACCTAGGATCCCATATGCCTTTTTAACCAGTTCCTCAATCTGACTTACCTTGAACGATTTGTGTACATATAACCCCAGCTCTCTCTGTTCCTGCATCCCCTTTAGAATTGTATCCTTTAGTTTATATTGCTTCTCTTCATTGTTCTTACCAAAATGTATCACTTCACACTTCACTGCGTTAAATTACAACTTGCCGTGTGTCTGCCCATTCCAGAACCCTATCTATGTCCTCTTGAAATCTATCACTATCCTCCTCACAGTTTACTGTACTTCCAAGTTTTGTGTCCTCTGCAAATTGTGAAATTGTGCCCAGTATACCCAAATCTAAGTCATTAATATAGATCTAGGACCATCCCCTGGGGAACACCACTGTGTACCTTCCTCCAGATCAAAAAGCAACTACTCACCACGACTGTTTCATGTCACTCAGTCAACTTTGCATCCATGCTGCCACTTTCCTTTCTATTCCATGGGCTTCAACTTTGCTGACAAGCCTATTATATGGCATTTTATCAAATGCCTTCTGGAAGTCCATGTACACCAGAGGCCTGCTACCTGACCCGAACCCGACGGGACCTGACAACGTTCGGGCTCCGGTTGGGTCGGGCCGAGTCCAAGTCGAGTTGGGTCGGATCGGGCTGGGCTGGACACACATGGTAAGTGCTCTGCCGGTAAGTATTGAAATTAAAAAAACTTATCTGAGCTGGGAGTCCGGGACAAAACTGAGTCTGCGCAGCGAGCAAGTGACGTCACGATGACATCATCGCGCGTGCGCTGCAGCTTCGTGGAGATTCCAAGTCCGAAGGTAAGTAAACGGATGGTCGGGTCGAGTTGGGGTGGGGTTGGGTTCGGGGCAAAATCGGAGGGACTCGGGCCGGGTCGGGTCCGGGTCCGCGGTGTTTTGGGTCGGGTTCTTTTTTCCTTACCTGATCAGGCCTCTAATGTACACCATATCAACTGCATTACCCTCATCACCTATCTCTGTTACCTTATCTAAAGACTCAATCAAGTTAGTTAAAAGCTTATCGACCTGAAACATTAACTCTGTTCCTCTCTCCACAGGTGTTGCCAGACATGCTGAGTATTTCCAGCACTTTCTTAAACGCAGTTTGCCTTTAACAAATCCGTGCTGGCTTTCCTTAATTAATCCACACATGGTCAAGTGACTATTAACTTTGTCCCAGATTAGAGTTTCTGAAAGCTTTTCCACTGGTGCAGTTAAATTGGCTGTTAATTGCTGGGTTATCCCTATACCCTTTTTTTAAACAAGGGTGTAACCTTTGCAGTTTTCGAGTCCTCTGGTACCACCCCCGTGTCTAAGGAGGATTGGAAGGTCGTGGCCAGTGTCTCTTCAATTTCCACACTTACTTCCCTCAGTATCCTCGGATGCATCTCATACAGTCCTGGTGACTTATCAACTTTAAGTGCAGTCAGCCTTTCTAATGCCCCCTGTTTATCAGTTTTCAGCCGATTCAGTACCTCCTCTTTCACTATGACTTTGGTAGCATCCTCTTCCTTGATAGGCACAGATGCATAGTGCTTGTTTCGTACCATAGCCATACCCTCTGCTTCCACATGTAGGTCTCTTCTTTTGGTCCCTTACCACCCCCACCCCTCAACTAACTACCCTTTTACTGTCTTTTGCCGATAGAAGACTTTTGGATTTCCTTTTATGTTAGCTGCTAGTCTCTCCTCATACTCTCTTGCCCCTCTTATTTTCCTTTTCACTTCCCTTTCTGAACTTTCAATATTCAACCTGCTTCTCGCTTGTATCTGATATATGTCATGTGCCCCCTTTTTCTGCTTCATCTTACTCTCTATCCCCTTTGTCATCAAAGCTCTGGCTTTGGTTGCCCCTTCGTGGGAATGTACCTCGATATTACCCTAACCATTTCCTCCTTTTATAGGTCCCTCGTTCGATTATAGTTTTGCCTGCCAATGTTTGATTCCAGTTTACCTGGGCCAAATCTGTTCTCAGCTCACTGAAATGGTCCCTCCTCCAATTAAATATTTTTATTTTAGATTTCTCCTTGTCCTTTAGCTAACTTGAACTTTATGGTACAATGATCACTGTTGCTTAAGTATTTCTTGATTCTGATAATTGATCCACTTGACCCATCTCATTCCCCAGAGATGCAGTAATGCCTCTGAATGATCTGTACTTAACAACAGACTCAGTTTTATCCCCTTACGCCCCCACCTCAATGAATTTCGCGCTCGCCTCCGGTCTCACTTCTTTGACTAGGAGTCCTGGCCTCCCAGCGACCAGCAGCCCCATTCGCTCCGCCTCCAGCATTGTCCCTCCACCTAGACCCCTCCCTCTGGCTTCTCACCCGCACTTGATCTTTTCATTGAGAATTGTCAGTGAGAATCTGCTGTCTCAATTTCTCTGTTCCCCTCACTCACTCTACCCTGTCTCCCTTCGAACTTGGGGTCCAGCCCCGACATTGTGATTAAACCTGCTGATAAGGGTGGTGCTATTGTTGTGTGGCGTACCGACCTCAACCTTGCAGAGGCTGAGCGCCAACTCTCACACTTCCTCCTACCTTCCCCGGACCGTGACCTCACCACTGAACATCAGACCACTGAACATCAGACCACTGTCTCCAGGATTGTCACTGACCTCATCATCTCTGGAGATCTTCCCTCTACAGCTTCCAACTTCAAAAGTCCCACAACCCTGGACAGCCTCCGTCTACCTCATTCCTAAAATCCAAAAATGGGACTGTCCTGGGAGAGCCATTGTTTCAGCCTGTTCCTGTCCCACTGAACTTATTTCTTCCTATCTTGACTCTATCTTTTCTCCACTGGTCCAGTCGCAACACCCTACATCTGTGACTGTTCTGACGCCCTACGTCATTTTGACAATTTCCAGTTTCCAGAGCCTAACCGCCTCCTTCAATCTCTCTACACCTCCATCTCCCACCAGGATGGGCTGAGGGCTTTCTGCTTCCTTGAACAGAGGCCCAACCAGTCCTCATCCTCCACCACCCTCCTCTTCCTGGCTGATGGTGTGATGAAAGACAAAGCATTAGTGCAGAGGGAGTGTTAATGACAGAATAATGACCAGTACTAACCAAATGCACAAGCATGAAAAACCGTAGGTTAAAAAAACATTATGAAACAAAATAAAATTAAAATAAAAAAGGGGCCAGGCATGCTCTGAAATTATTGAACTCACTGTTCAGTCTGATAGGCTGTAGCGTGCCTAATCGGTAAATGAGGTGCTGTTCCTCAAGCTTATGTTGATGTTCACTGGAACACTGCAGCAATCCCAGGACAGAGATGCAGGCATGAGAGCAGAAAGTGGGGGTGTTGAAATGGCAAGTGACCGGAAGCTCAGGGTCATGTTTTCGGACTTGAGTGGAGGTGTTCCGCAAAGTGGTCACCCAATCTGCGTTTGGTCTCCCCAATGTAGAGGAGACCACATTGTAAGCAGCGAATACTAAATTGAAGGAAGTACAAGTGAATCACTGCTTCACTGAAAGGAGTGTTTGGGGCCTTGTATCCAGGAATATTTAGCATGCATTTGTGCCCTTTTTTGAGCCAGGTGTCCCTTATCACCATGACATCATATTTCCATGTGGCTATCTGTGCCTGCAGCCTCACTAACCTTATTTACCATGCTTTGTGTGTTTACATACATGCATTGTAAACCTGAATTAATCTTATATTTGTATGTAGTCTGACCTCACATAATACCTTAACTGGTTCTTAGTGTAAAGCTGTCTGTCATCCCAATCCTTTGTGCATCTTGCTTCACCTTTCTACTGCTACATCTAGATCTGCCAAGTTAGTTGAAACCCTCTCCAACAGCACTAGCAAGCCACCCTGCGTGGACATTGACCGTGGCTCTCTTGAGGTGCAACCTGTCTGGCCTGTTCAGGTTTCACCTCTCCAGAATCGGGCCGAATGTTCCAAGAATATAAAGCCTTCCCTCCTACACCATCTCTCCAATGATGCTGTGTCCTCCTATTTCTATATTCACTGGTGTGTGGCACCAGGAATAATCAGATTACTGCCTTTGAGGTCCTGCATATTCATCTGTTTCCTAGCTCCGTAAACTCTGCCTGCAGGACCTATTCCTCTTTCTACCTATGACATTGGTACCAATAAGGACCACGATCTCTGGCTGTTCACCCTCCCCGCTCAGTGTTCTGCAGCCAGTCAGTGGCATCCTGGATCCTTGCACCAGGGAAGCAACATACCATCCTAATTCATGTCTGTAGCCACAGAAACGCCTGTCTGCCCCCTTAACTATAGAATCCCCTCTCACTATTGCTTTTCTCAATTTTCTTCTTACCACTGCCCCCGTCACCTTTCCCCTGCCTTGCACCGTTGAGCCACCTGTGGTACCATGGACTTGGCTTGGCTCTGGCTGCATTCCCCAGAGGAATATCACCCTCACCAGGATTCAGAACTGAATACTGGATAATTCAAATAACATTTAATTGTATATATTGGACTATTGTATATTCCAGACTATGATGTTCAGAAAAACTGATTAATAATTTTGAAAAGGCTGACACAACCCCAACAATGGTGGCAACTCAAACAGCCCTGGATAAAAGCTGGTTCAAGGACCAATTAAATCCTCGGTGACTCATTCACCTCCATGTTGCTGGTTTGTTTTAGTTTCTGGTTGGGCTGTCAGCTTTCTACCTTGGCTTGGGTACATGAGTGAGAGCAAGCACAGGGCAGGTTTGCTGTTCCCTATAATGCAGTTCTGAAAATGGTTTACTGTGTGTGACAGAGGGCTTCCTTTGTCAGACCTCTCACATTATGCTGGACTGAACGATGCCTTTTTTGCAGCTCTGTGCCAGAAAATTAGCAAAATGCTACACTAATACCATGAAGCTGAGAAAAACGGCCCTGAAAAGGCTGCAGTACTTTGAGAAGACTTTGGTGAAAATTGCAAGTTTTCTTCACATAAGGGATATAGAGGGGCACTATGTTTCCTTTGTGAAGAAAACAATATTTTCTCCCAAGTGTTGCTGCCTTCCCAGGCCTGCTTTTCTCTGCTTCAGAACATCAAGGCAGCAATGTGCCAATTCTCTGGCCTCAAGCTGTGGAGAGGGCCTGGTTTAGTTCATATGAGTGGCTAACAGGTTTACAGAGCAAGCCCTAAACAGAAAGCTCTCTGTTGTTATCTTGTCTACACACATGCAAACAATATGGTAATGGGCCTCTGAGCGTTTAAATGGACCCTGAACTGGCTCGTCTCAGGCCCATGTGCAGAATGGGGCTGGGAAAGTTCACTGTCTGCACCAAAAGCAGATGATTGGCAACAGTATATTCCTCACTTCTCTAGAGAAGCGAGAGACATTTTTTTGTAGACTTTTGAAAAGTTAAAAACTGTTTATGGATGAGACCATTTTTTCCTTTCTGAAATGCACTGAAGCTTCTCCTTTCTAATACATTGCTGGACAAACCATAATCGAATGAGGAATTGGATATGAAAGTTGTAGACTCAAAATCATAGATCATAAAGTCTGGCAGACTTTGTGAATTTGAAGCATTTTGGAACATTTAGAATTCAGTGCTTAGGTTTATCTGGTGTGACTACATAATCAACAATGGTTAAATACAACTGATCCAAGTACACATTTTCAATATACCTGATTTACTTCAATTAAGTAAATTCCTAACCAACCACAACAGCTGCAGTTCAATTATATGGCTTAGCTGCACATTGATATGGTTTTTGTTGCCTCCAAGGCTTCGCTGGCAGCACTTTTGAAATCTACAGTCTACACCAGGATTGTCCAACCTTTTTGGGTGGGTGGGGTGGTGGGGTGCATTACAATTTTTGTCTTGCATAGGGGGCTGGTGAGACAATTTCAGAAAGATAAAGGTATTAAAAATGTATCTTGCTATTAATCAATATCAAGACGTGCATTTTTGTGCAGAAGCTTAAAATGAGATTATCTTATTGACTTAGTTCCTCAGCACTATGTTGGGCACTGATTTAGTGAGATATATGCATTTTTTGCACATATAAGTAATTAATGTTTACCCACACTTTGTTGTAGCGATCTGGAGTATTCCAGATAGATGTGCATCTGCCTGGAATTAACTGATCACTATATCACACCCCTCTCTCCCTCTCTCTCTCTCAGCCCACCTCTCGGCCCGTGCGCCCTCCCACCCCCGCACTTGGCCCGTGCGCCAACCCCTCTCTCGCGCTCTCTCTCTCTAGCGCTCTCTCTCTCTCGCGCTCTCTCTCTCTCTCGCGCTCTCTCTCTCTCAGCGCTCTCTCTCTCTCGCGCTCTCTCTCTCATTCTCGCGCTCTCTCTCTCTCGCGGCTCTCTCTCTCTCGCGCTCTCTCTCTCCTGCGCTCTCTCTCTCCTCAGACGCTCTCTCTCTCTCATCGCGCTCTCTCTCTCTCGCGCTCTCTCTCTCTCGCTCTCGGCTCTCTCCTCTCGCGCTCTCTCTCTCTCGCGCTCTCTCTCTCGCGCTCTCTCTCTCTCGCGCTCTCTCTCTCTCGCGCTCTCTCTCTCTCTCGCTCTCGACTCTCGCTCTCTCTCGCGCTCTCGCTCTCTCGCGCTCTCGCTCTCTCTCTCTCTCTCTCTCACTCTCTCTCTCGCTCTCTCTCGCTCTCTCGCGCTCTCTCGCGCTCTCTCGCGCTCTCTCGCGCTCTCTCTCGCTCTCTCTCGCTCTCTCTCGCTCTCTCTCGCTCTCTCGCGCTCTCTCTCGCTCTCTCTCGCTCTCTCGCGCTCTCTCGCGCTCTCTCGCGCTCTCATCGCGCTCTCTCGCTCTCTCTCGCTCTCTCGCGCTCTCTCGCGCTCTCTCGCGCTCGCTCTCCTCCTCTCGCTCTCTCCGCTCTCTCGCTCGCTCTCGCGCTCTCTCTCGCGCTCTCTCTCGCGCTCTCTCTCGCGCTCTCTCTCGCGCTCTCTCTCGCGCTCTCTCTCGCGCTCTCTCTCGCGCTCTCTCTCGCTCTCATCTCGCGCTTCTCTCTCGCGCTCTCTCTCGCGCTCTCTCTCAGCGCTCTCTCTCTCTCTCGCGCTCTTGCCGCTCTCTCACTCTCTCTCTCTGCGCTCTCTCTCTCTCTCTAGCGCTCTCTCTCTCTCTCTCGACTCTCGCTCTCTCTCTCTCGCGCTCTCTCTCTCGCGCTCTCTCTCGCGCTCTCTCTCTCTCTCTCTCTCTCTCGCGACTCTCTCTCTCTCTCTCTCGGCGCTCTCTCTCGCTCTCTCTCTCGCTCTCTCTCTCTCGCGCTCTCTCTCTCTCTCTCTCCGCGCTCTCTCTCTCTAGCGCTCTCGCGCTCTCTCTCTCTCTCAGCGCTCTCGCTCTCTCTCTCGATCTCGCGCTCTCTCTCTCTCTCGCGCGCTCTCTCTCTCTCTCGCGCTCTCTCTCTCTCTCTCTCTCGCGCGCTCTCTCTCTCTCTCTCTCTCGCCGCTCTCTCTCTCTCTCGCGCTCTCTCTCTCTCTCTCTCTCTCGCGCTCTCTCTCTCTCTCTCTCTCGCGCTCTCTCTCTCGCTCTCTCTCTCTCTCTCCTCTCTCTCGCTGCTCTCTCTCTCTCTCTCTCTCGCGCTCTCTCTCTCTCTCATCGCGCTCTCTCTCTCTCTCTCTCGCGCTCTCTCTCTCTCGCGCTCTCTCTCTCTCGCGCTCTCTCTCTCTCTCTCGCCTCTCTCTCTCTCTCTCTCGCAGCTCTCTCTCTCTCTCTCGCGCTCTCTCTCTCTCTCTCGCGCTCTCTCTCTCTCTCGCGCCTCTCTCTCTCTCTTCGGGCTCTCTCTCTCTCTCGCGCTCTCTCTCCTCTCTCTCAGCCGCTCTCTCTCTCTCGCGCTCTCATCTCTCTCTCGCGCGCTCTCTCTCTCTCTCGCGCGCTCTCTCTCTCTCTCTCGCGCTCTCTCTCTCTCTCTCGCGCTCTCTCCTCTCTCTCTCGCGCTCTCTCTCTCTCCTCTCTCTCTCTCGCTCGCTCTCTCGCGCTCGCGCTCGCGCTCGCTCTCTCTCTCTCGCGCTCTCTCTCTCTCGCGTCTCTCTCTCTCTCTCGCGCGCTCATCTCTCTCTCTCTTCCGCGCTCGCGCTCTCTCGCTCTCTCTCTCTCGCGCTCTCTCTCTCTCGCGCTCTCTCTCTCTCTCTCCTCGCTCTCTCTCTCTCTCTCTCGCAGCATCTCTCTCTCTCGACTCTCTCGCGCGCTCTCTCTCTCTCTCTCGCGCTCTCTCTCTCGCGCTCGCTCTCTCTCTCGCTCTCGCTCTCTCTCTCTCTCGCGCTCTCTCTCTCGCGCTCTCTCTCTCTCTCTCGCGCTCTCTCTCTCTCTCTCGCGCTCTCTCTCTCTCTCGCGCTCTCTCTCTCTCTCTCGCCGCTCTCTCTCTCTCTCGCTCTCTCTCTCTCTCTCGCGCTCTCTCTCTCTCGCGCTCTCTCTCTCTCTCTCGCGCTCTCTCTCTCTCTCTCTCGCGCTCTCTATCTCTCTCTCGCGCTCTCTATCTCTCTCTCACGCGCTCTCTATCTCTCTCTCTCGCGCTCTCTATCTCTCTCTCTCGCGCTCTCTATCTCTCTCTCTCGCGCTCTCTATCTCTCTCTCTCTCGCTCTCTCTCTCTCTCTCTCTCTCATCTCTCTCTCTCGCGCTCTCTTCTCTCTCTCTCGCGCTCTCTCTCTCTCTCTCTCGCTCTCTCTCTCTCTCTCTCAGCGCTCTCTATCTCTCTCTCTCTCTCTCTCGCGCTCTCTCTCTCTCTCTCGCGCTCTCTCTCTCTCTCTCGCGCTCTCTCTCTCTCTCTCTGGCTCTCTCTCTCTCTCTCTCTCGCTCTCTCTCTCTCTCGCGCTCTCTCTCTCTCTCGCGCTCTCTCTCTCTCTCTCGCTCTCTCTCTCGCTCTCTTCTCGCGCTCTCATCTCTCTCTCTCGCGCTCTCTATCTCTCTCTCTCGCGCTCTCTCTCTCTCTCTCGCGCTCTCTCTCTCTCTCTCTCTCGCGCTCTCTCTCTCTCTCTCTCTCTCTCTCTCTCACGCGCTCTCTCTCTCTCTCGCGCTCTCTCTA